>NC_090932.1:1531112763-1531737763 GCF_040938575.1 Ambystoma mexicanum
CGTCTCTGACTGTTTGTTTTCCAAGTTTCAGGCTTCCCGCCTCTGCTGTCAAAAAGCTTCATCTGTCACTTCCGTTGTTCTACGGCCCGCCCTCCTAATAGGTAGGTTTGCCCATGGCCAGCGCCGTGTTAAGAACCAATAGGAAGGTTTGCCCATAGCCAGCTGCTTGTTAAGAACCAATAGAAAGGTTTGCTTGAACGTCCAATGGGTGCATGTGTAACGTCATTTTTTGGTCAGTGGTCTGAAAATCCTATTACGGAGGACTGAGCACGCGTAGTGTATCTACGCTTCAGTAGGGTAGGATTTTAGGACGGCGTCGTTTTATCTCGGAGCCCTCGCGGACCCTGAGGACGGGACCGCAGCCTCCGCATCGTTGTACCCCCTGAGCCTCCCCTGCGGTGCGGGGCCCCACGACCGCTGATCACAGCTACCTTCACCCTGGGTTATTACGGTAGCTATGGCACTGTCGCTTCTCTGAGCACTCCCGTCCGTGCACAGAACCAGAGGCGTCGCCAAGAATCAAATTTTGGAGGGACACATAGGGGGCCAAAGACAAAAGTAGGGGGGCACAGACAAAAGTGGGGGGGGGGCACCTATGTAAGGTAATGTGTGACGTCACAAGCCCTGCAGAGAGCCTTTTTTTGCATGCCAACTACCCACACCCTACACTGCACCTCCCCTCCCATCAGAATGTAAGCATGAAGAATTCAGTGACTAATGGCCTATCATTAGCAGTTTCCTATCTACATTCTGATGGGAGGGGCTGCAAGCTGCTCGATCGCTGCTTTGAGACAAAAGGAGTATTGCCATGTGATCTGCAGACGTTTGCCTCAGTGAGTGTCACAAATAACTCCACGAACAGAGAACAGACACTGTTCACCTTAGGTAGGAGGACACAGGATTTCAGAGGGGGGGCACTGGCCCAGCCAGTACCCCCACCCCCTACCGACGCCACTGCACTGCTCCAGTGCCTACCCTGTGCACTGCTAGTCATCGCCATCCTAGAACTCTGTTCAGATCTGGATACCCCCTCCACACCACCGCCTCCCACTAAAGTAGTTGAATGTAATTGGCGGGGTCCAGGGTCCCCCAAGACGGACTTCGTCCCCTTGGACTGCCCCCTCCACTGCAGCAGGAGCGCATGCTGGGAACCCTGAGAAGTAGCCATGCGTGCGTGCACTGTAGCACGTGTGTGTCATGCCCAGGGAGCCAATCTGCTTTCTAAGGTCTAAAGAGTGATGTCTGCAGGTTGACATCTTAGCAATTCAGGCTCCCGCCTCCCGTGGAAGTGGGCCTAGTAACGAGAAACCCATTAGACCCATGCTCTGAAATTTGCAGGAAGTCGGATTGCAAAGTGCAAGGTAGTAGCTATCATGTGTAACCTTCCAGGGGTGTGCTGTGTCTGCGTTCATCATAGCTGGGGTTCCACACGGAGCATGTCAGGCATATGCTTCCTGCCAAGCGCTTTCACACAGCACCCTGCCCCTTCTACTGTAAATAATGGACTTGTGTGTGGTGTTGGATGGCAGGGCCTCCTGTTGTTTTGCTGTGTGCAGATTACACGGTTTGGATTATTTTAGAACATTACACACTAAAAGCCATCCTAGACATCTGATGAGGGAAGGTGCATTCCACCCCAGTTGACCACATAAGGTGCATGGCGTGGTCTGTGAAAATGCGTGTCAATAGGAGTGTCAATCCTGTGCCTGTAAGATAGCTCAGTGGGTTGAGTGTTCGCTGCTGTGAACTGTGTGTGATCTGCAGGTCGCAGGCTCGCCCAAGGCCAACTCGGCCTTTCATCCGTCTGAGGTTGATAAATGTTAAAGTCCGGAGTTGGTCCCCAGGTGCTAAATGAGTACCAACTTTGGTAGGGTGATATTGTATGTATATGTTGTCTGTAAAGCGCTATATAAATAACACATTATTATCATTCTTTAATCCAGCTTCATGCCTGGGCGGCTAGGTCAATTCCGAATGTTTAAATACAGGTTTGTCCTGCGGGTGTACTTGGCGCAGCTTCCTTCAAGAAATGTTTAGGGGGTCTGTATTGCACAGGCATATTTGGTGCCAGGGTATCTCAAAAAGGAGCATGGTATCCACAGACATGCAAAGTGCACATGCAGCAACTCTTCTCCAGTCACCCTATGGAGCACCAATGGCCACTTGTGTTGCAACCGCGCATTGCCTTTCCAGAATTTAAATTGAGTGCACTTTATAAAGTAAATCATACCGAGTCCCAAATTATTTTTAAAAGTAAAGCGTGCCTGTTCCCAAGGCTACATCAGGCTGTCAGAGGTGAGTCTCCCTCTGCTCTTGACTGCAAGAGGCCGAGTCAAGACTCAAACTGCCCGCCTTTAAACAGGACCCTATTTTTAAAAGCCTGCATTTCAACATCATTCTCGGCAGTGTCTGTGAGCCTAGAATCCTCGCTCGGCAGTGTTTGTGATTACAACATTGCTCAGCAGTGTCCGTCAGTCCAGGATCTTCTGTAGTGTGTGTGTGAGCCCAGCATCGTTTGTTTTAGTCCAGTATCCAAAGCAGTGTTATCAGCAGTGTCTGATCTGAGTACAGCATTCTCAAAGCAGACGGAGAAGAGTCAGGTTCCCGAAAGCGAGCCCCGTGAATGCCTCTCAGCCTCTGGCACCTTCGCCCCAAGGGGGTCTTTGGCTGGGGCCTGGCTCCTCAGGGTACCCGCCCTTCTCCAGATTTGGGTGGCCGATCTTGCAAGGTCAGCTGGGGGTAAGTAACACTGCATTGCCAGTCCTTGGCACAGAAGCTGGCAGTGCCAACGTTGCTTTCCTGATCTTTCGCTGACATGTCTGGCTGCCTGATCGTGCAGTGCCACCACCTGCTGCCTGGACCTGGTGTGCTAGCTCTGACTGTTTGGCCTTGTATTGGCAGCTCTGGCTGCCTGATCGTGCAGTGCCACCACCTGCTGCCTGGACCTGGAGTGCTAGCTCTGACTGTTTGGCCCTGTATTGGCAGCTCTGGCTGCCTGATCGTGCAGTGCCACCTCCTGTTGCATGATCGTGTAGTACCACCTCCTGCTACCTGGCCCTGCAGTGCCTCTGGTGCCTGGTTCCGCACTGCCAGCTCTGGGTGCCTGTGTACATCTACACCTGCAGCCAATGGTTCCAAGGAATAGGCAAAGTTATCGTGAACACATATCCCAAACACACAAATTCATTCTGAAATTGTGAACTGGTTAACGGCACCTAACATGTACCATGTACGCAGAACTTTCCTTCAACTCGCGGTACTACTCAACTATCCTCACAGTTAGCACCTTTAAAACTCCAATAAATCAGCATAAAAAGCGCCAAACAAGTCAACGTTTTATTTGCAGACTCGCAGCTGAGCTGCTGAAGCAGCCAGTTGTTCTGCTTCCTGCATGCATGTACATGTACACCATGTGGTTTAAATGTAATTGAGCAGGGACTTATCTGTGCTGTAGGATCCCAGTGGGGGGAATGTCCTCGAGCAGTGCCCTCTAAGTGCTGTAAGTCCCCTGAACTGTGAATGTCTTTGCTCAGTCACTTCTCAGTGCTGTAGACCCTCAGATGTGTGAATGTCCTCGAGCAGTGTTTTTTCAGTGCTGTACAATATCAGTGCAAGGTTTGTACATGTCATAACATTTGTTAAAGTTTCACCAGAAGCTATACACAATATGGATGCCTTTCACTGTACGTACTGTTTTCAAAACTGGCTAAAAACCCATTGGTCGCTCAGCCACACATTTACCAATTCTAATAATGCTCCCATATTGCAAACGTGGTGCGATGAGTGTGACCTGTGGTGTGTAGAACGCTTTGTGGACAGGAGGAGGAGAGAGCTCATTCTCACAGAAGTCCTTAAGTGTGAAGTGTCAGAAATGAAGAAGAGTTGCTTTGCTTGGAACATTGACTCTTCACCAGCATAGTCACATTAGAAATAATGTGTAAAGAAGTTAGATACCCCATTGCCCCCACACTAGAGGCGCAACACCATTGAGCAGATCGGATTCTAGACCTCCCCCTAACATTTTGCGCTTATGTTCACTCGACCTGGCTTACCTACAGAGCTCTTCGCTGTTAACAAAGGCCCTGCAATTACTAACATAAAGCATTTCACTGTTAGCACCTGCATTCATATGTATACATGTTTGGGAACTTGAAAACGTGATGTGGGATTAGTACTTGCATCCCAGGGAGTGATTAAATGGTAGTGGGGACAAGAGACAGCCCATTCTCACAGCAGTCCTTAGTGTGAAATATCAGAAAGAAGGAGTTAACTGTTTGTAAAATTGACGCTTCACTAAAATAGTCTCATGAGAAATAATGTGTATAGAAGTTGGATGTCCCATTGCCCCCACACAAGTAAGTTCGCCCTGCCCCCACATTCTCTGAAATGAGCACCTCTCCCAACATTTAAAGGGTTGGCCCACCACTGAAACTTTAGCTCGGGTGCACCCCTGTATGCCTGTACTCCGGCAGCTCCTTGGACTGTCCCGCTCAGTGACTTTGAGCCCTCTCTTCATTGATGCCTTCCAGGAGCCCTCTCCTCTCCCAACTGGACACTCAGTAGGCCTACTCGTACCACTTTCGCAGCAGCGATAGATTGTTCCACCATTTGTATTTGTGTTTTGTATCCATTTAACCAAAGAGAGCAACGGACAACCAGCGTATACAACCGGAAAACATCTCTGCGAGTAGTGGGGCCCCATAGTGATGTGTTTGTCTCTTCAGTATAGAAGACCTCTCTGTCGTCACATCCCCCAGGGGGCACACTTACCCCTTTGGGGTCTATTTATTGCGGATATGATATATATGTCATTTATAATGCGTCTGTAACACAACTGTTTCAAGGTGCAACAAGACAAGGGAGGGAAGACAGAGGGAGGACAAGACAAACGATCTTAGTAGGCCTGTGTCATTCAGATCGTACAAGTGTGAGAAATAGGAAGTGCAAGGGGAAAGGGAGGGGGGAGTGCAAGGGGAAAACAAGGCTGTAAAGCTCTCAGTATGTGCAGCCAGGGCATCGCGGCTCTTGGTAAGTGCAAGGAGGCAGGGTACTGTAGGGTGACAATTACAGCACCGACATGCGTGGCAGGCCCAGAGGCAGTGCACAGTGACTGATCATAAGGAGCCTGGACCCTGTGAGACTCTGAGGGTAGCCAAGCAACCAGTCAGTACAGCAGACAGTTAGGTCTGGGAGATCAGCAGGGGAGGGAGAGAGAGAAAGCAGAGGAGAAGAGGAAAGTTTTGAGCCGCTTCCAGAATTTCAGGTGGTCCGGTCATTCCAGAGGGAGTCACCTGCAAAGAAGAGAGATCTACCCCACATTCTCTGCCTGGAGAAGCGTTTGACCCGTAGAGAGTTGGAGGTAGCTGAGCGAAGGGCTCGAGAAGGTAAGTATTTTGGAAGAGAGCATTGGATGTAGTGCAGGCTCCTGCCCCAGAAAGTCTTGTGGACAATGAAAAGGGCCTTGAACTTGATCCTTGCAGCCAGCGGGAGCCAGTGGAGAGATTTCAGGCCGGGAGAAATATGGTCCCTGGGCTTGAGGCCAAGGATAAGTCTTGCGGTCCTGTTCTGGATTAGTTGCAGAGGGCAGAGAGTAGAGGAAGTCAGATTGAGAAAGAGGATGTTGCAGTAGTCTAGCCTAGAGAGAACCAGGGCTCTGGAGACAGTGAGCTTGTGGGGGAAAGTGAGGAAGGGAAGAGTCCCGTGGAGGAGGTGCAGCTGGTAGTGGGACGTCTTGGCCACGTCCGAGATGTGAGGAGAGAAAGAGAGGGTGCAGTCGAAGATGAGACCAATTTTTTTTGCCTCACAGGAAGGCGAAGGAAGAGGGGCTAAGGCGGGCGGCCAGAGTGAGAGAGGGAAAGCAGGAGGAGGGGTCTCAATGAGAAGGATCTCTGTCTTACTGGCATTAAGGCAGAGATCATTGGAGGTGCACCAATCCTGAATCGTAGATAGACAGTCAGGAATGAGCGAAGGAGGAAAGGGGGCTGAAGGAAAGCAGAGTGTCGTCCGCATAACACTGAAAGTTAGAGGAGAAGGTAGAGCTCAGGTGGGCCAAAGGGGTCAAGCAGAGGTTAAAAAACTAGGGTGAGAAGATAGAGCCGTGGGGAATGCCACCAGTAGAGCGAGGTGGCGGAGAAAAAAGGACCAAGCTGGACCTGAGAGGGACGGTCCACGAGGAAGGTCCATCACTCCAGGGCCTGACCCGTGATGCCCAGGTTCTCACGGAGTCGATTGATCAGGATGGTGCGGTTTACCATGTCGAAAGCAAAGGAAAGATCAAGGAGATGACAGAAGGGATGCTGGAATCAAGGTTAGAGAGCAGACCATCACAGGCGTTCAGGAGAGCAGTGTCCATGCCTCTGGCAGCTCTGAAGCCAGACTGATGGTCATGGAGACAACCAACGGATTAAGAGTGGAGAGTAAGCTGGGAGATGGCCAGCTTTTCTTAGAGTTTGACCAGGAAAGGGGTCATAGAGATCAGGCGATAGTTTGCCGGGCAGGTAGGATCGTCAGATGGCTTCTTGAGGAGGGGGTGCAGAAGGGAGTGCATCAGGGGAGAAGGAGAATTTCCAGTGGTGAAAGAGTGATTACAGAAATCGGCCAACGCTGGAGCGAGGGTGTTAATATGTCCGTGACGGTTCTGGAGGAGCAGGGGAGCACCTGTTTGGACAACACTTCTTTATGGATCGGACTTGTCTAGAAACCTCGTCAGGTGTTGTCAGAGAGAAAGAGGAGAAAGGAGGAGAAGAGGGCGAGATAGCCAGAATGGGGCCAAGAGAGGGGAGGAGGAGGAGGAGGAGGAGATAGAGTACATGTGACTCGCAGCGCTGTGGTCTTGTCTCCTGGACACCATACTCGCATGCTGCTTTGGGCTGTGAGAAAATCACCCAGGTGAACTTTTAAAATTGATCAATCACTTTGTGCATCTTTCCCCTAACGTTGCACTTGCAGCCAAGTCACATTCAGCACAGGCGAGTTTTGTTCCGGCACAATTCCTTCCCTAATTCCCATCTATAATTTATTACTGGGATGTGGCAGTCACAAGTGTGAGATGGCGAGTGCTAACGTCCCCCTTATCTGTGAAGTCACAGCTCACTCGGCAGGGGGCATTGGCATTCCAAAGTTCCTCGTCCTGTGTATGAGGGTTTAACCGTCCACGTTGGTATGCAAAGGGGACTAGACAGGGGCGCAATGAAACCTAGAGGTCGACGGCGGCTAACCGGTAATGCACGGCGCATTAATGGCCTAGCCTACTAGCCACGTTTGATACAAACAATTCAGGGTTGAGCTGCATCCCAAGCGGTGGAAGAGGTGGTAGAAAGATCGCACAGGTCAGCGGAGACACAGGAAGGGGTTGGGGGGATAGGGGCATAGGGGTATTTCACAGGGTCTGGTGGGGGTAGAAAATGTCATCTGCAAAAGAATTGGGCCCTAGTTGCTATCCTGCTGAGCGGCCTTCTGGTATGCCGTTATCTACTAAATGGAGGTGAGTATGTCTAAGAAGGCAAGAGGATCTGTTGTCTCAGGTGGTGTTCGGTACGCAGCCTTCCTTCAGCACCACTGGTCGTGAGGTAGTTTGTGCTCAAGCTATGAACTAACAGGAAATGGAAATGGCAAAAGGTGTATGGGGTCTGACGTATGTCCGCAATGAGAGTGTCATTCATAAATCACACTCAAGGTTTTAATTTTATTTTTTTACAAACCGTGGCAAGCGAGGAGCAGGTGTGGACTGACCTGTAGGGCAACGGCCGAACCAAAACGCAAAATGCTAGTGTGGTTCAGTGGTATTGGTCAGAATGGGCCACGTTGGTGGCCCAGGTGGGCCAGTTGTGAAAAGGTACTTCACCATGCAGTGATTCGTTTTGTCCAGTGTTACTGAAAGAATATTCTTTAAAATGCACAATTGCATCACATTTTATCCACACAAAAAAACTTGTGTCCTACTTAAACAGTCTGCCACAACAAAATGAATTGCCATTGGCAACGGTGGGCCATTTTTTATTGTCCTGAGGCAATTTTATGGCGCAGTCAGACAGAAGAGTCTTCAGAATGCTACTATAGAAAGCATGACGCTCCTTGATCGTTGTAGGATGCAGTTGGGATACTCGGCCAAAAAGAAAAATAATATTTAAGAAAGAGCACTCTTATATGAATGTAACTGTCATGTGAGATCATGTCTGCCTGGCAGTGCTTGCTGCGGGACCCGTCGCATTGATGTAACCCATCTCCTTAAGCCGTGTTTAAAAAAAAAAAAAGCAACAAAGAAAAGAAAATCTCCCACACACGAATCCGGTGACAAATGGTGGGGAGGGCAAAGATTACAGGCGGAGTCACGGGCCAACAAAGGGTGGGGGTGAGGAGGTAAGGGACTGGCTAAATGTGGGTGGGGCGGCATAGGGGTCAGCAATGGCATGGGGGGCATGTAACTTGCAACAACAGGGTTCTTGAAGGGGTACAGCATCTGACAAAAAATAGAGCTGGTTATCAAGGAGCGTTGGAAGATGCAGAGGAAGATCGCACAGGTGTACAGATAGTTGAAATGCTGAGCTGTTAGGGGGACTGGGGAAGGCAACAAAAGAAACGAGAAAGGGGCAGTGTCAATGGGTTCCCTGCCTGGGAACAGAGGGGAAGGGTTCGGGAGGGGCCCCACCGCAAAGCCAAGCTGGACTAGTACCGTGGGGGGGGGCAAGGTTGGGGGATTCTAAGGGGATGATGGATCGTAGTGGGGGTTGCTTGTGGTGGGTGGCTCGAGTCTTTGAGGTAGGTTATGCCCCAGGGGCATTGGGGGAAGGAAGAGCCGGAATCAATATACAGACAGTTGTGCACCACACACACACACGTCGGGAGACTGCAAGCGTGGAGTCAAGTTGTCTCATGAGAACAGCCCTTGCTTTGGCAAGTTTGAGGTCCCCATGGTCCAGTGTGAGGTAATATTAATGGAGGAAGAGTCACCCAGCACAAGCAGGGGATTAAATGCAGACAATAAAGATTACCACTGCTAGCTGCGCAGGGAGTATTAATTCTATTAAAGACTAGGAGGTGAGCATTATGCTTCAACGTCTTTAATTTACTACTCTTCAGCAGTTTCAACAAACTCATAAAACCATAACAAAACACTGAAAACAGTCTGAACAGACTTTTCTTCCTTTGAACTACAATCCCCATAGTCTCTGAAGTCCATCTCCTTCCATGCTCAGCTATGACCACTTCCTGTCCCTGTGCTCCTCTTCTGTTTTACTCGCTCTGAAAAGTTACTCTGAGAACTCCACACAAAGTCCTGCAACTGGCAAAGACATGAACCACTCCAAACCGAATGTCGAACTTCCTCGACTCCAGACGACTACTCTGCTAGTCTCCTACTTCAACTGTTCTTCTGCTCCTCTCCTAGGAATAATACAAAGCAGAGAAATCAGGGTGGCGTCCATGTATTGACTATATCATCACATTCGTATTACATGCAATAATCCAACATCATGTGCAATACATAGCTTGGGCGGGAATCTTTTTTTCTATGACAAGACTGGAGGTGAGCATTATGCTTGTTCAAAGCTTCCCAACACTGCGACCGCCAAACTCTCGGTCGGCTTGAAAAAGAATTCTTTAAAAGTTCGATCATTCGACCAGTCTGCTGTTAACATAATATCTCTAAGAGATACTCCTGTCTTAAAGGCTTTAGATGCCATAGCTCCACGCACAGAATGTGCTCCATACTTCCCCACATCTATTCCTGCTGCATGCATGACTTCCTTAACCCATCTGGCGATAGTAGCTGTGGATACCCCCTTGAAAGACTTCCTATGCGCTATAAGCAATTGCTTAGTATTTGCTGCCCTGTGTTCCGCCGTCCTGCTCTCATACTCTCTCATGCAGCTTGCTACGCACCATTTCGGTCTACTCGGGGAAATAAGGGTAGTGTACTGAGGATGTCCCCGTCTTAGTTCTTCCCACTTTTGTAAATGTTACCCCTTCTGGCCCGAATGGCTTTCTATCTACTTCTAGGCCTCTCACATCTGACACTCATTTACAAGAAACTAGGCACAAAAGCATTGTTAGCTTTCCTGATAATTGTTGCAGATAAGTATCTGTTCCCAGGCCAACTCTCTAATAGCTTAAGCACTATTAGAACATCCCAAACTGTCTTATATCGAGGTTCTGGGTGTACTCTAAATTTAGCTCCTCGAATAAGCCTCACAACTGCTGGATGCTCACCCGCTGGGACACCCTCGATAGGGAGGTGTCCCACGGATATGGCGGACCTGTACACTCCAAAGGTACGGAATGCTTTACCACCTTGCAATAATTGTGCTAAAAAGTTCAGAATCATCACTACAGGTGCAGAAATGGGATGAACACCTCTCCCTTTGCACCAGCTAGTCCATTTGGCCCAAGCCTTGTCAAAGTTCCTTCTCATGGACGGAGCCCAGCATTCTGCGATGAGCTGAGCAGCTTGAGACGAAATGCCTGGCAACGCCCAGCATCGCCTGATATCCTGCACGCGATGAGCTGGAGTGTCCCCTTCACTCTCAGAGGGTGATACGACCCAGCTGGGTCCGTGAGCAGGTGCTCTCCTTCTGGGAGTATCCTCGGATAATCCACTGCCAGTTCCATAAGAGTCGGGAACCACACTTGCGACTTCCAGCCCGGTGCTACTAAAAGCAACTCTGCTTTCTCCCTCCGACACTTCGCTAGAACTCTGCTCAGCATCATGAATGGGGGGAAAGCGTAGTGCGGGCCTCCGCTCTATTCTTGCAGAAACATATCTGTCCCTCGAGCTCCCGGATCCAGCCTCCAGCTGAAATATTCTGCTGTTTTGGCGTTCAATCGGGATGCAACTAGGTCTATGATTATCGGGCCCCATCTCTCAGTCATTCTCCGAAAACATTGCTGGATCCAGCCTCCAATCGCTGGAATCCGTGAGGTAACGTGAGTTCCAGTCTGCTATCACGTTCAGCGTTCCGGGAAGGTACTCCGCTGTGACTGACGTCTCTGACTGCCAAAAGACCTTTGCTAGCTTGGCTAGCATTCTGGATTTGGTGCCGCCTAGCTGGTTTATGTATCGTACCGCCGATATGTTGTCCATCTTTAATAGGACGCACAATCTCATTTTCCCCTTTGTGAAGGCTCTGATCGCAAAAGATCCTGCTAGCAACTCCAGGCAATTTATGTGTAACCAGAGTTCCTCCTTGCTCCATTTCCCCCCTGTCTGCAGGTCTCTGCACCTTGCACCCCAGCCCAGTCGGCTGGCGTCTGATTCTATAATCAGATCCGGTCTGTCTCTGAAAATGGCACGCCCATTCCAGGCGTCCATATTCTTTAACCACCATTCCAGTTCCGTCTTGGATTCCTGATCCAACGGCACCGATTGATGGTATCTCAGAACTTGCTGCAGATGTCTTATCTTCAATCTCTGCAATGCTCGATAATGTAACGGTCCTGGAAATATGGCTTGAATAGAAGCTGCTCACAGCCCCACAATCCTTGCTAGAGTTCGGAGGAACACTACCTGTCGTTGCAGACACCCTCTCAATTCCCTCTTGATGTCGCAAATCTTCCGAGCTGAAAGTTTGAGTGTTGCTTTCCTGGTATCCAGGATGAAGCCCAGAAAGTCCAGCCTTTGCGCTGGTTCAGTGTCTGACTTCTCTATGTTTACTAAAAATCCTAGGGATGATAACAGGTCCTGGACCCATCTTGTCTGGTACCTGAGGGTCTCTCGGTCCTCGGCTAAAAGCAGCAGATCGTCTAGGTAAATTATCAATCTTATTCCTTTCTCCCTTATCGCTGCTGCTATCGGCTTCATTTCCTTGGTAAAGGCCCATGGTGCTGAAGCAAGCCCGAGGGCATAGTCTTGAATCTCCAGAGCTATCCTTTCCAGCGAAAAGCTAGGAAATTCCTGAAATCTTCTGCTATTGGGATCGTTAGGTAGGCATCCTTCAAATCCAATCTCGTCAACCAATCGTTCTCTCTGAGCGAGTCTCGGAGTTGATGGATGCCCTCCATCTTGAAATGCCGGTAAACTATCCAACCTTTCAGCTCCTTTAAGTTTATCACTGGACACACTTTCTCTTTTCTGTGCACCAGAAACATATTGCTTATAAATTCGGGGTCTGTCGGGCACCTCTCTATGGTGTTCTTTGTCGCTAGCAGGGCTAGCTCTCGGTCTAGAAGCTTCTGCTCTGCGTGCTTTAAGCGCTGTTGGTTAGGCCTGCGCTCTTGCACGGGTGGCTGTATGAACTCTAGGCACATACCCAGAACTGTTTGCAACACCCAGGTATCGCTGGAAAGAGCGCGCCAGTTTCTCAAGAACCTGCCAGTTCTCGCCCACCCCCCCCCACTGCGGGATAACGCGCTGTTCTCACCTTGAGTGAATCCTTGTCCACGGCCGGATCCTCTCCCTCTGCGCCCTCTTGGAAAACAACCTCTGGATGGGAAGGAGTCGTCCTGCTTCCTATTCTCCCAGTATTGCGCCTGGGATTCTGGGGTCTTCTTCCCCCCTGGTTGCGACCAGACGAACGACCCCTGTGTCGACTGGTCCCTCCAAAAACACGGTTGGGAAAAATCTTCTGGATGGAAGCCTGGGCCTTCTCCAGGGATATGTAGGTGCCGACAAAGCGGCCCATTTCTTTGCCGAAGGTTTCTCCGAAGAGGAGTCCTTGAGCTGCCTCTCCGGCCTCGTATGAGGCTAGGTCACTGAGCTTCGCGTCAATTTTCAATAATGGGCCTCTCCGGCGTTCCAAGGCGATGGCACAGTTAGCATTTCCTAAAAGGCCCACTGCTCTCTGCACCCAGCCTGCTAGGGCGTTGGGGTCCACTTCTTCTCCCGTATCTCTGGCTCTCTCCCCCAGGTCCATTATTTTCGCTAGTGGTCCAGCCAGGTCAAGCACTCTCTCTTGGCAACTCCTCCAAGATCTATCAATACCTTTACGTGGGTCCTCGCAGTCTCTGGCAAACCTCTTTGTTCAGAGCTTTTCTTAACCTCTTGGTCATATACTGCGCCACTCTCGGCGAGGGCTGCCAGTCTGAGGATCTCGGATTCCGGATGCTGTCCGGATCAAACATATCATCCTCCACCTCTTTGAGGTTCTTCTCCTTGCGGATTTGCTTGCCTCTGCTGGGTTTGATCTCCTCCTCCTCCCTTGATTCCTCTTCATCTTGGGAGTGAGGCTCACCTTCTTCCAGCTCCTCTTCCGAGCCTGGGTTCTCTTCTCCATCTCCATCCTCCCCTGGAGTGGGGGTCGTGAGGTCTGGCACAGTCTGACGTCGCAAATATGCTTCACGGAGCTTTGCGAAAGTGTTGACAACCTCCGGGGCCTTATCTTTTGCCCCATCCGACGTGCCCTGTGGGTCAAAAGGGGCTTTCCTCTTTCGGGCCTTAGTACTCCCCATTGACTTTGATTCAGAGGGTTCTGCGGCCATGCACTCTTTTCGTCTGGCGTTGTCTATGGGCTGGTTTAGCATAGCCTCTAGGGACTCCAGCCTATCTTGTAGGGGTTTAACCCCTTGAGCCACTGCATCTATAAGTGAACTCCCCAGCACCTCCTTGAAGCTGGCAGCAAGGTCTGACAGATGCTCCTCTTCGCTCCACTCAAAATCCGACATTATGAAGTGTGTTGTGTGCCTGATGTACCCGTGAGGGTGTCACTCTACGCCCTTTCACTATAGGTGCTTCGGATCTTTCAATCGATAAATCCTTTTGTTTTAGATTTTTTTTTTTCTTTTTCCAAATATAATGTAGCTGCCCGGACTTGAAACAGTACTTCATTAGGAGGATAAGCCTGGTATGGGCGATTTTCGAATTGTCCTCACTGCCTGTGAGGAGCGCTGTGTGACAACTCAGCCAACAGCTTTGCTCGCTACGCGAGGCTGCCGTTCCTTCTGCAGCTGATCGCTGCTATTATCCGCGCTCCTGAACATGTGTACTGCTTCGAGCTTCTACGCTCGGAATTCAAACAAATATAACTTAATTGCTACTGCGTAGCTTTTTGGAAATTCACCGCCGGGCCCCACTTCCTGATCGTGCTCCACTCCACATCGTAGGAATAACTCCGAACGCGGAAGCAAACACGCGATCCGGCCGCGCCCCTGCAAAGGCGGGGGCCGTAGGTCCACAGCGCACTAGAGCGCTGGTGGATCCATCTCCCCAAGGGAGGTGGCTGCAATCCGGCGCTCGAAGACCTGCTGCCTCGCCTCCGCCGCGGAGGGGCTGGGGTCTCTACCTCCGTTCGGCTCCACGGAGCCGCCACAAACCTCCTCGACTACGGGCAGCCACCCCAGGGGTGCCGTGAATACGGCACGGGGCAGACGTGTCGAGGAGGAAACACGCTCGCACGAACGAACTCTCGCTGCGGCTAAAACGTAAAGTCGCTTGCTAATAAATGTCACACCTCACATCAATGAGCAGCGATCAAAGCTCCGAAGAGCAAGAAAACCAATATGCATCCCTGCGCTGTAGTCCCTGCGCCTACAGATGGGATATGTTCAATCACTCTATCCTAACTCTACCTGCTGAAACGATCACATTTCCACATTCATTAGGAGGATAACCAGAAAGGTACTTATCTGGTTGAAGAGCAGTAAAAGAAGGAGGAGCTCAGGGACAGGAAGTGGTCATAGCTGAGCATGGAAGGAGATGGACTTCAGAGACTATGGGGATTGTAGGTCAAAGGCAGAAAAGTCTGTTCAGACTGTTTTCAGTGTTTTGTTATGGTTTTATGAGTTTGTTGAAACTGCTGAAGAGTAGTAAATTAAAGAAGTTGAAGCATAATGCTCGCCTCCAGTCTTGTCATAGAATGGGTGTTTGGACCATTTCAATACTTTGGCTAAGGACAGGGGGTGGGAAGTCGTGGGAGGGATTATGAAAAAGGAGCAGGAGACGGGTTTAGAGGTGGGGATTGCGGAGGAAAAGGGGAGGACTGATTCAGGGATTAGTGAAGAAGGGATTGGATCAGGGTTGAGTCAGGAGGCACAAGAGCCCAGCAAAGACAAGCAAAGTTGATTGGGGCTGGGGTGGGTAGAAAGACACGGAAGGACCTAGAGGACAAATTGGCGGCAGTCAGGGTCTGCAGGGGGCATAAGGATGAGGGGGTGCTGCAAACGCTGCGTTCCTGCTTTTTATTTTACTCAAATTCAGTAATCTGCTTTACAAGCTCAGTCGGTGGTGGTTACAGGTTAAGACAATGATTGCTGCTTCATGTAGAATGCTTGGCCATTGACCAGAAAGTCTATTTGTCTGTTATTACTGCACTGCCACTGGAAGGTCTACACTCAAACTTGAGGTTGTGTCCTTGGTAGTGTGTCTGACCCGCCAGTGGCCAGGGATCTGTCATCTAGGTGGCCAGGACACGGCCATCGCTTTTGGATCCAGTTCCTGGGGGTGGACCAGTGCGGGAGGATCACCCGGATGAGGGGTCTTTGGGGAGTAGAAGTGGGACACCAAAGGGTGAGACGCGGTATACCCTCCCTTGTAACACCTTTTCCCCATCGTACCAGGTAGGATACCTAGGAAACGTAGCCCCTCCCCCCTTGACCGACACAAACACTTTCTCACAGACAGTTCACTGTGAGTGACAATGGACTAACACCATAGCTGTATACCTGACATGTTCCAACAGCATAGTCAGGCATGAACTATTACTGGACAAATTCTAATCTGGTTTTTGACCAAAATATGGAACCGAGACTGCCCTGCTGGTAGTACAAGATGAATTGTTAAAGGCATGGTCTAGTAAAATTTTTTATTTAAAAAATAGATAGGCAACATAAAAAAAAATACTAGCATTCTCTTTTTTAAAACTTCCTATGTAAAAATTTGAGCTATTCAAGCTCAAAATTCGCAAAAGCAAGCACATGAGTGCATCCATTTTGTGAAATGGATGCCCTCCTGTGCTGGCTTTTGCGGCACTAATGAAGGAAAAGCCAGCCAGCTGTAGTAAACAAAAGCTACCGCTGGGTGGATTTCCCATCATTAGTGCTGTACGCGGAGGATGGGGACCGGAGACCAGAGCAGGAAAGCTGCAGCTGAATCTCGGTAAGTGCTATTTATTTTTTTTTAAAAATAAGCACTAGCTGGTGTTTTTTTTCAAAGTTTTCCAGGCTGGAGGAGCCCGGAAAACTTAGAAATAAAACCACAGCTTTAAAAACGTTGTATTTATGTCTTTCTTTCCAAGTTTCTCAGGCTCCTCCGGCTCAACCGCTTCAAAAGCGACCGCAAACATAAATACAACGTTTTTAAAGCTGCGGTTTTATTTCTAAGTTTTCCGGGCTCCTCCAGCCCGGAAAACTTAGAAAAAAAAACGCAGCTAGTGCTTATTTTTTTTTTTTTTTTAAATAAATAGCACTTACCGAGATTCAGCTGCAGCTTTCCTGCTCTGGTCTCCGGTCCCCGTCCTCCGCGTACAGCACTAATGAAGGGAAAGCCACCCAGCGGTAGCTTTTGTTTACTACAGCTGGCTGGCTTTTCCTTCATTAGTGCCGCAAAAGCCAGCACAGGAGGGCATCCATTTCACAAAATGGAGGCGCCCATGTGCTTGCTTTTGCGAATTTTGAGCTTGAATAGCTCAAAATTTTACATAGGAAGTTTTAAAAAAGAGAATGCTAGTGTATTTTTTTAATGTTGCCTATCAATCTTTTAAATATTTTTTTTTACTAGACCATGCCTTTAAAGGCTGCCGACCAAGGGGAGCTCACACTCCTGGTTATGTTGGGCTTGTCCACGGCCTTTGACACAGTAAATCATCAAATTCTTTCGGAACGACTACAGGAGATAGGAAGAGTATCCGATTCAGCACTAGACTGGTTTAGGTCTTTTGTGGCCAACCGTCAACAGTGTGTGAGACTGGGGGCAGTTCCTGTTGGACCTCATTTGTTTGAACTGTGGGGTTCCGCAGGGATCCTCCCTGTCCCCACTGCTATTAAATTTGTATATTCGGCCCCTTCTTGAAATCTTGAGACGCTATGGGCTGGACTTCCACTCATATGCTGATGACACCCAGATTTGTGTATGAATTGTTAATTTCCAGGAAGCATTTAGCAAACTAGGGCTATGCCTGGAAGAAGTAGGCAGCTGGATGTCGAAGAACTATTTGCAACTTAATGCTGCCAAAACCAAACTCATATTATTCGGACCTAAAAACCTGCTTTCAGCAGCCAAGAAGCTGCCTATTCTGTCACTTTTGGGCAAGAGTCTCAAATTTGTATCTAAAATCAAAAACTTGGGTTGTATGTGGCAAGAAGATCTGTGTAGTGAAGCGCAGGTGGCAGCTAAAATCAAGGCAGTATATTTTGTATTGTGAATGCTACACCAAGCACTCCCCTACATGCCAACAAAAGATCATGCATCCTTGGTGGGGGCATTAACCTGCGCCCACTTAGACTATTGCAATAGTCAATTGCTTGGTATTCCCGGCAAACCGCTTCAGCAAGCACAAAACGCGGCTGTGAGACTAATATTAAAGCTGACCGTGTGTCTCCATTTTGTCAGGAGTTGCATTGGCTACCAATCGATGATCGCATTAAATTTAAGACAGCCTGTATAGTCCTAAAATGTATCAATGGCATTGCTCCCCGTATTTACAAGAGCTAATACAGCCATATCATCCGACGAGACAATTGCGATCCAGCGACAGCCATCTTCTGACTATCCCTCACTCGGTTTATACATCTAGAGGTGACAGAAGATTTTCAGTTTTTGGTCCCAGGCTGTCGAACTCCCTGCCACTACCACTAAGAACAATGAGCTCACTTCTTCAATTTCACCAAGCACTGAAGACCTTCCTGTTCAGGTAGACAGCCCCTTGTTTTCTGGATGTTTGTTCTGATCTTTTTTTGTCTACCATCAGCTGTGTCATCTGCGCCAATATACGGTTAATTTCGTCTGGTGCGCGTTACAAATGCAAAAAATCAAAATCAAGGTCAGGCAATTACGGATCATTATACACACCTGACTTCCATCAAACTTCCCCACATGGATAAAAGGTGGAGCATGAACGCACACTCTGAGCAAGGCACAACACACGAGGATACAGCAGTTCCAAGATGGCAGTTTAACGCAAGGAGAAAGATGGCGAGACCAGAGAGGGGGGCAAGGAGGGAAGCACCCTTGACCTATGAAGACCGTTACTTTCATGAACCTTGGAAAGTAAGAAATTGAACACCAGGAACTAAGGCTGATCAAACCTGTACTGTGTGTCGATAACCAAGGCGGGGAGGAGCAATTAAAATAGTGCATGTCAAACCACTTCTACAAACGGCATCCCTCGACCCCCCCCCCCTTGACCCTAAGAATTACAGGCCGATTTCCAACACCAGATTTCTCGCAAAACTCATAGACCGGGCTGCAACCGCTTTGCAGAATCCAACAAACTATCGACCGTGCGCAATCAGGCTTCAGGCTGGCCATGGAACAGAAACTACTCTGATCTCAATCTGAGATGATCTCAAGGTCGCAGCAGACTCTGAGGGTTGCGCAGCTCTGGTTCTCCTTGATCTGTCGGCAGCATTTTACACTGTTAACCATTCTATCCTCCTTGACCGCCTCCACTCCCTAGGAATCTGTTGCTCGGCACTCAAATGGAATGCCTCCTTCCTCAGCAACAGGAAACAAATTGCTTTCCTCTCCCCTTTTGTCTCAACTGCTCGCACTGTGAACACTGGAGTACCCCAAGGCACCTGCCTCTCTGCTCTCCTTTTCAACCTCTATCTGACCACCCTACCAGGAATCATCTGCGCGCACAACCTCTCCTGTTACAACTACGCCGACGATATCCAAATTATCCTAAGAATTCCAAAGACAAGCACCAACCCTCATCCCGACCTTGAAGCTTGCTCTGATATTGACCGATGGATGACAAGAAACGACTGCCTTCTGAACCCAGAACAAAACTGAAATCCTGGTGTGCAGCAATACTGCCTTTCTCCCGCACCCACTCACATGGCCCCATCCCTTGCCCCCCCCCCCTCCAAAATAGTCAAAAACCTTGGCTGCACTATGGACTCTGGCCTAACCCTCTCCCGTCAGATCAATAATCTATCAAAATCCTGTCACTACCACCTCAAACTCCTTTGACGCATTTTCCGTTACCTCACCTGTCCCAACAGACTCGCCGCTGTTATGTCAAGACTGGACTATGCCAACTCCTTATACCTGGGAGCACCGGCATACCAACTTAACACTCCAAAGAACCCAAAACGCTGCCGCCCAACTCCTTCTCACCCTGGGATACAGAGGCCACATCTCCCCTGCTCTCTGCACCCTTCACTGGCTCCCTGTAGGACAAAGAGCCACCTTCAAAACCATATGCATTACCCACCGAGCAGTGCACAAGACCGGCCCAATGTAACTACAATAGAAGTTTAAACACTACCTCCCATCACTCACCCTAAGATCAAGCACTGCCCTCTTACTAGTGATTCCAACCTCCAATTCAGTCAGGATTGGAGGATCCGCCTTCTCAACCTTGGCACCAACTCTGTGCAACTCACTCCTCCCACACATTCGACACACCCAAGACTAATGTTGGTATGGAATTGAGTCTGTCCCACCCCCAAGGTGCTTCCAAGTAAGGCAAACCCCATACCAAGCAATATAACTTACAAGGAGGGACTTGCCCCTGCCCCATGGGTGCATACAAACGCCCTGTAGCGCATAGAACTATGTGAATAGCACTAACCTTATCCCAGCCCTACAACTCCATTTTGCATTAAGCCCAAGAGCAACACGCCAAGGGCCTGCAGCACTTGCGTTTAGAGTTCGCCCAGAGGTGCCAAGTCACCGGCACAGCAAGCTGGTTCCACATAAGCCTTGTTCCCACAGACGTCCATTTCCAGTGTTGCAACTAGTCAGTATCATTCTTAGGAGTGTGCCCTGCGAAGAGCGTGAGACAGTACCAGGTTTTGCGATGCATCTATTAATCTCCACAAACCTGCCATTGGGGCCTATGGCCATCACCCAGCCAGGCCGGAGCTGGCCACACTTCCCCCAACCCACCCCCCAGTTCCTGACCCCTCTGAGGTGCCCACCACGGATTAAAGCCTGCACAACTATATATCTCTCCAATGGTAACACTTGTCTCCTATAACACGGGGTACCGGGAAGGGTAAATCATAGATCAATCCCCCCGAGGGAGACCTTGGGGGCGAGAACTGCAGTATTAACAAAGCCCTGAATGTAGGGGACACCACAACTGTATATTATCTTCCTTTCTCTCTGGCACCCCTTTCATATGATGCCCAGGTGCCTACCTTAATGGGTGAATAACCGGTTCCTGTTGTTTAGCTTAGATTAGATATAGGGCCTCATTACGAGTCCGGCGTTAACCGAGGCGGTAAAACCGCCTGGTTAACGCCGGACTCGTATTACCATTCCGCCTCCGTGATTCCCGGAATTACCGGGGCATCACAACCCCGGTTTTCCGGGAATCACGGAGGCGGAATGGTGTAAATCCCCATTCCCATTGAGTCCTATGGGACTCAATGGGAATCGGGATCATGGAAACACCGGCAGCATCTTGTAATGCTGCCGGTGTTTCCTCGTCCGCCTGCAGGCGGGCGGTGTTAAACCCGCCAGGTCAGACCTGGCGGGAACATCACCTCCCGCCTGCAGGGGTTGGGATCAGGCGGTCCGGAAACAACGGTGGCGGCGGGTTTACCGCCACCGTTATTTCCGGACCGCCACGGTCGTAATGAGGCCCATAGTGTTTCTAATATTTGGCCTGACCTTCACCATGAAGATGAGCCCAGCTGACCCGCGTGCAACAAGATCGATGGGGAAGCAGCAGCCAATTAGCGCCTGGCATCCCCTATGGCCAAGCTCATCTATATGTGCTCACCAACCATCTGTGTAGATTCTTACTATATGTAATGATGTCACTGATGAATCTTTGGGCCTTCTTAATGTGCTGCTCATGTAATTTGTGGCAGAGCGCTCTCGGTCAGCAGAGTTCTTTTCTGACACTTATCATACATAAAACTTTGTTATCCTTGCAAAACTATCTCTTGGTCTCATTCCATAATGGGGTGTGCTCAATTTGGAATGCGTGTTCTGAGGTCTACACCTTCACTACCGTGCTTCCGCGAAGCTCTGAAAACCGTCTTTTTCCGTAAACCTGAATAAGACCACCTGAGGCCGCTGAAACCCTACAACACCATGGACCACGACCTCAATGACATTACACTGGAAAGTAACCACAGCCTGCGGACAAATGTTCAAGGAGGTACCAAGCAATTACACCACTGAAAGTAACTAAGTCACCAAGACAGAATCAGGAAACAGTTACCATAGATGACAAACCTAGCATCCTGCCGGCGCTAGATATATGACTACTGACCAGCCGCTTCCTGAGTCCACTACGCATGTCCAGCTGCCTCCTGTCCCATCTCCCTCTGAGTGCAGCTATCGCGAAACGCGTGAATGTTATCCGGAACAGTGGTCTGGTAAGAATAACACAATCACTCCAGACACTCACCTCTCCTATCACTATGCTCACTCTCTACTCTACACCAACACACAATAGAGCGCAGCTACACCCCTCGATCAATTTCAGCCTAGCTGCTCACATTCGAACAATACTCCATGAACACCTCAACATCCTACTAGAACGCAGCTATAACCCACGGAAAATCGGCCTGGCTGCACACAAAAGCATCCTACACAGGCCTAATGCCACCAGAATGCAGTCTCAGAGACCAACCACCAGACTGCACACATTCAACTGATCTCTCAATACCACCACACCTAAGGTTAGGATGTAGCTACCATCAAGCAATCATATCAGCTGCTCACATATTGAAAGCACCCAAGCACCCTATAATAGCCTACTCTTTAGACTGACCTGGACTACGGTCCACGAGGGTGTTTAACCAACAAGCGCTTCGAGGTCATACCAATGATATATAGAGCACTATATAAATGCGACACAACATAACTAATGATAGGATTATTGAATTCACAGACAGTCATACATTACACACACACACACGTTGGGGACTGCAAGCAAGGAGTCAAGATGTCTTGCGAGAACAGCCCTTGCTTGGTCTGAGGACCCCCATGGTCCAGTTGGAGGAAATATTGATGGAGGAAGAGTCACCCAGCACAAGCATTGGATACGATTAGTATATTTAATAACATATAAACACCAGAATTATATAATTAAGCAGTGTGTCACACAAAGTAACACTTGTTTCTCTTGCAGGCACCATTGAGGACTGTTGTATGGCTTGCAACCTCATTGAATCAAAATGTTTGGATGAAGGAATGGTCAGTTGTAGTGTTTACCCTACATACACCATTCATACAAACATGAAATTGTGAAATTACGTGAATTATTGATGTAGAAAGTGTCACTTGTGTAAGTACAGAAAGGTTAGACGTGTGCAGATAATTATGTTAAGTAATTACACAGCTGTAGGTGATTAACGGTAACAAATAAATGTCTGTAACTAGAGAGTATGTTTTGGTCACTAGTCTATTACTGTACTTGTCAATGGAGTCAAATACAGACAGAAGTGTAGATTGGCATTTGTATAATTAATAACCAACTTCTATTTTAATGTTAATGATTATGTAATTCTATGCTACGTATGACTACTAATGATTTTGATATTTTTTGTTTACCAGGTACAATGTGAGCAATGCAAAAGATGGGCACATTTCGATTGTCTTCCTTCAAAAAGCAAAAGGAAAGACTTAGCGTTGCAAGATGTCCACTTTGTTTGTAGGAAGTGTACAGAAGTACATTGACATTTTCAGTGATATGGACATTTCAATATGTAAAGAACTGTTGTGACATGTTGACAGAAAAGGTGCAGGCAAAGGTCAAACTGTTGTGAAATCTCTGAGTTGAATATTGTTTGAGTTTATAGCCGTCAGCAATCATGTCCCTGATTTGTGTCTTCCCAATACTAATCATCAGTATAGTTAAGCAAAGGTGGGGCATATAGAAGTTGTGCAAGCTATAATCCTTAAAAATACACATTGAGTCAGTATGGTGACCAAGAAAGTTTTAATCCGCTTGGGTATGTCATCAAACTAAAAAGAGGGGAATTGTTTCCATAACCTCTTACTCCACTTACGTATTTAAGTATATCATTAAACAGTAAAGAAAGAAAATATTACGCGTATCCCCACTTTCCTTCTAGTGGGTCATTAGGAGCTATTGTGTGACCACTATTTCACATTTATCCTTTGTTGCAATTGATCAAAGGCAGGTTAACGTTTAGGTCGCCCTATGGAAGGATACTTCTTTTTTAGTGTAAAATGTCCTCAATGTGTAGAAACTGAAGGATACACTTGTCCTCGTGGTCTACAAAAACACTGACCCGCGACATGTGGCAAATGTCAATATTTCAGTACGATTAGTGACATTTGGTATGAATTGATAAACATTAGGCCATGATTTTGTGTGGCATTAAATAGCCATTTCTGGGCACTGGCTTTAGTGCAGGACAGCTACGTGGAGGTCCACGCACACCTTCACAAAGTTCTATGTCAACAGGGATTCCGGGGAAGAGTCCAGAGTCGGCCAAGCGGTACTACACAACCTGTGTTTCAGTTGAGTCTGTTCCAGAGGTGAGTGTTTATTGCTTCTGTTGAGCCCTGCCACTGCCCGTGGTTGTGTATATTTACTGCTGTGTAATCGTTTTTCATGAGCATGTGAATCCATGTGAAAGAGGCTGTTGCAATAGTCCAGCCTAGAGAGGATCAGAGCTCTGGAGACAGTGAGCTTCTGGGGGAAGGCGAGGAAAGGAAAAATACCTCTGAGGAGGTTCAGCTGATATTTTGAATTCTTGGAGACATCAGAGATGTGAGGAGAAAAGGAGAGGGTGGAGATGAAAATGACCCCAAGGTTCTTCGCCTTAAGATGGGAGCAGAAAAAGGGCCCAGAGTGGGCTGCCAGTGAGACATAGGAAAGGAGGGAGCTGGTGTTCCAATGAGGATCTTGATCTTACTGGCATTAAGGCAGAGATCTTTGGCAGTGCAACATTCTTGAATTGCGGTCAGGCAGACTGGTATAAGGGAAGGAGAAGATATAGCTGAGGGTAGCCTGAAAGAGAGCTGGGTGTCATCCGCATAACACTGAAAGTTGGAGAAGAAGGTAGCGATGCGGTGGGCAAGAGGTGCCAGGTAGTGATTGAACAGCCAGGGAGAAAGGTTAGACCGCTGGGGAGCACCACAAGTAGAGAGAGAGAGAGATACAAGAGAGGAAGGATCAGAGTTGGACCTGAGAGGGTTAGTCAATGAGAAAGGAGATTAGTCTTGCCAGGGCCTGATCAGTGATACACAGGTTATCACGGAGGCGGTGCAGGATGGCATGGTTTACCGTATCAAAGGCAGGAGAAAGGTCAAGGAGAAGGAGGATAGAAGGAAGGTTAGCGAGCAGGTCTTCACGGGTGTTCAGGAGAGCAGTTTCTGTCCTTCTGGCAGCTCTGAAGAAAGTCTGGTGGTTGTGGAGACAGCCATGCTTGAGAAGGTTTAAGTTACTTACCTGTAACTATTGTCCTCCAGCATGGGGCTGGCATGGATTTACATGCAAACCCTCCCTCCTTCCCCTCTGTGGCTCTTCTTGGCCATACTGCCACATTACATGCTTACCAAATCTGAATATGGTCCCCAGGGGTGGAGTTTAGGGAGAGGACTGTCATTGGATGGGGGTAGAATGACCCAGAGGACAGTGATTGGTTT
The DNA here is from genome assembly GCF_040938575.1 of Ambystoma mexicanum. Classification (NCBI taxonomy): domain Eukaryota; kingdom Metazoa; phylum Chordata; class Amphibia; order Caudata; family Ambystomatidae; genus Ambystoma; species Ambystoma mexicanum. Next base: position 1,531,137,434 of record NC_090932.1, read on the forward strand.
AGAGGAGAAGTACAGTGTAGTAGTAAAGTGAACATTTTTTTTCTTTACCGAGGATTCCCAGCCTGAGGACAGGGAATATTCATGAGCATGTGAATACATGGCAGACCCATGCTGGAGAACTATAGTTACAGGTAAGTAACTTAATCCTTGTATATTTCTTTCTTTATCCTTAAGAATTCTCATCTTTATCTTTAAATAGTATAGCCTTTTTTACATTTTACAATTAATAGCCAATTCCCTCTTTATCTGACTTCGGTAGGAGTTTGCTCACACTTCGTCTCAACACGTAGCTCCCCTTCTGCTGTTTCACACTAATAGATATGATATGGCATTCATAACGCGCCTGTACACAAGTGTTTCTAGGCGCGACAAGACAAGGAGAGGGGAAAACAGAAGAAGGACAAAACAACGATCTTACTAGGCCCTGTGTCATTAAGATTGCACAAGTGCAGGGAAAAGGGAAGGGGAGAAGTGCCAAAAAGGGGGAGGGGAAAAGTGCAGGTAATTCTGGAGTGCAGCCAGCAGGTGATTCAGTGCAGAGAAACTCAATAAGTGCAACCAGTGGGTAGCTCAAGTGCAAGGAGAGTGGGCTGTAGGGTTACAGATACAGACCACAAATGCTGGGGGGGCGCAGGAGGCAGTGGGAAGGGCAGGACAACTGGACAAGCAGGAGCCTGGGCCCAAGTTCAGAGGGTAGCCTGGTGACCATTGCGTGGAGCAGTCAGGTCATCATCAGGGGAGAGAAAGAGAAAAAGCGGAAGTGAAGAGGAAGGTGAGTTGCTTCTGGAACCGCATATGGTTCTGGTCAAGTTTCAGAGGGGGGGTGTGGCTAACTGCCATGTAGAGAGGAATGCGACTTTGGTGAGCTCCGCTAGATGTGCCATACATAAGCTGTTTTCTAAGGTTCTGAGGTGTCTCCAGACCCTGCGAACTATCACGCTTGCTGCGGACGCCAACTAGAAGCTCCACGACTCCTCACACACGACAGTGAAAGCCCGAAAGACCCGTATGGCTGCCTGCGAAAATCGTTTGTACGAACGCCAAGATGGCGGCTCCCGCACACTGAGCCCTCGGAGCCCGGCGCCTGCCCAACGGTCCGCGAAACAACAGACCTGCACACTCGTTCGTGAAATCGGGCAGGACTGCCCTGGTCGAGAGCGGAAGAAGAGCGATTAGGGGCCTCGTCCAGACAGGGTCCTGCTGAGCCGGATGCGCAGCTGCTGGAACACACAAGCCCCCGGCGACAGTAGGAGGTGCCCACCCGCCCTGTGGGGAGCTGCGCTGAGCTGAGACCAGGAACAGGCCCGCCAGACGAGGTGAGAGGGGAGCGGGGAGGCTCGATCAGGGGTCTGTGCACCAGACCAAGCGCGACGTCCCGCTCCCTCACCCTGCTCTGTGGCACGTCCCGCCGGTGGGTGGGCGGAGGACACAATCCACCCAGTTGGGGCCATACCGTGAGCGCCGCCGCACACCCCCAATGCCCTAGCGACCCTGGAGGTGGAGGAGGGCGCATGGGAGCTGAACTGAGTCCTTTGGAACGAACAATAAAGACTTGACTGGGTCCCTGGCTGGGAAACGGGTCGCCCCTCTGGAAGGGTCCCTGGCTCCCCTTCCTGCCAGAGGCCCGGGGTGAAGTGACAGTCCACACCGGGGCATAGGGGAGGTGGGTGGCAGAGGCGGAGGCCCCACCAACCTGGATATGCGGCGCTGCTTGGCACTGGCTAAAGGCCCTCTACATAAGCCTCCCATCACACCATACACCGGCAATCAGGCGAGACCGCGCAGTCCAGTCCCCGCTGCACTGGAAGACATCGGATCGGCAGATAATACAAGAATTGCATCCTGGACTGCATGACCCCCCCCTAAGTGGCACAATAGGCACCAGATTTAGGATAAGGTGCCCTCCCAAACGCAGTGAAACGCCGGACTAAACTGCATATACACTGAACCTTACCCCACATGGTATACTACTCCTATGGGCCACGACCTGCATGTGGAACCAGAGGCTGACTAAATTCGCCCCACGGAGCCCCGTGACAGCACCTCCTTAACACAGTACCACATACTGCCCTGCCCAGGGGCCTGACGCCGGAGTAGACAACAGCCCAGAGAGCGCCGGGTTTCCCTGTGCTTCCAACACTAAAGCCTCCACATCCTGAATCCGCAAATCGCATCCAGGGCCACAACGGAGAGCACGCACTGTTCAAACTGCCACTTGTGCCTGAAGCCTACAGACCGTGCCGCCAGTGCCGGAACCGGGGGGGATTTCTCCTCCGGACAAATCAACAGGGAAGGGTGCTAGGTCCAAGCAGCGCCAGACCACCATAGACGCTTTCACGGCCAACGGACACCCCGACCCGGAGGGCCCAGATATGGCATCGGCAGAGAGGGAAACTGATCCGGCTGTAGGGGCGACCGAACCCAGCAACACCCAGCTCCTGGAGGCCATCAAGTTGGTCCAAGCAACAATGGTAAACAAAACTGACGCCGTGGCCATGGATTTGGGCCTCCTACGACAGGACGTCCGCTCCTTGGCTGGTAGAACCGAAGCGCTGGAGACCTAGGTACCCGAAAATACAGAAGCAAAAACCCAGCTCCTCCACGACGTGGATGGCCTCCAGCAGAGGGTCGAGAACTTGGAGGACAGAGCAGCGGAGGCTGGAGGGAGGGTTCGCCGGAACAATATTCGTCTCCTCGGCTTACCGGAGGGCATCGAAGGCCAAGACCCCACTAACTATGTAGAGAACCTCCTGCTGCAGGAAATCAGAGCGGAAAAGCTGTCGCAAGGCTTCTCCATTGAGAGGGCTCACAGGTCACTTGTCAAGAAACCACCACCAGGCGGCCCACCCAGGCCTATGATAGCAAAAGTACTGAACTACAGGGACCCGGAGGCCATTTTAGATTATTCACGATCAGGTGGCCAGATCCAGAGGAACTCTGCTAAGATTGCGATCTATCCTGACTATACCTTTCAGGTTCAAATGAACAGAGCACAGTTCATACATACTAAAGCCAGATTGAAAGCGGCAGGATTGCGATACATGCTTTTATACCCCTCACGGTTGAAGGTAATACATAATAACAGGACCCACCTGTTTGATACCCCGGCACAGGCCCGGGACTGGATGGATGGGCAGCAACTACCCGACATTGAAGACAAAAGGCAGAAGCCGCATTGAGCCGCCTTCCATGGAATGCAGGAGAACTTTTCTTAAGACAGCTGCTTATCAGTAGAAGGACCGAGCCTAAAAGGCAGCTGATATGATCCTACTAATCACAACACCACAGCCAGAGCTCTCTCCACCCCCAGGAGCTTCCTTTTAGGGTACATTTACCTGCCCGTAGACCATGTTGGCCACCTAGGAAGTGTACCCACCCAGAACCCCAGTTCCCACATGGAGACTTAGGGCTGAGGCCCTGCTTGATGCAACCTTCCGCTAACATATAAGGGACAGTACTGAAGAATACTGGCAAAACAACCTAGACAGCGTAGAATATATCAGCACAGCTTGGGAGGCGTACAAGGTAGTTATGAGGGAGAGATGATAGCTGCAGTGGGGGACGCCCAGAAGTCCATCATGACCTCCCTAGAGGGCGCGGAAAAAGAGCTGGAGAGTAGGGCAAACTCGACCCCAGAACATCTACAGGAAATAACCAAACTGCGACAAGCCTGTCTATCGCACTGGGAATCTTTGGGGAAATTGAGTTATGCAAAGCACACTGAAAGAATGCACGCTCTGGGTGATAAACCCTGTAAACTCTTAGCTTGACTCTACCAGAGGGAAACCCCCAGGACACCCATTTGCCACATACTCAGACCTGATGGCACCACAGCACACACCCAAGCAGAGATCAACTCGGTGTTCTCCGAGTTCTATCGTGGCCTCTACTCCAAGACCCCGCCCCCCACAGACATCGATATTGAGGATGTCCTGGATAGCATAGAGCTACCTAATTTAGATGCACAGATGGCTGAAGCCCTAAACAACCCAATTACCCCTGACGAGCTGATGGCAATAATTAGATCCTTACCATCTGGGAAAGCGCAGGGCACGGATGGCCTACCCGGGGAATTCTATAAGTCATATGAAGAGACCCTTGCCCCACTGTTAGCACAAGTATTCAATGAGGCTTACGATCAGGGTATCCTCCCAGACTCCATGAGAGAAGCCATAATAATCCCTTTACTGAAGCCTGGAAAGGATGGGATGGACTGCGGGTCATATAGAACACTTTCTATGTTAAATGTTGATAGCAAAATACTGACGGCACTCCTTGCAAATAGATTACGCAGAGTAATTCCCCTGCTGATTCACCAAGACCAGACTGGCTACGTGCCAGGGCGCACTATTACTGAGAACCTGTGCAGGTTACACCATATCATATACAGCACGGAGCGAGAGCCTCAGAAATATGCTGTGTCGTCACTAGATGCCACCAAGGCCTTCGATTCGGTGAGATGGGAATGGTTATATGCCACTATGGTTAGGATGGGGTTCGGACCCGCCTTCCTTAAGTGTCACCATACACTGTAACCCTAGTACCGAACACATTCTTAACACGGTCAGAGCCAAGGATTCCCTTGCGAAGTCCATGGATTTTTGGGGTAAGCTCCCCCTCTCGGTGGCTGGGCGGGCGGGTCTCTTCAAAATGGTGGCACACCCCCGATTACTGCATTACTTTACCAACGTCCCCTTTAACACCCCCCCCCCATTTTTCAGAGACATAAACAAACTCTGTAGGGGATTCCTTTGGCAGGGAGGGAGGCAAAGGGTGACGCTGGAAATTCTCCAAAGACCCTACAAGAAGGGTGGATTGAAAGTCCCTAATTTCGAACTATACTACCTGGCTAGCCGGCTGAGGCACGTGATGCAATGGATGGCTGTTAGGCAGAAACCTGTGCAGTTCCCTTAGGGACCACTGCAAAAGGCTTAGGACTACAGGTGTTGGCAGTAAACCCAATTGGTAGCAGCCTGTACCACCCAGATTTACCTGGTAGCTGTGGCTGAGCAGCCAGACTTCTCTCAAGAAGAGTTAGACAGTATACAGAGTATATAAAATAGGTACAGAGATACAGTAGCACAAGCAAACACTGACCAGAGCTTTGGTATAAAAGTATATAATTATTTATTTAAAAACACACTTGTAAAATACACTAACACTAATATGGCAAGCAAGTTCAAACACAGTCACTATCAATATATATACATCCCTGATTACTTATTGAACAAGTCTTAGTTAAAACACCACTTATTTGCAGACAGAGGTGAGCGCTTAACCTAAGATGGCACTCCAATAAGTTCATTAAAAAGGGAGGGAAAAGGTAGAATTAGGACAGCACAATACCAACACTTTTAAAAGAACCACAGCAAGTCAGAAAAAGGCAGAGTCTACTGTTCATAGGCCAGGCCCACTCTTGGAGAGAGCAAAGCGGAATGTGTCTAAGATCACACAGTTGAATAATACTTTAAAAAGTATTTGCAGATAGTTCAAAAAGGGTTGGATCAGTTCAGAAATAGTTAGTTAGCAGGTCCCAAGTCACCCCAGGATAGAGAGTCAAGGATTTACGGGACACCTTGAACAGTCTGTTGCAAGGGAGACCAGGCGGGACACAGTACCTGAAATGGTGAGAAAGCTCCAGCGGGGGCAGTTGTTCCTAGCAGCGGGTGCAAGTCGGTGCTTCATCCAGGGGAAGAGAAGATCTCGACGTGGAGGAAAGCTGGAGGTCGTTGCACTGCCAGGGAAGAAACCAGCCGCGGAGTATCCCGGTTAAAAGGTACTACCCTTTTATTTGCGGTAGTGATGAAGCGTGGCTATCCGGCCGCCGGGGTGCTTGGCACGGGCGATTCGGCCATGAGACGATCCAGGAAGGCGAAAAGAGGGCGAACTGGTTATCCCCACCAGTTCAGGGGAAGAAGACTCTCCGGGATGAAGATCTTCTCTGTCGTCGGGAAGTGGTGAGGCGGTTCAGCAGGGCTCCACCGGTGGTGTCGTCGTTGCAGGTTGGCTCAGCTTCTCCCTCTTCGGATTCTTTGGTCCTGTGGCGACTTCTGAAGTTCCAGTCCCCAAGCCCTGCTTTTATGCAGAAAACCCCAATTCATCAGTCCTAGCTGTCACTCAAACATGCTAAGTGGTGAGCCGGGCGGCTCACCACTGGTCCAATCACACAAGAGTGCGACTTGAGTTGCTGAGGCAACTCAGTCCAGGGTGCCTAAACCCCCCTCCCACACATCCTGTAGACCCAGACAGAGTGGCACCACTTTTGGAGGCTTCTGTGCAGAAGCCCGCCAAAAAGTGGAACAAAGGGCTCGACTTGGGTTGGAGTTACAGAGGCGAACACAAACGCCATTTTAAAACCGAGTCCTGGCAAAAAGACCCAACCGGGGTATGGAGTCTATGTTTGGGGGTCACTATGACACCCCTGTGTTACTGCACTGAGGGTGCTGTGTAACACACTTACCAAAAATGCATGAAACCCTATGGAGTAAAAGAGCCCATAGCCCATAAAACACATTACAAAGTCAAAGGATATCTCAAATCATGTCTAAGAGTGGGAGAAAAAGAGTCTCACTCTTAGCAGGAGAAAAAGAATAAACCCCAAAAATCCAGCAAAGCTGCTGGGGGACTCAATAGGTTTGGGAAATTAGCCTTAACAGAGAATTCTCCCTAACAATGGCCGATGAAACCACCACAGACACCCGACTTCAACCAGCCCTGCCTCGACTGTTACTCGGAGACTTACTATGGGTTGAGAAGGGGGCTCTGCGACATTACCCATACCTGGTTAAGCTTGGGACCCAGCTCTGGAAGCGGGGTCGATAGACCCGTTCTCCCCGCAGAGCCCCATTGCGGCAATCATGGCTAAGCATTCATGGGGACAAATAGAAACACGCACCCAGTGGGAACCCTGTGGTGTGGCAGTACTAGGTGACCTCACTCAAGAGCAGGAGCTTATGACATTCACTGACCTTAGCGAGTCCACAGGCCTGCCCACAGGCCAGTTTTTGCTCCACAGAGCAGTAATACAGGCCATAAAGAATAGATGGTCAGAGGCCGCCAACCAGGTCATAGAGAAGGAGATCATCGAATCAATGCTGGACACTGCCGAGGGAGGCCACGAAACCTCCAGACTACACAAAGCCTTACTGCAGGGCACGACCAGGAATGAACTTAAATGCAAAGGGAGGTGGGAGATTGAATTGGGCCTTGAATTCGAAGACAAAGCATGGGAGAAAATAACCCACTACCACAAGAAAATCTCTAGAAATGCCCGTCTCCAACTCATCCAACCATACATTACCAACAGGGCCTACCTTACACCCAAAGCCATATCAAGGTTCAATGGAGCTACGATCCAGACATGCCCCAAATGCAACGAGCCGAAGGCGGGAATGACTCACATGTTCTGGGGCTGTCTGACGATTCAAAGGTTTTGGGCCCAGGTGAAAGAAAGGGTGGCGAACGCGGAGATTGAGGTGGAAATTCACGAGCCTGCAGCCTCATATTGGGAAGATACAAGCAAAGCAGCAAGAACAAGCCCCTAAATAAACTCAAAGACTTGATATGCATAACTGCGAAAAGCTGCATAGCCATGGGATGGAAAAGCGCCGAAGGCCTGAGCAAGGCCCTCTGATGGGGAGACCTCAAGAGATGGATAGCCGCTGAGACTGCTGCATGGGAAACAGCATTCCAGGTACAGAGACTGGACTCCAGCGAGGAACTACTCCGTTGGGTAGCGTTAACCGTGCCATTGCTCCACCCAGCAGTGCAGGACAGCGCCTCAGACAGTACAGACAGTCCCGGCCCGGCACATGGCCAAAAAGAAGACTGAGGATTTAACTGTGGTGTCGGAGGGAAGGGGGTGGGGCGGGAGGGTTGGGGAACATTATGTTTTTTGAATTATGCATACTGCAATGATGAATCAATGATTCTCTGTTACACTTTGTTGGAAAATCAATAAAGAAATTTCAGAGAGGCAGGGAGGCTGTTCCAGAGGGAGGCCCCAGCCGAAGCGAGAGATCAGCCCCCGACTCTCTGCTTGGCAAAGCGGCTGACCCTCAGAATGTTGGAGGTGGATGAGCGGAGAGCTCGAGAAGGGAGATGTTTTGGAAGAGAAAGTTGGAGGTAGTGCAGTACCAGGCCCAAGAAAGCCTTGTGGACGATGCAGAAGGTCTTGAACTTGATCCTTGCCACCACAGGGAGCCAGTGTTACGCTCACCTGGTTCCCACGGGGGCGTCGACCGGAACTGGGCCGCTGTTGTTTCCCCAGCGTGACGTGTAGCGCCGAGATGACTGACTGGACTGGCCCGCTCAGCCTAGTTTGTCTGGCTCGCAAGAATATTCTTCTGCAAAGGAGAAGAGGAATTAACCACCCGTGGAATTGAGTGTCAACCCACCTTCCCCACTCCCGTTGTCTTCCCACAGATCACTCTTGATGTCCCCTCCTTAGTCTCACCTGATGGTTTGGAAGGATGAGCTCTCCATCCTGCGTCGACCGCAGGGGCGCGTTGATGACCAGTTACTTCACTGACGTAGAGGAATTGGTGAGTTCCAGTATTGACTCTAAAGTCCAATTGTTCATAAGAGTTCAAATGTCTGATCTTCACTCTGTCCGATTCCTTGCAGGTTGCTGATTAATCCACTCGAAGATTTCCAAATGGCAATTGGTAAGATTCAGGTAAGTCTATTGTGGTTTTCCCCTTAGGGGCCGGGGTACGGCGATGAAGCAGAGCTGACTGTGCCGACCCGAGATGAGGTGAGACCCCCGTGGTAAATCAGGTAAGTTTTGTGGGGGGTAACTGGTATTGTCTTTGCTTTCTCCCCTTAGGGGCCGGGGTACGGCGATGAAGCAGAGTTGACTGCGCCGACCCGAGATGAGGTGAGTACCTCCCGTGGTAAATCAGGTAAGTCCTTGGGGGTAGCTTGTATAGCCTTAGAGAGTCCCCTTGCTCACCTTGCTGTCTTTGTCTCCTTAGGTGTCGGAGGGCGGCCGCGAGATGGAGAGAGCGTGTTGGAATGCTGAAGTACCGCCAAGCAGGTGAGTTCAGCGCGGCGCCGTAGGAATGCGAAGCGATGCTTCAAAGACTTCTGTCTTTCAGCTCCGTGGCGAAATGGATCAGGATTCAGGTAAGGATTAAAGTTAAAACTCCTGTTCTAACCTTTATCCTTCTTTTCTTCTTGTTTCAGGAGTCCCAGGACTGAAGGGGGCGTGGCTGAAGACTGGAGCTGCTGAAAACACGGCGAGCGTTACGCTGCAGCAAGCAGAATAACGCTGGTTTAAATAGCCTTGGAAGAAGATCCAGGTAAGTATTCTTCCACAGCCCCACCCAAGTAACAAAATAGTCCCTTCAGTAAAATAGTCCCTCCTAAGCCTCATTTGGCTTGAGTCTTCATGCAGCATGGTCTGCCTCAGGTGAGTATGCAGCATGGTCTGCTTCAGGTAAGTTATCAATAATGAGCCTGGCGCCATAGGCGCCAGGACTCAACCCAAACAGCCCCTAACTGGGGCTTTGGGCATGCTCCAAGTGGCATGATGCCTGCTTCCGGGGCTGCTGGGCCTGGTCTGGTCTTCCGGGGGCAGGCATCATGACAGCACTCCCCCTCAAGGCCCCTCCTAAAGTCGTTCTCCCCCTTGGCCGTGGTTTGTCTGGAAATTCCCGATGGAACCTCTTCACTAAACGAGGTGCATGCACGTGGTCAGTAGGTTCCCCTTTCCTGCGGACCATAACCTTTCCAGTCAATTAGGTAAAAGAGTTTTGATCTCACTCTTTTTGAGTCCAAAATATTCTTGACTTCGAACTCGGGCTCCCCGTCTATGAGGATAGGGTCAGGTGGAGTGGTTAGCCTAGTTCCTGGTTGCACTGGCTTCAAAAGAGACACGTGGAAGACGGGATGGATTCGCATATGAGCAGGTAGGTCCAACTTGACGGCCACTGGGTTAACAATTGCCTTCACAGAAAAAGGTCCCAAATACCTGGGGTTAAAGGTCCGAGTCCCCTTGAGTGGTAAGTGCTTAGTGGCTAACCAAACTTGGTCCCCTATTTGGTCTTGAGGAGCTTCACTTCTGTGCTGATCCGCATCCTTTTTGTATTTTTCCTTAGCCTTTTGCAAATGGATGGTTGCTTCTTTAAAGGCTTGTGTAATAACAGCGTGGAGATGGTCCACTGCGGGCATCTCTAAATGTTGGGGTGAGTCCAAATCCAAGGTTCGAGGATGGTGCCCATAAATGGTAAAAAAAAGGACTTTGTCCAGTTCCTGAGTGTACGGAATTATTGTACGCATACTCTGCGATCCACAGAATGTCTTTCCAATTCCCCTCAGACTGATGTAGCATACAACGGAGGTACTGTTCAGGAGTCTGGTTGGTCCTCTCCGTTTGACCGTCGGTCTGAGGGTGGTGACTGGTCGAAAGCCTAACATCAATTTGTGCCAGTTGGCAGCATTTCCTCCAAAAATGTGAAATGAATTGACTGCCCCAATCTGAAATTAACACTGAAGGAAAGCCATGCAGGCGGATAACATTTTCAAGGAATTCCTTGGCCAGGATTGAAGCTGAAGGTATCCCTTTTAAAGGAATGAAGTGGGCCATTTTAGAAAAAAGATCTACAATAACTAGAATGGTATTGTAACCTTGGTACGGGGGTAAATCCATGATAAAGTCTAATGACAAGGTATGCCAAGGGGTAGGTGGTATGTCTAATGGTTGCAATAAACCAGCAGGTTTTTTTCTTTTGCCCTTTATTTTGTGCGCAAATGCCACAAGACATGACAAATGACTTGACATCCTTTCGCCAGGTGGGCCACCAAAATTGCTTCCTAATTTTAGCTTTGGTTTTTGCAATACCCGGATGCCCTTCTATTAAGGTGTCATGGTAATGGGAAATGACAAGTTCCTGTAGTTCTTTTTGCGTTAAAAATAGCCGGCCTTGGTAATAAGGTAAATCATCGATGACAGAGTACTCTGGACCTTTCTTTGCCCAGTCCTGTAGGGCAACGGAATCAAAGAGTTGGTGGATCTTGTTTTGAATGTCCTCCAGTGTCTGTATGGATGTCAGGCCAAGGATTCTCTGTTCCGGGATTATGGGTACGGGTTCTAAAGTTATTTCTGCTTCTCCCATTCCAATCCGGGACAAGGCGTCTGCTTTACCATTCTTACAACCTGGTCGATAGGTTATTACAAAATCAAACTCGACGAAGAACAATGCCCAACGGAGTTGGCGCGAAGATTGGGCTTTGGCTGTCTTTAGGTATTGTAAGTTGCGGTGATCGGTGATGACCGTGATGGTATGTCTGGCACCCAGTAGATAGTGCCGCCAAGCCTTGAAGGCGGACTTGATGGCCAGCAGCTCCTTGTCGGTTACGGCATAGTTTAATTCGGGGGCTGAACATTTTCTTGACCAAAACACCACTGGGTGAAGCTGGTTAGTTTCGGGATCCTTTTGGGAAAGGACTGCTCCCATGGCTGAACTGGATGCATCTGTTTCCACTATGTAGGGAAGCTCGGGGCGCGGGTGTCTTAATATGGGAGCAGATGTGAATTTAGCTTTTAACTCTTGGAAGGCGTTCTCGGCTTCCTCTGTCCACACAAAGCGTTTATTTTTTCGCAATAGCATTGTAATGGGATGTACAATGTGCGAGAAGTCCGGGATAAACTTGCGGTAGAAATTGGCAAAGCCAAGCATGCTTTGAACTCCTTTGATTGAACTTGGCGAAGGCCAATTAAGAATGGCATCCACTTTTCGTGTATCCATCCGGATTCCTCTCGGGGTCAGAATAAATCCAAGGAATTCCACTTCCGTAGTGTGGAAGATGCACTTTTCCAGTTTAGCATATTATTTATGCTGGCGTAACTTCTCTAGGACTGCTCGGACGTGTTTTACATGCTCAGATTCTGATAAAGAGTATACTAAGATGTTGATGTAAACGACCACACAAACGTCAATAAGCTCTCGGAGGGCATCGTTCATGAAGAACTGGAAGGCTGCTGGTGCATTGCATAGTCTGAAGGGCATCACCTGGTACTCAAATAGTCCATACTTGGTGCGAAAAGCAGTCTTCCATTCGTCACCCTCTTTGACACGTACCAGATGATATGCCCCCCAAAGGTCTAGTTTCGTGTCTATACAAGCGTCCTTCACCTGGTCTAGTAGTTCTGGGATCAAAGGCAGGGGGTATCGATTCTTGATGGTTATCTGATTCAGTGCGCGGTAGTCTATACATGTTCTAAGGTCGCCTTCCTTTTTCGGTACGAAGAACAAAGCTGAAGATGCAGGGGACTTGGACGGGCGAATGAAGCCATTAGCAAGGTACTGGTCTAGGTACTGGCGCAAACAGAGATTTTCGGGTTCCGTAAGGGCATAGATTCTGCTGCAAGGTGGTTGTGCTCCAGGTACAAGATCTATTTGACAATCATACGATCTGTGAGGTGGTAAGGTGTTTGCCTGTTCCTTTTGGAAGACATCCTGAAAGTCTTGGTATTCAACAGGTAATTGTATGGCTATTGGAATTACTGGGGCCAGGACTGAGTTTTGAGTTTTCCTTGTGTAGCAGGTGTGAGCACATTCTGGGAAGGCTAGTCTCTTCTCTCGCCAATCAATACAGGGATTATGTTTTTCCAACCAAGGTATCCCCAGTATCAGCTGAAACTGTGGGGCCTTGATTAAGTCAAACATCATAGCCTCTCGATGCCCATCTTGACTCAGCAATGTCATCTCTGCAGTGGAATGAGTTACGGGTCCAGAGGCAATTTCCGTTCCATCTACGGTGGTGACAACATCGGCCGTGGTCTTGCGGGTGAGAGATAGATTCATCCTGGTAGCCAATTCCCAGTCCAAGTAATTTCCTATGGCTCCACTGTCTACGTACGCCTTTACCGCGTGCATGCGTGATGGCTGCTCTGGATCTACAAGGACCATGGGTATGGTGAAATGCGAGGTCAGAGTGTCCTTCTTTAAGCTCGGCAAGCGGACCTCTATGCTTGCCGGGCGTGGTCGTTTCCTGAGTCAGATTTCACATGGTTTTCGTCTGCTGCTCCTATAACTTTCTTGGGTGGTTTTACAGGGCAGTTCCGAAGAAAATGACCAGTAGTTCCGCAATATAAACATAATTGCAGTTGCCGTCTTCTATCTCTTTCCTTCTGGGTTAAGGGTCCTTTAACCCCCCCGATTTGCATAGGTTCTGAGACATCTACTCCCTTGGAGCTTACGTGGGTTTTAACCAACACCCTGTTCTCAAACTTGGTTCGAGTAGCCTTCCTGGTTTGAAGTCTGTGATCGAGCTGGACCACTAGATCTATATTTTCAGCACAGTCTTGAGGCGGGTTCACGATTTGGGCCAAAACATCTTTGAGTTCTCCCCGAAGTAATAATGTGATTCACTTGGCTTCAGGCCATTCGGATTCCACTACTAATCTATTGAAAGTTGCAATGTAAGATAAAAGATCCTGGTTACCTTGACGTAGGGATAAAAGTTTGTTGTCCAAAGCCTGTCCTCGGGAGTGTCGGGCGAATAGTCTTTCCATGCTTGTTCGAAAACCCTGGAAATCTCGAAGAATCGGGTCATCCTGGTTAAATAGTGGAATGGACCAATCCGCCGCACTGCCGCTGAGATATGACAGTACAAAGGCTTCCTTGACCTGATCGTTTGGGAAAGCTCCAGGTCTACATAAAAGGTGCAAGCGGCATTGATTCATGAATGTTGCAAACCCTTTTGGGTCTCCGGCAAAGCGTTCAGGCGGAGCCAAAGGAACGGCTCCAGGTAAATTTATCTGCACCGGGTTACTCGATGGTACAGGAGCTGGACTTGCCCCAAGTCCTGGTAGAGGTGTTTGTCCAGCCTGGTTCTGTAATAGTTGTCTGGCCAACTCATCAGTTCGTTCTTTTGACACTATCAGTTCCCTCCTGAGGGCATTGGTTTCTTGGCGGGCAGAATGCACTTCGGCCCTTAATTCCCCTAATAATTGGGCCAACTGATCAGTTTCCGAGGTCTCCATGACGCCCAGGTGGGTATTTGTGGGTAGGCTTCGCGTTCTGTTACGCTCACCTGGTTCCCACGGGGGCATCGACCGGAACTGGGCCGCTGTTGTTTCCACCAGCGTGACGTGTAGCGCCGAGATGACTGACTGGACTGGCCCGCTCAGCCTAGTTTGTCTGGCTCGCAAGAATATTCTTCTGCAAAGGAGAAGAGGAATTAACCACCCATGGAATTGAGTGTCAACCCACCTTCCCCACTCCCTTTGTCTTCCCACAGATCACTCTTGATGTCCCCTCCTTAGTCTCACCTGATGGTTTGGAAGGATGAGCTCTCCATCCTGCGTCGACCGCAGGGGCGCGTTGATGACCAGTTACTTCACTGGCGTAGAGGAATTGGTGAGTTCCAGTATTGACTCTAAAGTCCAATTGTTCATAAGAGTTCAAATGTCTGATCTTCACTCTGTCCGATTCCTTGCAGGTTGCCGATTAATCCACTCGAAGATTTCCAAATGGCAATTGGTAAGATTCAGGTAAGTCTATTGTGGTTTTCCCCTTAGGGGCCGTGGTACGGCGATGAAGCAGAGTTGACTGTGCCGACCCGAGATGAGGTGAGACCCCCGTGGTAAATCAGGTAAATCCTTGGGGGTAGCTTGTATAGCCTTAGAGAGTCCCCTTGCTCACCTTGCTGTCTTTGTCTCCTTAGGTGTCGGAGGGCGGCCGCGAGATGGAGAGAGCGTGATGGAATGCTGAAGTACCGCCAAGCAGGTGAGTTCAGCGCTGCGCCGTAGGAATGCGAAGCAATGCTTCAAAGACTTCTGTCTTTCAGCTCCGTGGCGAAATGGACCAGGATTCAGGTAAGGATTAAAGTTAAAACTCCTGTTCTAACCTTTATCCTTCTTTTCTTCTTGTTTCAGGAGTCCCAGGACTGAAGCGGGCGTGGCTGAAGACTGGAGCTGCTGAAAACACAGTGAGCGTTACGCTGCAGCAAGCAGAATAACGCGAAGCACGTGTGGCTGTCCGGGCGTGGTTTAAATAGCCTTGGAAGAAGATCCAGGTAAGTATTCTTCCACAGCCCCACCCAAGTAACAAAATAGTCCCTTCAGTAAAATAGTCCCTCCTAAGCCTCATTTGGCTTGAGTCTTCATGCAGCATGGTCTGCCTCAGGTGAGTATGCAGCATGGTCTGCTTCAGGTAAGTTATCAATAATGAGCCTGGCGCCAGGACTGACTTTATCTTTATGAGCCTGGCGCCATAGGCGCCAGGACTGCACCCAAACAGCCCCTAACTGGGGCTTTTGGGCATGCTGCAAGTGGCATGATGCCTGCTTTCGGGGCTGCTGGGCCTGGTCTGGTCTTCCGGGGGCAGGCATCATGACAGCCAGTGAAGAGATTTTGGGGCTGAAGAGATATGATCCCTGGGCTTGAAGTCTCGCAGTCCTATTCTGGATAAGTTGTAGAGGTCGGAGAGTAGAGGCAGGAAGATTTAGAAAGAGGCTGTTGTAATAGTCCAGCCTAGAGAGGACCAGAGCTCTGGAGACAGTGAGATTCTGGGGGAAAGTGAGGAAAGGAAAAATTACTCTGAGGAGGTACAGCTGATAGTTTGAATTCTTGGAGACATCAGAGATGTGAGGTGAGAAGGAGAGGGTGAAGGCCAAAATTACCCCAAGGTTCTTCGCCTCACAGGCAGGAGCAGAAAACGGGCCCAGAGTGGGTGGCCAGAGAGACATAGGAAAGGAGGGAGCTGGTGTTCCAATGAGGATCTCGATCTTACTGGCATTAAGGCAGAAATCTTTGGCAGTGCAACATTCTTGAATTGCGGCCTGACAGACTGGTATAACAAAAGGAGAAGAGGCAGCTGAGGGTAGCCTGAAAGAGAACTGGGTGTCATCCGCATAACACTGAAAGTTGGAGCAGAAGGTAGTGATGTAGTGGGCAAGAGGTGCCAGGTAGTGATTGAACAGCCAGGGAGAAAGGTTAGACCCCTGGGGAGCACCACAAGTAGGGAGAGAGCGATAGAAGTGAGGAAGGATCCCAGTTGGACCTGAGAGGGTTGGTCAATGAGAAAGGAGATTAGTCTTGCCAGAGCCTGATCAGTGATATCCAGGTTATCACGGAGGCGACGCAGGATGACATGGTTTACCATATCAAAGGCAGAAGAAAGATCAAGGAAAAGGAGGACAGAAGGAAGGTTAGAGAGCAGGTCTTCACGGGTGTTCAGGAGAGCAGTTTCCGTCCTTCTGGCAGGCCTGAAGCCAGACTGGTGGCCATGGAGACAGCCACAGGATTCAGTGTGAAGATTGAGCTGGGAGATCGCCAGTTTTTTCAAGAGTTTGCCCAGAAAAGGCGTAATGGAGATCGGGCGATAGTTAGCCGTGGAGGAAGGATCGGCAGAGGGCTTCTCTAGAAGGTGGTGCACAAGGGAATGCTTAAGGGGGAGGGGAAGTTCCAGTGGCAAAAGAGTGATTGCAGAAATGGTCCAAGGCTGGAGTAAGGGTTGCAATGTGTTCCTTGATGGTTCTGGGTGAGCGGGGGAGAGCCTACTTTGACGAGACTTTCATAGATGGACCTGTCTAGAAACATTGTCAGGGGTGAACATGCAAAGGCAGAGAGAGGAGGAGGAGAGACAGCCACATATGGGGCAGGAGTGGAGGAGGAGGTAGAAGAAGAGAGGGAGGAGAGGAGGTCCTGAGTTTTAGTGATGAAGTGAGAAGCAAAGGCCACGCATAGGGCCTGGGAGGGAACAGGGGAGGTAGAGACTTTAGCAGGATTGGCCATCTCCTTGCAGATTTTAAAGAGTTCGGTCAAGTTGTTAGATGCCACTGAGATGCAGGCTTGGATGTGAGCTCTCTTCTTGGCAAGGACAGAGAGCCTGTGTTGGCTTTAGAGCAGGCGACAGGCCACTTTGTCAGAGGATGCACCTGATGCCATCCACTTCCTCTACACCACCTTGCACTTGCATTTATGGGTGACGAGGTCAGAGTCATACCAAGAGTTGCACTTGGATTTGGGCTTCAAGCGGTTCCTCATGACAGGGGCAAGGACATAAAGAGTTTTAGAGATAGAGAGAGGAAGGTTAGAAAGGGGTGTGTCAGGATGTGAGTCAGCCAAAGGTGCAGAAGGAGGAGAGAAAGTAGCGGTGAAAGCCTCCGCTGACACTCGCTTCATGGGTTGCATGACCGAGAAGGGAGGCGGCAGTGCAGGGGTCAGCTTGGCCTGAGGGGTAGAGAGAGAGGTGGGAGGAAAGGAGAAAGTGATCACTCCAGGCGAGTGGAGTGGTGAGAGGAATAGAGAGGGGGAGGTCTGAAGATATCAGAACATCCAGAGTGTGCCCTGCAAAGTGAGTCGGGCCTGGGGGAAGAATATATAGAGAGAGAGTCACAGAGATCGCGAAAGAGTCACGAAGATGGGCAGGTTGCATCCAGGGGGATGTTAAGGTCTTCTAGGAGGAGAAGTTGAGAGGTAGAGGAAAGAAGGGAGGAGGAGAGGTCAGGCCACTCGAAGACAAATAGGGCGACCTGGCCAGTTGGACTGTAGATAGTGGCCACAGTGAGGGAGAGGCCAGGAGAGATAGCGGTACAGACCAGGCATTCAAAAGAGGAGTAGTCCTGGAAAGGGATGACAGAAGCAAGGATCCACTCTGGGAAGATCAGGGCTACACCACCACTGGGTCGGTTGGTTCTGGGGTCGGGGAGGCTCTTGTAGCCATTAGGAAGGAGAGTGTCAAAGCTTGTGACAGAGCTGGCCATGAACCAGGTCTCGGTGAGACCGAGTACATCCACATCAACTTCTTCCAGAAGACGGCAGAGGAGTGTTTGACAGCAGAGCGAGAGTTAATAGTAGCAATTTGGAGCAGGTCAGAGGTGCGCCCTGCAAAAGTATTGGAGGTGCCCGAGGGAGGGCAGAATAGGAAGGTGAAGACGGCAAAGTAGCCAGGGTGAAAGAAGGGGGTGCCAGAGCGGTGGCGGTTAAAGGCTGCAACATGGGGGCCAGAGAAGAACCAGAGGGAGCCGTAGAGGTGGCAGAGGAAGGAGGTGGCAGAGGAGTCAGAGAAGGGATAGCAGGAGAGGAAAGTAAGTTGATAAGACGCAGGAAGCATTTATCAAAAAGGAGGAGGTTGGCCTGAGGGCCTTGGACCAAGACGTTGCCATTAATTTAGACATTTATGATGGTCTTGGAGGAGAGGAAGGGGGCCAGGCGGGCCTCCCACCGGGTGCCACCATTAATGGGAGAAGGGGAAAAAGGAGAGAAAACCGAGACAATATGGGGGTCCATAGGCCTGCAGAGGAAACAACAAAGAGGATGTCAGTAAGGGTCTGTCTGGAGGAAGCACTTGTGTTGGTATCAGCGATAGGGAAGCCTGGGTTGAAGACCAGGATGTCACTTTTGAACCTCTTCCTGCCAGACTTAGTGAGAGGGATAGGATAGTCGATAGAAAAGCAGTTTGAGAAGATAGGGGAGACAGAGAGCACCATAGAGGGTGCAGAGAGGAAGAGGGAGGGGGCAGGGAAGCCCAAGCAGGGGTAGGGGTTAGGGCTGGGGAGCAGGAGGTAGGGGCAGAGGACAAAAAGAAGGGAGGGACACAGAAGGAGGGGTATACAGTGGACAGCATACAACGTCCAGAAAATCAGGTGCAAAACATGGACAACAGCAACAGAAGCATAAAAATCCAATCACAGGGGGGTGAACAAAGTCAACCAAAGGAACCTAGGGTAAGGAAAGAACACAGTTGGAATGAAGGCAATGCAATGTCAGCCAACAACCTGGGGAGACAAAACTTGAGGAACAATACACGAAGGTGATTCACAGAAGGAATCTAGAAATAAAGGAATGAACACAGCAGGAATGCAGGCAATGCAATGTGGGCCAACAACCTTGTAGAGACAAAACATGAAACACAGTACACATAGGCAATCACAAAAGGAACCCTAGAAGTAAAGGAATGAACACAGCAGGAATGCAGGCAATGCAATATGAGCCAACAATCAGGGAGAAAAACAAAACGTGAAGGACAGTACACACTTGATCAGGGCGGGAGCTAAAAGGGACGGGGGGTTGTATGGGGATAGTGGGGACCTAAAATGCAAGGGAGAGCACGCAGCCTAAGGTGCAAGGGAACACACGCAGCCTCGGATGTTCGGAAGTGCACGCGGCCTGGGATCTAAGATCAGGGAATGCGGGGCACAGGGCTCAAAGATAGAGGGAGGGCACACGGCCTAGGATCTGAGAGAGTGCACTCAGATAAAAATAAACAAACTAATAAACAAACTAAACTAAACTCAGCATAAGATGTGAGAGAGCCCATGCAGCCTAAGATGTGAGGGACAGCAGGCAGGCTAAGATACGAGGGAGCGCACGAAGCTAAGATGCAAGGGAGCATACCCAGCTAAAGATGCGAGTGGGCGCATGCGGCCTAAGATGCAAGGGAGCGCACGCGGCCTAAGATGCGATTCTCAACGGCCTAATAGCCATTCTCAATTCCTTTCTTTCATCTCAAGAGTAATATGGATACTTTTCAATTGTCCTTCAATATCATAGACTTTCGAGAATGCTTTTTTCTTTAGCGCAACTACTTTTATACAAGGTGTTACTATCTTACTGTCTGCATCTCATTCCTTCACTTCGCTTGCACTCAGAACTTTCTAATAACATGTCGCCTGCACGCGTTCGCATTGACACAATGATATTCAGTAACTTTCAATTGCGTACCGGGTTGCTTCTTCGGATTTAATCTCACTGGTCATGCTGTTGTTCGGTTAGCGTCTACTTCTTACGGCTGAGGTCAGGGTTTTACCTCCTGCCCCTCAGACACTCCTGAGCTGTTACCTCTCTGCCCAGGGGAACCCCCCACTTTCACTCTACACTGTCAAAAAGTGGCATTGGTAGGATTTTCGGACGGGTAGAAAAAATGACATTACATGCTGTCAGATTTTCGTACCCTGTCACATTTTCCTACCTCGCCATAGATTGTCAAATGTGCCTAGTGCCTACCCATTGAAATGTACCCCCACTTTCCTTCTACATGGTCAGAAAGTGCTATTGGTAGTGTTTTCTGATGGGTAGCAAAAAAGGAAATTACACGCTGTCATATTTTTCTACCCTGTCACATTTTCCTACCTCCGCATAGATTGTCAAATGTGGCAAGTGCCTACCCATTGAAATGTCCCCACACTTTCTTTCTACACAGTCAAAATGTGCTCTCGGTAGGATTTTCTGACGGGTAGCAAAAAATGACATTACATGCTGTCAGATTTTGCTACCCTGTCACATTTTCCTACCTCTGCATAGTTTGTCAAATGTGCCTACTGCCTACCCATTGAAATGTCCCCACACTTTCCTTCTACACAGTCAAAATGTGCTATTGGTAGGATTTTCTGACGGGTAGCAAAAAATGACATTACATGCTGTCAGATGTTCCTACAACTGCATACCATGTCAAATGTGCCTAGTGCCTACCCATTGAAATGTACCCCCACATTCCTTCTACACAGTCAAAATGTGCTATCGGTAGGATTTTCTGACGAGTAGCAAAGAATGACATTACTTTCTGTCAGATTTTCCTACCCTGTCACATTTTCCTACCCCTGCATAGATTTTCAAATGTGCCTACTGCCTACCCATTGAAATGTCCCCCCACTTTCCTTCTAGACGGTCAAAATGTGCTATCGGTAGGATTTTCTGACGGGTAGCAAAAAATGACATTAGATGCTGTCAGATTTTCCTACCCTGTCACATTTTCCTACCCCTGCATAGATTTTCAAATGTGCCTACTGCCTACCCATTGAAATGTCCCACCACTTTCCTTCTACACGGTCAAAATGTGCTATCGGTAGGATTTTCTGGCGGGTAGCAAAAAATGACATTACATGCTGTCCGATGTTCCTACCCCTGCGTAGCATGTCAAATGTGCCTAGTGCCTACCCATTGAAATGTACCCCCACATTCCTTCTACACAGTCAAAAACAGCTATCGGTATGATTTTCAGACATGTAGCAAAAATGACATTACATGCTGTCACATTTTCCTACCCTGTCACATTTTCCTACCTCTGCATAGATTGTGAAATGTGCCTAGTGCCTACCCATTGAAATGTACCCACACTTTCCTTCTAGATGGTCAAAAAGTGCTATTGGTAGGATTTTTTGATGGGTAGCAAAAATGACATTACATGCTGTCAGATTTTCCTACCCTGTCACATTTTCCTACCCCTGCATAGATTTTCAAATGTGCCTAGTGCCTACCCATTGAAATGTACCCACACTTTCCTCCTACATGGTCAAAAAGTGCTTTTGGTAGAATTCTCTGACAGGCAGCAAAAATTACATTTACATGCTGTCAGATTTTTCTACCGTGTCACATTTTCCTACCTCTGCAAAGATTGTCAAATGTGCCTAGTGCCTTCCCATCGAAATGTCCCCCCACTTTCCTTCTACACGGTCAAAATGTGCTATCGGTCTGATTTTCTGACGGGTAGCAAAAAATTACGTTAGATGCTGTCAGATGTTCCTACCCTGTCACATTTTCCTACCTCTGCATAGATTGTCAAATGTGCCTAGTGCCTACCCATTGAAAAGTCTGCCCACTTTCCTTCTACGTGGTCTTAAAGTGCTATCAGTGGGATTTCTGACAGTTAGCAAAAAATGACATTACATGCTGTCAGATTTTCCTACCCTGTCACATTTTCCTACCTCTGCATAGATTGTCAAATGTGCCTACTGCCTACCCATTAAAATGTAGCCACACTTTCTTTCTAAACTGTGAAAAAGTGCTATTGGTAAGATTTCCTGACGGGTAGCAAAAAATGACATTACATGCTGTCAGATGTTCCTACAACTGCATAGCATGTCAAATGTGCCTAGTGCCTACCCATTGAAATGTACCCCCACATTCCTTCTACACAGTCAAAATGTGCTATCGGTAGGATTTTCTGACGAGTAGCAAAGAATGACATTACTTTCTGTCAGATTTTCCTACCCTGTCACATTTTCCTACCACTGCATAGATTTTCAAATGTGCCTACTGCCTACCCATTGAAATGTCCCCCCACTTTCCTTCTAGACGGTCAAAATGTGCTATCGGTAGGATTTTTTGACGGGTAGCAAAAAATGACATTAGATGCTGTCAGATTTTCCTATTTCCTACCCTGTCACATTTTACTACCTCCGCATAGATTGTCAAATGTGCCTAGTGCCTACCCATTGAAATGTCCCACCACTTTCCTTCTACACGGTCAAAATGTGCTATCGGTATGATTTTCTGACGGGTAGCAAAAAAATGACATTACATGCTGTCAGGTTTTGCTACCCTGTCACATTTTCCTACCTCTGCATAGTTTGTCAAATGTGCCTAGTGCCTACCCATTGAAATGTCCCCCCACTTTCCTTCTACACGGTCAAAATGTGCTATCGGTATGATTTTCTGAAGGGTAGCAAAAATGACATTACATGCTGTCAGATTTTCATACTGTTGCATAGATTGTCAAATATGCCTAGTGCCTAACTCATTGAATTTACCCCCACTTTCCTTCTACACGGTCAAAAAGTGCTATCCGTAGACACAGAAGTGGTCTGATCAGGGGCAGGTTTGACTACCATGTCAGACAAATTGAGATTATGCGTAGAAACCTAATCCAGGGTATTATCTCTGATAAAATGGGAGAAGCCCAAGGAATCCAACGCAGTCTCTAGGGACCCTGCCGTGGCATCCATATCACTGCCCAGCCACCTCTTAGGAGAATTATTTTAGTATTAGAATTGAGAAAAGATAAAAGATAATTGCAGAGCTGTGTTGAAAAAGTAGTTGCTGGTGTCGGGGCCCTAGAGAGAAGAACAATGTTTAAAGTAGTTTCAGCACTAATGCCTACTTTTGCCATTAAACGTTCTACTCCTGGGATATCCTCTGTCCTGCTTTCCCACATCTTAAGGTTTGATTTGATGATCAGGGCCACTCCTTACCCCTACTATCAACTCTGTCCCGTCTTATCAAAAAATAGCCTTCAGGTATGGCTAATGCTATCGAGGGTCCCGCAGCCTCATGACTCCAAGTCTCGGTGAGGGCGCAAATATCAAGATTGCGCTCCTCACTGTCAGTGGCTACCTCCGTGGCATGTTTCAGCAAGGATCTTGTATTAAGCAGCATACATTTCCAGTTGCAGGAAAGGGGTGTTCCTGGAAAGTTGCCCTACTGGGATCTGTACGTTTGATCAGGATCAGGCAGTTCCTTCAAAAGGATTTTCTGTCTAACATCATGTTTGTGCATGTTAACAGGTTTTGGGAGAGGAGGATTTGGCCCTAAAACCGGACTAAACAATGATTGCATGGCTTGTGTCCCTTCAGCCCGGCCCCCCCCCATCCTGTGGGCCTTAAAAACAACCTCACAGAGGGTAGAGATTTGGGGGCTATGAGTGCCATGGTCAACCGTAGTATTAGATATGATGGCTCCTCATGCTAGCGCCGGAGAATCAACTTGAACACTGTCCTCCAACTTTTTCTCCACTTGGGTCTTAAAGATGGGATCGTGGAGGAAGAGATTGGAGTTTGCACAGGCGAGGGATCTATGATGGCCATTAACCTTGGGAACAACCCCAACACGGTTACATTGATCTGACTGTATCAAACTATTGGCCAGAGACTTTTCCCTCATGATCTGAATAGCATACAGAACTTCCACAATGCCCATTATATGTCACTTTGTACTTACAGTGTGCAGCGAAAGTCTGGGTCTGTCTGGGTCTGAAGGGTGGGATAGAGCTTCTTGGTGTGTAGAGATGGATATCTTGGTTTGAGTCTGGAGGGAATCTGAATAGCATACAGAACTTCCACAATGCCCATTATATGTCACTTTGTACTTACAGTGTGCAGCGAAAGTCTGGGTCTGTCTGGGTCTGAAGGGTGGGATAGGGCTTCTTGGTGTGTAGAGATGGATATCTTGGTTTGAGTCTGGAGGGAATGATGGGGCATCTTGCTGTGTGCCGGGAGGATGGAGCATCATGGTATGCATGGTATGTATCTGTTGGTTGTCTCCATGACCATCGGTCTGGCTTCAGATTAGCCAGAGCCATGGAAACTGCTCTCTCTAACACCCGTGAAGATCTGCTCTCTAATCTTGACTCCAGCCTTCCTTCTGTCCTCATCCCCCATGACCTTTCCTCTGCTTTTGACACAGTCAATTATTCCATCCTTATCAATCGACTCCTCAGGAACCTGGGCATAACGGATCAGACCCTGGAGTGGTTGATCTCCTTCTTCCTGGACTGACCCTTCCAGGTACAACTTCGGACCTTTCTCTCCACCACCCCTCTCTCCACATGTGGTGTTCCCCAGGTCTCTATCCTCTCACTCTGGCTCTCTAATGTCTACTTGGGCCCTCTGGCCCAACTGATCTCATCTTTCTCCAACTTTCAGTGCTATGCATATGATACTCCACTCTCGTTCAGGCTCCCCTCAGCCTCCTCTCCTCGCTCGCTCATTCCTGACTATTCATGATTCAGGATTGGGGTGCCTCCAACAATCTCTGCCTTAATGCCAGTAAGACAGAGATCCTTCTCATTGGGACCCCTGCTTCCGCTTTCCCTCACACTCTAGCCACCCTCCTTGTTCCCTCTTACTTCGCTGTCCTGTGAGGCAAAAAACCTTGGTGTCATCTTCAACTCCACTCTCTCCTTCTCTGCTCATGTCACAGACCTTGCCAAGGAGGCCTACTACCAGTGGCACCTCCTCAGAGGTATTCCGCCTTTTCTTACTTTCCCCAAGAAGCTTACTGTTTCCAGAGGACTGGTTCTCTCTAGGCTGGACTACTGCAACAGCCTCTTTCTCAATCTGCCTTCCTCTACTCTCCGCCGTCTGCAACTAATCCAGAACAGTACTGCAAGACCTATCCTTGGCCTCAAGCACAGGGACTGTATCTCTCGATCCCTGAAATCTTTCCACTGGCTCCCAGTGGCTGCAAAGATCAAGATGAAGACCATCTGCATCATTCACAAGGCTTTCTGGGGCCAGGACCGCACTCCATCCAACTCTCTTCCAAAATACCTTCCTTCTCTTAGGTACCTCCATTCCACTGAGGGTCAGATGCTTCTCCAAGCAGAGAGTGGGGGTACATCTCTCTCCTCCACAGGTGCCCCCTCTGGAATGGCCTCCCTGACCCCCTCAAATTTGAGCCGGACCATCTGAAGTTCCAGAAACTACTCAAGACCTTCCTTTTCTCCTATGCTTTCTCTCTCTCCCCCCTGCTGACCTACTGCTTGGCTACCCCCAGAATCTCACTGGATACTAGGCTTTTCCATGATCAGTCTCCCCTGCATTGCCTCTGGCCTACTGCACACTTAGGGGCTTAGTAACCTCTACAGCCCCCTCCCTCCTTGCACTTCCACAGAGCCGTGCTGGCCTGGCTGAACTCACTCAGAGCATTGCTGTCCTGATTGCACTTCCCCTTTCCCTCTCCATGGAACTTCCCCTTGCACGTTTGTGCTGTCGCACTTGCACGATCTGAATGACACAAGGCCTAGTAAGATCGTTTGTCTTGTCCTCCTTGTCCCCCTCTTTGTCTTGTCGCGCCTAGAAACACTTCTGTACAGCCACATTATAAATGACATATCATATCATATGGGTCTGGGTTGGTGGCATCTTAGTGGGCTCTTGAATGGAGGGATGGGGCATCTTGGTGTGGATCTAGAGGGAGGGATGCAGCATCTTGGTGGGGTCTGGCTTGGAGCATTGGTGTACTTGGGTATGGAGGAATGGGGATCTTGGTGGGGTATGGCAGGTGGTAATGGGCATCTTGGTGTGGGTCTGAGAGGGAGGGATGGGGCACATTAGTGTGGTTCTGGAGGGAGCGATGGGTGAACATTAGTGTGGGTCGGAAGGGATGTGGCATCTTGGTGTGCGTCGGGAGGGCAGGATGGGTGCATCCTGCTGTGTAGAAGGAGCATGGTGGCATCATGGTTTTGGTCTAGAGGGAGGGATGGGGGCATCTAGGTGGGGTTTGGATTGGAGGGACAGGATAATCTTAGTGGGATCTGGAATGGTGGGGTATATTGGTGTGAGTCTGGAGGGCAGGATTGCGGCATCTGGGTGTGTGGAGGGAGGGGGCATCATAGTATGGTCTGGATCGAGAGATGGAGCATCTTGGTGTGGATATAAAGGGTAGCATGGGGCTACTTGGTGTGTGGAGAGGGTTGGGGCATCTAGCAAGGTGTGGAGGGCAGGATGGGGTCTGGAGGAAGGGATCGGGAATCGTACTATGGGTCTAGAGGGAAGGATGGGACATGTTGGTCAGTCTGAATTGGAGGGAGGGGACATCTTGCTGTCTGGAATGGAGGGAGGGCATCTCAGTGGAGTCTGGAATGTAGGGATGGGGGCATCTTGGGGTGAGTCTGGAATGAAGTGATGGGGGAATCTTGGTAGGGTCTTGGTTGAGGTCTGGGGGATGTATGAAGGCATCTTGGTGTGGGTCTGGAGGGAGGGGTAGGGAATGGAGAGCGGGTCATCTAGGTGTGAGTGGAGGGCAGGATGGTGTGTGGATGGAGGGATGGGGCATCCTGGTGGGATCCGGAATGGAGGGATGGTGGGGTATATTGATGTGGGTCTGGTGGGCAGGATGGTGGCATCTAGGTGGAGGGAGGGAGCATTGTTATATGGGTCTAGAGCGAGAGATGGTGCATCTTGGTGGGATCTCAAATGGAAGGGTGGGGCATTTTGGTGTGGGTCTGGAGGGAGGGATAGGGGCATATTGGTTGGTCTGGTGGGAGGCATGGGGGAATCATAGTGTGGACCTGGGGGATGGATGGGGGAGCATTGGTCTGGAGGGATGGGCATCTTGGTGTGGATCTGAAGGGTGACATGGGGCTTCTTGGTGTGTGGCGGGAGGATGGGGCATCATGGTATGGGTCTGGAGGGAGGGGTGAGGTATCTTGGTGGGATCTGGATCGGAAGGGGACATCTCGGATCTAGAATAGAGGGATGGGGCATGTGGGTCTGGAGTGATGGCTGGAGCACTCTGGTGGGAAAGATGGGGCATCTGGGTGTGAATGGAGGAATGGGGTATGCAGGTCTGGAGAGAAGGATGTGGGTCTACAGGAGGGGTGGGAGCATTTTGGTGTAAAGGAAGGGATGGGGTAATCCAGGTGTGGGTCCGGAGACAGGTAGAGTGGCACTATCTGTGTGTGAGTCTGGAGGTAGAGGTGAGGCATCTGGATGTGGCTCTGGAGAGAGGGAGCATTATTTATTTATTTATTTATTTGAAATCATAAAGCGCGCAGCGGCCCTGAGGCATCGTGGCGCTGTTACAGAAGATTCTCTTGGATACAGATTACATAGAATACAAACTGAATACATGATGTAGAATAAACTGATAGGTAACATTACAGAGGTTCACAACAACAGTACAATATGTATGTTCCATGGTTACAGGGAAACGTCTTCAAGTACAATTTAGTTGAAGAGCTTTGTTTTCAAGGCTTTTCTGAACACAGTGAAGGAGGTTTTGTTTCTGAGTTTGAGTGGTAGTGAGTTCCAATGTTTAGGTGCTAACACTGAAAAGCTGGCACCACCGACTTTGGCTCTTTTGAAGGCTGGGAATGAAAGTTGGTGTGAGTATTGGGCACGTTTAGGTCTGTTACACTGCGCCTGATGAATTTGTTCTGCAAAATAAGAGGGTGCAGATTGAAAGAGGCATCTGTGTGTAATGGTGAGTGCCTTGAACAGTATGCGCTTTTTGACTGGGAGCCAGTGGGCGTCTCGTCTAGCCTGTGAGATGTGCTCTCTCCTAGGAATACTTACTGCCACTCTGATAGCATTGTTTTGCGTGATTTGCAATTTGTTGAGGTTTTTGGATGAAGAGCCTAGGAGAGGGACATTGCAATAATCCAACTTGGCGTCAATGGTAGCTCTAGCTACGTTAAGGAAGCTTTTGGCTGAGAGGCGAGGCTTTACTGCATTAATGATTTTGGTTGTGAGAACTGCTGACAATGTAATGGCACCGATTTGCCTTTTCATTGACAGGGTTTAGTCGAGGTAAACGCCCAGAGTTTTTACTGCAGCAGAGACTGTGATTACAGTATTCTCGATGCTGAAGGTGGTTACTGTCCGCATTAGAGGACTATGCTCATAACAACAATCTAACCATTAACCCAAAAGGTCCAAGGTACTGATATTTAAACATCCAAAGAAGGGAGTTAAGACCTATAATTGGGTATTAGACCAACTCCCAATAGAAAGAGTTGACATACCTGGGGACCACAATTAGATCTTTTCCAACGAAAAGCCATTTTCTCTCAGCCATCGATCTAAAAGCCATAAAGGTAGGATCTCAAATGAAAAGGATCAGACCTAGATTTTGTAAATTTAACATACTTCCGCTGGTGAAGTTCTATATAGGTAAGGTGGTCCCAATCCTTCTTTTTGGCTTGGACTCAAACCCAATATCGATGGATGTGGAATGGGACGGAATAGAGGCGAAACTATGGAAGAAAACCTTGAACTTACCCAATTGTGTTCCAATAGTTTGCCTTATATATGAACTAGGCCTCTCTTCCTTAAGATCTTGGCTGGAGTGGAGGTGGATTTCCTTGTATAGGTTAATCTTAGACACCCCCCCACAAGAACACCCTTTATGAGGACGTGGCACTCTCAATGCAGTGCATAAATAATGGGTTTCTTGCGATGTTGAAAATGAAATGCTGTGATATATTAGCTAGTGCTGGCTGTACAATCAACCTCCTCCTCCAGATCCCCTCTAAAGTGAAAGAACATTTGAAACGATGGGTTTGGATACGGACAGGGGATGAAATGAGGAAGACTAAGCTATCAGCATCATTCTCAGTGATGGGCAAACAAAGGTCGGTTTTGCCTTCCTATCTAAACAAATCGCCAGATCCACTAGCAAGGGATCTACGTGATCCGATCACGGGTGATTTGCCCGCGGCCGGAAAGTTTGCATGAGAAAGGTGCGAACCACCAAATGTTTGCACCTTTCTCATGCGAACATACGTACATACCCACTCCCCCACCCACAACACACCCATGACACCCCCCCACCCACACCCTCAACACACCCCCACCCACACCTCCAACATAAACAAATCCCACTTACCTTCTTCTTCATGCTGGGTCCCTGCGGCGCCAGTTCCCTTTCACTTCCGTGATCGGGAACCGGCGCTGTAGGGTCCTTTTCTCTTTTTTTTTCTTTTTCTTTTATGGGGGCTGCAGGGGTTTCCCCCACCACCCCCGCTCACTATATTGCGAAGTATAGTTAGCGGGGTGCTAAGGGGAACACCCCTGCACCCCTGTTTTTTTCTTTTTTTTCTGTGGGTGTGCTGCGGGGGTGTCCCCAGCAACACCCCGCTCACTATACCACACAGCTACAATGCTACCACCAATGGTTCAAACTTTTGGTATTCGAACCTTTGGTGGTAGCATTTTTAGACCTTTTTGTACGTGCGACCGTTTAGATACGGTCAAAACGTACAATACCCTAGCAAGAGCGCTCTTTCTGAGGTTTAGATTAAACTTGCTCCCAACCCTCGAGATTAAGGCCATAAGGGACAAAGATGTGGGTACTGATGCCATATGTGACAAATGCGATGAGAAGGAATGTCAGTCAATTAAGCATCTGTTATCTAACTGTCCTGGTACTTGGGATTTGAGAATGGCCAGATTTAAGAGATTTGTCCACGATGTACACTGGTTAAACACTAATGAATTCTGGCACAGACTATCTTCAGGAAATGAAACCTTTCTGACCGCTGAAGTGGTCAGAATCCTAAAGGACTTAAGTCTGGGTGATAGCAGAGAAACTTAATATGGAAAAATTGTGAAATTGAAGTTCATTTTTATGCTAGATTATGTATTATTTAATTGTTTTATGATTGATGAATAATGTTTTTATCTCCCTCTCATATTCTTTCTTTTCTCTGTTAGAAATGTTTTTTTTTTTCTTAATAATGGAAGAACTGTGTAAAATGAATGTTTTATGTCTGAGTCGAAAGTTTGTAATTTGTGTTAAAAGTCAAAATCACGGCTAACGTACAATAATAAAAAATAAAAATAAGTAGAATTTGCTTATCATCGGCATAGTTGGTGAACGCTATGCTGTGCTATTCTAAATTATTAAAGAGGGGTAATGTGAAGAGATTGTAGATGGTAGGGGACATGAATGATCCTTTTGGCACTCTGCAATCAATGGGGGATGGAGTGGCCGAGGCCTGGTCTGAGAAGACCCTCATGGCTCGACCTTCCAGGAAGGACGTATTCCAGGTGGTAGCTTCCTGGGAGAAATGTGCAGCCGCCGTGAGGTGTCTACATAGGATCTTGTGGTCGACCAGGTCGATGGCGGCCAACAGATCCAGGAGAAGGAGAAGCGCAGGTTTGCCATTGTCCATAGTTTCAAGTATCTGATTCTTCAAGTCTAGCCATACGGATTCTGTGCCATGACGTGGACCAAAGCCAGATTGCCTTTTCCCCAGACTGTTATGCAATTCTAGATAGGACTGAATCTGCAGATATGCAGCTTTATCTAGAATTTTTTACAAAAAAGGAACAGTGATGATTGGCCTATAGTTGTGGGGATAGTCTGGGTCGAAGGTTGTTTTTTTTTAGCAGTGCCCAAACCCATGCTTCCTTGAGGGCAGGAGGGACGATGCCTGAAACAAAAGGGGCATTGATAAATGCTGTGAGGAAAGGAGCTAGTGACATCTTGGTGTAGCTGTGGAGGGATGGCTTTGGTGTCTTTGTGTGGGTTTGGAGGGAGGCATGGCGGTATTTAATCTGGAATGTGTATTTGGAAAGAGAGATGGGGCATCTGAATGTGAATGGGGGCATGTAAGGCTGGGGTGTCTGCTTGTGATTGGGGGCATGACGGGCTGGGGCAGGCAAGCCTGGATGGTGGCGTGTGGGCCTGGAGGGACGAATTTGGCATTTGGCCTGGTAGGATGATTGGTGGCATGTGAATGTGCAGCATGTGCTTAAAGGGAAAGGAGGGATGGGCATCTGGGTTTTAATGAAGGCATGGGGCATCTCGTTATGGATGGACATGGTGGGGAAGAATGCGGCATGCAATTCTGAATGTGGGATTGGGCATCTGTTTGTAGATGGGGGCATGTAGGGTTGGGGGCATCTGCATGAATGGAGGGATGGAGCATGTAGGTCTGGAGAGTGAGGGATTGGAACATTTGCATGTCAATCGAAGGATGGGTCATCTGGGTGTGAAAGGGGTGGTGGGGACGGGGACAGGAATATCTGGAGGGATGGGGCATGTGAATCTGGAGCGAGGGATGGGGGCATTTACATGTGAATCAGGGAAGGATACTATCTGTGTTAATGCAAACATGGTAGAATGTAGGTCTGGAGGAAAGGAGGCAGCATCTGGGTGTGAATGGAGGGATTGGGCATGTAGGGTCAGGGTCCTCTGCATGTGAAGCGAGGGCTGGAGACTTGGGGTCTGGAGGGAGGGCTGGAGCACCTGTGCATTGGTCTGGATGGAAGGGTGGGGTTTCTGGGTGTGAATGGAGGGATGGGGCATGTAGGTCTGAATGAGGGTGGGGCATGTGAGCTTAGAACAGTGGTCTTCAAACTGTGGAGCTATCCCCCCTAGAGGGGCCTGTAGGATGGCCAAGGGGGGTGTGAGGCTCTTCAAAAAGGAAGTACAGGCACTTCTTTCAATTGAAAATAAAAGTAGATATGGCATCTGGGGGGACAGCAACACTGGTTTTACTCAAGGAGTGGGGGTCTCAGCATGAAAAAGTTTGAATACCACTGGCCTAGAGGGAATCACTACTGTCCATGCTTTGTGATTTTTTTAAACGTGATTTATTCTCAGTGCAACAAACCCCCCTCCCCCCAGTGAACACCCAGCACACAATCCCCCCTCCCTTCAGTGAACACCCAGCACACAATCCCCCCTGCCCCCAGTTAACACCCAGCACACAATCCCCCCTCCCCCCAGTGAACACCCACCACACAATACCCCCTCCCCCCAGTGAACTCCCCACAAAAGTGCAGGTAGGTTCATGTTTGTCATCAGGGCACCCACAACAATGCCATGTACGACTAGGATGGTCGTGGGCACTTTCCTTGTCCGGGCCCCTCTGGTGTGCGTGACCTCAGGTGGCACATTGAACGGCACCTAGGGGATGGCTCAAGGGATCCCTCCATGTGTGTGGTTGAGGTTGAAGGGACTGACCCGGTTGCCTGCATGTGCTGTCGGATAAGGTTGTTTCCCTGCCTTGTCTGCTCAGCAAGTGCTGACACTGCCTCACACAACTCCCTCGCCCTTTGTCCAAACCCTGTCAGGGCAGCGGTACATTGCTCAACAACTCTGGGTGTGCGCGCATTGTCACATGCTATGTATGCACTGATAGCCTTGATGTGCCGCTTTGCACCTTGGCCATTGATTCAACTTTGGCCTGTTTAGCCTCAATCACGTCCAGTCGGCCCTTCACTGCTGCCCCTGTGATGAAGGGCACCCCTGGTGTGGCAGGTGCCGGCCTGCCACTTGTGCACTGTTGGGGGGGGTGCATGGGGACATGTTGCCAGCTGGGATTGGGCTGCCGGGCTCTGAGTGCCGGTCTTCAGGGCTGCCACATGATGGCGTGTCCTCGTCTGGCTGTGGTGTGCGGACATGACGCACATGCACATGTGGGCTTTGTGCTTGCTGTGTGCCTGGCCTTGGGGTCCCCTGTGGTGTGACCATCCCTTCTGCGTCACTGCTTCCAGGTGAATGCAGACCTCCTGCATGATGCGCACGTGGAGGTGTCACTCCCAGGTCGGGCTCCGATCCACAGGTCAGTCCCTCTGCATCGGGCTATGCCTGGTGGCTTGGGGCGAGCTGGCCATGGACTCCTGCGGGCATGTGGGTGCTGCAGCGGTCTGATAGGGTTGCGCTGTGGTGAAGTGGGAGGTGGTCTGCGTCGGCTCCCTTCCGTGCGGCCCCTTTGTGGGGTGGTGGTGCTGGTGGAGGCTCGCTGCCTTGGCGCCGTGATGGTGTGGCCTCCTCCCCATCATCTTCATCCCGTTGGGTTTGCCGTGTGCCTGTGGTGTACATAGGGTGTGGTTTGAGTTCAAGGCAACCTACATTAGTATCAGGCGGTTCATGCAATCAAGTGGGATTGAAGACAGTATCAATCATGCATTCAACTTGCATTTTGTTCAGTCGCCATGTGGTGCTTGGTGTGAGTGAGTATGGAGGTACACTGCATGGGAATGTTTGTGTGACAAGATTACATGCGTGGTTGGGGGCACTGCGCTCAGGGTCTTGGGGGTGTATTCCTGCACACTCAAACTCTACGTAGCTGCCCCATGGCTATGGATGTCTATCCCCTGCCCCTTACATTGATGCACTGCACGTGCAGGGTTCTCTACGCAGCACTACGGTTCAATGGATGTAGGGCTCACTTATGGGTGTCTGCAGTTCCTCACACACATTTCTTCTCATTCATTCACTCAGGGTCTGCATGTTGCATGCATTCGGGGTGGGACTCACCTGCAGTTGGATCAATGCCAGTGCCTGCCTCCGCTCCACCAATTCCCTCGATGGTGCCGATGTCAATCAGGGCACTCATCTTTTCCTCCCAAGGTGTGAGTTCGGGTGGGGGTGGTGGTGGCCCTCCTCCAGTGCCCCTGATTGCACTCCTGTGCTGTGAGAGGATGCCGCAGACTCTCACATGCAGGTAATTGAGGTGCTTGCAGTAATCCTCCCCATCCCGGGGCACGCGCCCCACAGCAGTGACCCTTTGGCTGATATTACGCCAAATCTGTGCTCTGCGCTGGCCACTGGTTTTGCACTGCTGCAGCTCTTCATGATGGATCTCGGCCTCCTCCACCAGTACAGCCAGCTCCTGGTCGCTGAATTTGGGATTTCTCACCCTGTACAGGCAGTCTTGCCCCTAGTGCGCTCCTGTGACATGTTTTGGTGTTCAATGGGGTGGATGGCTTCCAGGGGCTGTGATATCAGACGGATTGTGATTTCCAAGATGGCCACCGCTTTGTTTCCTGTTCCGGCGGTGACGTGGTTCCCGCACGCTATTAGCACAATATGGCGGTAGCGCACGGTGCGCCGGATTTACGGGTTCTACCTGTTCCGCATTGTTTGCGCTAACGCCATGTCCCGGTGCGCGTGCACGAAAACTCGTGATCTGGCGGATTATCCGCCGGGGGGCTTGGCGTTAGCGCTATTTACGTTCAACGGGAAAACCGCTGCATTACCGCCAAACTCGTGATGAGGCCCTGTGAAAACTGATTTTGACAAGCCAAGGACCCTAAATCCAGGAGAAGGCCTGGCACAAGAACACGGATGCTTTATTTTATAGTTTGTAGTGTAAGGGATAGGAGTAAGGTTTTCTTGGAACAGGACGGTGCAAACATTTGATTTGACAGTCATATCAATTTAGTTGAGGTAGGGAAAGTCAAATTTTCTCTTTCCTTTTACTTGAATAAAAGTCTTTAACCCCAATCATGCCACCTTTGTGTCAGTCTCCTTCTTCTGTACCCTTACACCTGGCATCCCCCAACCTCCTATTCAACCGCAGTACTTGTCAATAACCGCGTGTCACTTTGACTGGATACCTGTTTCACATCTTCAGTCTGTTGTGTTGTTTTTAGGGGCTGTTCCAGAGGTGAGCGGGAAGCCGGGACAGCAGCCCCAAGAACATGGGTACCTAGTGATACCGGCCCTACTCCCCACACCACGTGGTTGCTTCCTCTGATTACTGTGATGCAAGGGCAGTGCGAACACTGACCGGGGAAGCAGAAGGTTCTTGCCAGATGATGGAGGTGGATGCTCTGAAGATGGTACCAGGAATCCAACTGAAGCGGCAGCAGACAGACATAAGATATGATATATGTTATGCCATTTATAACGCGCCTATACACAAGTGTTTCAAGGTGCGACGAGGGAAGGGGGGAACAGAGGGAAGACAGAGACAGCGATTCCTACTAGGGCCGATGACATTGAGATTGCGCAAGTGTAGGAGAGAGGGGAAGGGGGAAAGTGCGGGGGAAAAGGGGAGGAGGCAGTGCAGTTCATAGGATAACAGTAAAATAAATAAAGACAATAAATAAAAGTGCAGCCAGCTGGTGGCAAGTGCATGGGTAAGAGCAGACATCAGGTGTCAAATGCTAGTATGTGCTGTAGGGAACAGAAACATTCCCTGTGTGCAAGGGTTGCCAAGGGGGCAGTACAGGTGTGCAACTGGCGGGGGAGGGGGACCTGAGCCCGAGATTTCAGGGTAGCCAGGTAACCAGTGCAGTTTCAGATTAGCCAGGAGATCAGCAGGGGAGAGGGGGGAGAGGGCAGAAGCAAAGAGGAAGGTCTTGAAGTGCTTCCAGAACCAGGGATGGTTCTGCTCAAGTTTCAGAGAGGCAGGGAGGCTGTTCCAGAGGGGGGCCCCAGCAGAAGAAAGAGATCTACCACCAACTTGCTGCTTGGGGAAGCGACTAACCCTGAGGGAGTTGGAGGCGGATGAGCGAAGAGCTCGAGAAGGAAGATATTTAGGAAGATGAAGTTGAAGGTATAGAGGTCCTGGGCCCCAGAAGGTCTTCTGGACAATGCAGAGGGTTTTGAACTTAATCCGCGCAGCCACTGGAAGCCAGTGCAGAGATTTCAGTCCATGAAGAGATACGATCCCTGCGCTTGAGGCCAAGGACAAGTCTTGCAGTCTTGTTTTGGAGGAGTTGCAGACGGCGGAGAGTAGAGGCAGGCAGAGTTAGAAAGAGGCTGTTGCAGGGTTCCTAGTGATTGCATTGACAGTCAGAGCATCGACAAACCATACCATTGACACCAAAGCATCTTAAAAAAAGCATCAAATGCATTTTTTTTAAAAACATTGTTTATGGAGGTTTCCCCCCCAAACCCTCTTTTTAATGGTTTAAAACACATTTTTACTAAACTAAACCCTTTACCCATTGAAAAAAATGCATTCAATGTTTTTTTTCGATGTTTTTTTTCAATGGTATGGTTTGTCGATGCTTTGTTTTAGATGCAATGACCGGATACCCTGTTGCAGTAGTCCAGCCTGAAGAGAACCAGAGCTCTGGAGACAAGGAGAGGAAATGCAGAATACCTCTGAGGATGTGGAAAGGAGCTAGTACCAACAGGAAGAAGGGAAGGGTGCAGAACAAGATCAAGTGCGAGCAGGATGGCAGGAGAGGAGGGAATAGCGGGAGACCAGGTGGGAATAGATAAAAAAGGGAGACTCGTCGAGGCAAACAGGAAAGGACAAAAAGTAAGGCTAGAATTCACAAAGGAGAAGTCGGGGCACTGCAGACAGCGAACTGGCTGAGCGCATTAAGACACGCTCAGCCGAGGGACAGAGGGTTTTAAATACCCCTTCCTCCGTGAAAACTAGGCCGGCAGCACATCGTTACAGTGGAGACCTCTGAGGTTGGCATACAATGCCAGCACAGGAGCCAGGCCCCCACGCATGCGCAGTGAAATGATTATGGAGGCGACCAGGAGTGAGCTGCACCTGTGGGCTGCCAACCCCTTGGGCCTTGCTGGGTGCAGACACCAGTGAGGATAAAGACATTGGGGTGGGCACCACAGGTAGTCTATTGAAGGTATGTGTGCGTGCGGGACTGTGTACGAGAGCTGGACTGAAAGTGGATGCGTGCATGCTAATGTGACTGCGGATGTGTGTGGATCTGAATGGAGATGTTTGGGAGTGTGTGACTGTAATGCCCTTCTGCTGCCTATGCATCACACAGTAATCATATACAGAGCTTCGGCACCCAGTGGCTACCTTGTAGCCCAATTGACTCAACCACCACTCCTGGTAACTTCATTGTCAGTCTATCCAGGTGTAAATCCTTGTTACTACGCATTTGTGAATCAGGGCCTATAACTTTAGGAAGTTAACTAATGGAATGCTTTGCAAAGAAAAGTTACATAAGCATGTCATAAAAATAAATAACATCTTCCAGATGTACAGGTGGACATTACATCCAGAGTTTGTTGGGTGAAAAAAGAAATGTTTCTCATGGTGCATCCATTCTATTAAGGTGCTATCTATGTGTGTTTTGGTCTCAAATAGCTCCATTGCCATTTAGTAGATGTGACAGGGCGGCCCTCCACAAATAACCACTCCGACGCTGTCAGACAGTCCAATGGTATTTATTGGTCAGAGCTCGAGCGCTCATAGGCTCATGATTGGATTACTCTAATGCCTTTTTTGCAGGGACTTCTGTGCGCAACATGAATAAACTTCAAGTTATTCAAAATAATGTTGTGGTTTTCCGGGTTTGGGGTCCTCTGGTAGTTGTTGTGGGGCGCAGCTCTCCCCTGTTCCGGGGCTTGCTAGAGGTGACTTGCATTGTGCTGGCTAACTTGGGTGGAAGGGATCAGGGATCTCGGTGGTTGTGGTGAGCACCGTTAAGCAGCCTCTAGCTGAGGATAACTTTGGTGGGGACGCCTTTAAGGGTGGCTATGGGGTGTGGTTCTCTACCTGGGCAAGCTGGGGGAGCTAAGGATGCTAGGTTCGAAGCACAGCAGCAGTGGTGGTGGAGCACTTAAATCGGGGCACCGTACTAGTGGGAAACATAGTTGTGGAGCACTTTGGCTTGGATGGTTAACACCTAGAATTGGAACACGGCAGTAGTATGGAAACACCTAGAATTCTAGCACAGTGCTAGAGGGGAACACCTAGAATTTGAAACAAACAGCAGTGGGGAAACACCTAGAATCGGAACACAGCAGTAGTAAGGGAACACCCAGAAGTGAAACGCAGTGCTAGAGGGGAAGCACCTAGAGGTGGAATAAAGCAGCAAAGGGAGGAACACCTAGATTTGAAGCCCCTAGAACTCGGACACCGTGCTGGGGGGGGGGGAGAACACCTAGAATATGGGAAAAAGCAGCAGTGGAAAAAACACCTAGAATTGGAACACAGCAGTTGTAAGGAAACAGTTAGAACTAAAACACAATGCTAGGGGGAAAACACAGAATAGGAACAAAACAGCAATGGGGAAGACACCTACATTGGAGACAGAGCAGTAAATAGAAAAGAAGAAAAGACCTAAATATGAGATGCCTGGGAAGTGAGAAAAATGCCTAAATTGGAGACACCGCAATAAATGGAAAACCCCTAGATTTGAGATACCTGAGAAGTGGGGCGCGAGGGGGAAGGGAACACGCCCAAATTGGATGATGGTGGCGTACTTTTAAGGCCTCACATGTATTCCCCTGTCAGGCCCTGTCCGACGCTGGAAGGCCGCATGAGGACCTCTGCAGTAAGGAACAGTGCTATTTGCTTGCACAATGTTGCACGTAAACCTACTGTGCCTTTTAATATTGTCCAAATGACTCGATCCATCCTTCCACCTATTTACCGCCTCTTGTTCTCATACATAACCTAACCATACTACAACCCCTCTCCCACTCTCTAAATCTGCATCTGCAGAGCACTGCCCTAAATGATCACACGATGCATTCAGCCACACTCGACCAGTCCTACGCCATCCTGCCTTCATGCACAAGCATATCATAGCTTGGCCCACCCGTACTCCACCTATAACTACACTCTGAGAGCACCCCTCTAAATACTACTCTTGCTACATGCCGGAAGCACCCCTGATCTAAATCTCACCTGCATCCCAGCGTTTACTCCTGCTTCCCAATACGCCCCACACTTCTCCTCTAAAGTGCCTAGAATACACCCCAAATTGCATAGTCCTCAGTCCACTACTTCGCAAACATACCTTGACTAAGCGCCTCTCTGTGTGTACTTCTGTTCCTCATTATGTCTCTTGCCTTGCCAAAAAGCTGTCTTTCGCAAAGACAGAGGAGACTCAAGAGGTGGCGGGGTGGCGCTCATAGCTAGAAACTCCTTACGAATCGGAGAAATCTGCAATGCCAACTTCTCAAGCGGAGAACTCCTGACTATCAAACGTAACCTTTCTCACACTCCCACAGTAACCATCTACTGTGTTCCTGGCCCAATCTTTCCTTTGAAGAGGATATCCTACACCTCTCTAAGTCTAAAACTGTTCTTGGCGTACTCAACCTTGGCCTTAACGACCAGGTGGGCCCAAATGCTCTCTTCCTAGCTAGCTCTCTTAATGCTGTAGGCTTCACTCAATGCATCCTCAACCCTATGCACTCCAAAGGCCGAATCCTTGACTGGCTGGTTGACCTGAACTGGAACGTCACAATCACATCTAATCAGTCCTGCCCTTGGACCTATCACCACATCATCTAATTTACATTACCTCCTTCCAACCTTCCTCCCTCTGTGGCCCCTCCTCTACCTCCCACAGCCATGCAAAGCACTAGAAACATTACCAAAACTAGCATCCTCCACTGCTGGATGAGCTAATCCTGTCACCCACCCTCTGCAATGACCCAGCCACTCTGGTAGACAGCTACAACCTTTCACTCGGGCCATCACCCAGCGCAAAGCCAAAGCGGTCTTGCACCATAACGCTTAGTTCTTGCATGACCTCAGAGCCCTCTGCCTACTCAAACGCCAGACAGCAATAGAAATGGAAACCATCCTCTGAGCCTAATAAAGTCTGCTTCTCTCTGGCAGCAACGGATTATAATAAGGTAATTCCCCAAGCAAACAAATCTGCCTACAACTCTAGAATAAAGAATACGAAATCCAGTGCTAGGGAGCTCTTCGCCATGATGCGCGAACTTGAATAGCCTGTGTTCCCGCCCACTAACTGCGCACAGGACAGCACATGGTGTGCCATTATCCAAAAGGCCCAACTACTCAAAATTGACACACTCCAAACAAAAAAACATTAAAACATATCTCCCTGAGCATTGAGACACTTGCCACCTATCAAAATGTACCCTTTCAGCTTTAAACCTATCTCTGAATTGGAGGTCATTCTGCTCATCAAAGGCCTGAAACCCGCCCGTTGCCAGGGTGACATCTGCCCTGCAGCAGTCATCAAGGAATGTGTGGAACCACTGGTACTCTTCTTTGCCACCCTCATCAACGCCTCATTTGCCTCATGTCCAGTTCCCACAAGCCTAAAGGATACATGGGTCCTTCCTTTACCTAAAAAAACAGACTCTAGACCCTAACATTCCCACTAACTACCATCGTATCACCACTGTCCCCTTCCATCTGAAAATCCTTGATCATGCATCCTACTACAGATCCAGCTTCACCTGGAATCCAACAAACTCTTGGGCATATGCCAATTTGGCTTCTGTCCAGGCTATGGAACTGAATCCGCCTTGATGGACCTAAAGTACTAGCTGTATGAGATTAAAGATGCCAGCAACTCAGCCTCCTCTTGCTGCTAGACGTGTCGGCAGCCTTTGACCTTGTGTGACCTTGCAGGCACCTTGCCTCAGCAGCCCACTTCTCTCCAGACTCCATCGCCTGGATCTCTTCCGTCCTATCCGAAAGAACCATGAGAGTGTTCTCCAATGCTGCAGCCCCCAAACCCTGTCACCTGCGGGGTACTGCAAGGATTGTGTGTCTCCCCGACCCTGTACAACATATTCACAAAACCTCTATCCATTTTTAAGGAATATCATACGCGAACTACGCAGATGACACGCAGAAACTTCTTCCCCTTATATTTATAATTGTTTTTTAAAACGCAGAAGTAACACGAAGTAGCTGTTCGCTGGAGGACTCTGGGCAACCTAACCTACACTCCATTGGAAAATTAGGCTCTGCCCCTTTTGCTATGCTACTTGAAGGAGACCCTGCGCGCTGCAGCGTGCGCGCTCCAGAAGTAGCTCGAAGTAGCTGTTCGCTGGAGGACTCTGGGCAAC
This sequence comes from Ambystoma mexicanum, assembly GCF_040938575.1. Taxonomy (NCBI): domain Eukaryota; kingdom Metazoa; phylum Chordata; class Amphibia; order Caudata; family Ambystomatidae; genus Ambystoma; species Ambystoma mexicanum. The sequence goes on from NC_090932.1 coordinate 1,531,178,124, forward strand.
CTAACCTTCACTCCATTGGTATGATTTTCAACTCTGCATTCTTCATGTTTTACATGGACTTTTATGGACTTTAATGGACATTTATACTGATACACATATTTATATGTGTTCCATGTGAATTCTAGCATCTAATTTTATATTTTCTAGGAAAATTAGGCTCCGCCCCTTTTGCTACGCTACTTGAAGGAGACCCCGCACGCGCTCCAGAAGTAGCTCGAAGTAGCTTTCTCTTCCATAAACGTTGCAATAGTGAGTATTACTTTGATGCTGCACGTGTAATTAGAGAAAAGAAAGAGTTTTAGTTAATATTGTAGCCTCACAATACTGGTGTTGTGGTACACTTGGTGCCCGTCTTAGTAGTCTGCTTGAACACTGTCCTTTTTTTTACTGTGTTTTACTGTTTCTCAGTGTCTAGTGTCTAGTGTACTGTAATTGAGTACTGTAACTTGAGAAGTGAGCACTGTGAATCTAGCTGTGAATATAGCTGGCTTATTTCAACTGAGCTGTATTCCTGCATTTAGATCTATCATTTCATTTTCCCCGACACACCACACCTAACTAGCCCCTTTATCCCAACGTTATGGCCGATCACGCACATGAAATCGAAATGCATAAAACTTTGAGGAATACACGTATATGCATTCCGAAAGTTATCTCTCGTGTTTCCACTCAGGGAAATCATATAATGGCCTATTTCGCCAAAAATGTTCCCCATTTGACTGATGAACAATCTCCTCAACTGTTGACACCTGTGATTAAGGAGCTATGCCTAGACTCAACCGACGCTTTGGTAACTGAACTATCCAGTGAGTGGGGCTGTGTCAGCTCCAAGCTTTTGAATGATATATTGGGTGGATCAAAAGCACCCAAATATGTTTCTGAATTGATAGAAGTTATTCCCTCTAATGTATGTAATCCTCTGAACTTACTCCCGGACATGCCTATTGAATCTCTCAAGCCCTCTCTTCAGGCTGCTCAAGATTTACAGAGTGATGTTTCCCCTGTAATGTCTCACGTTTCCCATCCAACGTGTACTATTGTCCTATCTAATTCCAAACTCGAAGAAATGGAGCTGGAATACTCGGGCCAAGATCTTGATATATCTATTGGTGAGCCCATAGTCATTCCCTTATATTTTACACCACCATCTAAACCTATAGGTCTGCCTGTTTTAAAAGAGCATGTTTAAGTTGTCCTGATTTTGCCTACAACAAATAACCAACATCATGCTGATCCAAAATTGAACACTCTGCCATTATTTAAGTTTAACTCTACTGCCAAGTCTTCTAACTCTGTGGATGATCCATTAACTAAAAGTGTGATCACTGACCATGGTCCAAAGTTGGACGATGGTGAGCTTGACTCAAGCATGACCTCTGATGAGAAATTTGAGACTTTAGAAAATGTACTCTCTAGCCTATTAGCTAAATGTACTGTATTGGAATCAAAAATCAACATTCAATCTCTGCTAATACATTCGAGCCTTAGAAGAAAATGCGGCTCTCCCTGCATACCACAACCTATTCCCACACTACACACTCCTCTCCCTGCTATGCCCCAGAATAAGATCCGAGTGACTACACCACGTGAATCTTTGTCACAGGGCAATAACAGGAAAACAAACCGTATTTTCCAGGCATTCATGTACCGGAATAAAACCACAAATAGAGTGCGTAAAACAAATGCCACTCGTGGGTGTCTTCCTTTTAAACCGCTCTTACCAAACACTTCCAGTACGTCTACTCATGTCGACCCTATTGTTACCATAGCCAATCCATCTCTGCCTAAGACATTACCATCTAAGTCTAGTAAGGGTCTCAATGGTGTCCCTAAAAAATGTTTGAAAGTCACGAAACCATGTCCCAAAAAATAGGCTTTGCCTTTAGCTGTCGTCCATTCTGAAGAATGACAAACAACATTACTGAAAGAATGGCTTAAATACCCTACTGAAAAGAAAGACACCTCTTGTACTATTTCCAACTCAGGTCCAGGTAATGCCACACACTGTCCTCATATGCCTGCTCTTCAACTGACCCAAATAGCTACTGTTCAATCGCGTGCTCCTCTAAATAGAGCAGCAATTTTGAAGCTATTTCATGAGTTAGTCCCACTACGCGTAATAACTTCTAACGACATCCACTTAGTGGATCAAATCGAGCTAAATAGCCACTTTACATCGAATGTGTGTTTCAAAAATGATGCCACCCTTACTTATGTCCTCGACTTTCAAGAGAATCTGCTAAAACTTGGATACATCATTCAATCTGTTGAGATTCCGACAACCAAACGACCTACCGATGTACCGCATATTAATGTATCTCAAACAGCCAAAAAACATGAGTCTGTTCCTGTTATTGCAACAATTGACCCAAAACATAGATGCACAAGCGTGACCAACAAGCTTGTACCTGCACATCCATCTGCCAAAGATGCTTTGTCCGCTGAGGCTATTCCTGAAGGATATTGGCAATGGTTGCCTCTATCCTTTAAGGATCATTTCTCTGGGACACGGCAATTACCACTATCCACCCAATTCCTTTACTCCTGGAATATCCGGGGACATTCACACATGTTCGATGTTGATGGACTTTTAAGCAATATCGACATGTTTCAAATAGTCGCTCTCCAAGAAACCTGTATAACAGCTGAGATCCAAATAGACAACCGATTCACAGTACATGAAGTGGCAACTAAAGGTTAGATGGTCGTCCGAAGGGTGGGTTACTCATATCAGTACTGAATCCGTGGACCATAGAAAAACTCTCACAAACGTCTTTGAATATTTTAACTGCTAAGATCATGCATGCGGATATCAGCATTATTATAATTAATGTTTATGATCCGCCCAAAATGTCACTAATTTCAAAAAACATCAAATGGTTTGACGCCGCACTAAATAAATACTCCCACAACTTCCCTATTTGGCTCCTTGGCGACTTTAATGCCAAAATAGGTGAGATCGCCCCAGTTGAGCAAATAGCTGATGGTCTCCAGAAATCTAATTCTATTAACCAAGTTTCTAACAACCAAGGCAAAAAGTGGCACAGACTTTTACAATCCCATAATATGATACGTTTGAATGGTACTACTATGAGTAACCCGCATATGGCTCCTACGTGTATAGAAGGCTCATCTGCTGCCACTATTGACTACATCTTTTCGAATAATCTTTAATCTTGGCATGCAATTTATTAGGGGAGTTGTGTGTCATGAGGAGAGCGATTATCTGCCCTTATGTCTTCTTTTTGATGCAATGCATAAAAATCAAATACTGCTAAATCATGACAAAAATGGTCAGATACTGTTGAATGAAGGACAGAATCGTATCCTAAAGAGACGTCATAACATTGAACAAGCAAATACAATGGCCCGGGAATTGTTACCTGGCTTCATTCAATTGTATTCTTCTAGGCCAAATCCAGGTGATCAATTAATTGACCACTTTTCATCTATTATGGCCAACATTCAATGTTCCACCATAGAGCAACGATCATACAAATCTGTATTGGAGAGAGTCAATATTTTGCGACCAGCACTTAAAGATAATGATAAAGCTATTCAATTTGAAAAAAGGAAAGTACGTCAAAATATTAATAAGTTAGTTCACTCCAAAAAAGGGGTGACTTCGATGCTATCGATTATAGAACAAATTCGTGACTTAAAAATAAGCCATAAACGATGGCTAAAATCTCATAAAAAAGATCTTGAGTTAAAACTTTGGCAAAAGATAGCCAGACTATCTCTATTAGGTGATAGCAACGCCATATGGCATTTGATAGCTAAAACCTAAAAAAAATAACTTGACCATAAATTGCATCAATGAAGAGGCATGGGCATACCACATAGCTTCGACCCTAGGCAGTGAAGAAACTGTTGCAATGGCTCCACCGATCCCTGATTCACCATGGGAATGTAAAGCCTCAATCCTAGACATTTTAGCCAACATCAAAAACCTAAAATCATGTTGCGCTGCTGGCCCTGATGGTATATCCAATATGGTTATAAAAAGTGATCCACCACTATGGGGTGCTGCCTTGCATATACTATTTTGTCATATTGGCATACATGGAACTTTACCACCTTCCTGGAAGGCGAGTAACATCTTGACCGTCCATAAAAAGGGAGCTTGGGATGTTCCATCTAATTTCAGAATGCTGGCTATGTTAGACTCTTCATCTAAAGTCTTCACTAAAGTCTTACTTCATGAACTGAATGCTTGGATCAACACACAGAAGATCCTTCCACCTAATCAGATTGGTTTTAGATCCAAATCTAGCACCCTACATAATCTACCAATCCTTAGCTCAGCGATTGAACATTCTTAGGTGCGGCGGAACCTAGATGTCTACTATGCTTTCATAGATTTTTCTGCTGCGTTTGACACCGTATGTAGGAACCAACTATGGCGCAAAATTGGTGGATTGGGGGATTCCAAGTGGTCTGCTTCGTATGCTTATGCTTCTTAACGCTGACACATCAGTTAGTGTCCGTCTTAACGCATTGGGTAAATTATCTAAATCTATGCCCACTAAACGCGGTGTAAAACAAGGATGCATGATAGCCGCGACACTGTTTAACCTATATCTGGCTGATATGATCGCTTCCTTTAACATCTATGCTGCCAATCCTATTAAAATTAAGAATGTGGCTTTGGGATGGCTTGCATATGCTGACGACCTTTTACTTCTTGACTATACTCCAGCTGGATTGCAACTCATGCTGAATGCATTAGCCATCTATGCATCCAATAACGGCCTCACGATTAACAACTCTAAAAGTAAAATCATGGTCTTCACACAGAAGTTGAGGCCAAAGCGTTTACGTTGGTCCTTATTGGACACCCCACTGGAGCAAGTCCCATTTTACAAATACTTAGGTGTAATTATTGATGACAAGCTTAAATGGGACCACCATTGGGCAGAGGTAAAATTGAAATGTGAGACCTCGGTCAATGCATTAAGTGCATTCATTGGTCGTAATAATGGATACAGTGCATCGGCTGTATTATCTATATACAACTCAAAGATAATAGCAATGCTGTCTTACGCAATAGCCATTTGGGGCCACAAATTTAAAAAAGCTCTCATTAGATTTGAAGCCAAACTACTGAGGTGAATATTTCAACTTCTCAAATGCATAAGTATAGAATATCTGTGTCTTGAGTTTAATTTAATGGGCATTTGGAATGTACATTTATCTCAATGCGTAATGTTCTACCAACGTTTGAATACTGTGTCAACTGATACGATTATTGTCCCATATGTACAGGCCTTCTTAAGTTTGGATGCTATTACACCGCTGGGTTCAATTGGTATTTTGAAGCGTATTCATGGTCAGTGGCTATATGAAGGAAGCAATCCATATGTCTCAGGTGACATTAAATATTGGCTCAAGAGAAAATTAATTGAGTCTGCGTTTCTTCAAAATATGCTCCATCTTGAAACCTTGACATCTGCCGCTGAATATTGCCAGTACAGATGGTCTCGTTAATCCACTCAAAAATACATACTGGCATATCCGAGCCCAAACATATTTTGGGTTTACCTTCTCCTTAAATGTAATGTATCAGTTGCGGTCTCGCCAAAATGTTGGATGAACAATATCGCATTCAATCACAAATATTGTAGACTATATGGGAATCTGATTGAAGAAACATTGTTCCACCTAATCATTGAATGTGAAAGTCTCAATTGTCCTTGCATGAAATATTTCAAGTCACACAATAATGCTGTAAAGGTGCTAGATATTCCTCGACTATGGTTCGAATTTTTAAAGGGCGATGATATCAATTTAATATACTTCATTGTTACATTTTATATGCATCTCGTAGAGATTTTTAAATGTTTCATATAATAGCGCTTGTGTTAAATGTGATAAATATTCTTAGCTGCACCAAATTCATATATTTTAACTTGTCTAGCTTATATATTGAATGAATTTTAAACTGTGCTGTATGAAATGTTATACAAAGCTTTTGCTATACGTATATCCAATAAACTTTATTATTATTATTATTAATACTGAAGAAGTTTCTAAGCACGCACCCGGGATTCTAACCTGTGTTGCTGTGCATCATTTTGCTTCCAAGACGAGCGCATTGCCACTGAGCTATACTACCCGTGCCTTACCAGAAACTATGCGACTGATACCAACAACTTACACTCAGTCTACCACACCATCCAGGCTTGGATGGCTCCCCACCTTCTCTGTCTCAATGATGAAAACATAGACATTTTATTGGTTGGCTTGCACACTTCACTCCGTAAACTCAACCGAACGTACCAATCGTTCATCAATGACTGCATCACCATCCACTTCTCCAGCAATGTCAAAACTTTGGGTGTCTACCTGATGCCACCCTGTCTCTCTCAAGGCAGGTCAATGTGATGGTATTACCCAAATTGATCGGGGAGAATTGACCTTTGGGAGAATTGACCAAATTTCAATGGTTCTAATTGAACTTTTGCACAATTGTACGTTTAAATAAATAAATAAACAAATATATATATATATATATATAGGGTTGATTTTTGTTAATTAAATTATTCAAAGTGAATGGGTGTGGGGTTGCAGGGGTTTTTGGTTTGGGTGGGGGGTTGTGGGAAGTTGCCCCCCGCATATATGTCCAAATCGACCTTTGAAATTCGGTCAAGTCTCCCGCGAGCAATTCTCCCGCGAACAATTGTCATTCAGTCAATTCGCATACAACCAATGTGATTGCCTCCTCAGCAACCCACACCTCCAAACTAATTAACCCGTGCAGACCCTTACTAACTGCTGAAAGCTGTGTCACCACTGCTAGAGCACTCATGGGCTTGCAATTGGACTGCTGTAATGCCTTTTTTGCAGGGACTTCTGTGCGCAACATTAATACATTTCAAGTTATTCAAGATAATGCACTTGGGCCGGCACTCAACATTCTGAATGCGGAGCATATTTCAGATTATTGAAGAAGCGCACCCTGGCCACCCATCCGCGCATCACTTCTAAATATTTAGCTATCATGCACAAATGCCTATCTAACACGGCACAGAGGTATCTCTTGCAAAAACTCACGGAAGCTCACTCTACTAGAGCCACCCGCTCCTCTTATTCTCGCCACCTCTCTATCCAAGATTCAGGTGAATGAGATCGGATGGGGCCAGTTTCCCGGTCATCGCCTCCAAGAACTGGAATGCCCTACCTTTGTCATTAAGATCTGAACAATCCTACTGGGTGTTCCAAAACCATCTCAAGGCTTTACTCTTCTTCTCAAACTTGCTGTTTTAAGCCAAACCAATGCCCCATGTTCTATCTATATATATATTATCTGCTATGACCACATGTAACCAGCATCTGAATGTCTTTCAGAGCCTACCATATGTACTATGTACCTTTTGTATGTATTTTTCTACTATGACCACACTTAACCAGTTTTCTGATGCTGTTATGAGCCTGCCCAATGCCTTGCGTACCTCAGGGATTGTCTGCCATAACTTCATGTAACCAGTGCCTTAATGTCTCTGGGTTTGGAGTGCTTAACAAATGCATTAAATAAATAAATAAATTAAAAACACCTTAAAATTGGTACACAACAGCTTTATTGGAATACAGTAATTGCTGTACTCCCCAACCCGACCACACTTACCTTATCAGTCACTGCTGGTTGACGGCGGCTGACTTCCCAGGTGAACACAGGCAAGCACAGACAGGATCTGCTTCTTTGGGAGCTGCCATTTGCCTTGGGGCTCTTAGCCGAAGGCTGCCCGGGCAGAGGCAGCTCTAGGAGGTGATCCTCAATCGGTCACAGGGCTCAATCAGAGGGCTGGGGTGGGAAATGAGGTGGAGAGGGGAGGAAGTCCGTATGTGTCCGCGGGATGTAAGAGAGGCTGGCTGTGGCAATGAAAACCAAACGTAAAAATAGCCACGATACTCGTGCGTCATCGTGACTCTCTGAACAAAAAAAAGTCAGCTGTCCAAAAAAACGAATTTTATCTGACCCTACCACTCTTCTAACCAAAGGAAATGAAGTCAGGAGACTGACTCACTTATCCTGACCGTCTCTTCTCCAAGACTTTTTTTCTTCACAGCAAAGTTCTTTTAAAAGGATATTTTGTTTGTTTGTTTATTTGACAATGCGCACTAAACCCTCAGGTAGCAGGGCGCAACAGTTACAAGAATATTTAGAGCTTAGTTACAACAGATGGTTATTACAAAACATACTTTACCAAGATATAAATACAAGGAAACAAGGAGGGTATAATACAAGGTACATATATAGCAAAGTCATATAAACATGATGTCAGAGTCAGGTGTCATTCAGTGAAAGGTATGGGTTTATGAGCTGTCCTTAGTGCGCAGCCAGTTCTGAATGTTACGTCTGAATCTGGAGTAGGGCTGGTCCTCTCTAAAAGCAGTAGGTAGTGTATTCCATGCAATAGCAGCTTTGACTGGGAAGCTGGCTCCTCCAGCTTTGGACAGTTTGAACCTGGGCACTTCTAGGCAAAGGCCATTGGACGCTCTCATGTGGTAAGTGGAAATTCTTTTGGAGAACCTAGCAGAGATATAGGGAGGCGCAGCATTGTTAAGACCTTTGAATGTAAGGGATACCGTTTTAAGAAATATCCAGTTGCTAATTTTTAGCCAGTGGTTATCTTTCCTGATGTTGGAGATATGCTCTCTGCGGGGTATATTGAGAGCTGCTCTTAGGGCATTATTTTGCAGTATTTGCATTTTATTTAAGGTGTTTTTGTTAGCGCCCGCATTGAGGGCATTGCAGTAATCAAGCTTGGACATTATGAGTGCATTGGCAAGCGTAATGCAATTCGTTTTAGAGAGATAGGGTCTGCAGGCCCGAATCAATTTACAAGTATAAGCTGTGGAGGAGGCCATGGAGCTGACTTGCTTTTTGAGAGATAATGTTGAGTCAAGGTAGAAACCCAGTGTTTTGACCTCAGTGAATACTTTGATAACATTACCTGAACTTTGGCCTTGTCACAAAGCACAAATTGGTGAAGAGAAGGAAAAATGCAGGCCACAGAGAAATTAAACATGTACGTATTTTGATTAATTACTGATAAGGCAAATGGTCTGAAGAATAGCAGTTATTGTGTTTAGTAGACAATGCACACTTTTGACTGTCAGTCACATTTGTGCTTTGCAAAAATTTCATTGTTTCAATTCATACTAATAATCAGTTGTTGCACACTTTGCTTTCTATATTGAAATATATGTTAAAACTAAGTCTTTTTACAATCGTTCAACTACTCTTGTGTGATACATTTCTCTATTCTTCTTAGAATGTTGCCTTTTTGACCTGTGTAGTGGGATTCCTACCTGGACCAGACACCCTTGCAGTTAATGCTTAGAAACTAAACCAACAATCCGTGTTCCAGATAAGATTTGGAAGTTGGGATTAAAATCATTTTTTAGGGAGTAAAAATGTAAGTCCAATTCCCAAAGAGAGTATTTTATAAGTGAGTAAAAATAGTTTAAACTGAAAAACAGAAATGTTTTTGTAATATTTACTTCTTTGCACCTTGTTATTCATGCACAATGAAAGATGCATGTTTACTTATTACAATCAGGCAGTTAGAAAAGTAATTTATTCCTGTGGTACTATGTGCACTACTGGTCCAAACCTATCTATGTAGCTGTGAGGTTGAAAGCAGGGGCGCAAGATTCTACATGTCTTTTTCCTATTTTTTGTTGGGACTATTTTTACTCCCTATTTACATTTTTTGGAAGTATCTGCCAATGTTTAGGGATTAAAAGTGGCCAATACACTCCTTATCTGGAGGACTGCCAACAACTGTGTGTAGCCTCCACTTGAATACTGTGCTGTTGCATACCCCTGACCCTTTGTTCTCCGCTTTGAGGGAAGGGGGACTACTGTATTGGCCACATAATGTGCGTCCTCCACTCAAAGAATGCTCTTCTTCTGTAGGTCCATAAACCCTTTTTCTCCCCTTTGAGGGAAAGGCGAGTGCTGTAATGGCCAAGGGATTAACAGAATACGCATAACTGGTTTCCTGATCACCGCAGAAACAAAGAAGGAGTAAGGTCGCTGGAGGTCTCTGTACATAGTAAAAATTGTGATATTTCATGTTGTTTCTCTATTCTCTTATTGCCTGCAGTCTAGTCCGGATCAGGTCTATCACCCTGTGTGGGTTAAACCATCACAGTTTTTGTGATGTTGAAAGTGTTTCCAGTCACTTCTTTTATTTTTTAGCCACTGAGATCTTTCATTGTCAGGATGTCGCTATGATCCTTCTTGGCCTGCTGAGATCTTTCTTTCTCAGGTTGTTCTACCACCACCCAGGTGCCTTAGGTTGTCTTGACCAGGCTCAGGGATCCGACTCTTATATGTTGATTGAACCTACCAGGGTAGTATTTTGTTCACCTTCTCGCTGGGCTGCATTGCCCCTGAAGAGCCTTAGTGTGGGAGCTGTCAGTTCCTTAACACTGCTTTGAACTGATCTCAGTAACCTGTTTCACTCCCTCACTGTTCCTCCTCTACTTTCCTGCTATGTTATTTTCCCACCTGTTCTCTCTCTCTTTTGCCTCTTCAGTTGTTCCACCCACCTGTCCTGCTCCTCTTCTTCCTCCAGGAGGTCTCTTGCAACCTCTCCTCACTTGTCTCTCTTATGCCCTTTCAATGTGTTTTCTTGTCTTGTTCCCTGCTCCTTTAGATACTCTACTTCCTCCTTTCCTCCCTTACACTCTTGCTCACATGTGTTGTTCTCTCTACTCTTTCTCTCTCCCTCTAGATGTTCTTTCGCTCTCCTTCTTCCTGCCAGGATTTCACCTTTCGCTTTTCACTCTCCTCCCTTGGTTTTCCTTTCTCTTCTCATTTCACCTCCCTTCATTTATCCTTTGCATGATCTCCCCTCTTTCGCCCCACTCTGTCCTTTTGCTTCTCTGTGCTCTGCCTTCCCTCAATTCTCGCTCGTCTGCCCTATTACCAACCTATTCTTAACTCCCACACCATTTCTTGTCATGAGCACTTTCATACTCCTCCCTGGGTTGTAAATGGGACATTGACTGCCAAATTGTGACCACCGGAGTTGGCAAAGGGATTGCACCTGCCAACTGACTGGCACCTGTTTGAACTACAATTAATTAATGTGTCTGTTTGTAATTGGCAGGAAGATGCATTTCCAAGCACCAAGGGTTCCCTGATGTACCACCTCCAGGGCAACCATCCCTTGCTACAATGATCTGGCCTTCTGTCATAATAGCCTCCTGTAAGAGGTCAAATGTAAGACTCATGGCATATTTGGTATTGGTTATAAACTTTTAGTCAACAAAATCCTATCTAGCCCTAAACTCTAAGAGGGGTTTTCCTGCCTCAACAAAACTAAGGAACGTCTGTGTCGGGATATTAAACAAGAGCGTCCTCCAACCTGTGTCCGAACCTTAAACTGACCCTTACACTCTAAACTCAATATAATATGCACAAGGGGATTTCTGCAAGCTATATATATATATATATATATATATATATATATAAAAAAACACATATAAATGGAGGGTTGTAACACTACAAAAAACCCCACAAAATATGCCAAAAGTATTCCCAGCACTCAAGACCAAAACACCTTCTTACAAAAATACTTCGTTTTTATTCATTATAAAAACAAGCAACCAACTGTGCAAAATATGCAATAAAGGGTAGGTATACATCAAAACCTCCCCATGGCATACAGGTTTAAACATCACTCACCCCCCAGGGTGGAAAATCGCCACGCGTTCCGCCTGGATATACCAAGCTTCCTCAGGCTGATCAAACACAGTTGGTTGCTTGTTTTTATAATGAATAAAAACGAAGTATTTTTGTAAGAAGGTGTTTTGGTCTTGAGTGCTGGGAATACTTTTGGCATATTTTGTGGGGTTTTTTGTAGTGTTACAACCCTCCATTTATATGTGTTTTTTTATACATTAAGGAGCTCAGTCAAAGCTTCCTTTCCTAGCACCAGCTACGAGTTAGGCAGTGCACTAAATTTGGCTACTTTGTTTTTACATATATATATATATATATATATATATATATATATATATATATATATATATATATATATATATATATATAATAGCTTTTCTTCCAAAACAGAAAGTTTAAAAAACAGAAAGATTTAAGCTGTAGGAGAAAGGAATAAAGTCATCAGGAAAGGGATTTCCCTTCCCCTAGATTTCTTCTGGTAATTAAAAGGTTGCTTTATCACAGTTCATGATTGTTTCAAGGGGCATGAACCTTTCCTTGAGCCTCCTTTAAACACAGTTTTCGCCAATGTTCAGATTCTCATTGTCTATATTTCCATTGACTTTAAAGGAGCACGGTTCTCCCCTTTTCCATTGTTATTCTTCCTTATATCCCTGGTACACTCTCCTGCCAGGGTTGTCATGAACCATCGGACGCGTCCTTTCTGGACTTCCTGGTCCCTGACCCATAGGGGCTTGCACTCAGCAGTACTCCCAACATGGCCGCCGAACGCGGAATACTGTTTACCAGTTTCCGCGCCGTACGCATTACATTCTAGAAAACGGACAAGCCCCCGGGGCCCTGCGCGTCTCAACGCTACCGCTTGCCGTGGCTAGACGTGTGCTGCTGTAGTTCGCTTGTGTTTTTCCTTTGATTCCTGGTTCCCGGTTCCCCTAAATTCCTCCTCCTTTATTTCCCCTACTTTTTGTCCTCCTTGCATCCCGGATCTCCTTGCACTCGTCTTCCGTGTGCACTCTTCGCTGTTTTCTGGATTTCCTCGGACTTCCCGGACATCTGAACGCACGCTGGAACCCGAGGACCTGCACACTGGGTTATACAAAACCTGAACTCTACGAAAGAAGACTCCATCGAAGAACTCCAACAAACAACAAAGACAGGTGAGAAGGGGGGAAACCTGAGACAAGGGTATTTGCCACTTTCTCAACAATCCTCAAAGAAGGGCTATGATTCTTCCCTTTAATATTAATTTCTCACATTTTCACCCTACTGGTTTACTCTCCTTCCAGGATGTGCCACCACTATTCCACAAAGTCAAGTTTGTTTATCTTCCCACTCCTTGTTTATTCTCCTGCCAGTGTATCACATTAGCAAGTCACTTTATCTCTTCTTCTTGGATGTGAGTCCCAGACTCGCAGCTTGCCTTTTTCACTAACATGCCCATGCTTTTCCATTCTTTAATCACTTTTCCTCTTATCTATCAAATGACATTTGTTCAATACTGGGTCACTAGCCCTTGCTTAGCAAAGTTTGTTTCAGTATTCACTCTTCCTTTCAAACATTGGGTACCTGCCCATTTTTCAATACTATTCGCATTCACATTGATTTCTCTTTTGAAACATTGGGTCATTGACCAGCTTTTGGTATCATTCACAAATGTATCCATTTCTTCAAAGGATTCACTTTGTCTCTCTCACACTGTTTCTGTGACACGTGTAAGGAACTCATGGTGGCAACAGTAAAGACAGACACAAGTGATCACAGTTCAAGGGTGTTTATTAAACTGCAAAAGTGGGTGAGATAAACAACTACTCTAAACCTAAATCTAAGATGGAAGCAAGTTTCGACCATAAAATGAAAAATAAAGCAGTCCTTGAGGTGTCTTGTCAAATCAAAAGGGCATATACTAAAAAAAAAATGATTGCCAAACCTTACAACTACATACAAAAGAATGTGACATAGGATTCATAAGAAAGAAGGAAGTTTTCACAAATAATATGTCAGGATGCTGTAGTCGGGGTCTCCCTTACCCACGCTTTGAGCATGGGATAAGGTGAGACCTTTTAGCACAGCACACGTCTTGCGCGTTTCCAGCACGAGACAACAGTTCCATTCTCAGCTTATCAGAAGCCTTGATGGCCAATAATAAACCAAAAAGTCCTTTCACATGATATTTAGGGTGATAGTACCCCTGGGTCCCCCTCTTCCGGGCACAGACCCTTCTTGATTTACAGCCTCCCTCTGCCGGGTTCACTATGGCTCTTGCTCGTTCGTCTTCTCCTTTTACATTCACCTGTCTTTGGGTGACAACCTTTCAACCTTGGATCACCCTCCGCTCGACTCAGACACCGTCTCGACTGTTTGCTTTTAATCAGTACACTGGTACCAGTGGCAATCACTAGTCTTAATGCCTTTTTAAACAATGAACTGTAGACATCCTTCCATCAGGTTCATTCTTGTCACACATAAGTTCTTTCTCCTTTTCTATCGAATGGGATTCGTCTCCCGTGTTGCTTTGTGGTCCTTCTAAGGCCTTCTCACATTCACATATAGTTGGGATGATGGCTTCTCACCCCTACATCCCCCTCTGCCGGGCTCAGGCCCCTCTCGAGTGGTTGCCTCCCTCTGCCGGGGTTTACTACGGCCTTCTCACTGAATTTCACTTACAGCATTCGAACATCATACTGTCTTTTACCCAGTTCAACGTGGACATCCCTCTGCAGGGTTCACTTTTTGCCAACATGCTGTTTCTTGGGATGTTAGACTTTGCCCCTCTTTATTGGCATACCTCCGCCGAGTTCACTCTTGCCATTTTGTCTCTCTTGATGTGGGATGCACTTTCCTTACGTTTCCAATGGTTTGTCGGTCAAAGACTTTCGACTGTGTGGGGATATAGCTTCGACACTTGTATGACCACCTTAACTGTTCTTTTACAGCCTTCCCAAGACCTTCTGGTATTAGCAGTTTCAACAAAGATTGTAGTAACCAGAGTCTCTCGAGTACCTCTGCATCTGGTCTGCCCTTTATTCTAACAGTTTGTTGAACTTCCTTTAAGTTGCTACTTTGCGACTTTTGTTCAACACAGTTTAGTTCTTATCGGTTCTCCCCTTGGTTCACCGGCTGTGATGAACCGCTTGGCCTTTCAGAATATCTGGAGTCAAGGCTGGTACCACAGTAGCAGGCGCCTCCCTCGGTGCTGCCTATTAGTGCAAGTACGCTCCATGTACCGTTGACATCTGCTGCAATACCCTTGAGCTATTGTCCGTGGTTTTATGATGCCTTCTGCTGAGGTTTCGCGGGTCCATGTCGAAAAGGGCAAGATTGTGTCTCTCTTTATCAGCCTCTCGATATTCCCCACATTTCTCCTCCTCTTGAACTGCTGTGCCTGGATAGCTGTCTCGTTGTGCAGTTTGCCTTGCTCGTCTTTTGCTCTTGTGATCCAACGTTTATCCCTGTGGGTAAGAGAAAGGGCTGTCAGGTGTGCGTGATTCCTGTCAATTGCCTGACTCTGCCTGACCTTTGTATCGGGACATGTCAATTAAACAGCTCGCTGGTTAGTCTGTTGTCTTTTACGGTGTAGGAAAGTGTTCGTGTCAGAGTATTCTATGCGGTAGCATGGGGAAGAGGTGTTATGGGGAATTACAACCCTCGTATAAGGAGGGTTGGTGACCTTAAAAAGGGGGGGGTTGGTAGGATTTGGGAAACAAACAGGAATTACTGAATTTGTTATCATGAAATGAACATGGGGTCTTGTGGGAACAGAGGTGTTTTGTTAATGCCGATTGAGAGTATGAAAAATAATTACTAGAGGGACGTGGAAAAGAATGACCGGGAGTATTTGGGTAAGACACAGGGAAACAGGGATTCCAGGAGTTGTAGTTTTTGAGGGCAGCAGGGTTTGGGCTCCTATGGGACTTATCAGATATAGAGGGGTCGTGGCTTTTGGATAATAGGGATTCAATAGGAGGAAGGGGGACAGATGTATTACAGCCCACAAAGGCCTCAAGGATTTAGTACCCCATCTCACCTGGGACATTTCCCTGAGTGTAACCCTGTGCTCCCCTGCCCAAGTGATCCTCCCTCTCTCGTCCATCCCCAGGGTGGGATCTGAGAGCGCCAGCCCTTCCCTGGCCACCTGAATAAGGGATTCTTGAGGTCTACCTTTCAGGCATGCCGGTAATCCATCTGCTTTCCCTGGGCTTCCCGGGCAGCTTTTGTGTTTCTCGCGTCTCGCTGTCTCTATCCTCTTCGGTCTGCTGACTCGTCGTGTGTCCTGTTAGCCGGTTAGCCCTTGCTTTGCCTTGCTCTGCTGTGCTCGGCTCCCACTGCATCAGTCTCTCAACCGGTGAGTTTCCTTCATTCCGGCTTCTCTGCATGCCATTCGGGGTAACTTAATGCTGCTTCTTATGGTTTGCTAGTTTCCAGCGGTCTGACCAGCAAAAGAACAAGTTACCAAACAACTCAGTCTCTGCCTCTCTCTCAATTGTCTGTCAGCTGTGGCAGTTTTAAACTTCTCGGCATTGCTGAACAATTTCCATAGACTAGACCGCAACATTGGCTTACCGCTTCTGGTCATCTTTCTTGCTCCCTCCCTCATCTCAGTACTAAAAAGGAGGGGGGCAGGTAAATTAGGTGATTTACTGGGAATACCTGGATGTTCTTCATCTACATTACTAGAAGTCATATACGTATGTTGTAAAGGTACCTGGATGTCATTAGAAATTATGGCTGCAAGAATATTTCGGTCCAGTATTTTCTTGTCCCTCTGGAGCTTGTCTACCCCCCCCCCCCAAGTGGTCCTCCCGCAGATAGCAACCCCCAGGGTCAGAGTCAGGTAGCTTCTGCCTTTACCTGGCCACGTAAGGGAAGCTCCTCTCCAGAAAATCAGTGACTATGTTGCTAGATCCGTCACATTCCCCTGTGACATGTTTTGACCAGGTACTTAGTAATATGACCTTTTTAAAAATGCTTTCTCGTTTCTGTAGTTTTTGGGAACATAGGGCCTCATTACACGTTGTGCGGTAAAAAATGGCATTTACCGGCATGGCGCTATTAGCGTTTCCGCCCTCGCAAGAGGCCGCTAATTGCATACCATGACGAGTACGCGGACACGAGCATAGCGCCATGCCGGTAATGACCCTACCGCCATGCCGTAAAAGTCACCAAAAAGTCCCTTACCGGCTTTGACTAAAGTGCTGATAGCACCTCCGCCCTCACGCTACATGCAAATTGCGGTCACCGCTATTAGCGGTCACTGCCATTAGCGGTCACCGTTAAAATGCGGAACCGGAAATAGCGTCATCGGACAGGAACGGGAAAGAGCACGACGGCCATCTTTAAAAACACAATCCATTGCTATCTTCTGCATCCAGGACCTCTTTCCAGGAAACTCGAACACAAATTCATCCCGGATAGCCCGAAGATGCCCAAGGCCGTCAAAAAAGCTGCTGATCGCCAGCGAAAAGAAAAATTCAGCAATGAGGAGCTGATCATGCTCACTGAGACACTTGCGGCAAATGCCAATGTAGTCTTCAGCAATGACATGCGGCGGGAGACCCTCCTCAAGAAAAAGGCCATCTGGGCAGAGGTTGCCCACAAAGTCAGTGCCTTAAGAGGTGGGACGACCTCCGGGTCCGTGTCCGAAACATACTGTCAGTGAATCGCAGCTGGCAATGGGCACATGAGGTGGCGCCGATTCCCCTCTGAAACTCCGGGAGTGGGAGGAGACCTGCGCCTCCACAATTGGTGTGGAATCGGTAGAGGGTGTTGGAGACATGAAACATGGTGTGGCCACTTCATCCGATGGAGGTGAGTGTATACATCCAACAATGCACAGTGAAGAGTGAGGGCCCCCCCAAATATGTGTCCATATTCAGGCCATGGATCCAGCCACAAACATACATGCATGCATCACCACATACACGTGCAACACAGACCCATTCATGCATGACCCACCCGACATCCCCATTACCGGAATCCAAAATAAAGAGGCCCCAATGCATAGAGCGGTATGACGTAAACATTCTGCATAAGGCACGTTGAACCATAAACAATGATATTCCCTATTTTTGATCCCTACAGGATCACAGACAGACACTGAAGACCCACGCACTGTGACACCTGCTCCCCCAGCAACGAAAAAGCCCAGGAGAGATGAGACAGGGGACACCGCCACCACCTCAATGGCAACTGGGAGGAGAGTTCAGCAGCAGAGGGACAAAGGCAGCAAGAGCACCAGTTCCACGCAGCCTGAGGCCACGGCTGCTGCTATTGTTGCACCCACGGCAGTGCGTCCCATTACATGTGAAACCAGCACTGAGGGCACGCACTCTGCTGTCACCAGTTCAACTGGTGAGGCAGCAGCCAACGCACCGCTTTCGGACTAGGAGGAGGCAATTGACGTTCTGGATCGAAGCCAGACCCCCAGCCCAACACGGTCCATTGAGCCAAGCCCAAGGCCATCATCAGGATCAGGTAGCCATGGAGGATCAGCCACCCACACTGTGGAAGGGGCATGGAGCCCTCAGGTGTCCTCACCTGATGCCAGAGGCATGGACCAGGGCGCTGCAGCCACCCCAACAGCTCGTAGCACGCAACATGACCTTGCAACCATCAGCCAGCGGCAGGTAGAAATCACTGCGCTGGTTGGGCAGCATGTGGCCGAGGCGGCCCGTCTAAGGGATGACCTCAGTATGTATGCAAGACAGACAAGGGAGGGCATGGAGGCCCCAATGCATAGAGCGGCATGACGTAAACATTCTGCATAAGGCACGTTGAACCATAAACAATGATATTCCCTATTTTTGATCCCTACAGGATCACAGACAGACACTGAAGACCCACGCACTGCGACATCTGCTCCCCCAGCAACGAAAAAGCCCAGGAGAGATGAGACAGGGGACACCGCCACCACCTCAATGGGAACTGGGAGGAGAGTTCAGCAGCAGAGGGACAAAGGCAGCAAGAGCACCAGTTCCACGCAGCCTGAGGCCACGGCTGCTGCTATTGTTGCACCCACGGCAGTGTGTCCCATTACATGTGAAACCAGCACGGAGGGCACGCACTCTGCTGCCACCAGTTCAACTGGTGAGGCAGCAGCCACCGCACCGCTTTCGGACGAGGAGGAGGCAATTGACGTTCTGGATCGAAGCCAGACCCCCAGCCCAACACGGTCCATTGAGCCAAGCCCAAGGCCATCATCAGGATCAGGTAGCCATGGAGGATCAGCCTCCCACACTGTGGAAGGGGCATGGAGCCATCAGGTGTCCTCACCTGATGCCAGAGGCATGGACCAGGGCGCAGCAGCCACCCCAACAGCTCGTAGCACGCAACATGACCTTGCAACCATCAGCCAGCGGCAGGTAGAAATCACTGCGCTGGTTGGGCAGCATGTGGCCGAGGCAGCCCGTCTAAGGGATGACCTCAGTATGTATGCAAGACAGACAAGGGAGGGCAAGGAGGCCTGCACGAACAGGATTTGCGAGGAAATGGCCCAACTCAGGCAGGCCATGACACGTATTGAGGACGCCATTGAGCGCCAATACCCACCCCCAACACAGGATCAACCGGGCACCTCCTCCTCTGTGAGCTCCCAGCAAACAAGCCCCCTGCGCCACTCTCTGCGCAACTTGCGGCGCACGACATTCCAACCACCCAATGGCGGAGGAGGCACTGAGGATTAGGGCCAGCAAGGACTAGGTGGCACATGTGGAGCAGGACACGTACACACTATAAGGCTCACATGGGGGCGTTGCGGGGTGAGGGGGAAAGGGTGTTTTTGGGAGTATTGTGGGGGGAGGGGGGAAAGGGTGTTTTTGGGAGTGTTGTGGGGGGAGGGGAGAAAGGGTGTTTTTGGGAGTGTTGTGGGGGCAGGGGGGAAAGGGTGTTTTTGGGAGTGTTGTGGGGGAGGGGGGAAAGGTCGTTTGCACAGTTGGGGTCATGCACTTTTTGTTCACATTTTGATCACAATACACTGTTGAGAAGTTGAAACACAGGCTTGGTCTTCATCATTGTGTATGTGTACTTTATTGGGGAGAGGGTCCTTTGTGGGCCTCACCACATGCATCAGGGCAACTGTTACGTGGTACATTTCTGATTCTGCACTTTCTTTTGGTTCGAGATACATCACATCTGAAGCAGGAACACTGGCCTAATGATTTGACATAAGGACTGGCCTAAACATCTAACAGCCATGAAAGCAGATGTCGCAGAGAACCACCAGAGCACAACCAGCCCAGCTAGCTGTGGAATGCCGCAGGCCTCGCAGAGACGGGCATGAACAGCCCTCCCTTCGAGAATGTACACAGTTCGGATGCTGCTGGCTCAAGTCCCAAGGTTGATAAGAGCCTGACTTGCAAAGACAATCTGAAGTTACGAAATGTACTTGATTGCCTTTTCTTCGGCGAAATGAACTATTGTTATGAATACGTACGGCTAATGGGAGGAGATTAATATGTAGCTTTGCATTGTACATAAGTATGAGCCAGGCCTGGGAGGGGGCAGAGTCGATGCAGCCCTCCAGAGCCTGGTGTGTGTGTTAACATTACAGCACTTTTACAACCCCACTTCTGGCTTTGTGGGTTATTTGTGTCCGAGTGCCAAGTGCGTGGAATGCCTGAGACGGTGCGAGGGAGCTGGATTTGCACTAGTATCGGGGAGAGCAGGACGAACGATTGTAACATATGGTGCCGAAACCCGGGAGCTCTTCTGTTCATCAAGTGCACAGAGATAACAGCAATACAACGGGTAAGTGAAAACATTTTCGCGGACCCTGTTGCATGTTGCGGTAGTGGAATTTGGGGAATTTGGAGTCTTCAGGGACTCTAGGAATAATACAAAGATAGGGCAGAGCATTCTTAGGCACCTGTAATACAGTCAGCGCACCGGGGCGTGGAGAGTGGGTGTAGGGTCGATGCTGTAGAGGGCACAGAGTGGGAGGTCTGTCTGAAGGTTGAGTAAAAGAGGAATAAAAAGAGGAATAAAAGAGGAATAAAAGAGATTAAAGAATACAGATTACAGAATACAGTTTCAGTGGCAACATGGCAGATGCCGGTCCACTGACAAGGCAAGAGGCGGGTGAAGATCTGTCATATAAGTCGGGGGCAAGGGCTGTGCTGGAAAGGCTGAAGAGCATGTTGCACAATTGGGATGTGATCCCCCAGTCGGTACAAAGGAAGAAGGAGTTTGGGGCTGCCCACGAACATCAGTTACAAAGGGTGGTGAAGGGAATGGACAAGGGAGGAAGTGCTGAATCACAAGAAAAGGTACAGAGTGATCAGAGACGCTCAGATTTTGAAGTAATGCTTACACAAAAGTTCATGATCGGCACAAGATGGCAGCTGCTAGTAGAGATAAGGAGGGCGGTTGAAGGGAATGTGGAGGAAAGGTTAAGATCCGCCAAGGGGTGGGCAGACATTCTGAATGCAGCTGATGACGCATGGCTGAAAATGAAAAAAACAGTGTTAGTAAAGGAGGGGGAGGAGAGAGGACACAAAGAGGGGCAGGAATGTGAGGTGCCAGCACCAGTGCCTTTGGGGGTTGGGGTGGATGACGCACAACGCTGTGGGGATGGCTCTATGTATTTCCGAGAAAGGGAAGGAAGTGGGGGAAGATACCGGAGGGAGGACATTTTGGAAGAGAGAGATGCAATCACTTATTTGGCAAACGGGGTCCTGACAAAATGGGGGAAGGCATGTCCAGACAAAGGGGCAATAAATAAACTGAATTTCAGAAGGACAGGTGACTGTGCAGTGTGCACCTTAGACAAGGAATTGAACAAGATGATAGTGAAAGGTGTAGTGTCAAGCGAATACATGCCAGAGAATGTCAAATCACAACAAGAGGCTTTCAGGGCATGTGCACCAGAGAAGCACATTGACAGGCCCACATATGAAGTTGGTGGTCAGTGTCAGCGTCACTTAATAGTGTTTGGGGGGGAAAGAGCAAAGCATGGTGAAGCACAATCAGTGGTGCTGCATCTGGGAAGAAAGATGGTAACTGCATCTGAGCGAGAGTGGCCCGTGGCACCTGACAATGATCCACAGCCAGAGCTAATGGCATCCATAGAAGATAAGGAGTGTCATTTGATGGAGGGGCCACAGCTTGAAGTGGTGGAGATTATCTTACAGAAGAGCAAGAAGCAGGATCAAAGGAAATGTGAGCGCCTCCTGGGTATTTGGAAAGCAGAGGATGAACTAATGATTAAGCTTCTCAATGCAGAGAAAGGGCAAGACAATGCATTTCAGTGCCCGACAGAGAGGGCCTGGGGGCCCACAGCAAAAGATGAGTGGCAGGAGCACATGGACATTTGTGTGGCTCAATGGAAGAACAAACAGAAAGAGGTGCCCAAGAAGGAGCAGTTCAAACAGATGGATGAGAAAGACACACAGTGGCAAGACTGGCTGTCATTTGTTCTCCATGGACTGCTGAGAGAGTTTTCAGCGACCAGGTATTCACCATGGAAGATGCTACTTGGGAAAAATATGACAAGCACTGACAAGTGGCTGCTGACACTGACTGCGGGTGCACCTAGGGAATGGGAGGTACTAGAGGGTTACTATCTATTGGAAAGTAAGGGAGAGTTTGACTTGGACAGTGCAAACAAATATGACAGGCACATGTATGTGGTGTTGCTGAATGTGAGAGTGACAGGGATGCTCAGAGCTGGAAAGGGCGGGACATGTAGTTATGTTTGTTTTAGATGCACTGTAGATTATGGCTGAGGTTAATAGGTGGCAGTGTTTATGCAATACAGTACAGTGAAGGGCTTTAGATGAGTAAAGACATAAATAAGCTGTCTTAGTTTGGTAATGTTTTTTGTTATTTTTCTGCTTCTTTATTGAGTAAGAATAGTTTTATTACAATGTGCTTATGTAGAAGTAGTGCAAGGGTTTTCGTTAGTGATTGATAGATAAAATAAGAAGAGATGAAAAAAAAGTGGGCACATGTTACGTGGTACATTTCTGATTCTGCACTTTCTTTTGGTTCGAGATACATCACATCTGAAGCAGGAACACTGGCCTAATGATTTGACATAAGGACTGGCCTAAACATCTAACAGCCATGAAAGCAGATGTCGCAGAGAACCACCAGAGCACAACCAGCCCAGCTAGCTGTGGAATGCCGCAGGCCTCGCAGAGACGGGCATGAACAGCCCTCCCTTCGAGAATGTACACAGTTCGGATGCTGCTGGCTCAAGTCCCAAGGTTGATAAGAGCCTGACTTGCAAAGACAATCTGAAGTTACGAAATGTACTTGATTGCCTTTTCTTCGGCGAAATGAACTATTGTTATGAATACGTACGGCTAATGGGAGGAGATTAATATGTAGCTTTGCATTGTACATAAGTATGAGCCAGGCCTGGGAGGGGGCAGAGTCGATGCAGCCCTCCAGAGCCTGGTGTGTGTGTTAACATTACAGCACTTTTACAACCCCACTTCTGGCTTTGTGGGTTATTTGTGTCCGAGTGCCAAGTGCGTGGAATGCCTGAGACGGTGCGAGGGAGCTGGATTTGCACTAGTATCGGGGAGAGCAGGACGAACGATTGTAACAGCAACAATACCCATCTCCATCCATAATAGTTCTCCCTTGTATCTCATAAAATTTGATACATCAGATGCTGACGCACATCGTGTCCCTCCTGGGCATCGCCTCTTGCATGTCCTGGCGAACCATTTCACCCATCCTCATCCCCATCAAGATCATCCTCATCTGGTGGTTGCATGTCAATGTCAGGTGGCATAGGCACATTCCGTCTGATGCACATTTTGTGCTGCATTACACATGCCATGGTTATCTTCAGCACTTTATCATGGACGTACAGGAGAGCCTCACTCAGCCCGCTTAGGCACCAGAGCTGTGTCTTCGAAAGGCCAAATGCCTGCTCTATCACGACGCGGGTACGGGTATGTGCAATATTGTAGTCCTCTTCCTGCTGGTTCTGTGGGTTCCGTACAGGGAGTAGGAGCCACCTCTTCAGGGGATAGCCGGTGTCACCTGTATGGGGTGAAGAAGGGGTACCTGTTACCGGTCACCTCTGGTGCGGCCTGTACATGTCGCACAAATCGTCTTTGCATTGTGATTGAAAATCACAACTACCAGCATGCATGCAGACGATCTGCGTGACTGCAATGTGCAAAGCTGAGCTCGACCATGCAAGTGGACATGCCCGAATCATGCCTCTGACAGTAATAGAAATGTCCTGGGTGAGGCCAGGTCTCAGGTGTCCCTGGGCCCAGGCAAATATAGTACCACACTGCCATTGTACTGCCATTCCGACATCCATGTTGCCATGCTGTGAAGCATCACTTCAGTGGTGCTATATGTGTGTGGTTCGATGCTATGGCTAGTGGTGATCCCTTTGCATGCATTCAAGGGCACATTGCTGTATTGATGCTGTGCTGCCCTAATTCTGTATGACTGTCTTGACGGCATGTTGCTGATTTGTGTATTATGTGGTGTGGCATGATGTGCTATGTGGGTGTGGATGGATGTGTAATCTTTTGAAACATGGATTGTTTTCAATGTTGTGCAGCTTCAAATTGCATGTGGGGTCTTCTCAAGTACATTGTGGCCTTCCCTGATGGACATTGGTGTACATCTGTATGTCCATTTGTCCTACGCACGACAGTCAACACCCAGTTGGAGTATGTATCTCTCCCCCCCCCCGCCCAATCACACCGCCATGTCCATGCCCTGCTACTCACCAAGTTGCCACGATCGTTGTTCGGCTTGTCGCTCCATGTTGCGTGGTATGGTTGAGTTCTGCAGGACCATTGATTCATGGGTTGATCCGGGATATTTGGCACAATAATGTGTGATTATCTTGTTTGCGTCACATGCCATTTTGACAATGATGGGGTGGAATTGTTTTCTGTTTCGGTAGACTACTTCATTGTGATGTGGGACCACCAATTCCACATGGGTACAGTCGATGGCCCCAATGCTACTTGGGATGCCTGCCAGTGAATAGAAGGCAACTTTGGTGTTTGCGATCTCCTGGGCTGTCCGTGGCAGGAATATGTGTTCATGTGAAAGCTTCAGAAGGGCATCGAGTACCTGGTTCAGCGTGCGTGAGAATACTGGTTGTGAGATGCCATGCATCTGCCCCACAGTATGCTGCTAGGAGCCTGTGGCCAGGAAGTGGAGCACAGTCACCACCTTCAGTAGAGGGGGATTGCAGTTCTGATGTCTATGAGCCTCACAATGTCGTCATGTATCTTATCCACGATGCTGGTGATGGTATCCCGGTCCAGACGGTACAGGGTATGTATCTGCTCAGGTGTTAGGTTAAATGGACTGGCTTGGATCCTGGGGATTGTTGGCTGCCTCTGTGGTATTTCTGGGTGCCCTGGTGGTGCTTGCTGCGCCTGTCTTGCCCTCCTCCTACTCCTCCTCCTCCTCCTGCGTCTCCTCTGTGCTGCCTGTTGTTGTTGGTGCTGCACTGCAATCATGTCCTCCAGCCCATGTAATGCTGCTAGTATTGGAACCGTCTTGGTGTGGGAAGGGGTGTGGTGTGCTCTTGTGTGCTGCCAGTCTCCATTGCCTCCACCTGTGCTGATTGTGTCCACCTGTGGCAGGTGGGAACACTGCTCAGGCCTCTTACCGGGTGGTTCGCGATGCCGGTATTAGCGCCATGCCGGTAAGGGGTTTTTGGGTCTTTACCATGCTGCTATTGCCATGTCCGCATGGCTTGTAATGGCGTGCTATTAGCGCCATGCCGCTATTTCCGACCTGGTGGTCGCGCGCCCACGGACTTGCCACTATTAGTGGCACCGTACTTACCGGTTCCGCTAATAGCGGCAGGACCGGGTCGTAATTGGCTAGGGAATTTAGCGGTACCGGTAATCCCTTACCGGTACCGTTATTCCCTTAACACACAACGTGTAATGAGGCCCATAGTCATGTAATGGCATTCAAATCTGGCTTTGGGAACAGCATTTGCTTTGCTTATGGTTTTTTTGCCTGAACCTAATTTTTTGTGATTGTAAGACAAAGATTAGAGGGTACCTGGAGCTCTGTCAAAAGCCATCTGTAAGTCTATAAAAGTGCACTTGGGACTTCAATTGCACAAACCTCTGCAGAATTAGATATAATCAGAAAGGCCTGTTCTATTGTAGAGGCCCCTTTGCAAAACCCAGCCTAAGCTATGGAGAGTATATTAAAAGTCTGTCCATTCTTCAAGTTGATGCAACAGAATTTTATAATATATTTTAGCCAGAGAGTCAATTGGAGAAATCTGTCTATAGTTCGAAGGTAGTTCGCGGTCACGCTTTCTGTATATCGGCATTATAGTTTTGCCCCCCCAAGTATGCGGGGGAGGAGTACTGACTATTAACCTTATCAAATGGGGACCTACATTTACACATTGCTGTTAAAAAGGTCAGATGGGATCAAGTTGGGTCTGGGGGCTTTGCCAGAATGTTGTGAGCAGATATCCCGTTTTTCTCTACTTCTGAAGTTCAGAGAGCAATCTTTAGTGCCAGTTAAATACCTCTGTGTGCCCTGGCTATTTCTCTCAAGGGCTTCCTGTTAAATTGTTGATGGGAATTTCTCTGTATCATACAAAGACTGGAAGTAGTCGTGTCAGGCATGGGGGAGGGGGTATTGTTGGTTAAACAATCACTTTCTGGACCTCACAATATACCAAAATTCTTTGCCGTTATGTGTATTAGCTGCTTCTTAAGGGGAAACCCAGAGAGCCCAGTTAAACTTGTACTCTATTCTTTTATGTGTGACTCTTTCTGGGTTCCTTCCTTCAGTTGGGTTCCGTGCTTCCAAGAGGGTACATTTTGCTTTTCTGCACTGCATGGTGTGTATTTAAATAGTACTCTGAGTAGCCACTTCCACACCTAGATGTGCTCACATTACCCCTGTTATGCACCATCTTCATTGGCTACCCGTGGCAAAGCTTATTCAGTTCAAGGCCTTATGTCTAGTTCATCATGCATTTTATGGAACTGGGGAAGAATATCGACAGGCCACATTATGTCCGTACAGTCTTGCTCGGACACTCCGCTTGGCGGATGCCTGCCTTGTTTCTGTCCCCCGATTCAAGGACACTCGTATTGGGGACTGATTCTTTTCGGTCGCCGTGGCCCAGCTCTTGAATTCTTTTCCCTGCGCCACTGAGAACTATCCATATAAATTGATTAGAACTCAGAGCAATCTGACATTGAAGGTGTTTTGCACCATCTGAGGGTTGCTGCATTTTGATCTACACTGACAACACAACAACTCTGTTTTATGTCAGCAAGCAGGTGGTGGGGGCATGAGGTCTGCAATGTTTTCCTAATAGCGTCCCACGTGGCAAAAGAGGAGAATGTACGGGCGGATGTTCCGAGTTGAAAGTCATAAGTTACCCACGAATGGGAACAGCACATGAAAACATTACATTCAATCTTCTGTGTTTGGGCTTTGCTGATTCTCGACCTCCTTGCAAATCAGCAGAAAGAAGGGTGCTCTGTATGCATTTTGGAAGGACGAGGGCAAGAGCTCTCAATGGGAGGCCTTTTTCCTTCCTTGATATGGCCGAACTCTTTCCACTTTTCTCTGTAGTACCCTGCACAAATTGAAATGCAACAGCCACTGCATCTAATCCTGATTTCACTGTACTGGCCCAAGAGGTTGTGGTACTCCAACCAGAAGGTGCTGAGATCAGAGCTTACCACTGAGGTTGGATCTTCTCAAACAGTAATGGGGGAGTTGGTCTTCTACCCAACCACAAATCTTTCCTTGATGGCCTGGTCCCGGAGGGCTGTGGTGACCGAAAACAGGCATGGTTTTGTTCATATCCATTTATTTATGGATAAACGCAGGCAAAACCCTAACTAGAGGTGCTTTCCCTACATCAACAAAACTTAAGCTCGGGCCTCCCCAAGTCTTTCTCAACTACTCAATACAACAGTCGTGTGGTACTGACCAGGGAATTGCTTCACAAAATGGTTTACTTCTTCTGTCTCTGCTTCCAGTTCATAAGTTGTTCTGGCCCCCTCCCTGACATACCACAATTCCCTTTACCTTCTCCCTGGGAATTCTTCACTGGTTTTGCCAGGATTTGCAGGTTCGATCTTCTACTCTCTTCTTCCACTCTCCTTCAGCTGGCTAAACTTTGCGGCCCGTCACACACTTTTTCAATTCTTCCTCGGTACGCTTGGCTTTGTGGTCCGTCACTCTCTTCTTTGGCCTGCTGGTCTTTGTGGTCCGTCACTCTCTTCTGCTACACTTCTTCAGGCCGATTGACTTTGTGGTCTGTTGTGGCTCGTGGTCAGGGCTCAAGTTTTGGACCAACCAGTCCACCCATTACAGGTCTCGCAGCCACCACAGTTTCTCTTACTTCCCATGCTTTCACCCATGTGACTCTACCGTAGGCAAGTGCTGATGGTAATGGCATTGCTCTAGGATTGCATGATGAACCCACTACATGTCATGCCACCACCACGCTGACATTTGACTTTAGATTTTCTGGCTCTCTACTAACAGACAAGATGCATCCCTTGGTTCAACTCCAGCACTTCAGACAGCTGTCTCGCTACAGCATCAAAATGCCCTGCTTCCAACTCGGGTGCTTTTTGGCAGCGTCCTGACTTGTCACTTGCTTCCGGAGACGCTATCTGAAGGATCATCACAGGCCCTAGGTTATGGTCATCTGGGTCACTAGTAAGGATCTCACCAGGTCAGAGTACGTGAGTAAATGGAGGTGTTTTTTCCACTGGTGTTTAGGGAGTGACAAAAACCCACTGCAGGCATGCCTGGATGATATCGCCTTCATCACACAATTAGTGTAAAGTCTGTGGTCTCATGTATAACCTATTTTGCAGCAATAGCAGCATATTAGAACAGCTAACTTGGGACGCTGTCATTAGCAAATCAAATAATTTGTAGGCATTTTAATGGTCTACAGAGACTACCTGCCAAGGAGAATACTGCACAACCAGTGGGGCCTTAAATGTGGTTCTGCTGGCGCTCATGTAACTGTTTGAGCCGCTAAATGTTGATGATTGTCGTTAAAGGTGGTCTTTTTGATTGCTGTCATCCAGGCATGCCGGGTAAGTAAGCTTCAAGTGCTCCATGCAGAACAACGTTCCATTATCTCCCAAAGGGAAAACGTGGTTCTCGGAACGCACCCAAATTTACGACCAAAGGTGGTTTCTGCCTTCCAATCAATAAAGAAATAGCACTACCAATTTGTAAAAATTCTCAGTGTCTGCTGCGTAACAACAAATCTCAATACACATAGAACTTTGTGGGTATATTCTCACTAATTGACTAAACATTACTAGCTTTATTGAAATCAGCAATAAATGTTGCTAAACAATAAATGTATATACTTTAAAAAACATTTTCCTCAATAGTGTGGAGCATAAATAAGTGAATTGTTTGTGTACAAAAATAAATGCATAAAAGTGTAATGCTGATAACGGCAGCAAAATATATGCAGGTGCAAGGTAATGTAGAAATACGTACCACTCAATTTGCCCTGTTCACAAGGACGTATTCCAAAACACTGCATACCTAACACATAGAGCTCCTCATAAAAACCACACATATCAAAATACATAAATGCATGTTAAATACTGACAAAACTGCTTTGTATATGCATCCATATGAAAGCGCTGAGTGCAAGATGTGTCATAAAGAAGTCAATGCAGAACCATATTACTTCACCAGGGAAATCGTAACTATTGGAAATGCCTGCCTAAACTGCAAAGAGTATAGTAGATTCAAAAAGTGCCAGGTGCCCATCTGAAAAGTGTCAAGTGCCACATGTTTGAAAAGGTGCCAAGTTCCTTCCAAAATAGTGCCAACTAGCCAAATACATATTACATTTTGTTGGACCGTTCACTCTGGCTACATTCTCTTTCTAGTCGTCATATAGCCAAGGAACTGGCTAGTTTCGATGAAGAGCAAACAGCCTTGTCTTCTCAGGACAGAAAATTCAATCTAAAAGATAAGCTTTGGGAAACTAGCTTATTGGCAATTACTAGCACTCTCTATTAAGTGGTGTATGAGACTGATGAACATAGCAACAGACTCTGGTCCCGTTCCGTGGAACATCCTAAGATTATGGAGGAAAGGGTACTTTGGCCTTAGAGTAAAGGTCTCACTATGGTGAAAAAAGTATGCCTTTCCATTCATTATGCTGGTTAGGTCTGATGGGAGTTGTAGTCCTAAACATCTGAAGTGGTCAAAGAGTTAAGCTTTGCTTCTGAGTTCCTTGTACTCTGATGAAATATTTTAATTTTAGGCAGCGTGAATTGCTGTTCATGTTGTTGTAACTCACTGTCATATAAATCCATATTTTTAATGTATTTTTTAACTTGGAAATGTTCTTTCTGAGATCTTTAGTTGTCTATAGTTTGCCCGTACTTGTTCACACTGCAGCACCACTAGACCATAGCAAATAATGTATAAATCGATAATTGCTTCACAAACTTCAGGCAGCGTGTATCAGCGTGCCCCTGCTGAAAGTGTGAAGTTGTGATATCTGTTGAGCCCTTAAAAAAATATTGTGACAAACGATTGTGAACATTTGCAATAATAGAGTTTACTTTTCACCATATGGCTCCACCAATTAGATCTTTGGTTGAAAAAGGCAATTGCCAAATCTACTGTATAATGTAAAGTATATATCCATACAACACATGTATATGTACTATTTGTTGCTTTACAGTGTAAGAACTTGTCATAATAAAAACACTTCCATTACCCAAATGTCTATTCATTTCTTTAAGTTGCTGTTTGTTATTCTTTTTTAAAGTTGTGTAGATTTGTATTAAGAATATTAATGAACATAACACCAGTTCACAGAATAATTATGATTATGATGTGTTTATGTATTTTAGTCAATCAAAGCAACAGCCCCCCAAACCCCTGGACCGGTCAAATTTTTATTTTTGTACCACCAAAAGGTAGATGGTGGGTTGGGGTCAGGCAATATTGGTTTGGGTGGGGGTGAGGAGGAGGGCAGGTGGTGGGGGGGGGGGGTGACCTAACCCACATTAACACCAACAAAAAAATAGGTTACAAAACATTTGGGGAAAAACATGCAACTAGCTCAGGTTCAATTAGAACAACTATCTCCATAATTATGCCAATGGATAAGATATCTTACACTTCGGTCCAATTAAATGCTTATAATACATCTTGAATATGATAAATATGTAAGAACCATGAACTGATAAAGCAAGTTATATAATAAAAGAAAATAAGTTCTGCTTTAACAATATAAGTACTTTCATGGAATATAAATGACTGTAAATATTAAACCGTCAATGAAAAGAGTGACATATTGAGTACAACAATGAACTGAGTGAAAGCATAAAGAAGAAGAGAACTGTAACAATGTTTCTAGGTGGACACATGGAAATGGAGCTACAGAAACCCTGGGGTCAGGGGTCCTACCTTCAGAAAGATTATATCCAGTATATGAGGTATTCCCAAGGCGTCTACCACTTTTTCCTTTGCCAGATACGAGTCTGTAATTGAAGACCTGGTAGCATTTTGAAGAAAGAACAACTCCCTGTTAGAAGGCCAAAAGGTCTGTGGGTATTGTCTTTAAGCCAACCAAAAGTACATTTGAATACACAGTCTGCAGGATGGACTGTGAAAAATGCATACTTGAGCTTGAGGGCATGCAATGGAGTTGGCAGATGAGGGGGTTCAAGGTCGGCAGAGTTATTTACAGCTTCCTGCAGGAGGCATCATGGTGCGGTCAGGCAGCGGCCAGGAAAGCGCTGCTTGACTTCAAGTTGGCAGCTGACAATTTATTAGTGCTACACACCCTAAATCTGATAAGGTGATGAGTGTTACTCGCAAGAGCCAATCCCTTTGTCACATCCACGCAAGGACCCAGTTACAGCCATTAACATCCTTACTGTATCAGTTGCAGAAGCGGCAGAACTATAAAGGGAGGCTGGGGTGAAGGCCTAGCAAGATAGGCTGGAAACAAGCGTTGCATTAAAGAGCAGAGTAAAAGATGATGGAGGAAGAAGAAAGGCGAAGGCAGTGGAAGAAGGGTAAGACTTTAAGAGAAGTATATGGTAGGTGAAGGGAGAGGGAGGTGAAAAGAAGGGAAAGGAGAGCAGCATGAAGAGGGGGAAACTAAAGCAAGGAGGGGGAAAGGAGAGATGGAAGAGGTGACGCAAGAGGACAGAAGAAATTACTTGGGGAAGGAGAATAGTTTGAAAGGTACATACAAAAGCAGTGTAGGAAGATGAGGGCCACCCATGGAGGAGTATTTTGGGTGAGGTACTGAGAAAGAAAGGTAGATGGAAGAAGGAGGAAGTGCAGAAGGTGGACCCTGAAAATAAGGTAAATACTGTGGAAGAAGGTATGTGTCAGTTAAGAAGCATGCTAGCTGCTATCTGGTTGTACATCCTAACCTAGTAACTAGTATATCTTGACCTAGTACCTAGTCCATAGGAGGAAGTGAAAAGTAGAGAGAAGTAATGGAAAGGTGAGGAGGAGTACAGTACCCTGGTTAAACCAACTTGACTGTGGTTTGACTCTCAACACCTAGGTGAGTGGGGCCTCTCTTTGGTTTCTGGCTCTGCTGATGCATCACATCATCAGTTACTGGCCCCTAAAAGGGCCTATCTTTGTCTTGAAGCCCAGGAGGGCTGGCACATCTTGAAGCCCAGGAGGGACAAATGCTATTTCTGTCCAGAAGAGCAAACTAATCTTCAGGCCTAGTAGGGCCAATGTGTCGTCAATTCTTGGAGGGCCAACCCTTGTTCATATAGAAGAGGGCAAAGAGGAGCCAAAACAAGTGTGTCCTGGAGCACTAGAGGCGGGACAAACTGAACCACAATACAATCCGAGACGAGTATTATTAGAATATGGAAAGAGGACACAGAAATAAAATCCTCTAGAAGAAAGGGTGCTGCCTCACAAGTGTTGGGAATGTCAGCAGAGGGAATGTTATGGGTGTGGAATGAGAACAGAGAACACTAAAAGAAAATGCAAGGCAAGTACAGTGTTTGGTGCGAGGGTGAGGACAGAGGGAGTTGTTGCTGCATCATGAAAACTAAAAGGAAATAAAGAAATCACACATACTGGTTGTATCCTGGTTCACTTCCTTAAAAACTAGTGATGAGTTGCAGCAATGACACCCCATGGTGAAGACGTTGCCCTGGATAAGCAGGTACAGGGTTAGTTGTAGAGTCGATGGATGGTTCATTGGGATGCTCCAGGCCTGTATTGGGCAGTATCTGGGCTGTGCGCAAGACTATGAGGACACAGGAAGCCCCCTACCAGCATAATCATGCATGCACGCGGCAGAGTTCGTGATCCAAGGACGCATCGTCTTGTGTTGCCAGTTGTTACCTGGCAATGTAAGACATGATAAGGAGTTGACAAATCTGTTTCTTAGCTATGTAACAAGCTGAAAGATTTCACTGCAGGAAATATGCTCCATGGTGTGCCCCTTCCACATACAGTATAGCGACCAAAAGGGACACTCGCAAACACAAAGAAGGAAGTATGCTGTAACACAATTGGCTGATACTCTGAAATGACTTTTTTCATTGGACCTTAAAAGGGAGATTAGACATTTGTCCCTGTGAACAAGATGACAAATACCAACGGCATGACAATAGGGAAGCAATAGAAAATAATTCAAAGATCATTGCAAACCACCAGGCACTGGTTTATTCCTAGGTTATTAAATGGAAAGAAGGATTCAAGAATGTTGCCAGCATATGGTCCGAATTATTTGAGCGAAAAGAAAGAGGCACTGTAGTTTCCTTGTCACTGTTGTTTCCTTGTCCAGGTCCAGCTAGATAAGAATTTCTTAAAGCTACCTGATTCCATAGAGATGTGCAACACGACTCAATTTGATATATGCATAGCCAAGATGAACAAGCATTATGAGGGGAAAGGGAGTAACCTTTTGGCTTGTTATCACTTTGTCATCAGACAACAGAAACATTGTGAAACCATTGAATTTGTCACAGCACCGAGAGGGGTGATTATAAAGTGTTGTTTTTAACAGAAAGTGTACATTAGCGACAAGTTGATGAGCAAGAGGTCCTCTCGTCTAATGGGGAATAGCCTGTTCACAATGAAGCACATATTTCCCATTAGAGAAACAGACCCCTAACCCAAGGAGACACAGAGGTCCTCTTGTCTAATGGGAACTAGCCTATTCACAATGAAGCAGCTACTTCCCATTCGGGAAACTGACCTCCAACCTTGGGACGCAAAAGGTCCTCTCGTCTAATGGTAACTAGCATATTCACAATGAAGCAGCTATTTCACATTAGAGAAACGGACTCTAGCCCAAGGAGACACAGAGGTCCTCTTGTTTAATGCGAACTAGCCTATTCACAACAAAGCAGCTACTTCTCTTTCGAGAAACTGACCTCCAACCTGGGAAAGCAGAAATGTCCTCTTGTCTAATGGGAACTAGCCTATTCACAATAAAGGAGCTACTTCCCATTCGAGAAACTGAATTCCAACCTGAGGAATCAGAAAGGTCGTCTTGCCTAATTGGAAGTAGCGAATTCACAGTGAAGCAGCTGTTTCATTACAGAAACGGACCGCCAACCAGGGGAAGCATAAAAGTCCTCTCGTCTAATGGGAACTAGCCTATTCACAGTGGAGCTATTTCCCATTAGAGAACGAGACCGCCAACCTGGGACAACCACAAGATCTTGTCTAATGGGAACAAGTCTGTTCTGGAAAAAAATAAATTGGCCATATTTTTAAAAGTGGCGTCCTACCACACAAGTTTATGCTACTTTACATACACATTTTCTGCAAAGATTTCAACATTTAACATGCTGAGTAACAATGGAGCCGTATGATTTAGCTCACTTGTATCAATTGAGAAGGGAGCAAAAAATACATGTAGAGTGAGTTGTAGCTTTTTTATTTAGCCAAAATCCAAGGGGTGCGGATTCGATTCCGCATAGTATTTTTTTTGTTTTTTGACGAGGCCTGCATCTTATTTGGCAGACGTATTAGCAAGACAAGAAAAAGCAAAATAACAAAACACAAGTATATTCAAAACACTCATGAAAGAACATTAACATGACAATATACATATATAAATGCAAAACAGTTATTAAGCAGTGAATGCTTCTGGGGTTGACCTCTATGTACATCACATTCAAATACTTTAAATGTTTTATAGAGAAACCACCACATAATATCGTAACAATAATGAGTGAACTGTAAAAACTGGGTTCAAAAAGTCATTACTAGCACATCCTTCTTGATGTTTTCGAGGTGCACTACGTGTTGGGAGGTAACCTAGTCTTTGGTCTACATCTGGATGTAGATCAAGTGATGGTGTGGGACAGGGGTGGCATGCCCATGTGTTAGAATTCCCGTTACGTTTCGTCAAAAAAGCCTTCTTCATGGGCCTGGACCGGGTCTCCCAGAATGGAGAAATAGAGTGAAGACTCAATTAGTGTTGCGCTCACCTTGGTGTTGGGGCCAAGTGGCTACATTACTAGCATGCAATAAAAACCAATTAAAAACCCAGTGGGATAGAGAGTGTAGGGAACATACACTTTCTGGTAGCTTGTGGGGGCCAGATACTGACCTGGACAGGAAAAGGTAGGGTGCGTCTTCCGATGGCGGAGAGGCGTAGGAGCCTGGCGTCTTGTTGCTAAAAGATGTGGCTGCAGTTAACACACATGGCTTGTGGAGGGCTAAAGAGATAGAGAAACAAGGAATGGTGGGGACCTGTAAGTTGGCTGAGATGTATCAAACCAAGGAATGGTAGAAAAATCATCAACAAATATAGTGCCAGGGCCGGCAGAGAGTACCTGATCCACTGAAGGTGCTCAAATAGAAGGTCTGATCTGGGCAGGGGCCAGGAAACAAATGCCTGCACGGGAGGAGGGAAGGGACAAAGAACAGATATAGAATTAAATGTATCTAGTAGCCCATGTTGTAATGGAGCTCTCATGTAGTTGGCACAAGTCAGGGAAAGAAGTCATACCTGATTAGTGGGTTGGGAAAAAGCCCTGCTGGAAAAGGCGAAGCATGCCCAATCTTAATGGTGGCTTCAAAAGGATAGCAGTTCCCGGATCTGCATTTGGGAAAACAGAAGGGAGCAATGTGAGGAGCCGTCTGGTAACAAACCCAGTAGCCGTGCTTTCCAATCCTGAGAGTCAGGCAGGTCTAGGATGTTAATGGGAGAGGTGGTCAAGCTTACCTATGGTTTTCGTGTGGGTGCGCAAAGAGAACGCACCATCGCAGCGGCTGTGGATAAGGTACAGCTCGCTCAACGTCAGGAAAAGTACTGTGTAGATGGCCGTAACAGTGCATGCGCCGGTGAGTAGTGCCATCGAGAGCCGCGCATGCGCACTGGTGTTAGTATAGTGGTTGTCATGGAGACCCAAATGCACTCACTAGGGGCGTCAGGAGCAGGGGAAAGGGGGCCTCTGATGTATACATGCTGTACCGTAGCCCTATTGAAGTGGAACTTGATGTAGAAAAGTGTGGGAAAAGTTATTCAGAAAGTTGTTTGTTAACATGAAGCGCATGAGTGCAAGTACGCAGGGATACAACAGATCTGAGCCCCAAGTTGTTGTAGTAATTGGACCAGGGTGTTCCACCTTATTGTGGCGAGAGCCAGCAGTTGTTGTACACCGCTTGCTAGGGGTGAAAGATAAGAAGAGCTTCCTCCTCTAGGATGATTTTAGTGGGTCAGGTGTGGCCAGCAGCACACTAGAAATCTCATCTGTGTGCGTGCTGGCCTATGTTCCAGCTGGAGTGGAACTGGATGTACAAAGTGGGTTGCAAGTATTCAGCAGGTCATAGCAGTAGTTAAAGTGAAATGCAAAATACACATGTGCAAATACACAAGGGTACAATGGATCAAAACACCAACCAGTTGCAGTGATTCAAAACAGAGTAGACCACCTTATTTTGATGAAATCAAACAAGTATTTAAACACAGCTAGCTGAGGGTGCAGGATGAATGGGTCCTCCTCTAGGGTGATCCTAGTGGGTCAGGTTTAATTGGTTTTTATTACATGCTAGTAATGTAGCCACTTGGCCCTACACCAAGGTGAGCGCAACACTAATTGAGTCCTCACTCTATTTCTCCATTCAGGGAGACCCGGTCCAGGCCCATGAAGAAGGCTTTTTTGACGAAATGTCACAGGACATTCTAACACATGGGCATGCCACCCCTGTCCCACACCATCAATTGATCTACATCCAGACGTAGACCAAAGACAAGGTTACCTCCCAACACGTAGTGCTCCTCGAAAACATCAAGAAGGATGTGCTAGTGATGACTTTTTGAACCCAGTTTTTACAGTTAACTCATTATTGTTATGATATTACGTGGTGGTTGCTCTATAAAACATTTAAAGTATTTGAATGTGATGTACATAGAGGTCAACCTCAGAAGCATTCACTGCTTAATAACTGTTTTGCATTTATATATGTATATTGTCATGTTAATGTTCTTTCACAAGTGATTTGAACATACTTGTGTTTTGTTCTTTTGCTTTTTCTTGTCTTGCTAATACGTCTGCCAAATAACATGCAGGCCTCGTCAAAAAACTAAAAAAACTCTATGCGGAATCGAATCCGCACCCCTTTGATTTTGGCTAAATAAAAAAGCTAAAACTCACTGTACATGTGTTTTTTGCTCCCTTCTCAATTGATACAAGTGAGCTAAATCATACGGCTCCACTGTTACTCAACATGTTAAATGTTGAAATCTTTGCAGAAAATGTGTATGTAAAGTAACATAAACTTGTGTGGTAGGACGCCACTCTCCTGTTCCAATAGCTAATAGCTCTCAAGTCCTCCCACAACCCTTGAGCAGTCCCTTTCGTTACCCATATTTTTAAAAGCACAGAAACATCCTTTTCTGCATCAGAGAGTGGTCTTTATCTATAGAAGCTTATATTATGTTAATGTTAAAGGTTATTTTGACCGCACACTATCACCACAAAGTGGTCCCGTGGCGCTCTGGCGGCTCTGAAAAAAAAGGGTATTAATAAATTGACTTTACGATCTAAAAATTCCCATCAGAGACGACATACGAGATGTAGTGATGGGAAATGGACAAAGTTTGCCTTTCCCGTAATAAAAGTGTGTGGTGCTTTTCTCTGATAGGTTTTGGCATTTTCACTGGCGGTAATAGAAAACCCATTATTATGCAGGACCTGACCACTGGGGGAGCAATTTGGGCCCTTTCTCTAATGGGAACTACCATTCCCAGTGATAATAATCTAAAAACCAAGTTCAAAGGGCAATTTTTCTAATCGGAACTAGTCTACTGACAATGAAGCCGCTAATTCCCATCTTAGAAATGGCCCTAGCAACCTTGCAACCAAAGGTCAGTTTCTCAGATGCGAACTAGTATCAACCCTTCACCTTGTGATCCATCTATTCAAGTTAAGTTGCATACCAAAGCTGCCTAGCAGTGACTTTTTAACGAGCATGGTGGGGCGCATGGTAGTATGATCCGGAGTGCTTAAATCCCCTTGCTTTACAACTTGACACTGAGTAATTACCGTTATTCATAATTACGTTTAGCTCTGCGCTTCCTTGTCACAGTACTTACTTCTTAGGGCACTGCACTCAAGCACCAGCTGCCATGTGAATACCAACCAATGCATAGTTGCCAACATGATCCATTCCATTCTGTAGGTGATTATCCAGGCCTGTTTTTGTCTATGCATTCTAGATGTGTAGTTCCACTTTCCCATTATAAAACTCAGACTACAAGTCCCAGAATGCAAAGAAAAAAACAAGACTGGATACGAATTTACAGATTGGAATGGGTCATGTTGGCAACTATGCCAATGCACAGTGCATTGTAGATGAGCTGTGCGATTTACAGGCGCGGGTTTTTTTAAGCCTGTTCGAGCAAGGTTGTGCGCTTTTGGCACCATACCTGTCAACTCGCATGCATTTGGCGGGTGGCACCTACTATAGAGTTTGTTTCCTCACCGCCAATCACCAGGTGTCAATGGTCATCCAAAAAAGTAAAATAATCTTTTTTACCCGCCATTTCATTCGAAAATGTTGTCAACCTGACCCATTTCAATATGTAGGTGCTTATCCAATCTTGTAGTCTGAGTTTTATAATGCGAACGTGGAACTACACATCCCAAAATGCAAAGAAAAAAAACAGAACTGGATAAGCACCTAGATAATGGAATGGATCATGTTGGCAACTATGAGTATTGGAGGCACATTCCCCACTGTTACGCTCACCTGGCTCCCACAGGGGCGTCGGTCGGACCCGGACTGCTGCGGCCTCCAACCACGTGATGTAGTGCAGCGATGACTGACTGGATCTGCCCTCCAATTCTTGTCTGCTTAACCCGTAGAAATATTCTCCTACAAGTGGAGAGATGGATTTAGCCACTTGTGGATTCAAGTGATAGCACCCCCACTGTCCTCCCCTCTAATCACCTCTGAAGTGCCCTCTCAGCAATCTCACCCTATATTCTTGAAGGGTGAGCCCTCCATCCTGCGAAGTACGCATGGGCGCGTTGATGACCAGTTACTTCACTGGCCTGAAGATATTGGAAGAGTTGTAGACGAATCCTGACTCCAAAAGGTCCTGGCGAAGAGCCGTAAGTATATAGTTCGTAAGAGTTCAAAATGTCTGGAATTCACTCCTGTCCAATTCCTCTTTTATCTTGCAGCTTTGACCCAATAAGAAGATTGACAGCTAAAAGCGCTCCGGTAAAAGTCTGTGTTACCCAACACTGTCCGGTAAATAATGGCAAGGGTTAAACTTGCTGCTTTCTCCTTTTCTTACAGGTGCGGCATAAGAAGATGTGGCGTGCTGATGAATAATACCTCCGGCGGTAAAATCAGGTAAGCATATGGCGGCTAAAGAGATTGTCTCTGTCTGTTCTCTCTGCTCACCTTGTTGTTTCTTGTCCCCCTTAGGTGCCGGAATTCGGCGATGTGAAGATGGAGACAGCGCCGGATCGAAGATATGCTGCGTGGAACGGTGTGTATGGCGCGGCGCTGCTGCTGGCGATGCGACGCGTTTAAAACAAAATCTTTCCTCAGGTTTGAAGATGCGATGAATCCGGGATCAGGTAAGAAATCAGCTAATACTCTTGTTCTAACCTTTGCTTCTTTCCTTCTTTCTAGGGGCTCCAGGTTCGAGGCGGGTGTGGTAGAGGGCTGGATGCTGCTGCTGGCACGGTGAACGTTACGCTGCTGGATGCAGAATAACGCAAAGCTTGTGCTGCTCTTCGGGCGTGGTTTAAATAGCCTCCAAAGTAGTCCCAGGCAGGTATTCTTCCCCGACCACACCCGAGTAACAAAATAGTCCCTAAGGTAAAGTAGTCCCTTCCAGGCCTCACATGGGTTTGGATCTTCTTGCAGCATGGTCTGCATCAGGTAAGTGTGCACCTATGAGCCTGGCGCCTATGGCGCCAGGACTGATGTCCCATATGAGCCTGGCGCCATAGGTGCCAGGACTGAACCCAGACAGCCCCTAGCAGGGGTTGCTGGGTTTTCTCAAGGCAACATGATGCCTGCTCCCGGGGCTGATGGACGTGGTCTGGATGCCCGGGGGTATGCATCATGACAGCACTCACCCTCAAGGCCACTCCTAAAGTCGTTCTTCCCCTTGGTCCTGGTTTGTCTGGGAAGTCCCGATGGAATCTCTTGACTAATCGAGGTGCATGAACGTGGTCACTAGGCTCCCATGACCTTTCCTGTGGCCCGTAACCTTTCCAATCGATTAAGTAAAAAAGTTTTGATTTAACCACCTTGGAGTCCAGGATGTTTTTCACCTCGAATTCAGGTTCTCCATCTATCAAGATATGATCTGGTGGTTTGGTTAATCTTGTTCCTGGTTGAACTGGTTTTAAAAGTGAAACATGAAAGACAGGATGAATTTGCATATTGGAGGGTAATTCCATTTTGACGGCCACCGGGTTGATAATGGCCTTAATGGTGTAAGGTCCTAAATATCTAGGATTAAAAGTCCGAGTTCCTTTCAGAGGTATGTGTTTTGTAGCTAGCCAAACCTGATCTCCAATTTGGTACTGTGGAGTTTCACTTCTATGTAGATCAGCATTGTTCTTGTATTTCTCTTTTGCTTGCTTCAAATGTTCTGTTGCTTCCTTGAAGGCTTGTGTAATAGTAGAATGCAAATGACTAACTGCGGGCATTTCTAAGTGCTGAGGCGAATCGAGTTCTGAGGTTCGAGGGTGGTGTCCATATATGGTATAAAAGGGGCTCTGTCCGGTTCCTGAATGTACAGAGTTATTGTATGCATATTCGGAAATCCATAAAATATCTTTCCAATTATTTTCGGTCTGGTGAAGCATGCAACATAGGTACTGTTCAAGGGTCTGGTTGGTACTCTCCGTCTGACCATCGGTCTGGGGATGGTGATTGGTTGATAACCTTACGTCGATTTGCGCCAATTGGCAACATTTCTTCCAAAAATGTGAAATGAATTGACTACCTCGGTCAGAGACCAATACGGAAGGAAACCCGTGCATTCGAACGATGTTTTCGAGGAACTCCTTGACCAGAATTGAAGCAGATGGTAGTCCCTTCAAAGGAATAAAGTGGGCCATCTTGGAAAAAAGATCCACGATAACTAGAATGGTGTTAAATCCATTACATGGAGGTAGATCAGTAATAAAGTCTAAAGACAAGGTGTACCATGGTGTAGGTGGAATATCCAAAGGTTGTAAAAGGCCAGCTGGTTTTTTCTTCTGACTTTTGTTTTGGGCGCAAATGCTGCAAGACATCACAAATGACTTTATATCTTTTCGCAAGGTGGGCCACCAGAATTGTCTCTTAATTTTAGCTTCGGTTTTTGCGATACCTGGGTGACCTTCCATCAGGGTATCATGATAATTGGAGATGACAAGTTCCTGTAATTCCTTGTGTGGTAGAAATAGTCATCCTTGATAGTAGGGTAGATCATTGATGACTGATTAATCCGGGCCTTTCTTTACCCAGTCCTGCAGGGCTGCTGGATCGAAGAGTTGTTGGATTTTTAAATGAATTTCTTCTAGTGTCTGTAAAGTAGTTATGCCAAGAATTCTTTGTTCAGAAATTATAGGCACCGGCTCCGGGTTCGCATATGCTTCTTCCATTCCTATTTGGGATAAGGCATCTGCCTTGCCATTTTTACAGCCTGGTCGATAAGTGATCACAAAATCGAATTCGGCAAAGAACAATGCCCATCGAAGTTGGCGCGATGATTGGGCTTTGGCTGTTTTTAGATACTGCAAGTTCCGGTGATCGGTGATTTCAGTAATGGTATGCCTGGCACCGAGAAGATAGTGTTGCCAAGCCTTAAAGGCGGATTTGATGGCTAATAACTCTTTATCGGTAACCGCATAGTTTAACTCGGGTGTCGAGAACTTTCTGGACCAAAATGCCACTGGGTGAAGTTGACCAGTTTCAGGATCCTTCTGGGACAGGACAGCTCCCATGGCTAAACTGGATGCATCAGTTTCCACTATGTATGGAAGCTCTGGGCGTGGATGTCTTAAGACAGGCGCAGACGTGAATTTCGCTTTCAGCTCTTGGAAGGCCTTTTCAGCCTCTTCGGTCCACAAGAAGCGTTTGTTCTTTCGCAAAAATGCTGTGATGGGATGTACAACATGTGAGAAGTCCGGAATGAATCTGCGGTAGAAATTGGCAAATCCGAGCATGCTTTGTACCCCTTTAACTGAACTAGGTGATGGCCACTTGAGAATTGCATCCACTTTTCGTGAGTCCATTCGGACTCCTTTTGGAGTCAGGATAAATCCAAGGAATTCAACTTCCGTAACATGAAAAACACATTTTTCCAATTTTGCATATAACTTGTGCTGGCGTAGTTTCTCAAGGACTGCACGTACATGCTTAACATGGTCTGATTCTGAGGAGGAGTACACTAGAATATCGTCTACGTATTCGACAACACAGATGTCAATGAGTTCACGAAGGACATCGTTCATAAAATACTGGAATGCTGCTGGTGCATTGCACAACCCGAAGGGCATCACCTGATACTCGAATAATCCGTACTTGGTGCGAAAGGCCATCTTCCATTTGTCGCCTTTTTTTACACGTACCAGATGATATGCCCCTCAGAGATCTAACTTAGTGTAGATACAAGCATCCTTCACTTGGTCTAGTAGTTCAGGGATCAGAAGCAACGGGTATCGGTTCTTAACAGTTATCTGGTTCAATGCGCGGTAGTCTATGCACGTTCTGAGGTCACCTTCCTTTTTGTGTACGAAGAACAAAGCTGAAGATGCAGGGGACTTGGATGGGCGAATAAAGCCATTGGCAAGGTACTGGTCTAAGTATTGTCGTAGGTGAAGGTTCTCAGGTTCCATAAGGGCATAGATCCTGCTACAAGGGGGTTGTGCACCGGGTATGAGATCGATTTGACAATCGTACAATCTGTGAGGAGGTAAGGGGTTTGCCTGTTCCTTTTGGAAGACATCTTGGAATTCTTGGTATTCTGGAGGTAGTTGCATGACTGCTGTGGTTACTGTGGCCAGGCCTGCGTTCTGATTTTTCTTTGGGTAACAGGTTTGTGCAAAATCCGGGAAGGTTATTCTCTTCTCTCGCCAATCAATACAAGGATTATGTGTTTCCAACCAAGGTATCCCCAGTATTATTTGGAACTGTGGGGCTTTGATTAGATCAAACACATTAGTCTCTCGATGCCCATCCTGACCCAATAGTGTCATCTCTGCGGTCCAGTGAGTTACAGGTCCAGAGGCAATTTCAATTCCATCGACTGTGGTGATGACATCTGAGGTGGTTTTCGGCAGAGAGGTAGATTCATTCTGGAAGCCAATTCATAGTCCACATAGTTTCCTATGGCCCCGCTATCAATGTATGCCTTTACTGCGTGCATACGCGATGGCTGCCCTGGATCTACGAGGACCATTGGTATGATGAAATGCGAGGTCTGAGTATCCTTCTTCAAGCTCGGCAAGCTGACCTCTACGCTTGTCGGGCGTGGTCGTTTCCCGAGTCTGACTCCATATGGCTTTTATCAGCAGCTCCTACCACCTTCTTGGGTGGTTTTACAGGGTAATCCCGTAGAAAATGTCCAGAAGTTCCACAATAAAGACACAATTGCATTTGCAGTCTCCTTTCTCTTTCTTTCTGGGTGAGGGGTCCTTTAACCCCTCTGATTTGCATGGGTTCTGAAGCATCCGCTCCTTTGGGGTTAGCGTGGGTTTTGACCAACACCCGATTCTCAAACTTAGTTCGATCAACCTTTCTGTTCTGAAGTCTGTGATCTAACTGGACCACTAAGTCTATATATTCAGTGCAGTCTTGAGGTGGGTTCACGACTTGAGCCAAGACATCTTTGAGTTCTCCTCGAAGCCCTCGATGAAATAACGTGATTCGTTTTTCCTCAAGCCATCCGGTTTCCACCACCAATCTATTGAAGGTTGCGATATAGGTTAGCAGATCCTGGTTACCCTGTCGCAAGGATAAGAGTTTGTTATCCAGGGCTTGTCCCTGTGAATGTCTGGCAAATAGTCTTTCCATGCTCA
The DNA here is from genome assembly GCF_040938575.1 of Ambystoma mexicanum. Lineage (NCBI taxonomy): Eukaryota > Metazoa > Chordata > Amphibia > Caudata > Ambystomatidae > Ambystoma > Ambystoma mexicanum. The sequence continues at coordinate 1,531,222,305 of NC_090932.1, forward strand.
TTTGAAAACCCTGAAAATCCCGGAGAAGAGGGTCATCCTGGTTGACTAGCGGAATGGACAAATCCGCTGCGCTGCCACTAAGATATGATAATACAAAGGCTACTTTAGCTTGGTCATTTGGAAAGGCTCCCGGTCTGCATAAAAAGTGCAAGCGGCATTGGTTCATGAACACGGCAAACTTCTTGGGGTCCCCAGCAAAGCGTTCGGGTGGAGATAACGGAATGTTTCCTGGTAAAATCACTTGCACAGGACTGCTTGATGAAACTGGGGCTGGATTCCCCCCCAAACCCAGGTAGGGGTGTTTGTCCAGCTTGGTTTTGCAGCAGTTGTCTGGCGAGAACATCTGTGCGCTCCTTCGATACAATTAGTTCTCATCTGAGGGCATTAGTCTCTTGGCGAGTGGCGTGCACTTCTGCCCTAAGTTCCCCCAATAGTTGGGCCAGTTGGTCGGTTTCTGAAGTTTCCATAACGCCCAGGTGGGGATTTGTAGATAGGCTTCACATTCTGTTACGCTCACCTGGCTCCCACAGGGGCGTCGGTCGGACCCGGACTGCTGCAGCCTCCACCCACGTGATGCGTAGTGCAGCGATGACTTTCTGACTGGATCTGCCCTCCAATTCTTGTCTGCTTGACCCGTAGAAATATTCTCCTACAAGTGGAGAGATGGATTTAGCCACTTGTGGACTCAAGTGATAGCACCCCCACTGTCCTCCCCTCTAATCACCTCTGAAGTGCCCTCTCAGCAATCTCACCTTATATTCTTGAAGGATGAGCCCTCCATCCTGCGAAGTACGCAGGGGCGCGTTGATGACCAGTTACTTTACTGGCCTGAAGATATTGGAAGAGTTGTAGATGAATCCTGACTCCAAATGGTCCTGGCGAAGAGCCATAAGTATATAGTTCGTAAGAGTTCAAAATGTCTGGAATTCACTCCTGTCCAATTCCTCTTTTATCTTGCAGCTTTGACCCAATAAGAAGATTGACAGCTGAAAGCACTCCGGTAAAAGTCTGTGTTACCCAACACTGTCCGGTAGATAATGGCAAGGGTCAAACTTGCTGCTTTCTCCTTTTCTTACAGGTGCGGCATAAGCAGATGTGGCGTGCTGATGAATAATACCTCCGGCGGTAAAATCAGGTAAGCATATGGCGGCTAAAGAGATTGTCTCTGTCTGTTCTCTCTTTGCTCACCTTGTTGTTTCTTGTCCCCCTTACGTGCCGGAATTCGGCGATGTGAAGATGGAGACAGCGCTGGATCGAAGAGATGCTGCGTGGAACGGTGAGTATGGCGCGGCACTGTTGCTGGCGATGCGACGGGTTTAAAAGTCTTTCCTCAGGTTTGAAGATGCGATGAATCCGGGATCAGGTAAGAAATCAGCTAATACTCTTGTTCTAACCTTTGCTTCTTTCCTTCTTTCTAGGTGCTCCAGGTTCGAGGCGGGCGTGGCAGAAGGCTGGATGCTGCTGCTGGCACGGTGAACGTTACGCTACAGGATGCAGAATAACGCGAAGCGTGTGCTGCTCTTCGGGCGTGGTTTAAATAGCCTCCAAAGTAGTCCCAGGTAGGTATTCCTCCCCGACCACACCCGAGTAACAAAATAGTCCCTAAGGTAAAGTAGTCCCTTCCAGGCCTCACATCGGCTTGGATCTTCTTGCAGCATGGTCTGCATCAGGTAAGTGTGCACCTATGAGCCTGGCGCCTATGGCGCCAGGACTGATGTCCCATATGAGCCTGGCACCATAGGCGCCAGGACTGAACCCAGACAGCCCCTAGCAGGGGTTGCTGGGTTTTCTCAAGGCAACATGATGCCTGCTCCCGGGGCTGATGGACGTGGTCTGGATGCCCGGGGGTATGCATCATGACACCCACAGCCCAACACTGCACAGAAGTTCCTACATGGGCCTGCAAAAAGTCTAATACCTAAAACTTTCATTGTCATGGCAGAGCATTTAACTAGGAAGCTCTTTGTAAGGGATCTATCTCATTTTAAAATAGGGGTCTTTTTGTCACATCATTCTTGGCATTTTTCATGTGCCCATGCCCCCCATAGCTTCCCTCAGGCCCACCCACACCCTTGAAAATCATGTATCTTCAGATTCGGCTGGATATTTTTATTATACTCCAAATCAACAGCAGCGGTTATTACGAATGGCTTGTCCTCCAAAAGCTTAAAACAGGAAAGAGGCACTAGGCAGGGGAGTCCCCTCTTGCCATTGTTATTCGTAGTGGAGAGGAAATCATTGGCTGTGAGGATAAGGAAAGATGCAAAGATATAGGGTGTACAAAATGGAGATGTTGCAGAAGGTGTGGCTCTACACGGATGATATGCTACTGGTGGTACGGGAGCTGGAATCTTGTCTTCCAGCCTTGATTTTACATACTGAGTCTTTCAATGCTTCTATGGCTATAAAATAAATTGGACCAAGTCTGAGGCCATGCCTGCTTCCTCTGTGTGACATTCAATATGTCTGCAGGCACAGATTCCGCTGGTGTTGGAAAGGATGAGATATTTAGGAATATGGTTGACTAAAGCGGTCAGCCTTATGATGGATGGGATGAGGAACGGGATGGCAAACTTGAAGATTCATTTAAACAGGTGTTCTGAATTGAAACTCTCTTTGGAGGAAAGTCAATGCTGTCAAGATGACTTCTGCTCCTCATATAAACTATATCCTGAGTATTATTCCGCTTCCCACATGCAAAAAATGTCTGACAGAAATAGAGGGCCTCCTGCAGAGATTTCTTACAGGAGCACAAACAACCATGTCTGAAACTTTGGAAGGTGCAGCTGCCTTGTGAAAAAGGGGGGTTGGGAGTTCCAAACTTTGCATCGTATCAACTGCCCTTTTCTGCAATTCATTTAACTCAATTTCTTGAAGAGTCACCTGATGTCCGAACATGGGCAGAATCTGGTATGAAGCCACTTTTGACGACCGGAAATACCAGAGGTTATGCTTCATGTCCGGTGATGGAATTTTTATGGAAAATCTAGCATAAACTTCAGAAATGGACTAAATAAAATCCTTTACTCTCGGCAAGATCATCCTTGTGGTTGAATCCTAAGATGCAGATTGATGGGAAGTTGATTTTTTGTACAAACTGGTTTCTGAGTGGGTAGGATATTTATTCGAGACCAGGAGGTGGATCCCCTTTAATAAACTATCATCATATACTATATAATAAAAGGCCATATGTATGTTTGTCTGAAGCCGTCATGCGCCTGCTTCGCCTGTTATCACTGCTAGAGGAAGCTGTTGCCTTACACATACAACAATAAGACTTCAATTTAATCTTCAAGGTGTACAAAATGTGTATTTCAATAATGATGACATACAATTAGCTGCAGAAAAGGCCCAAGACAGGGATACCTCTTGGACAGCATACCTCAAGTTGCATGCACTGAGAAAATATATACCTCTAAAAAAGAAAAACATATAAGCAGAAATTCATGTAATTAAGCCACTCAATGGAAATGTAACAAAACCAATTATGGAAAACCTCCAACCAACTGAACTTTGGCCCGTGTGCACTGGCTTTTGCACTAGTCTTCAATAAAAGGCCTCCAGGATTGCAGCTACAATGAATACAGGAAGCTAAAGGTAGCAATTGGGGGAGTGCTAACAGATGGGAAGGATGTTCTAATGGATCGACTGTTGTATTTCAAGCAGAAAGGTCACTTTGCTTCAAATGTGTACAGGCTTCTAACTAGCTATAAGAAGGTAAATGAAAAACTCCTCCGATCGTGGTTGGAAATGATTGGCACTGAAATGAGGGAGACGAGATGGGACAATCTGTGCAGGAACATAGCTTTGACATCGTTAAAACCTGGGGAGAGAGTGAGAAGATAAAAATCCTTAACATCTACTGGATTCCAACCAAATTGTGTGCTAGAGGTTTGAGTGACTCTGGGGCACGTTGGGTTTGTGGTCATAGGATGGGCTCCTTTGACCATAGGATATGGGATGGCAGTAAGAACATTTTTGATCAATGTAACTGAAAACATGAATAAGGTCCTGATATCAGACCTGAATTTTGATTTTCAGATCATTGTTTTGGGTTGGATGAGCTCCTGGATGAACTGTCGTATGCTGAGAAATTATGGTTTTTCAGGGCTTCCCTATCTGCTAAGAAAATGATGCTGAGAGAATGGAAGAGTGACAATTTTCCATCGTGGTCAGGTTTTTGCAAAAAGTCCCTGATTGTAAGAGTTATTTTCTGGGAAGGTTTTTGAATCTGCTGTAAATGTTTATTCTCTTGTTATTTCCTTGCCTGTGATTGTCGTGTATTGTTTTTTGTTAAAAATGGTTAAACAAAAATGTGAATCAATAAGAAACCATTTATATTTAATCCCTAGCCCACCTCCCTTAAAAATACCACAAAAAATGTGTCAAACAGCCATTTCACCAAATGCAGTGCAACGGCCACAACGTGGTGGCCGGGTACCCTTTGTAAGTGACGGTTCATTTGAGTAACCATTGTTAAGTTTTAATGTTAAGGTGTTAACTGCAGTAGAGCATTTATATTCGAACAGCACACACAGTTAGCCACCCAAATATATGCCATACAAAAACAAAGTTTTAAACTATCTTCCTTATGTTAATCTTTTCTAATTTGACACCAAAAAGCATTAATCTTGATGTCGATTGTTACATTTTCCACAAGTCCTATATGATGCCTGCCTTTGTTGAACAGTGGAAAGCAAGTAGGTTACCTTTTCACACATTGGTGCTGATTCATGGAATTTGTGCGCCGAAAAATGGGGATTTGTGCGCCATTCTGCCTGCAAATCCCCATTTGTTAAACAGGGATTTGCGGGCAAAATGGCGCACAAATCCCCGTTTTCTTCGCACAAATTCCATGAATCAGCCCCATTATCTTTTGACGGGAGTCTAAATCTTGAAAGTACCTTAACAAAACCCACAGGACATATTTTTTGACCCAATGCTAAATTGTATCCTGTTATTTCTATTCTTCCATTTAAGATGGGGGGGGGGGGCAAATAATGCTACAATCACACTCTTTGCCAGATATATGTTTCTAAGGCTGTATATGTTTTGTCTGAGTGGTACGTTATGATTTGTGTAATTTTCAAGTCAACTCTACAAAATAGAGAACTGTTGAAAGCCAAATTTGGGGGAAATGAGGAAAAGGCAAGTGACAGTTATATTTCTATACGTATGGAAACATCTTCCTATCTTGAAGTAACTGGTCAGTCTTTACAGCAAAGTAGTAGGAATTTATCAAACCGAATAATTTTATTACGTGACAATAGAAACATTTTAAAAAACAGACTACCCATTCGGCAGTGCATGAATTATTACACAGATACAAATGCGACAAAAGAAAACATACAATAAATCATATAAGACTTCCTTATAACCCTAAATAATCTGGTGTGCTGCGTATGTCCATAAACAATTACATATGCACAACATTACAACGTTTCTTCTCCATTTTCTTAACACTCCGTATTCTATGCTGTATGTGATTCCCAATTTTTTTAAGAACACAGTTTTCTATGCTGTATGTAACTCCCACCATATGTATGTTTTGGTATGTGATGTGCTCAACATGCATATGTGTCAGTCTGTAATGTGCCCAAGTGCTAGACCTTTTTCAGGGGGTAGAAGGCACTATGTTTTCCAGAAACCTTGCATGTATTGTATTGGTACTTAGCTGCTATCTCAACATCTACGGTAGAATATATGGATATGTCAATTATTGGTCCACGCTTCTCATTTTGGAAAGAACATTATTCTATGCACTATGAAGGTATCATAAAGTAAGACACAGACAACAGATTCACTTTTCTAAAATAAAATGATAATATTTCTTAAATGTTAGGATGGAGAAAGGCCTAACTTGCCCTATGCTAAGGTGGGATTTCCCTACCTAAAGAAAGTAAGGATAGTCTATATCATTAAGTTCAACACAAAAGTCTGTATGTGTCCAAACTCTATACTTGCCCTCACAACTAAAGATGTACAATGTGTAGGGATATCCGCAACTAAAGATACAGTGTTAAAAAATAAGGCTCTGAGCTTCTTCCAGCTCCTGGCTTGCGTTTCAGCTTCCCCTTCACAGAGTTCATACCAGTTCCACAAAAAGGCCAAAGGGTCCCCTTCCTCAAGTCTAACACAGTTCACAAAGTCTTGGGGCTCCATTCCCCAAGATGGCAGTTCTTCTACCTTTAAAGTCACAGTCAATTAAATTCTTTAAACTTTCCATAAGTATTCCAAATCAGCCCTGTAACCTTTCAGGCTTTTCAACAGTTCACATAGCGTGTTCCTTTCTTTAACCACTTTAACACCTGTTAGACAAAACAGCTTCAGTATTTTGTCTTTACTTGGGTCTTTCCAAATAGGGGTTACCCGGTCTAGGAGTAGTTGTCGGACCATAGGGTCCACCCATTACAGGTCACGCAACCGATAAACCTTGGCACTTTCTTAAATTCACTTGTTTGCATTGTACTTCCTTGTCAACACTGAGGAACTGCAAATGGTCCAGTCCACTGTGAAACCCACTCTCTCAGGCTTCCTCTCTGAACCTCTGTCCTTAGTCCACTTTCAATTCTGTCTCTCCTTGGCAGTCTCTTGGCTCTGCCACAACGTGACTTTCACACAACTCATTACGTGGTGTTCATCTCTTGTCACCACCTTGTTTTCCACTATCCAATAGTGCTTTTCATCCGCTTTTCACTTGGTTCATAAGCTCTCATTGCTGGCGTTCACTTTGCTCATATTTTCACATTGTCCATCAATGCTTATCACTTGTTTTCACTGTGGTTATCAGTGAACATTACTTTCTTTTCACTCATGCAGGACTTTCATATACTTTGCATATCTTTTCCTTAGTTCGGTATTCAAAAACTCAAAGTACTTTGCAGCTTTTTCAGTAGTCGATATTCTTCAATTCGTTCTCCACACCCATTCATTACACGTTTTCATTCGTTCGGCATCTTCCTCTGCCCCGGCATGAGTATTCCCTCTCTGTCACCTACCGGTCTGCGGCCGCTACCTCGGGTGCCTTTCATTCTTTTCCAGTTTTCTCTTGCTCCCCTTTCACTCATCGGGAGCTACAGTGACCAGCGCTCGCCTCTTCCGAAACTTGCTGATGTGGCTTCCTGGATTACTCTGTATTCCACAGCTCTATCAGTGGACACACGGTACAGGGGGCTGCAGTGCTTCCGACCCCCTCATGGCCCGTTCTGGCCTCAGCATCTTTCTTGCTCCTCTGCTGCGCTCATCGTCCTTTTCACAGGCCCCTCACCAGCCTGGGCCGCGTCCGGTTGCTGCCTCCTTTTCTCCTGGTGGGATTCTCCTCTCCTCTCGCATGCCTCTCCATTTATGAACCTGTACCCTCTCAATTGGCTTCAGAAGGAATTCCTTTTCCAGACCATAGTTAGTGTTATTATTGGGACATGCCTGACCATTATAGTAGTGCTTCACAGTCCTCTTACTCGTCTCAGTACCAAAGTGGTGTGCACAAATGGAAGTATGCATTACTCCCAGTTGCCTCTTCCTCGTCCCAGTCTTAAAGGGATATGAATGTGGGACCCTGGGTGTGTGTGTGTGAAAGAGGGGAAGAAGGATAATAACCTATAAAGGTAGGGGGAGGTTAGGGTGCATTTTGACACTTTCCAGTATTAACAAGAGGTGGTGGATGTGGGTCTAAGCTGTCCATATAAGGAGGTGTCCACCTTATTGACCTCTTTCTTGTCCTTCTATATTGATGGTATGTCCAAGGGTCATTTTTGAAGGAAGAAAAGGATGGAGTTTGACAATACCCTATAAAGGCGTCTGTGACTGAATGTTCATTGTGAAATGGTAGTGGGGAGTATTATGTCTCACCCAAGGACATCCTCCTACCATTCCCCAAATTTCCTCCACCAAGGTGATCCTCCCTCGCATATCAACCTCTGGGGTCCGGATCCAAAAGCAATTGCCTTTCCCTGTCCACCTGAGCAGAGGTTATCGGGGAGAAGGAAGTGAGGACACCTTCAGAATTCTCACAGTACATCTGGAGAGGTAATTATACCACCTACCTAAAAAGAGATACGTTCCTTTTCTTCTGTTGACCCGATTATTTAACACCATGTGTTGTGTTCCTATCGAGTTCTAGTATCTATTGTATGGCAGAAGAGAGGGGGGTTGTTCACCTACCACATCCATTTCTATTGCGCAACCATTTACTTCACCAATAATAAAAGCTTCATTTCTATGTTAGAGTGCTCACCCCTAGGTTGCAGACTGGGGCGCTGTCTAAAAACTGTACATCTTCTATAATGGGATGAATGTGCCTTTTAGGAATGGTATGGGCTGTTCTCTTATCTCTGTAAACAAAGTCAACTGTGTTGAATGCTCTTTGATGTGGCACATAACTTTACATAATAGTCGATCTTTATTTTCACTTACTTGCTTATGTCATCTTTATCGCACAGTTTTTATGATTCTATGTTTATTTCTGAATGAATTGTGTAAACATCCTGTAACACTATTACATACAGGAGAGGGTGAAGAAGGAAACTGCTTCATTTACAAAACAGAACCTCTGGCTCCTTCGTTATTACAGCTGTTGTGTGTTGCGTCTTATCTGCTGGTTGCCGAGCCCCATGCTCATTTTCTGCACAAAGGGAAACGGAGCCCTGCACAGTGCCCTCCTTATAAGAAGCTTCTTGTTCACATGTTGGTAAAACTGGGTTTGGGGGAATTATACTTTTTAAGCCCATACAACATGCTCTATTCAATAGCTGATCTAAAAAAGCTACCTTTTTAGTATTGAATTATTTAATAAGATGCATCCCATTACCAACATTTACATAGATATATGTAGATACATCCCAACAATTAACTGGGCTCAATTTAAATTTAAAACTCAATGCGCGGAATCATAATGGTACAGGCAGGTCTGATCAACTTCTAGCAGGAAAGTAAAGTTGCACAGACTAGTTACTCATGGCCTGAAGAATTGCATGTTAGTAGATCAATATCACACCTATCAAGGATACAGCCATACAAGTAACAAACCCAGAAAATGGGTAACATTTTCGGACACCTCATCATCAGGGTCGGACATAGAACAGCCAGGTCCATCCAATGCGTAGTATAGAAATCATGATAGCTTCGAATCCCCAGTAGAAGCGTGGCCTTTTTTTATATAGCGGCAGGCCTCAAGACCTAAGGAGAGGCCCCCTTCGATCCAGAATCGCAGAGATCGAATTCCATACATGAAGGAAAGGTTACCAGAGATAGTAAATCCATCTAGGCAATGTTTAATATATCAAGCTTGCCACTCTCTGATTCACATGGCCAAGTTCTTAACAGAGGACTCTCCTTCGTTCCTACTCAGTTTCCGCCCAAATGTAAGGTCAAAACAGAAATATGAACATTTCTAAGCAATTTTTGGCTCCATGTATTTTTCGATAATGACACAGAAGAAAGAGTTCACACTTCAGAGACCGGACTGCGGAAAAAATCCAGGTTCCTTCCGGCAACTAATGAGATGCCTAAAGAGGTCCTCACTTTCAAATCTATTATTCTGAAAGGAGTAGATAAAATACTAGCAGGGAAAAAACATGCTACATTTAATTTCACTAAAGATCAATATTTGGCCCTCTGTTCCCTCAAACAAGAGAAGCCGGTCATCATAAAAACTGGCAACAAATACAACCAAGAAGCTTACCGACAGCTCAGCAATGAGGAGCACTACACCAAGCTATGAACAGATTGCACTGAAGAGTTACAGAAAGTCATACTTATCATAATAGAATCAGTGTACGCTGAAGGATATTAAAGTTAAGAAGAATACACATATTTCAATTAAAAGAACCCAAGATAACAGGCATTTTACCTGGTGCCTAAAATCCATACATTTTTAGATTCACCACCAGGATAACCAGTTGTTTCCGCTTGTGAGACAGTGTTGGAACCAATAGCCAAATACATCGACCTTTTTTGCCAAACCATTAGCCACTGAAGGCAAGTCATATATAAAAGACACTAGAGAAGCCTTCCGTTTAGTAGAAGGAGTTATTTTCGATTCTAAATCTGATTGGCTAGTTACACTAGACATAGAGTCATTGTATACAAACATCACCCAAGATCAAGGACTCCAAGTATTAAAGAAAGCTCTAGATTCCAGAACCAGACCGCATTGTGTCCCACTTTCTCATTCATTTGGCAGAAGTGTGCCTCAAGCGCAATTATTTCATTTTCAAAGACATGTTTTTTCAACAAACAAAAGGAACATCCATGGAGGTAGCTTTTGCCCTCAGTTTGGCTAATTTGTTAATGAATTTGAGGATACACACATTTGGGCCTCTAGCAATCCCTATCTTCCGTATATCAAACTTTATAAAAGATATGTTGATGATGTTTTGATCATCTCGATGGGGGACCAGAACCAAAGCACAGGATTCAGCCAGTGGATTAACACCTTGGTCTCAAAATTAAAGTTTACACAACCAGAGATCCAATCCTCCATTTTCTACTTCGATCTTCTCATAAAGGTAGACCAGGGACTTCTAGCAGTGATGTTGTACCTCAAACCAACCGATTGGAATACATTCTTATATCAACAAAGTAAGCATCATCAAAGCTTAAAAACAAACATTCCATTTAGGCAGTACCTTAGAGCTTGGAGGAACTGTACCAGTTTAGCAGACTTTTGCAAAGAAGCTGAGAACATAACTCAACGTATGATAGTAAGAGGATATTCCAGACAACTCCTCAAACACTCCTTAAACGAGCTTGTTATTACAATAGGGACACCTTATTTGGACAAAAGGACAAGATAGGTAACACACGGATGACATGTTCCATTACATACGGAACAAACAGCAATACAATCTGCAACCTAATACTTAACAATTGGCAGATTCTCCGATTGTATGAACCTCAACCACCGAAAACATTGCTCGCCTTTAAAAATTCTCTAGAAGGGGAGCCAAAATCCATGGACTTGCGCATTCAACTCAGATAAGAGCCCCTTATAAGCCACTATCCATGTGGTGACTGCATAGTGTGCCAATTTACCAGAAAGATATAGACATTTAATCATGCAAAAAAAGAACGGACGCTAAAATCACAAATGTAAAAGTGTCAATCTGGTATACATCATTCACTGCCCATGTCAACAGCTGTACTGTATGCAGGCAAAACACAGCACCCAGTCCATCTCAGATTCAATTTACATTGTTCTAGAAATCGTAGGGATAAGATGTTAGCACCCCTAGTGCCTCACTTTAGGGAAAAGGGCCACGCAGTAGATGATTTACAATAGTTCATGATAGAGCAAATGAACAAAACCTGTTCCAATATAACTATAGCCGCAGCGCTGGCCAAATGAGAACAGTTTTTATTCTCTTAGAGAACATATATATAGATGGCCTTAATAACGACAAGGAATGGCCATCAGTCATTTAATCAGCAGGTCACTATCTGAGGCCATTTCGGACCCATAACATAGTCCAGACTGATCTTTAGAATTGACAATTTCCCCTTTTTGGCATATACAGCTGTACATTCTAGATACACTTATAGCATGCTTTTAGAGCGATCATCCGGGTATTAAGCATGTTATTATTAACCAATCATAATCAAATCCCCCAAATATAGAACCTAATTGGAAAGTATTTGTTCAGGCTGTTACCATTTCCAGTAGGTTCAGACAACATGGTGAAAAGGGCCCTTATGTGTCCTCCCAGGTCCTGGCCTCCCACACCCAATCACCTACAGCCTCCACCCCCCTAGCAATATTCTTTGGCACCCACTGGTCTATGTCACCACAGGTCTGCAATTATTTATTTGTGGCTGACCACTCCACTTAGACACTTACAGCTGCTCTCTCCCTAGCTCTTGATAGACTGAGCCCTTATACACTGAGCATTTACCCCCCACTCTCTCATCTGTCTCCCTGCACTTGCACATTCCGAATGCTCACAAGGCCTAGTAGGCCCACCTCTATCTTTCACTTTTGTATTTGTTCTTCATCCCCATGTCCCATCCCTGTTGTCCTGTGGGCGCTTTAAACACAAATTACTTGATGTATCAGCGCCTTACAAATGCACAATATATTTAAAACAAAAATAAAAATGCATAGTTCTAAAGATTTTTAAATACACAGTGCTTTGCCAAGCATCCCCAGAGTTCTATGAGTTGTAACAGAGATGCGTGGAACACTAAGATGGCTGCCATTCCTTACTGGGTTTTTGCCACCCAGGCGCACATTACCATTGAGTCTAGAGTATAAGCAGACACAATAAAAAAATAAAACAAGTTGTTCAAATACTGATGCGGGTATGTTCCCACCCGAGGACACAATTTAGGAGGCAACAAATGGCAGGGTAAGTCAATATTATCCTCAGCGCTTGTACGTACTTATTATTTTTTTTTTAATTAAAATGTTTTGTTTGATTTTACAAACTTTTCATTTTCTACATAACAAAATGAAGTAATACATTTAAACAGAAGAAGAGAAAAGAGAAAGAATAAAAAGAAAAAAGAGTGAAAAGGAAAATGAGAGTATCATAAAATCCATATTTATATTTCATTCATTTCGAATTTCATTTAGTAATTGCCAGCCAAAATTTAATTATTGTCAAAATTAGGTTTTTATCTTGACCCCTTAACAAATTGTCCCATCTTTCTTGAGTTGATAGCTGTTTCTGTGATAAGCCAAAAAAGTCTCTGAGCAAGGATCTTTGGTCCTTCAGTGCTGGGCAAATCATAATCAAATGGAACAAAGTTTCTTTGCAATTTGCGACTTTACAAAAGGGACAGTAAGGAGTTTTGTTTTGTCCATCATAGACTGATAGTCCCGCATTGGTAAAAAGTTAAACCTAAATCGGAGAAACAGATCACGAATGTTGCAATCCGGAAAGAGGTTTAAATAAGCAGGTAATTCATGAAGAGCTCTTGTTTCTGTTTGGCATTTTAGATGTCTCTTGTATTTATTTTGATCAGCGATGGTTTGGATCCAATCATTAGTCTGTATTTTACGCTTTGCGTGCAGAGGTCTATTGATCAACATTTCCTCAGCGATATCTTCGGCTTGCATTTTCATTTTGATTTCAGAGACCCATTTTGTTAATGCAGTGATGTGGAAAGCTGATTTTTTTCTCTCAATATTTCCAGTGATGGGATCTTGTCTTTTGAGATTATTTTCCTAAGAAGGTCCATTTGCTTCCACAAGACTATAGATTTGATGCACTGAATAGCTAGTTCGTAACAAATTCTTGCCATAGGAAACGACCTTGGGAGAGATAGAGTTTTCCTCCAAAACAACGCTTCATACCTGGTCCATTTTATGGTTTCTTGATTGATCATGGACTCAGACGCATACGTTAGTATTGGGATCACCTTTTGCTTATACAAAGCTATTGTGGGTTTTATAAAGTATGTTCCATACTTCCTATGAAAGAAACAGCCTTGTCTGGCCAGGGATCTGGCTTTTTCCTCGATATAATTCTTCCATTCTTGTTCATTTGCGGAAGAGTTGATCATCACACCCAAATATTTCATTGATGTGGTTATATTGATCTCGTTTCTTTCTAGATATATTTCTAGAGTGGATTTATTATTTTTCTGCGAGGCAAGTTTCATTGTCTTCGTTTTGTTGCTGTTAATCACCAGGTCATTCTCATGCATACATTCTTGAGTTTTATCTAGAGATTTTTGTAAGCCCGATACAGTTTTGTCCAAAATGATAATATCATCAGCATATATTAGTGTCTGGATAGATTCATTATTGATTTTTGGTGGATTGGCTGCTGAGTTTTGAATTTTTTTGCTAAAGTCATAAGTATACAAATTATAGAGGCAGGCTGCCAATGGACATCCTTGTTTCAAACCATTGGAGGTGTGAATGGGAGGTGTAACCATTCCGTCATTGTTTAGCCGGACTCTAACGGAGGTATTTGAGTAGAGTTGCTTGATGGGATTCAAAATAGAGGCTGGACAGCCCCAGGCTGTGAGTTTGGACCAGAGCTTTGATCTGTTCACTGAATCGAAGGCCATATTTAAATCTATGAAAATTGCTTATACTTGTTGTTTCTTGATTATCGCCTCACGTTTGATCAGATTCAGTAACAGTAGATTAACGTTTGTTCCAATTTTCTTGACAAAGCCAGTTTGCCTTTGTTCTTGATTTGCATTTTCCTCAGCCCAGTTGTTAAGTTTTTTGACAAGATATCCCGCGAATAATTTACCCAAGGGATCCAGCAGGGCTATGGGTCTGTAGTTTGCGGGGCATTTACGATCACCAGCTTTGAAGATAGGAATCAAAACAGACAAAGTCCAACTACGAGGGATTTGTTTCGTTTTTTCGAAGAGTTGGAGAAGAAGAAGGAAGAAGGATGCCAATTTGTTCCGATTTGCTTTGAGCATAGCATTTGATAGCCCATCGGGTCCTGGTGCTCTGGAAGGGTTCAGATCCATGATGGTATTTCTTATATCATTAACGTCCCAATTGAGATTCCAGGAATCCTCGTTTTGTGTTGTGGCAGTTAATGAGACAATAGGATAAGGATTATAGAGTGTTGTGAAATGCTTAGTCCATTCCTGAGCTTCCACTTCTCGGATCATAGATGTTGTTTTGAGAGAAGCGTTCAGTAGAGACCATAAATGCCTTGTGTTTTTCTCTTTGAGTGCAGCTAAAATTGCTTCTACATCATTCTGTTTTATTTGGGCCTTGATTGCTTTAATTGCGTTTGAGTATTTTTGTTTTTCTTTTTTTATTTTGATTTCAAAATCATGTTCTTTCATTTTTTTTAGTTGTCTAATTTGTTTTTGAAGACGCTTTTTCTTCAGTACAATTTCTGGGTTGAATTGATGTTTATGGAAGGTATTTGGTTTGTTTTTCTTATGGCATGGTTGATGATATTTCTCCAGGATCCAACCTTAGTTAAGTTTTGCTTGATCCTGAAGAGTGGACTCTTTAAAAGTTGATAATATGCCAGGTATTTGATGGTTTTTGATGCAAAGTTTATTAAGATCATTATTAATCTCCAAAGCTGGCAAAATTATTCGTGGATATTTTGTTTTTACTGTGTCCCATGTGATTCATATTTGGTGGTGATCACTGGTGGATTGAGGAATATTGTCAGTAGAAATGATTAGGTTTCTTAGCCCTTCTGCTGTAAAGATATAGTCAATAATTGATGTTGTGTTTTCGCGAGACCATGTTGGTATAGGCACTCCTTTATTGTTCACAGTGGGCTCAATTAATGAGATATTTCGGATGGATAATTCTTTGACCCATTTTTTGGCTCTTGGTGATAATGCATTTGACTCCAATTTTTGGCCTTCTTTGTCAAATAAATGGAAGTTGAAATCCCCTGTGATTATAAATTCAGCTCCTTGGTTTACTGAGGCGATATTATTGATTTCGTCATATATAAATTCAAGGAACTTGTTGTCATTCATTGCAGTAGGATTCCAGTATATATTGAAAATGGTAGTGTAGATGTTTTCTGTAAGTTGTTCTTGATTTTTGTTGGAGTTGGTATGAGAATGGCCATATACTGTGCCCACGGGTGAATGTTCTTTCTTGATACAATTGTCCAAGAAGGGTTGATTTTAACAAGGATCAGCATGCCTGATGCTGGTCAGCCTTGTTGAGAAGAGATCGCAGGATTTGTTAAGGTTAAAAAACCTTTGCAGAGTACCTCTTCTTTTAACCAAGTTTCTTGTAAGCATATTATATCAGTTTCAGCAAGCGCAGTTGAGCCTTCATTAAAGAGGTGTTTGTGGCCTCTTGTATTCCACGAGCATAGTGAGACCGTGCTCGCCTTGGTTGGTGGTCTTGTTGGTTGTTATAGGTATGTTTTCTTATTCAGGGGCCGACGGTCAAGGCCCATATTGGATCTTGAGTTGGTGTCAGAGATCCACCCTTGGTCTCTCTATATCCCTCTTTTCTTCGCAGCCTCATTTGTATAAGTCAAATTTTCTCCATCATTGTGTTTTGAATTAACAGGCAAATCTTTAGATTTATTCTGTGTATTTTGTACCTCTCTATGTGCATTCGTTTTATTGTAGTAGTAAGAATCCATCATCGCAAGTTTATTACTGCATTTGTTCCGAGCCATTAGTCTCGACACAGTAATTTCTTCGGCTTTAAAGCCTAGGATTTCTAATTGCTGGTTAGTGGACAATACGCGGTGCATGAGTTCTTCGCAATAAAAATCAATCTGTACTGATTCCATTTTTTCTTTGTTCGGAAATAGAATCACATCGCTGTCTCGAGATTTGATGTCAGCCGTTTGAGGAATAGCATTTAGTAGTCGCAGAACATTAGCTCTATTCAATATTACAGGCTCGTCAATATGTGTTGAACTAGGAGCTAAAGAGATTCTGAAAGCGTAAGACCTTTTGATCGGTTTAAGAAAGGTTGGTCTGACCAATGGTGGATCCGAATGAGGTGGAGGGGTCATGTTATTGCTTGGTTTCTTTTCGCTTCTGAATGCGGCCATGAGTCGTCATTGGAGACCTCTGAGTATTCCAAGGAAATGATCGAGGAGTTCTGAGAGGCGGAACTCATATCTGAGGAATCGAAAGAAGAATCTTTGCATTCATCCAACACGAGAAATGCGTTGTCTTGCGGGTCCAGAGAGATGGGAACCTCCTGTATCGAATCTTCACGAATTGAATCATCCTCAGTACCACTCTCACTGGCTGGAAATGGTAAAGTGACTTTAGTAGTGGAATCTTGATCTAATGGTTCAGACTGTGGTTGAGCCACACTTTTGCTCGGCGAGTTCGCTCTAGTATCTGTTAAAGTAGAGGTAACCACAGCTACCAAATTAGTGGGTTTAGCCGTTTTTTTTCCTGCGTTCTTAACTGTGTTCTCTTGCAAAGATTTTTGCACAGTTTGCATTTTCCTTAAGAAGGCCTACGAGCCAGTTTGAGTTTTTTTGGGGTTTTTCCTTGTATTTAATTTGGAAAGGGGTTCTTTTCCCACTAAGCCTCGTTTAGTCAGGTCATAAATATCGAATGGAGTACATAAAGCCGGTTCAGCATTAAAGATAGGCATAATATGATTTGATTCCAGAGTACCACCATTGAATGGTTGCATTTCGTATTGAGACCACTGATCTATTTTTGGAACATCTGATTGAACAGTGCTATTTACAGTTTGGGTTTGTTTTGATGTCCAAGCAGAATGGGGCAACACCTGCGACTGTTTTTTTATTTTTTCATCCATCATTTTTTTTTGTAATGGAAGATACTGTCTCCATCAGGTTTTGTTTGTCGGCGCGGTCGACTCTTGCAACTTCAGCCAGTCGGCTTTGCCACAATCTCGATGCCTCCGCTTCATATTTTAGTCGTTCTTGGATGGTTCCAATAAAGCTTTCTAGGTGAGTTCGCTTTGTCATGATCATGGCAAGTAGAGTAGCTTGATCTTTGGTTGAATCCACCATTGCTTCTTGTAATTTTAGAAAGGGGATCATGGCTACAGATAGTACAGCTACTAGCGAATTTTGTAGATCTAACATCGTGGTTGGTAGTCTTTCTGGTGGCTCCTGGGCATCGTTTGATACTTCAGAGATCTTATGTGATGAAAAAGAGTCATGCTCTATGAGATCTTGAGTGGACTTTGGCAAGTTTTTTATAGGTACCTGAGGTCCTTTCGATGCAATAGGTGTCGAGGTGTTTATTTTTGGGACTGGAGTATGATTCTGGATTGCTCCAAAGACTTCCTCTCTTTTTTGTTGCGAATCCATAATCGCATCGATCTCAGTTATATCGAGCGATAAGCGCGCAATACGAACTGAAAGTAGTTTGGATTTCTCGCTGTTGGTCGTATCGGTTGGTAAATAAGTAGATTGCCATTGTTGTTTGGCTGTTTTAGCTCGTTCCCTAAGGGTTGGTGTATAGCAGGGATCTTCAAAAATGGAATTACAATCTACTTCAACAGGTTGATGCAAAGGTACTGCAGAAAAACAGGATTGTTTAGTGGAAAGAGAGGATGTGAATTCATGGTGAATATTAGGTGTTAGTTTGTCCATCTTGACTTGGATAGTCGTACCTGTTTCTTTTTGTGGAAATTCAGTAGGGATTGCATATAAAGGCAATTGTATATTAGCAGTCAGTGGAGCATGAGAAGGAGATGTGTGTTTCAATTTACCTGACGGTAAGGGGGAGTCAGGCTCAATGTTCTGTTTTATCTGCGTTGATGGCAGAGTACATACAGGCGATTGTTGGATTGCTAATGGATTTCGGGGCTGGACTTCAGGCCGATTTATATCCGTAGTCACGTCTACATGCGAGCTAGTATTTGATTTCAATATTTGTTTTCCTTTTATCATAGTTTCAATCGGGCTTTTGCTTGCCAAAGAAACCGTCTCTTCTAGTTTGCCTTGAAGGCGAGTATGTGGTTTAGTAGGATCCATTTACTGGTTTATATCGCAAACAACAAGATATCGAGGTTAAACTAGTGATTTGTGTAAAACACTGGTATTAGTAGAAACGGTACTTACCGCCGCCCCCAGCCGTAAACAGCCAAAAACAGCCGCACCCTTTACACCACTGCGGGCTTCATGCTGCAAGGGCCGCGGCTTGCAGTTTTTATGTAAGATCCCTGGGGGAGTGGCAGAAAAAGGTCAGGCGACTCCAGTCACGTGACAGACCAGGAAGCTGTAGGCAGAACTTTGCTCACTTCAACTGCTAACGGCTCCAGCCGTTAGACTAACGCGAGCCGGAGCGGGACGAAAACTTTCTGGATCAGGTAAGTAGACAGGCACCAGCAGATAAAGTCAGTTGACCAATTGTCCAGCCTCACAGCCAAAAACAGCCGCGCCCTTTACACCACTGCGGGCTTCACACCGCAAGGGCCACGGCTTGCAGTTTTTATGTAAGATCCCTGGGGGAGTGGCAGAAAAAGGTCAGGTGACTCCAGTCACGTGACAGACCAGGAAGCTGTAGGCAGAACTTCGCTCACTTCAACTGCTAACGGTTCCAGCCGTTAGACTAACGCGAGTCGGAGCACGACGAAAACTTCCTGGATCAGGTAAGTAGACAGGCACCAGCAGATAAAGTCAGTTGACCAATTGTCCAGCCGCACAGCCAAAACAGCCGCGCCCTTTACACCACTGCGGGCTTCACGCCGCAAGGGCCGCGGCTTGCAGTTTTTATGTAAGATCCACGGGGGAGTGGCAGAAAAAGGTCAGGTGACTCCAGTCACGTGACAGACCAGGAAGCTGTAGGCAGAACTTCGCTCAATTCAACTGCTAACGGCTCCAGCCGTTAGACTAACGCGAGTCGGAGCGGGACGAAAACTTCCTGGATCAGGTAAGTAGACAGGCGCCAGCAGATAAAGTCAGTTCACCAATTGTCCAGCCGCACAGCCAAAAACAGCTGCGCCCTTTACACCACTGCGGGCTTCACGCCGCAAGGGCCGCGGCTTGCAGTTTTTATGTAAGATCCCTGGGAGAGTGGCAGAAAAAGGTCAGGTGACTCCAGTCACGTGACAGACCAGGAAGCTGTAGGCAGAACTTCGCTCACTTCAACTGCTAACGGCTCCATCCGTTAGACTAACGCGAGTCGGAGCGGGACAAAAACTTCCTGGATCAGGTAAGTAGACAGGCACCAGCAGATAAAGTCAGTTGACCAATTGTCCAGCCGCACAGCCAAAAACAGCCGCGCCCTTTACACCACTGCGGGCATCACGCCGCAAGGGCCGCGGCTTGCATTTTTTATGTAAGATCTCTGGGGGAGTTGCAGAAAAAGGTCAGGTGACTCCAGTCACGTGACAGACCAGGAAGCTGTAGGCAGAACTTCGCTCACTTCAACTGCTAACGGCTCCAGCCGTTAGACTAACGCGAGTCGGAGCGGGACGAAAACTTCCTGGATCAGGTAAGTAGACAGGCACCAGCAGATAAAGTCAGTTGACCAATTGTCCAGCCGCACAGCCAAAAACAGCTGCGCCCTTTACACCACTGCGGGCTTCAGATACGTACTTATTAAAGTGACACAAAAACTGCGGGTGTCTGGGAGGTGTGGGTATACTGCCAATATACTACCACTGTACAATAACAATTAACACAAAAGGTCCCAGTCACACTGTGCCAATTGGTGCAAAAGTTAAATTCCAGTCTGGTGTTTATTGTGATGGTAAGACAGCCTGACACGTGTTTCGAGCTTTTCTAGCTCTTCATCTGAGGCTTATGTATGGAGTTCAATGGTCCAATTCTGAATATGGCAAAAATTTGCCTGGTGTGAGTTCAACTCTGATGCTTCGCAATTGCGGCGAACTCTGATATGAGGACAAGTAGCAACAGTATAAATTTGAGCACGAAAATTTAGGAGGAAAACCTGCTACACAAGCGGGACTAAGCTCGTTTCTTGCTCTTGCAAGACGAATAAAATAAGCTTTCCATTGATCAAAGGATATATTTTTATTGCCTGCACAGTACAGTATGAGAGCGCTCTTTGATGGTCAGGTGACCAGGAGACCACAGAGAGGGTGGCCGTGACGGCCCATGTGACCCAGTGAATAAAAGGAAGTGAGGAAGGCCACCAAAGGTTCTTCCTCCAGGAACCTCCAGTGAACGCGTGTCTCATTCTTGCATTCTGGTAATACATTTTAGCACTGATTAATCAACCCACTTTTGTTTTCCCATTCGGGAGGAATGAAGGCTCACATAAGGCTGGCCCGAGTTAGGCTTTATGGTATAGGTTGCACTTAAATTTAGGGCACTCCAATGGTAACGGTTTTGTAGAAGCAGTTACAACATAACCCATACAATCGAGTTGAGTGGTTTTTGTATAGCATCCCTGCCTTGTATGGGAATACAGGAACTCTCGGAGAAGGTTACACAGGTACATGGAATACTACCACTCTGTTTTTTCGTTCATCCCTTTCGAATCGCTTTTAAGATGGAATATAATAATTTGTACCCAATTGGTTAGAATAATTTAGTTTTTAGCCAAATCTTCTCCCTTCACTTATTGTAAAATAACCCATTTGAAATCCTTGGCATCCTGCTCTGCTTCTATGAAGTGTTTTACCATCAGTTCCGTCAGAAACCAGACTGGTTACAAACAGTTATCCTTTTGCCTACAGTGGTTCAGCCGCTGACGCACATCTCAGCAGCCTTCATCTTGCCACTGCGAGAAAACAACATCTGGAACTGAACCAAGGTGCGACAGCAATTCCACTACAACAGGGTTTATTCCCATCTGAGGGTTTCCTTCGAGCCCCTTCATTCCTTCCCATTACACACTAGGGAGTATTATCTTTATTTGCTGCATCCTGAGCACAATAGTGTAACAGAGAGAACCAAAGCAATTTTCATACTCGCAGCACCTGGCAGGAGAGTGTACCAGGTTGGCTGTGACCAAAGGAGGAGGAGTAGTAGTAGTAGTAGTAGTAGTAGTAGTAGTAGTAGTAGTAGTCAAGCAAGAAGGACAAATTCAAAGAAAAGGCAAGTGCAATTCGCATCCACATGAAGAGTAAGCCAAAGCAATCTTCATACTTGCAGCACCTGGCAGGAGACTAAACCCCAGTAACTCTGCATCCCTCTTCCTGCCACCCCAGTAGTAATCCAGTACATTACCCCCACCTTCCTCCATGCCACCCCAGTTCCCTATTAGTAATCCAGTACATTACCCTGCTTCTCTCTCCATTGTCCCAGTACCCCGTTAGTAATCTATCACATTACCCCCACCCCATTCTTCCTCATCCTGATACCCCCTTAGTGATCTATTGCACTGCTTTGATCCTGGAGTCAAGGAGTGTACCACTGCGGCTGATGATACTCCCCAATCCAGTCAGCCATGCAGGAGGGCCCCTGGTATCCCCGTCACACAAGGCAGGATTCTTCAGTCTGGTTTCCTGAACTTACGCTTTTTAATCTGAAGGATTTTGGAAAGTAACGATTTCTTGCTGGAAAGCCTAAGGGTATCTCCCTCCTTGCGCACCCGTCTTAGTTTGCCATCTTTCTTCCCTCGTTCAGCTGCCATATGGAAAATGCTGTTCCTTCATTGTGCTTTGCCTTGCTCAGAGTGTACTCTCGTGCTCCGCCTTTTATTCATGTGGGGAAGCCTAATGTGGAAGTCAGGTTTCAGTGGTTAACAGTAATTGTCTGACCTTGCCTGACCATAGTAGTGGGACATGTCAGGTACAATGCTCGGGTGTGAGTCTGTTTTCTCCTAGAGCGGGCTGTCCATGTGAAATTGTTCGTGAAGGGAAAGGGTGGGGTTAAGTTCCCAAATATCCTACCAGGTAGGATGGCGTACAGGTGTTACAGGGAGGAGGATACTGCATCTTGCCATCAGGTGTCCCACTCCGCGAAGACCCCTCACCCAGGTGATCCTCCGCACTGGTCCACCCCCAAGGTCTGGATTCAAAGGCGATGGCCGTGCCCTGGCCGCCTGAGAGAGAGACCCCCAGGGACCAGCAGGTGAGACACCTCCTGGCTTCTCACATACTCTTCCACTATGCGTTGTAGCCGCATCTGTTTCACAGGGAACCCAGGAAAGGAAATCGATATACCCCTGGTCTTTACCTTTTCGTTGTTCCACAGTGAAACAGTAGGTTTTGCAGGTCTAAGAACCATTGCATGACTAGAGGGTTAGAGTCCTTTTGTTGATTTATCATACTAAAGGTGAGTGGTCGGTGACAAGTGTTAACTTCCTTCTTAGAAGATATTATGTTAGATGGGTGATTGCCCATTTGATGTCAAGGGCATCTAATTCCAACACAGAGTAGTTCTTCTCACGTAGGAAGAGTTTTCAACTAGTGAATAGGATGGGGTGTTCTAATCCATCACTCATTTGCAATAAAACTGCCCCTAAACATGTGAGAGAGGCATCAGTTTGTAAAACACATTCTTTCGGAAAGTGTGCTACTTTTAGGATTGGTTTCTGACACAAGGTTTGTTTTAAGTTGTTGCAGCATGCATCGTCCAGTGAATCTTTTGGGGTTCAGCGTTCCTTAATTTGTCTGTCAACCTAGCTGTTATAGCTGAGAAATTTTGGATAAACCTACAGTAATAAACAATTAATCCTAGGAATGTCCTAGGGTCTCTCTTGGTCTTAGGCGTGAGGGTATCTAGGACGGCTTTCACTTTTTACCTTGGTAAATTCGCACCTGGACTATTGTAATGGGTTGCTAGCAGGCAACCCCTCTACACAAATACATGGACTGCAAAAAGCACAAAATGCAGCTGTTGGATTAATTTTCGGAGTAAAGAAATCTTCCGCGATTTCTAACCTGCGTCGATCTTTGTACTGGCTTACGGTGAAGGATCGTATTGATTTCAAAACACTGTGCCAGGTGTTTAAATGTGTCAATATGATGGCCCCCAGCTACCGGTCAGAACAAATTACTAAGTATCAACCTACCCAACATTTGCAGTCATACGACAAACTCTTGTTGCATATTTCCCCCCTTCAAATTGTGTATTTAGGGGTGACCGGAAGTTTGCAATATATGGTCCAAAGATTTGGAACAAACTCCCACTGGAAAATTGGGCCATAAGAACACTCAGCTGTTTCTGTAAAGCTCTAAAGCTCTAAAGACCCACCTGTTTAAGTAAATGTGGCAGGATGGCTATCACAGACTATTTAGTGTTAGGGTCTGGAATGTGAAATGTGGTTTATATGCTTTTCCCATATTAATGTTTGAGGCTATACTGATCCACGTGCGCCCAGATACGATTTGGTTCATTTAGGTGTGCTATATAAATGTTTCAAAATCAAAGCTGAGGTATTTCATGGCCGATTGAGCTAGCTTACAGTTACATGGATTAGCAGATAAGCAGGCTTGTCTGAGGCTTTTCATGATGGTATACAGGTGGGAGAGATGGTCTTCCCAAGTCTTGCAGTAAATGACTATGTCGTCAATATATGCCCTAAGAAAATCAGAATTGGGTCTTAATATCGTGTCAATAAGCGGTTGGAAAGGGGCTTGGGCCCCATGCAGGCCAAAAGGGAGGACTTTAAACTGGAATACTCTTAGGGGCATTGAGAAGGCTGTCATTTCTTTATCAGGTCAATGTACGGGGACCTGCCAATATTCCTTGGTCAAGCCTAGGGTTGATAAAAAGACAGCCCTTCTAAGTTTATCTATTAACTCATTGATGCCTGGCATAGGATAGGCATGGAAGGCGGATATGGCGTTTACCTGCCTGAAGTCTATGCAAAATCTCCAAGAATTATCAGGTTTAGTTACCAACACAATAGGGGAGGGCCATAGACTTGAAGAGGGCTCAAAAATGTTTGCCTTCAGCATTTATTTCACTTCCTCAACCACTATTTGTTTTTGGGCAGCTTCTAGGAGTCTATACGGTTTTAAATGGACTACTTTTCCCTTTGAAGTTCTGATATAATGATAAGTACCATGTACTCTCCCTGATTTCTTGCAGAATACATCGGGGAATGCCATAACCAGGTTGTTTAAATCTTCTTGTTTCTGTCTATATGGTTCTTGGGCAGCAGAATGATTTTCTTTCCACTCCTTTAAGAGATTTATGTGGTAAAGGTGGGTCTTTTGCTTCCTGTCAGGTTGAGCTATTTTATAGGTGCAGGTGCCGGTTTGCTCTAGTACCCCATATGGCCTATGCTACTTTGGGACAAGTTAAGTAGGCTAATAACTTTTGTCCTACTCAAAAGGATCTTAAAGTTACCTTCTTGTCATTGGTGGACTTCCTTTGGGCTTGAGCTTTTTCCATGTGAGTGTAGACTAGATTTCGAAAGAGTTTCACATGCTCTCGCAATCGGGGAGCTGTTTGTGAGAGGGGAATACATGCCTCTTCCCTCTCTTCCCAGGTCTCCAGGCGCATGTCTAAGACATCTCTTGGTTCTCTACTGTAAAGTAGTTCAAAAGGAGAGAAGCCGGTGGATGCCTGATGGGTCTTTCTTATTGAAAATAGGGCCCAGTGGATGATGTTATCCCAATCCTTTCCATCCTTATCTACCATTTTTCTCAAAATCATCTTAAGGGCTTTGTTAAATCTCTCTACCAATCCATCCATTTGGGGGTGGTAAACTGAGGGTGTTGAGTTGGAAATATGTAGAAATTCCTTAACTTCAGCCATGAGTCTGCTCATAAAATTGTATCACTGATCGTTTAGACTTTCCTTGGGGAAACCAACCATAGAAAAGAATAGTAGTAGGTGTTTTAAGATTTGCTGGGTTGTATTGTTCCGCATGGGGAATGCCTCCGAGTATTGGGTAGCATAATCAACAATTATGAGGACATATTTATTACCCAGTCTAGAGGTTTCCAATGGTCCAATGATATCCATCCCAATTCAGGAGAAAGGGACTTCTATGATTGGTAAGGGGTTTAGAGGGGCAGGTAGGGTAATAAGCGCTCTGGTTTTCTGGCATATTTCACATGTCTGAATGAAGTTCTTTATGTCAGCATGTATACCTGGCCAGTAGAATGTCCCACTGATGTGAACTTGGGTTTTAGACTGTCCTATGTGTGCCCCAGTCAAACCAGAATGTGCAATCTCTAGCATGATTTTACAATGGGTTTTCGGGATTACTAATTGAGTTTTACGTAGGCCTTCTCTGGAGGTGTCCTTTCTATATAGTAATCCCTGTTTCAGGACTAAAGAGGGGCTCCCCTTTTCTAGCCCTTCTCCCTCAGGAATTACTTGTAAGAAAGCCTATGCGAGTGCTGGATCATTTTGCTAGCCGAAGGCTAGATCGTGAAGGATGGTTGGTTCTTCTTCCATCTTTGCCTCAGTGATGGGTGTTTCATCAGCCTCTCCAAAACCTATGCTACCTCTCTGTTTCTTCTGGTTCACTTTTTTCCTTAAAACGGGGTAATAGATCCTTCTCAAGAATTCCCTGTGCAATGTTGTCCCCACAATGTATTTCAGATGGAGTTTCGCCATGGTTCTGTAGAAGAACCGTTATGTCTCCCCGGAAGTCGGGATCTATGACGCCTACTAGAACATCCAGAACAAACTTCCAGGCTGGGACAGATTTTGGTGCCAATCTTATATAACAACCCTCAGGGGGTATTAGGACTAAGTCTGTGACAATCATCCCTCTTTTCCCTGGAGGGATAGTAGCTTCTCTGCTGCTACAAATATCAAAGCCTATGGATTATTTTGTGGTGGTAGAGGGATCTGAGGCTCTGTGACTAAGTTTCTGGAATTTTAGAGTGCCTCGATTTATCTCAATTGAGTCGCATCCCACTTCTGACACCACATGTAAGGAAGGCATGGTAGCAAACAGTGAAGACAGAGACAGTTGATCACAGTTCAAGGGTGTTTATTGAACTTCAATGGTTTGGTTGAACGCCTATCTAATCCTAAATCTAATGATGGGAGTGAGCTACAACCATCCTTGTTGTGGATGGTAACAGTGCAGATGTTTCCATTGTAGAGTTGAATTGAATGGCACCAATGTAGCGGCCCTAGATTTGTCTTGTGGGGGGTGCTCTGCATAACACTTTCAGAGGTGGGATCTGGATGTGTCTTCATAGGTGCGGTCTGAAAAGAGCTTTGTTGAGGTGCGGTCAGGGTGCGGCTTTGACAAAGTGGTATGGATTAGACTTTGTCAGAGGGGTTTTGTATGGTGCTTTGTAGACAGTATCTGTATATGATTTTGTTGAGGGGGATATAGGTGAAACTTTGTGGTGAGGATATCGATGGGTTTTGTGCAGAGGCTTAGAGGAGAGGGTTGTCCTGGTGGGGCTTTGCAGAATGAGTCTGCTGAGTTTTGTAGTGTGTAGGTATGGGGTTTATAAAGGAAAGTCGTGGGTTGCCGAGGTGGTTCTGGAAGGGAACAGTTCAGAGGGATCTAAATGGGGAAGAAGAAGGCATTGAATACAGGCAGGGTAGAGGGTCTAGATGGGGCTTTGCAAAGTGGTCTGGTTGGTCCTATGTATATGGTCTAAGTTGGGGCAGTGCATAACGGTCACAATGCATGGAGTTGTGGCCTGGATAGGCCTTTTTAAAGGTGGTGTCTGGACAAGACTTTTTATAGGGGACCTAGATGGAGCTCTGTGGGAAGGGCCTGGATGGGCAAATCTTCTTTGTAGTGTTGTTTGTATGATGTGTATTATGGAAAGTCTGGAGCTTTATAGGGGTGGATCTGAATGGTGATGGTTTAGAGTGGTCTACGTATGGCATTTCAAAAAGGACTGAAAGGAGCAGAGAAGAGGGTCTGGATAGAGCTTTGCAAAAGTGGTTTGGAATGGCACTTTTATAGAAATGGGGTCTGGGTGGGCTCTCCATGGGAACTTTTTAGAAGGGGTCTTTTTGTGAAAGGTTTGGATAGGGTTTGCTGAGTAGCGAGGCCTGAGTCTTCTTCGTGGTGTGGTTTGCTTGATGTTTATGATGGAAAGCCTGGGGCTTTATAGGGGTGGTTCTTATTGGTGATGGTTCAGAGTGGCCTACATGCAGCCATTTCAGAGGGGACTGAAAAGAAGCAGAGCAGAGGGATTGGAGAGACCTTTGCAGAAGTGGGTCAGACTGGTGCTTTTATAGAAATAGGGTCTGGGGGAGGCTTTGTAGAGGTGGTGTCCCGAGGGGGAGTTTTACAAGGGATCTAGATGGGACATTTTGGGAATGGTTTGGGTAGGGTTTCTGAATAGGTAGGTCGGAGGCTTCTTTGTATTGTCGTTTGCCTGGGGGTTATAAAGGAAAGTCTGGCACTTTATAGGGATATTTCTGGAGTGGGATGGTTCACATGGGGCATCTCTGAGAGGACTGCAGAGCGGCAGTGAAGAGGGTCTAGATTTTTAGGGGTGGTCTGGATGGGCCATTGCAAAATGCTTTGGACAGTGCTTTGTAAATAGACGAGGTGGGGACAGTGCATAAAGGTAAGAATGTAGGGGTGGCGTCTGGGTAGAGCTATGTACAGGGAGTCTTGGTGGGGCTTTATAGAGGGGTTGGTTGGATGGGGCTTTGGAGAGGCAGTCTAATGGGGCTTTATTAGAAGGGTTTTGGGTGGGGTTTTGTAGAGGGTGGCATTGATGACACCTTCTAGATGGGGTGTGGATGTAGTTTTGAATAATGGGGTTCTGCATGGGGCTTTACAGGTGTGGTAACGGTGTGGCTTTGAAGAGGTGATATCTGGATGAGGCCGTGGTAGAGGGATGGCTTGTGGGTGTGTTAGGCAAGATTGTATGCAGTGCCCTTTGGGTGCACAATAACCTTGACCTCCTTGCAATAGGGACCCAACCTTTGGTATAAATCTGAACTACACAGGTTGGTAGTGTGGCTGAGCAGCCAGGCTTATCTCAAGAGGGGTCAATGGGAGAAGTAATGTTGTGACACAGAGTTTCACAGTAGCAGTTATTCAAATAAACACTTACACCAGAGGTATTCAAACTGTGGGTCGCGACCCCCCAGGGGTCCGTGGGTGCATCCCTGGGGGGCCCCGAGAGCTCAACATGAAATATAAAAAAAAAAAAAAATGTAAAAAAAAAAAAAAATTTCTTTTTACTTTTTTTTAGATTGGAAGAAAAGAGCAGGGGTGGCTCACATGGTCGGGCTGAAGCATGAAACTGTCTCAGGCAACAATTAAAAAGTGGCCCGCAGTTGTAAATGGATATTAATTCCTTTAGTCACAGACTGGGCTTCATTACAACTATGGCGGTATGGTAACAATGGTGACGGTAAGCTACCGGCACCGTTGCTACCGTACCGCCATAGTACGAGTTGTGCTCGCGGGCTCGTTGGATGCACCGGCACCGTTAATAACGGTGCCGGTGCATCTGAGCTCCCAATTCC
Organism: Ambystoma mexicanum; assembly: GCF_040938575.1. NCBI lineage: Eukaryota > Metazoa > Chordata > Amphibia > Caudata > Ambystomatidae > Ambystoma > Ambystoma mexicanum. The sequence goes on from NC_090932.1 coordinate 1,531,250,999, forward strand.
CACTGAGCCCTATGGGGCTCAAGTGGGAATGGGGATCTACCGGTACCGGCACCCGCGAAAGGGCAATTATCAGGTCCGCCTAGCTCAGCATGACCCAGTAATTGCCCATTCGCGGGTGCCAGTATGCAACTCTGGCGGCACCCGTGCCGGTTTTACCGGCATAGCTACCGCCAGGGTTGTAATGAGGCCCCACTGTTTCAATAGTACCCAAGGGGGTGTTTTGTGTTAAAATGTAAGTAAATTGTGATATATTCAGCAACAATGGTCAAAATTACTAACTGTATAGTTAAGTAACTCATCAAACTGGCCCACATTGGCCAAGATGGTGGCCCATTTTGACTGGCCCACAGTAGCATTTTACATTTTTGGTACAGGCATTGCCCTTTAGGCCAGTCCGAGCCTGGCGGCTCATCCATAATGGTGAGGGGGCGCCCAGCCAGTGGCCCCTCACCCATTATGGAGGAACTAAGGAGCCAGCCCAGTGAAACAGTGAGCACTCACGCAGCTGCTTTTTCCATCTGATGGAGTGCTCCTGGGCTGGCTGAACTGTCAAAGGGAAACAATGGTTTCCCTTTGACAGTTCAGTTTAGTTCCTCAGCCGCATATGCTCACTGAGCCATGCAAGTGCTAGGGTGTTTTGCTTTGCTAGCATTGCATAGCTCATTGGAAATGCTGGCTGGGGCACTGCATGTCTATATGTCCGAGGGGGAGCGCCTGCGCCTCCTCGCACATACGGACAGAGCAGCATGGAGCAGGGCGTTTCAGCACCCACACGCAGGCCAATGCAGAAGGTACGTTTATGTTCACTGTTTTTATTTAAACATGTGTATGTTATGAGTGAGTGTATGGTGATGGATGCTCGTGTGAATGATAAGAGTGATTGCTGTATGAATGTGCAGCGCCTTGCATACACACATAATCATGTTGATTGTGTTAGGCCCAGTGGGGCCTAGGGGACAGGGATGGTATCTTTTTACTGGACATCTACCATAGATGTCCAGTACAAAATGTCATGCCTGCCCCCTGGGACCCCCAACACCAATTGCAAACTGTTTGGCTATTTACCCATTTTTTTGTTAAAAGTATGCTCTATGCAACATTGTAACCCATTATTTAAAAATAATTCACAGGGGGAAACCCCCCCCCGAACCTCCCTTTATTGGTTCGGGCTCCCTCACTATGCTCTGTCGCTATGGCATTTTTGGGGGAAATAGTTATGCCCCTCTACTTAAAAAAATCACCAGCCGCCACTGGCCCTCAGACTGTGTTGGGAATGGGATGGGGGAACCCAGGGACTATGGAGGGAGCACAATGGGTGGGAAACATGGGATAGTGGTGGGAGCAGAGTGGGGAGAGCCCAGGGTGTGTGATTGGGGGGGGGGGCGAGACCAGGGACTGGGTAGGAATGGGATGAGGGAGCCCAGCGACTGTGATGGGAGCAGGTGACAGCGTGCAATACATACTGTCCATTTGGCATTTCTGGGGGGTCCCGACCTGCCAAATTTTGCTCAGGGGGGCCCCGGCCAAAAAAGTTTGAAGACCACTGACTTACACTCAAGGTTTCTTGATAAAACAATTATTAATTTATTTCATAGTCAGTTGTATAAGCCTTCTTCGGAAGGGAGCAATATATATAAACTTATAATACATTTCAAAACACACTCTGTTTCTCTAAATAGATGATACCCATTGGGGATGGCACACAGACACTTCCTACACCCTTAGGTGTCTTAAATAGCTAGGGTGCTCTGGACATTGATTTATCACTGACACCTTTAGAGCAATACTGAGTTTGGTGTAAAAGATAGAATAGAGGAATAAAACAAAGGTTAACAAATAATTAATAAACAGGTAAGTACTTTTGATACCTTCCAATGCATAGTAAAATTAGCCCTTTCCTGGGGGGAAAGGCCAAAGCACAAAGTCAGAGGTAAATAGGAGTCTTTCAGGGAGCCAGGATAGCCAATGTTAATTGCACAATGTCTAGGGGAGCTGAAGATCTTCTTTGCAGGTAGGTAACAGGTTTTTAGAAATGTTTATTGAAAATAGAACACTTGAAGTGCCACAAGCTGGGACGCTTGTGAGGGGCAAAGCTTTAGCAACTCTGCAAGGTAACCAAGACAGGTCTCAAAGGAGAGCAATTAAGGCTACACAACAAGAGGTAAGTTCTCTTAGACTTTACAGTACCGCTGGTTAGAAGAAATGGTTCCAGCTGTCTTCTGTTCCTGTACAGCTCTGCAGATCCTGTTGTTCCTGAGCCTCAGTCGTGGGGATAAGAGGGAGGATGTCTGGGGACTCCTGCTCTGCAATGGGAAGGTCAGCGGCAGCAATGGGCAAACTACAATTCAGCGGTTCTTCAGTGTTTCAGCTCCTCAGATCTGACAGCAAATAGCAACACTGCGGTTCTCGGATACCACTTTCCTCGCATCTGGGGTCCAGCACTCTGTTGAGGTGGCTCTGGCTTGGTCAGTCCTGCATCGGGGAAGTCCAGAGGATCTTCCTAGCGTTCGGGTCCGACTTAAAAGCAACACAGACCATCTGATGTTCCTCTCCCTGGCACTTCGGTTCCAGCAGCAGTGGAAGTACAGCCAGCTCTGAGAGGATGTCCAGACGGGCTTACTTTGGAGTTGATTGGTCCCACCAACTCAAGGGGAGAATTTGTCCTTGCAGGGCTTCTCTAGTTGATGCGAATTCGGAGCTTCAGCACAGCAGCAGGACTTCACCGGGCAAACCAACGGTCCAGGAGTTGCAGCAGGCATCTCTTCCAAGTTCTTCTTCGGATTCCTTCGTCCAGTGGTCGACTCTGTCTTCCAAGCCAAAAAGCCTCGCCTTTTATGCAGGTTTCTCCCATTCATTCCAGCCTAGCTGTCAATCACACAGCAGGGTGGCTGTCAGGGGCGTTGCTAGGGGGGGCTAAGGGGGCTATAGCCCCTGATCTTTTGGTTGTAGCCCCGGATAGAATCTCAGGAGCTACAGCCAAAAGTCTAGCTAGCCCCCAGTCCCAACAGTTCCGACATCAGCTTAGCCCCGGGTCTTTTCCAGACCTAGCAACTCCCCTGGTGGCTGTCCTTGCCGGACAGCCAGCCGGCCAATCACCTTTTGGGTGCATTCCTGTAACCAAGGGGATTAAGCACAGGGGGGATCATTACGACCCAGCTTCAAATGGATGCCGGGCACCAGTAATGACACCGGTGCCGATAATCCCTTTGCGCCCTATTCCGAGGTCCCTTTGCGTTTCCTTCCTTAACGCCTGGTTTTAGCAGACGTTAAGGATGGGATCCGCAAAGGGACTTCAGAGCTAATAACGGTACCGTAATTCACGTTATCGTTATTAGCATCCTCCCCATTCCCATTGAGCCCTATGGGGGCTCAAATGTGAATGGGGATTGACATTTTCAATGGGGATTTACCGGTCCCGCAAAGGTCGGACTAGGCCGGTAAGTCCCCATTGAACCAGGGCGGACATGGTACCGGTAATGGTGCTAGTCATGGCTAGTCATGGTGCTAATAGCGCCATGACTAGCACCAACCTTGGAATGAGGCCCTGGGAGTTTCGGGCACCTCCCTCACTTCCTGCCCCTGCCAGACATACTGGAGCCAGAGGCGGGCTTCACTCATGAATCCCGCCAAAGACAAAATGAACAAAGGTACCAAACCTGGTTTGGCGCACAGAGTAAATCTCAAGAAGGACCTTTCCAGCAAGAAATGGAGAAAAAAAAAGACCAGGCCATTTTGATGAAATGGGAACCCATGGGTGCTTTACTGTAGCTGCGAAGGCAGTCCGCAGTAAGAACACACAATGGTAGTAAAAAGTAACCCACTGCCACCAGCCAATAATTGTAGAAAGGGTAACATAAATATGTTACAGAGAAACTAGACAAAGGGGATACTATGTAACCCCTCCAGCACTCTATGGTAAGATAATGGGCCTCATTACACGGTAGGCGGTGAGCCATGGCGCTATTAGCGCCATGGCTCATGCCGGTAAAATATCGGCACCGCCTTGGCGGAAAGGGGATTTACCGCCCCATTCCAAGGTTGGAGGGGCGGTAAATCCCCCTTCCGCCATTGCCCTTCCCCATTCCCATTTCTGCCCCGTAGGGCTCTATGAGAATGGGGAAGGCGCTAATTACGGCACCGCAATTTTGCGGTGCCGTAATTAGCTCCGAGATCCCTTAGCGGGTTGGTTTTTAACGCCTGCAAAAAGCAGGCGTTAAAGCACCAACCCGCTAAGGGACCTCGTAGTAAGGCGGTAGGGATTTACCGGTACCGGTATTTTACCGGTACCAGTAAATCCCTACCGCCATCCGTGTAATGAGGCCCAATGTGTGCTGGGTCTAGAAAGTTACAAAAGATAAGTAAAGTCAATTTCACTTCCCTGCTCTTGGAAACAGTAGTTTCACCAATAGAAGGTATTCAAACCTTTGGGAAATCTAAGAGACTTCCCTGTGCCACTGCACTGAAGATGCTGTGTGACACAATGTAAAAGATGATGCCTATGGAGTTTGTTAGACTCTAAAGTTAAAAGAAACGCAGAGTCTAAATCACAATAAAAATGCATTAGAGAGTGAGAAAAAGGGCTCTCTCTCTCCAGGTTAGAAATTAAAAGTCCTGAAGTCTAGCAGAAGAGCTGGGGGTCTCTAAGGTAGAAGGGCATTAGCACATTTTTGATACTCCTCCCTAACAGGGTGGTTATAGAAGGGGGCTGGATAGTACATCCTAGAGAGGGCTGGCCATTTGATGTAGTGTCTTAGATGGGTCTGTTTTAGAGAATGGTAAGGGTGCAGCTCCTTTGGGGGATTGGATGGTGATTTGTAAAGGGTGTCCAGGTCAGCTTTACAGCAGGTTTGAACTGGGGTCTAGGAATGGATGATGCAGGGCAGTAAGTCATGTGGAATGGAGATGCGCCTGGACGGTTCTCTAAACATGGGCTATAGGCTGCAATGCGCAGAAGGGTCTGAAGGCAGCTGTGTAGAAAGGGCTGGTTGGGTGCTTGAAGGGTTTATTTAAAGATTTGCACTAGGGGCTTGGAGCAGTATCGCAATGGCGTTTTTGAGAAAGGTCTGTATGGGGTATTACCGACTATTGTCAGAACGGTCTTTGCTTGCTGGTCTGGTTGGAGTACAGAATCGGGGTGTCTGTATAGGAGCACTGCAGAGATTGACGGGAGCTTGGCACACATGTCTAGAGGCTGGTCTGCAGGGGGGACGGGTGTGACGAGGGTTGTCCAGATAGCTGCAGTCTGAGGGTTCCTGAAAAGGATATTCTTTTGAAGGGGCATTGCTTGTATTTGATTAGGAACGGCTGAAATAGAAAAAGTAAAAACTCTGGTGATGCACAAGGAAGCATCACTGAGCGCAGAGTCCCAAGTCATGCAACTGACTAAGAACTGCTCATTTTACCTGAGGCTCCTACACAGAATACGCCCCTATCTAAGTGAGGAACATTGCTCCACAGTAGCAAGATCCACCATATTGTCCAGGTTAGATTACGGTAATGCCCTGCTTCTAGGAGCTAACAAAAGGCACATTGCAAAATGTCAAAAAATGGCTGTGAGAATCATCCTAGGAAAAAGGAAAACAGAACACATCAGTGAAGACAGGAGAAATCTACACAGGCTTACTATCGAAGATAGAATACAGTTCAAAACCCTGACGCTAGCTCACAGGTGCGTCCATGGGGAAGCCCCAGCATACCTCAAGAAGAAACTGATTACATATGTACCGACATGGGGTCTAAGGTCTGAAGCCCAGGGCAGCCTTGTACACCAGTTTCAGGAAAACCAACGGACTTGTCAAAGCCTTTCACACCAAAGCTGCGACCTTGTGGAATAACCTCCCACCACAAATAAGACTGGAGCTCTCATACATTACCTTCCGAAATTAGATAATTTCCTTAATCTAAGCTAAAGCCTGCCTGAAAATCTGTAGATTCATGTTGTCCCGTGACTTGTTTGTATAATGTGACTCTGCGTGTACATGTGGCGCCCTGATGCCTGCGGGCTACGGCGTGGTAAAAATAAATAAATAAATAAACATGTCCTTGGCCATATGTGCGGATTTATGTGACGCCCGTGTATGGATTCTTTACCGCAAGTGCAGTTGCTTGGACCTGATTGGCTGTGTGTGGTTAAGAGTTCCACCCATTTCCCGGGGCACATCATCACCCCTTCAGCTACACCCAGGGCATAAAACGTGATGTATTAGTCACACATGTACGGGTTCCTCTGTGCTTGTCCTAATCATTGCTTGGAAACTTGCATTTACTGTGTTTCCACATTTTGAGCCTGCCTTTAATGGCTTCTTAGTGCTGCTTGCATTATCTTTTTGATTTGTTTTTCATCACTATTTGTAACTTTGACTTTACAGTTTGAGCTTCCCAGTAAATTTGACATTCTGCTCAATCTCTCAGTTTGACACTCATAGGAAGCTCACAGTTGTACATTCCCAATCCCAGTAAGCTATTGATTTGACATTCCATACATTCTTAGTCTAACATTCCCAGCGAGTTTGACATCGCCAGCAAACTCCCATTTTGAAATCCCAAGTAAGAGCCCAGTTTGCACAATTCCACTGTAATGGAAAATTCCAAAGTATCCCCAACCCCCATTGTGAGCAACTTCTGGTTGGAGACATCCTGCTAGTACATCTCAAACTGAAACCCCACAAGACATATCCCGCCGAAAACACACGGAACGTGGTGGGAGGCAACGTGATGAGGTCTGGGACTCCTCACACTGAGACAAAGCTTTCCAAATCCGCGGGACACAATGACTGCATAATAAGGTGCCAACGGCTATCGTCTTGGAAACTTATACGTTGAATAGTTTACTTAATATCAGTGCGTGCATAGTGCAGAGCGAATGGTTGTCACCTCCTGCTTACAGGTAGCCTGCATTCTCACACAAGGTTCTGATCTTCCTCTCTCATGCTTTGATAATATGCCTTTTCAATGTCCCTAAGAACGCTACACTGTACCACACTGCAGTTAGATGACACATTACACAAAAACCAGTAGAAGAGTTACCATTGCAGATTGACCAACAGTTATTGAGGTCTATTAAGAAACATCAATGTTGTCAAATTATCCATTGTTTTTTTAGGTCTCCTGCTATTTCCATCGACTTGCATTTTAGCCCTCGAGACTGCTCCATAAACAGGCGCCAACGCAATTGAAAATTGCCAAATGCGACCGAATGTTTCAGTTTGGATGCCAATGGGGCACTGTACTTAGCAAAAGGAAAATATTCTCTGTTGGACATCAGTGGTCGTGTAATTTGTATAATTACCAGCAGAGGGAGATGCTGCTTTATTTATCACTGGTCCTCTTCAGCATCGTGTTAGATCAAATCAAAGTAGGTCAGTTTCGCATGGTTTATTTATTTATCGTGATGACACTTTTTAGCGTTCCTAGGAGGGGTGGGGGCAGAAGGGAAGGACCGTCGGAACATTCACATCAGGTGTGTGCAACAAAGGAAGAACATCGCGAAGACAAGTGCAACAGATACAACCAATAAGTGCAATATCTGTGGAGTGGAGGTAAAGAAATCGGCGTCAGTGGCGCGAGAGAAAGGAGTGGGCAGGAATAGAGGGCCACCCATGGCAGGAAGAAACCACTCGCGGGACCGGGGGTGTTTTCCAAAAGCGAGGATGCTGTTCTTCAAATCTCAGTTTGGGGGTGAGCATTGCTGGCAAAAGGTCCAACATAGCCTAGCATTTTTCCACTGATTGTTTTTAAAGGTGTGAGGACCGCGAGCATTTCATAGGGGGAATAGCCTTGGGGATTTAATTGGTAGCGAAGGCCAGGTGCAGCCAGGTTCCCAGGAAGCTCTATGCTTGTGGGATGGAGTCACACAGTTGGTAGCTAAGGACCATACAGGCTGCCTTCTTTAGAAGGAGTTGTTATTGATGTGTTCATTTCTTGGGAAGTCCCAGATAAAGACGGCTACAATTGGTGGGCTGCGATGGGGTAGTCCCTCTTTTAGGTTGTTGGCCGTCCCGGTTTTTTGTTTTGAAAATCTGGTCACCCTAGGCTACATAGTCCAGGCACGAGCTGATCATGGCAACAGTTACCTGAATTACCAGGAGTGTGAGTTGAATTTTTGTTTTGTGTAATCTCCTGGATCTGCTGCGAAAAGGTTAGTGTAATGTCAAAAACAACTGCAAGGGTCTTCGCAGTTCTGGAAAGGTAAGGGAGAAGACCACACAGAGAAGGGACAGACGAAAGGAAGAGGCAGAGGACTGGAAGCTCCAAAAGAGATGATTATGTGTGTGATGCATTTCGGCAAAGGCAATTAGCAATCATCGGCTCCATGTGTTAAAATCGCAGAAAAAATGTCTGTGGTTACAAAATATTGCGGCGAAAATGCCGTGGTTTTGCCGCCGCAATCCATGCAATCACTGCATACCCAATCATCCAGTCTATTGTGCAGCTCATGGTGCTGGTGGTGTTGAGGGCATGAGATGAGAGACTGAAGGGTATTTCTGCGCCGTCTGCTCAGAGTTGAAAGGTGGTGATGAACAAAAAAGATGTTGTTGAGAGGTTTGAGGTAGGTGCCAAAAAGCCAGGAGGAAGAGTATGGAACCTTGAGGGACACCGAAGTTAAGAGGGGTGGCCATAGAGGGCAAGAGGCTTACACACGCACAGGACAGCCTGTTGATGAGAAATTAGGAGGTCCAACTGAAAGAAGAGCCAATTATGCCAAATGATTGAGTCAGGCGTTTAAGGCGGATAGTGTGATTCACTGTGTTGAAGGCCGAAAGCAGGCCAAGGAGAAGGATAGCAATGATTGAGTCAGGCGTTTAAGGTGGATAGTGTGATTCACTGTGCTGGAGGCCAAATGGCATGCCAAGGAGAAGGATAGCAATGATTGAGTCAGGCGTTTAAGGCTGATAGTGTGATTGACTGTGCTGAAGGCCGAAGGTCATGCCAAGGAGAAGGATAGCAATGATTGAGTAAGCCGTTTAAGGCAGATAGTGTGATTCACTGTGTCGAAGGGTGAAGGGCAGGCCAAGGAGAAGAAGGATAGCAATGATTGAGTCAGGCGTTTAAGGCAGATCGTGTGATTCACTGTGTCGAAGGCTGAAAGCAGGCCAAGGAGAAGGATAGCAATGATTGAGTCAGGCATTTAAGGCGGATAGTGTGATTCACTGTGCTGAAGGCCGAAGGGCATGCCAAGGAGAAGGATAGCAATGATTGAGTCAGGGTTTTAAGGCAGATAGTGTGATTCACTGTGCTGAAGGCCGAAGGGCATGCCAAGGAGAAGGACAGCAATGATTGAGTCAGCCATTTTAGGCAGATAGTGTGATTCACTGTGTCGAAGGGTGAAGGCAGGCCAAGGAGAAGAAGGATAGCAATGATTAAATCAGGCGTTTAAGGCGGATAGTGTGATATACACTGTGTCGAAGGCCGAAGGGCAGGCCAAGGATAAGAAGGATAGGAGGAGAGTTGGTATTTTGAGCTTTCAGGAGCTGCTCCCCGATGAACAGTAGTGATGACTGAGCGCCTCTTGAGGGGCAGAAGCCATATTGGTGGTCTTGGATGAGATTATTGCCTTAGAATCGTCCATCGGTTGACGCGCACCAACTTTCTCTGCTATCTTGCCCAGGAAGGGGATGTTAGGGATAGGTTGATAGTTGGACAGGAGGGTTGGACCCAAGCGCAGGTTTTTTGAGGAGAGATGAGATTCAGATTCTTTTGGAGAGGAGGGTGTGGATCCTGTAGTGAGGGAGAGATTCACTGTCGTGGCAATAGGTGCGAAAATGGAAATACTTTCCTAGATTGTTTTATTTTTTAATAATAATAATAGTAATTTAGCATTTATATAGCGCTACGCGCCCTCAGGTATCTGAGTGCTGCTTATTATTACCCACGGTGTGTGGTGCTCATTTATTGACCTCGTAAGGATGAAAGGCTGAGTTTGGTCCTGCTGGGATTCGAACCTGTGGCAGCAGGATCTGCACAGATGTCAAAGCGAGCGCTCTTTTCGGTGTGCTATCTGACCAGCTATTTTATTTGATTATTGCACATATACTAATTAGATGGCACCAGGGGGTTCATGGTGGTTTGTCGTCAGAGGGGTGGAACATGGTTGAGATCAATGACTTCCAACCCGTAAATGTATCGGGGAGACCATCCCCGTGAGAGTGTATTGATGCACCTCATGCTCTTGTTTCGGCTTCGCTCCAAGACTTAAAGTCATAAAGCCATGCTTTGAATTGGGGACTTTTCAGAGACTTCCAGGACATGGCAATCCGCCTTTTGGCAAGTATACATGCTAGGTCCATAAACATTTAGGCATGTTTTAATGTGCTCTGTCTAACATAGGTCCCAACAGGCATTCCTTCGGGGTCCAGTTGTATCTAGTAATCCCAGCTGACTTGCACCCTTGTTCAATTTGGTCCAAAAAGCCTGTATTTTAACACATTTCCAGAACATATGAATACGATCTGCCTTGTCTTGGTTGCACCAATGACATGCAGGTGGTGTGTTTGTACAGAATTTGGCTATCCTTGCAGGGGTCATGTACGTGCGGTGGAGACCATTTATCAGTAACAGTCTGAATCTGGCGGTTCGTGATACATTTTGGGGAAACCTAGCACACGGCCCCATTCCAAATTAGTGATTCCCTCACCCACATCTGTTTCCCAGCTAGACCTCAGTTTAGGGTTTCTGGTTACAGAGCACCCCAGCAGGCAACCATATAGTCTCGATACAGGCCTCCAGCCATCTTCCAACGTGTCAGCCAAGGCCAGGAGTGGTGTTTCCTCCTGTTTATCAGGCCAACCGTTCCATCTGCGTCTTGCAACCCCCCTCACCTTAGTGTATCTCAAAAATTGATCCGTGGGCAAGCCCGATTGTTGGTTCAAGTTTTCCATGTCTCTAAAGCTCCCATTGTCGTAGAGATCACCCCAGGTATATATGCCAAATTCCTCCCAAAGCCTAGCCCCGGCCAGATCTCTCTGCTCGTGTATACATCAGCCACTATTGGGGTGCTAGGGGAGTAGAGGAGGTCACCTTGAGTACCTTCAGAGCTCTGGATCAGATTTACCTTCAAGAACTACCAGCTGAGGCAGGGAATTCATGCAACTAGTCGGGAGCCACAGTGCTTCTTTAAGTTTGGCTGGCATCACCAGGTGCTGGAGCAGTGCTGTTTCTGTCGTGGGAGTGTCCGACAGCCACTTTGACACAAAACTCAATTGGGCAGCTAAGTAGTTGACTTTGAGCCTTGGCAGCTGCGCTCCATCATCTTTATAGGGAAGGCACAGTGCCTCAAGGGAAAGTTTGCAGCAACCTGAACCCCAGAGGAAGTCTCTAATTAGTGAGTCTAGTGAGCGGAAGAAAGCCGCCCCTATATAGTGATGTATGTTAGTAAAGTTGTAGAGGAACCTAGGAAGGACAACTATCTTGACAATGGCGATGTCTGCCCATGTGCGACAACTGCAGTCGAGACCAGAAGTTCATGGACCTCTTGAGACCATCCACCACCCGAATCGTGTGGCATGTGTGTGTAGGTTTCGGTAAGTGGGTAACTTGGATTCCCAGGTATAAAAAGGATTGTGTTTCCCAGATAAGGCCCAGTTCAGGTAGATCTGCCTTATTTTTCTCCCTGAGTCCGCTTAGAGGGAAGGGACAGGATTTCCTTTTGTTAACAGAGATCCCAGATAGTTCTGCAAACCTATTCAGTACATCTAGGATCATGGGAAGGTTATGTAGTGTCTCACACAGGTAGAGCAGGATGCCATCTGCATAAAGTGATATCAAGTGGTTGTGGCCCCCGATCTGAATGCTGCCAGGGTTTCCATGCCAGGGTTTCCATGGATAATATATATAGCATGGGTGAGAGAGGGCAACCCTGACGGGTGCCCCTGCCTATGTTCCAGGCTCTGGAAATCTGGCGGTCCAACTCACTCGGGCCGTCGGTGAGGTGTACAGCAACACCACCCATTTTATAAAGCCCACCCCGAGTACGAAGCTCGGTAGTGAGGAGATCAGCCACTCCCAGTATACAGAGTCAAATGCCTTAATGGCATCGAGGGACGCCACTACATACTGTTCTTTGCATGTGCTTGTTTGGTCAATAATGTGTTGCAGTCTGCAGAGGTTCAACACATTATTACGGCCTGGCACAAAGCCGGTTTGGTCTGCATGGATCAGGGATGTGGTTACTCTACGCAGGCGAGCCGCCAGAACGGTTGTGAGTATCTTGATATCGTAATTTAGTAGGGAAAGAGGTTGGTATGAGTCGCATCTATCTGTTGGTTTCCCGGGTTTGGGATAGGTATTAACAAGGTCCCCCTCATGCTAGCCGGTAGACTCCCACATTCATAGGCCTCCTCACTTACATTTAGGTGCATTGGAGCTAGGGTGGACCCATACGCTTCATAAAATTCCGGCGAAAGCCCATCGCTGCCCAGCGATTTACAGGTGGAAAGGGAGGTGATCCTTACACTTATTTCCTTCCACAGTGATTGGGTGGTCTGGAGAGCTTTGCTGGTCCGCTGCAAGCATAGGTAGTCTGATCAGTGAGAGAGCCTCCCTTATTTCTGCTTGGGCAACTGCGTTGTTCTGACTGTATAGGTGCGTGTAGTAAGTGGTGAAGGTGCGACCCGGGGAAAGGGGGGTAGATCTGTCAAGTACTGCATCGCTAACACAGTTGAAGTCGCCACCCCATATAATGAAGCCGTCTCGCCTAGGCGCAGAGCATGCGTATGTGGGGTGGGATAGCGTGATTCGGGAAGTATGAGTTGATAATGCAGATTTCTCTATGGTTAAGGTAACCCTGTATGATTAAGTATCTCCCCTCACTATCTTTCTCAAGCAGTTGAAAGGGAAGCGACCCATCTATCCAGGTGAGTACCCCCCTGGAGTATGTGACCCTGTAACCTATTCCACCGCAGCGGTTCAGTAGTGCCTCTTGTTCTTCAGCTACTAGTTGGGTCTCCCTTAGTAAGGCTATAGAAAAGTTCCTTCTCTGTAATTAAGATTTCACCCTAGTCCTTCATAGATAAGAGTTAATGCCCCATACATTCCAGGTAAGTATTCTGGTAGTAGACATGTCATTAACATGTATTGGGTTGGCCTAAGGTGGCCAGGGGAGGCCCACTGGTGTACCCCGCTACTTTCCTGCCCAACCTCGTCCCACATGGTATGGGTGAGCTACTGTGCTGAGTCGATGAGGGCATGATAATATCCCGGGTGTGCCTACTGAACCCGGTAGCGCCCGCCAGTCAGGCCAAACATATTCCTTTTTGAGCCAAAATGAATGGAAGAAACAAACACGTATCCTTAACAATACAAACATAAAACATTGCCCAACAAAACCACTTCGTTCAGGCAGACCGGTACCGCAGGGACCTGGAGTGGCTGTAGCGTACCAGGCAAAGTGATCAGCAACAGGCTCGACCCTGTTAACTGTTATTAGTGGGTTGTTGAGTCCAACAGTAGGTAACTGGGTTTCACCCCCACTGAACAAGACAGGACATTAACAGCAACATTAACAGCGGCACATGTAGCCAGACCTCGTATCTGGCAGTAGGAACAACTTGTAAGCGGGTGCCGGGAGTGGGGAGCCTGCCACATGAGCAGTGTTAGAGCCAGGTTTGCGCTCAGTGGTGGCCCCGGAGTACGTGTGGTGGACCCCCATGTCAGTGTGGGAAGTACAGTTGCTACTAGAGTTGGTGGAGTGAGGTCTGCGGCCCCCTCCATTTCATCAAGTGTCAGAGTCTTTGTTATTGGGCAGGTTTCTATGTTCCATCCACATGGTAGCCGCTTCAAGACTGTCTAAGAAATACGATTTACCATTGTAAAGGATCTTCAGCCCGGCAAGGTACATAAGCATGTATTTGAGCCCTAGTTGCCTGAGCATTGCCTTTGTATGCACAAATGTATTTCTGGCTCTTTGTACTGCAGGAGTATGGTCCGGGTAGATGGCTATTCTTGAGTTGTCTCTTAATATCTCCCCACCTTTCCTGGAGTGTCGTAGGATGACCTCCCGGTCTTGTAAATTAAGGATCCAGCAATCATCAGACAAGGGTGGGATCCCAGTGGTGGCCTCTTCTGGAGGAACCGATGGGCTCTCTCGACTGTGAACCCCTGTGATAATTTGCCTGGGCCAATCTCTTGTAACAGTAGGTTTTCTACATGCGAGGTGGGATCAGGCCCCTCTGAGCCATCCAGTAGGCCAAGCACCCATATGTTATTCCTGCATGATCTGCCCTTGGCATCTTCAGAACATGTTTCCAGTGTGGAATTCCTTCTTTCCAGCTACCTAACTCTCCCTTCCAGCTCTTTGGTGGTGGCAGCAGTGTCCTTTAGTGTTAGTTCTGCCACAGTGACCCTCTCTGATAGTTGCCCGACGCCCTGCAGCAGGAGCTACACATCAGCCTTGACCTTGTCTATCCTGGTTTCTAATGAGGTACGTAGGGCAGCAAATGCAGCCAGGACTTTTTCCTGACGGTCGAGGTTGGGAGTTTGAGGTGACGGTTGCTCGGCACCTGATGTCTGGGGTGCACCAGCGTGCTTGCCCTGGCTAGCGAACGAGTCCATGATGGTGGCTTTCCCTTTGTGTTTCGTCAGTGACATATCAGAGAAGTGGTGTTGTAGTTGACGTGGGGAATGTGCCAGTGTTCCAGTAATTACCTTCGGGCTCACAGGGTCTGATAGTACTAGCACTTCTGAGGTGGTGTCCCTTTACAGGTCAAGCACCTATTAGTGTTATTGCTGGCTTAGGTGGGGTAATTCCAAACGGCCCGCTCAAGTACAATTAGAGGGGCTGCACCGGTGTACTGGGGGGCTTCCTTGTGTCAATACAGCTCAGTGGGAGGGAGCCGACTTGCTTAATTGCCTTCCCTCTGCCTCAGACCCCTGTGGGCCAGCCGGGAGTTGTCTGGCGTAGTAGCTGCTCGCCTAGGTCCCACTACCCAGGAGGGGTGGACGTGTCTATGTCGCCCGGCTGAAGCACCAGGGTAGCTTGTGTGGTGGTGTTGCTGGGCACAAATGCAAGTAGTCGAGGTGTAGTAATTACAAGCCCCACCGGGCAGTCTGGTGAAGGTACCTGCTGTGTCTGTGCTATTACTGGACGGTGCGCCGTGTCAGCGGGAGAGCTTCTCTTTGTTCTGCATCCAGCGTTCTCTCAACAGCCCCCGCACCAGCGATGGGTGCTAAGGCTCGGGCCCGCCCAGTGGCGGCTCGGTCCCTCACTCCAGGAACTGACTGTAAGGTGTTCAATGGGCGGCAGGCACGGGTCCTCTCTAGGCACGTTCCCTTGGAGTACAGAGGTGAATGCAGCTCAAGTGGGCAGGCTCCCAGCTGCGTTATGTCCCATCACTGGCATCCGCCAGTGCAGAGTGAGTGTGTGGTCCGTGGGGTGTAGGGGAGGGAGCATACCCATGTGAACGGCAAAGCCTGTCTTAGCAGTTGTCTCGTCGGCTACTTGTGGTGCGCTGCAGCAGACGCCATCTTGTGTCGCAGGGACTCCAATTTTCAGCAACTCGTTTCTCCTGTTTGACAGCACCGATATTTGTCAAAATGGAACACAACAGGCAGATGCTGGTTTCTCCCACACCAGGATGTCCTTTTATTGCATATTTAAACGGTAAAGATACCCACTGGAAGGATCAAGACAGGATCCCAGTGGGAGCTCCAAGCAGTCACAGCCTCACTGCATGAGCTCAAGCCATGGCCCCCGGAAATGTTTTCCTTGATAGTTTAGTTTTTGCAGGACAAGGAATAGTTTGCTCAGAGGACGCTTTCCTTGTATTGGTTACTTTTACGATGACTTTGGGAGTCACTGGATTGAAGAAGGTGATGTAGGTGTTTACGCTAGGGTCTGACGTAGCAGGGGAGTTGGATCTGGAAAGGCTTGTGATGGATCTGCGTATGGCATTTGTCTTATCGCTGAAAAACAGTGATAAGCTATACGTGATGGATTGGGGGGGAGCCATGGAAGAGGAGCATTGGAGAAGTGGTTTTAGGTTTTTGGAAATTCTGAAACACTCTGTGGCTTTATTGCTAGTCTTGGAATTTGTGTAGCAAGTCAGTATTTTTCCCGAGGAACATGGCATTGTAGCTGTTTTGTTGGGGAAGGTACTGTCCTTTCTTTTAATGATCTTTGGATTTCCTCCAGCTCTGCTCAAGCTATGACATTTTTTTTCGTAAAGTCTGGTCAGTGTTGAATCAGAAATGTATTTTGAATTATGGCAGGGATTTTTTGAGAAAGGGATGAACGGTGCTCAGAGTTCTTGTTAGATCATCACACCGGAAGAGGGGAAAGTATCTAAGTCATTATACCGTTCTAGGAGATTGCTGAAGATTGTTGGCGGTGGACTCGTTTCATGGTGTGTATTTGAATGAAATCCAGATCAGTGATAGGCAGGGCAGAGCAGGCCTTGGTGGGCTTTAGAAGGGTGGTTAGGGGTAGACAGTGGCCAGACCAAGGTAAGGGGATAGTTTTTATAGTGGGCAGATGTAAGTGTGGGGAGGAGATGATGGTAAGTTAAAAAGGAGGGGCAAATGAGTTGCCCCAGTAGGATTCCCATAATGTACTGGATAAGGGTCTGAACAGGCCTGGCAAGTAATTATATTTTGTCTTGCATTCAGGAAAGAGCAGAACCACTGACCAACCAACCCCTTGATCCTCATTCTATGATATTGCACCTCAATAAGAATCCCATGATCAATGGTGTCGAAAGCTGCCAACAAATCAAGCACGAACATGAGCCACCGTCGTCTAAGACTCTTACTGTTTCCGTACTGCATCCTGTACGAAAACCAGATTTGCATCGAGCTAACAGATTTTTTTTTTATAAGTTATCCATTCGTTTAACTGCTCGGAAACAACTTTTGTAAAAGGTTTGCCCAAAAATGGTAAAGAAGTAGCTGGCCAATAATTAGGCAGATTTTCAACATCTAAGTTGGATTTTATCCAATAGATGAGATACATGACCTATTTTAAGGGAATCAGGAAAGCAACCAGATTCAAGAGGCAGATGAACAATTTAAAGAAAAAACCGGGAACAAAGTAACAAAATGCTCTTTAACCTTAAATGTGGGACCTAGTCGGAATAAGTGGCTTTTGTATTTGACATCATAGTCATACGTTTAGCAGCACCTGGTAGAGTAAAAGTACCCCAAAACCCCCTAGATTTACAGGAGGACAGAAACATTATTAGATATCTCTGATAATTCTTTTAGGATGTCTGCAAACTTTTCGAAGAAAAACGAAGCAAAATCTTGGTATTTTGTCTCGGTAAAGATGTTTGTTTATACAACAATGGGTTCTTTTTCACCAGCAGCAGAGAAAAAAGAGCTTTCAGTTTGTTTGTTAATGCGCTTTCAATAGTGGAATTATAGTCAGCCTATTTGGCCCTTGCAACATTATCTAAGTAACATCGGCATGCTTGTTTTAAATTCCTTAAATTATCAGTCAGAGAAGAGGAGCGCCAGATAAGTTGCAATTGACAAGCCGATTGTCTTCGTGAGTTTATTCTTCATAAAACCTCAGAGAACAATTTTTATCCTTCCGGTCATCAATATTCGAAAGCGTTGTTGAGAGAAAAGACATTTCCCCTCAGTTTATGCCAAATCGGCCAGGTGGAAAGAGTATGGCCTGCATATGAGATTCCCACTTCTCTGTGTTAAGGAAAAACATGAGGATATCAGGGATGGAGGTTTTGACAGAGATGTTTCACTATCGATCAACTGCGGGTAGGCCAAGATTGCACTCTAAGGGAAGTTTCATGCAATTCCTACTTGCCGATGTAGAGGAGCAGGGAGGTGGGGAGGAGCAAAGGGTGTGATAGGGAGGATAGTGAGCAAGGGAGGGTAAGTAAGAAGCAGAAGGCCACAGGACAGCTGCAGGCCAAGAATAGAATGGAGAAGAGTGAGTATTCAAATAAGAAGACCCAAGAGAAGAGCTCATAAGTATATGGAACCACGATGGAGAGGAACCCGTGGAGATGAGATTGTGAGAGTGGCAGGTAGATGAAAGGTTAGACGGTTAGGTTAGATCTGTGAGTAGGACAATTGGGATACCCATGCCAGTGTAGAGGAAGAGTAAACGGGTCAGAATTGAGGAGGAAGGTGACATGCATACAGAGGGGCACAATGTATGTGCATAAAGATCCGAGAGGCACAAGAGAGGTCAAGGGGGATCTGTAGGTCGAGAGCATGGATAACAAGGAAAGAAAAGGGAAAAGTGTAAGCCATTTAAAATAGGGCTATTCAGTGTTAGGTGGAGCTCTGTGAAGAAAGCAATCCCAGAGGAGGAATGGGGTAGCGAGGTAGGGCAGGCCATGCGGCAAGGAACTGATACAAGGAAGCACATCCGAGAAGGAACAGGGAAGAGCCTTAACATGAGTCACATTGTCGAACAGTGATCAGGGGAGCTATGGAATAGCGCATTGTGCTCTTATTCGGGGCGGGGGATGCAATGAAATGACTGAGGCGGCTCGGGAGCTGCAAGTTAAGGAGGTGGCTTAAAAGTTAGGTGCAAACGTACAGGCCAAGGGTAGGGAGCATAAACGGAGCACAATTACAGAGATGCACGAAGAGCATTTAAAAGGTTTACTTTTTTGAAGTACGGTGTGTGAGCGCGAGCAGGGGGGCAATGTAGCAGGGTTGTATGCATATAGGGTTCAATGGGAGAATACATGGAGCTGAAGATGCACTAGGTCTTCTACACAGACAAGGATATGTAACAAGCAGCAGCTAGTAAGGGGAGTGTCAGGAACCAGACGGACAACATGGCCGTGCTAGAGAGAATGGATATAGAGCGGATGAGAGAGGGAGAGTAGTGTTATTGGAAGCTAAAAAATCAAAGGAGAAAATACGTAAGTGGAAAAAGGACTTGTGTGAAAAATCCCAGAATGTAGATACCAGTGCCAGCGGATAAAAGGGGCCCTCATCGTCTCTAACAGGGCCAAAAAGAAGATAGCCTTTTACTCTACCGCCATTCACTATGACACCAGGAATGTGATTCCTTGAGAGCATGAAAATGAGGTAGATGGAGTCACGTGGTTATCCTGGGCAATCACGAGCATGCCTGACCCTGATATGGTGGTATGGAGAAAAGGGTCAGGCACTCATTCTGCTGCACGCCTCTACTCAGGCCCAGCAGGCGAGGAGGCCAAAGATGGACTGATACTGGTTTTAGTGGAGTGATTGAGTGATACACTGGGCAGCAGTCAAAGGCGGGTGAACCAGTTCAAATCCTCTTCCTGTTCTGAAGGCCACTTGGTTGTCCAGGACAATTACGAGCGTTACTAACCCTGATATGGATGATTGAAATTAATTTGGTTGTTCACATGCAAGCGACTCATTTTGTGAATTCCATTTGTCACAACTTTAAAATCAAAATATTTTTAAAATGGATATAAATTAATAGTATCAATCATAACTTCATTGGTTTATAGCTGTTTTTGTTGAATTTAATATTATAAAGTTCAATTGCCAGATTCTGTTACTTAATTTGATGGCAAATGGTCTCGTAAACTGAGATACTTAGGCCCTGATTCATGGATTATTTGCGCCGAAATAAACGGGATCTGTGCGCCATTCGGCCCGCAAATCCCTGTTTAACAAATGGGGATTTGCGGGCAGAATGTCACACAGATCCCGTTTTTTTCGGCGCAAATAATCCATGAATGAGGGCCTTAATTTCTTTTGCTACCGAGGTTATAATCTGCTTTAATTCGTAACTTTTTTAAAAAGAAGAGATGTGTATTGTAGTTTGGCGGTCGCGACATTATAGTTGAGTATTGAGTTCCATAGGAAACCTGAAAAATTAATGGCTAATAAATTTTGACTCGTATAACGGAGTCCCCATTCATTTTTCCATAGAAAGTTTTTGCTCAAGCGCACAGCCAAAACCGCTGGATGGAACTGAACTAGGTACGAAACAAATTGGCACAAAGCGTTGACTCTGGGAGGGGCCTGGGGTTATTGTGTCCAGAAGTTTTTAAAATATTTGACCAAGCAGGGGGTGCCCCCTTCTCCAAAATCTATATCTATACCTCCCATGGTGCTTTGCAGCAGAGAGGCTGAGAGGCTTTTCAGAAATGAAAAATCAGCCATCTTTCTGCATAATTACTTTGCTAATAACTACTTGCTGGGTGAATTTGGATGAAATTTAAGAGTTTGTCAAGGGTCCTTCCACCATACTTCAAATTTCTTGAACAAAACGTTGCAAAAGGAAAGTTATAAAAAAAAAAACACCACAGTTTTACAGTTTTTAGCCTATTCATTTTCCCATCGATAAAAAGTGTCGTTTTTGAAGAGCTGTAACGTGAAAAATGCTGGGCAGATTTGGACCAAATGAAAAACAACCTGCGCACACCAAAGTGTTGACTTACATTTTTTTGACTGGTTTGCAGTAAAACCATTCTGTAATTTCTAAAATATTTGACAGAGATGGGGGTGCTCCCTGCTCCTTAAAACCTTTATATCAGCCTTGGTGCTTTTTACAGCAGAGAGGCTGAGCGAGGTTAATAACTTTTGACTTGCTATATAGATTCTGATGAAATTTTCCAAACATTTTGACAAGACCACCACTAAACTGGAGATTTTGGGAACAATTCTTTAGAAAATGAAAAAAGTTATTAATAAAACATAAAAATGCTGTTTTCAGCCTACTCTGATTTGTTTCCCTTACAGAAAAAGTGCAGTTTTTGAACAGCAGTAGCGTAAAAACCACTTGGCAGATTTGGATCAAATAAGAAATAATTTGGGGACGAAGCGTTGACTTAATGTACTTGACTGGTTTGGGGTAAATCCATCCAGTAGTTTAAAAAATATTCAACAGAGAACGGGGTGCCCCCTGCTCCTTAAAACCTTTATATTGGTCATGGTGCTTTGCAGCAGAGAAGCTGAGAGAGGTTAATAACATTTTCGGTAGGGGTCTGGCGTTATTCCGTCCAGTTGTTACTAAACTATTTGACAGAGAAGGGAGTGTCCCCTTCTCCCAAAATCATAGCTATATATGTGTCCCACAATGCATCAGCAAGGCTTTTCAGAAATAAAAAAGCAGCCATTCCTTTTTGCAAGAGGTAACCATGGTTATAACTGGTATAACACGCTCCGAAAACAAAAAGTGGGAAAAATACAATTTAGAGGCGGAAAAAGGATCAAATGGCATCAGGCTAGAGGTGTGGAGGGGGGAAAGAGGAGACCCTGTGTAATCTGGGAGTTGGGGAGGGGGACTGGGGCCCAAGTTAATATCTGAAACATTTTCGCATAACCAATGATTATCCTCCAGGATAACCTCAGTTATGATAGAAAACTATATCGGGAATGAAAGTGTGTCAAACAAAAGGACAAATGCTGGGGAAATGGGAGAGGGCTAGAGAACTTAAAGGGTGTGGGGGAGCATGGCACAAGGAGGGGAGCACTTGGTGAGTGCCTGGGAGAGCAGGGAAGAGTTTTGGATTTTGCACGCTTTTGACGGATAACCGCAGTTATCTCTAGTACAATGATAACCGCGGTTATGCGGAACATGTCTTTTTAAAATAGAGTTAAAAAAATGAGATTAAGACAAAAAAGGGGGAATTTTACAGCTATAGTGAGGTGGGCAGTAATGAGTGTGGCTGAACGCTATGGCTACTCGGTTACTTGAAGGAATCTAATGGGGCAATACGGAAAGCGGCCATGCGAAAGGCCATGGCTAGTGTGCCCAAAATAAACCTAGCGGTGTGGCCACAGCCAATGGCTGAGGCCATTGGTCATGGTTGAGAGCCATGGCTAGTAAGCGGGAAAGAAAGGTAGTGTTTTAAAAGTTAGGCCCTTGCTAGTGGGCCGAAAGACATGTATAGTTGGCCGTGAACACCTAATGGTCTGAAAGAAAAATATTGAGGAACATGTACAACGGACATGGCACCTAAATGGCAACATGTCCGAGGCCCACGGCGGAAGGCAGTGGCCACTACCACTAGCCATGGCCACAGGCCGTGGCTAGTCGGCCCATTTAGGAAAACTGTTGGAGCAATATGTAGAGTGACCACGGCCGAAAGTCTGTGGGCACTGGGCATGGCCAAAGGCCATGGCAAGTGGGACCGGAAGAAAGCTATTGGGGCAACATGTAAAGGAGCCACAGCCAAAGGCCATGGGCGAAGGCCATGGCTAGTGAATGGGAAAGAAGGTTGTGTTTTTGGTCCAAAAGAAAGATATTGGGGGAACATGTACATGTACATTGGGTGGACATGGCCAAAGACCATGGCTAGTGGCACATACAAAAGCTATCGTATAACAAAACCCTTGCAATTCAACTAAATAACTTTAGTTAAACTGTAGTTAAATTGAGCAGACTTAACGCAACTAAACCCTTGAATTTCAGTGGATGTGGGAAGTCAATGGTGAAAAAACCAAGGTGTTGGTGGCGGGTTCCCCTTCTGCTGCTGCATTCTGGAACCTTTTCATTTGACCATCCTCTCTTGGACCCTTTCCTTCCCCTTTTCCATCTGAAAAGGATTTGGTAGTAAATATATCCTCTTTATCTGTGTCAGAGAGGTTATTTTCGAATTAAACTTTTACGCAAGGCTCTTCCTTACCTTCCTTCTCACTTCAGGGCCCTTGTGGTGTCCTCTCTTTTTATGTCTACAATAGATTACAGTAAGTCCTTGTTTCTGGCATAAACCATCTATTGTGGCATCTCCAAGTCCTTCAGAATTCCTCTGCTAGAGCTTCTACCTTTACGCTTAGACATGCTCATATCTCTCCAGTTTTGCGTCAGCGTCACTGGCTTCCTGTAGCCAAGCATGTTCATTTTAGGGCCCTTTGTTTGGTCCTTCACGCTTTTTATGGCTCAGGTGCTGGGTATTTGCAGAATACATGTCTACCATATGTTCCTGCACGGGCAGTTCACTCAGCTGAGACTTGTCTTGTTTCTGTTCCATGATTTAAGGCAGGCCATATTGGTGGTATTTTTCTTGTTCTGTTGCCGCAGCTCTGCTCTGTAACTCTATTGCCCATGCCTTGAGAGCCACTGAAAATGATTTCCAATTCCGGCAGTCCCTCAAGACATACATACCTTTTTTCAGTTTTCTCTGTCTCGCCCTGCCTTAGCGCCAGGATACCTTTTTGGTGAAGGTGCGCTCTACAAGTGCTTAGTACATAATGTTTTTAAAAAAGAAATCATGTTGAGGCCTTTTATCACTGTTTTTCGAGAGATATGACATTCCTTATTTAGATGATCCAGTGAACCTGTTAATCAAAGGTATCATGAATTACATAATTTTAGCAGTCATTGTGGAAAGAAACCTATAAGCATGAGCTACTACAAGCATCTAAATTGTGAGATTTTTTGTTTTTTTGTTTTTTAGGCTCCGTTTTGATACCAACTTGTACTGTACTTTACCATTATAGCTTTTTGTTATTTAAATGTGTAATATGTTTAGTGGTTTGATTGTGGTTGGCACCACATGTAATGAATAGTTTTTTCTTTTTTATTTTTCTTTTATATTGTTGCAAACTTCAGTCAGACTTACCACTGTCTCTTGTCTTCTTCTGGATTTGAAGAGGTAAGGCCTGTTCCTTTAGGAAGCCAACCTGTCACTGTGACGGGTACAAGGTGACCCGAAGGGCTTCCCCAAATACAGGTCCCAAGATGTGGGAATGTCTCAAGGCAAAAGAAAGCCCCACCTGAAGAACTCTTGAGAGGCTGGCGTGGAGGACTCCTAGTGGAGGCTGGCAAATCCTCCTAGTGGCAGCAGAGGAAGAACTTCATGGAAAAGGCGTAGGGAATGGAAACTACGTGAGCGATGGACAAACAGGTATGCACCAGGGAAGAACAAGAACTGGGAGATGATGCAGGAAGCACTCACGGGACAACCAGACTGAAGGTAAGGATATGTCTTGCATCAGGAGCAAAAGGTAGTGTTGCAACGCATTGCGCGCCTGGTTCCTCTAAAGTGTAACACCAACCATCTTTGAGGGAATCACAGGTGCCGCCATGTTGGGAAACACTAGACCTACCCACAGCCCTTCAAGAGTACAGACTATGCGTGTTTCATTCCCAAGGGAAAGAGGAAATGGGACAAAATAACAAACCAGAACCTCGCCTCTGTCTTCCTTGGAAACGAGACCTAAAATGAAAGTGACACTTAATTACTACCAAGTTAACTTTGTATTTGTATTTGTATTTAGTTTATTTGTATTGCACGCCTGGCCCAAAGGCATCTGGGTGCATTTCTTGAAAAGGTACATAAGTTACAGAAAGAGTAAACAGTTACGTGGTACAGTAAACATGGTAATAACAAAATAGACACTGAGTGAGGCACAATTACAATGCAAAGGAGAGCTAAGAGACAATGGGCCTCATTACGACCCAGGCGCTAAGTGGTTAACGGCGCCGTAAAAGGCTGCAGCGTCGTTAACCACTTAGCGCCTTACTACGAGGTCCCTTTGCGGGACTCGACCTGAACGGCTGGTCTGGACCAGCCGTTAAAGTAGGGACCCGCAAAGGGACCTCACAGGCATTATGGTACCGCAATTTGCAGTACCGTAATTGCCGCCTTCCCCATTCCCATTGAGCCCTATGGGGCAAAAATGGGAATGGGGAAGGGCCATGGTGAAATGGGGAAATACCGCCCCGCCAACCTTGGAATGGGGTGGTATTTTCCCATTTCACCATGGCGGACTCGTTACAACACCGGCACCAACCATGGTGCTAATAGCGCCGTGGTTTAGCGCCGCTGTTGTAATGAGGGCCAATAGGAGTAATATTACAATTGCAGGAAAGGTGTGGGATGTGTAAACAGAATATGCACAGGAATACAGTAAGCAATGCAGTGAATTTACAAAGGTACAAGTGCGGTTTTGGGTCGGGTTTACATTATGTACATGAAGTAGCTAAATCCTGCTCAAAGAACCAAAATTTGGCTTTGCTCTTGAATGAATAATAAGATGGTTCAGCTCTGAGTGTATTAGGGAGTCTGTTCCATAATTTGGCTGCAAGGACTGGGAAGCTGGATCCCCCCTGCTTTTTGAAGCTTAAATCTGGGTATGCACAGTGAATGGGCTTGGGCGGATCTCAATGGTCGAGTGGAGGTGTGGGCAGTAAACCGGTTGGCAAGGTATTCAGGGGCACGTTTGGCCTGGAACTTCTGAGTCAGTGCAAGGGTTTGGAGTGATATTCTGTGAGCAACAGGGAGCTAGTGTAAACTCTGTCAAGTGTCCGAGATATGTAGTTTCCTATGAATATTGAGGGCTGGCCTGATGGCATTATTCTGGGTTACCTGTAGCTTGTTGATGTTCCTTTGACTAGTCCCAAGATAGAGGGCATTGCAGTAGTCAATTTTTTGCCATAATGAGGGTTCTAGCAAGGATAATGCAGTTAATAGCAGTGAGGAAAGGTCTACATGCTGTTATAAGTTTGCATGTATAGGCTGAGACCACAGCATTGGTTTGTCTCACGAGAGAGACAAGGTGGAGTCAATATAAATGCCTATTGTTTTTTTTATCATTAGGTACCTTGATAGTATTCCCATCAATAACTTCTCTACATCTTCCCTCTAATCCCCCCACACCCCCTGACTTCTCCCAAAAACGAACCTACCTGAAAACCCCTGCTTGTTACCCAGGGGTTGATACACTAGGCTTCTGGAATTAATGTTTTCTTCTTAATCCTTTCTTTTTCTTCTTTGTGTTCTAACTTTAATAATAAACCCCAAAAGTGCTTATATTGTATCTTCTTCTGAAGATTGATGAGTTGTACCTTTATTGTTAAAAATTGAAAAGGTGTTTTCATTTCCTCTCCAACAAATAATAACATAACCTAACTAACTAACTAATTAGTAAACCAGTCCAAAACCGTTTTCTTCCAGTAACTATATAAGGGCTGCTTGCTATCCTACGCTGTCTCCTCTCTCTCGTTCAGGCAACCGAACGCTACAAGCACTTTTCACTCTCTCTCTCTTCCGTGATGCTGAGAACAAGCGCTGGCTCGTTGAATTGAAGTCCCTTTTTAGTGTTGATGCACTTGTCTCGCTGCTTCTGCTGCGCAGGAAAACATTGACTTGCATTTCATTCAATCTTCCATACTAACTTTACAGAAAGTTATAATTCTGCCAACCACACTTTCCTCTACTCGGGGCCGATGCTCATGAGCCTGCCGGTTTCGCCTCCACACCTGGAAGGATCAAACACAATAACACACAGTATGTCACTGGGCAGTCAATCACAACTTAAACGCCCCTGCGTCCCATGCGCCATTTTCACTGTGTGTGCATGCGCTTGGCCCTATACCACGCCTAGCCTCTCATTGCTTAGTGATTACGTGGGTGGTATAATACTTTGCCTCCATGTCTTTAATAGAATTATGACTTTCTGTAACGTTACTATGCAAGATCTGAATTCTATGTCAAGACACAGAGACTCGTATTATGCTTGTTTAAAGCTGACTTACCACCAACAAAGCTACTTGCTCCACAGGCTTGAAATAAAAGGTCTTAAAGGTCGACTCATTCGACCAATCTGCCGCTCTCATGTTACCTTGCAGGCACACTCTGCAAGCAAAAGCTTTAGGGGCCATGGCCCCTTGCGCCGAATGTGCCTCAAAGCATTCCATATCTCTGCCAGCTAGAAACATGATCCACTTCACCCAGCGAGCCAGAGTAGTGACTTACACTCCCTGAAAAGGCATATGGAGTGCAAGGCAGAGTCTGCTCTCACCTGCCGTTTGGAAGGGTGCCGTCCTTGCTTCGTTTTCCTTCAGAGTCCCGACCGGGCACAGCTTAGGTTGTGTCGGAAACTCAGTGAAGGATACTGAGCTGATGGCCGTCTTTGTTCGCCTTCTCACATGAAAGGTGACTCCCTCCGGAGAGAAAGACTTGACATTTATCTCCAGGGCCCCTATGTCTGAAACCCTCTTGCATGCTATCAGGCAGAAAAGCATGGCAAGTTTTGCTGAAAGCTCTTTCCTGGAAATGTCTGGGTAATCCGTCCATCTCTGTAGGAAGCAGAGACTTTTGTCTACACCCCATAACCTCGAATACTTCAGTTCCGGCAGCTGGATGGCTTTCACCCCTAGCCACCAGTGTGTGCTCACCAATCGGGGCGCCTAGAACTTGTTTGTGCCCCGCCGAAATGGCTGACCTGTAGGTATTCACCGTCCTGTATACTTTGCCCTGTGCTGCTATGGCTGCTAGAAAGTTAGCGACATGTATCACATCCACAGAAGCGGGATGCGCACCCCTCACAAGACACCAACTGCTCCACTTGGCCCATGCTGACCTGCAGGACCTCGTTGTCTTCGGCAGCCAGGACTCTCCAATGAGCTTGTCAACATCTCCCAAAAGGCCCGGCTATCTCCAGGAGCTCCTGAAATCACTCAGGCAATCAGCCTGAGGGACCCCTGAAGGACTAGCGGATGTGTTAACCTGCTAGACTATGGAGAGTCTCTGTTCTGTCGGGAGGCAGAACCAGAGTGTTGCACGAGAGGTCTAGCATGGCGGGTAACCAGGCCTGCCCTTTCCAGTCCGGCGTTACTAGGACCAGCCTCGTTCTCTGACGCCTCGCAAATGCAAAGGTCCTGGTGATCATTGCAAAGGGGGGAAAAGCGTAATCCGTGCCCGGACCCCACAGCTGAAGGTAAACATCCATGGTGGCAGCCTCCGGGTATGGCCTCCAGCTGAAGAAACAAGGCAGCTGTTGGTTCAGTCTGGATGCAAAGAGGTCCGTCTTGCATGGCCTTTTCAGGCTCATCAGGCTCCGGATAAATTGCTACATCCAGCCGCCAGACGATGGTGTCCCTCAGGTACAGCGAATTCCAATGTGCGACTTGGTTGGCTAGTCTGGGGAGATACTCTGCTGTGACGCTTATCCTCCTGTCCAAGCAGAGGTGCCAAAACTGCTTGCCTAAAAGCTTGGACCTCGTGCCGACCAGCCGGTTGATATGCCAGACGGCTGATACGTCGTCCATTTTGAGAAAGATGCAACATTGCACCCTGTCCCGCGTCAGGCTCTTGCTTGCGTCGGAGCCCGCTATGAGCTGCAGGCATATTATGTGGAGTTGGCTCTCTTTGGGGGACCAACGGCCTCCGGTCGCGATCGCTCCTCATCGCACCTCGCAGTCCCTGCGTCTGGCATCCGACTCTATTACTAGGTCTGGGAGAGAGCCGAAAATGACCTTCATGTGTTGGATCCACCAGCACAGCCCGGTCTTCATTTCCTGAGACAGGAGCACCTCCTGCTCATTTGACAGCCCTTTTCAGAGGTGCTGTATCTTCAGACGCTGCAATGCCCGATAGTGCAGAGGCCCTCGGAATATTGCCTGAATAGAGTAGGCAAGCCTCCCCACCTGGTCCTTATTTAGGTACGCCTGGAGATCTTTCCTGATGCCATTGACCTTTTCTGGTAGACTCAAGGTCCCTCGCACCAAATCTATTGTGAAGCCAAGGAAGTCCATATTCTGTGAGGGATTGACCTCCGACTTCTACCAGTTTACTGGGAAGCCTAGGTCCTCTAAAAGTGCTGTCGCCTCTGCCACCTGCTCTTTTAGCAATTGTGCATCCTGCGCCATAAAGCAGATATCGTCCAAGTAAATGCTCATTACTGCCTGCTGCCGTAATGCTGATACCACAGGTTTCAAAACCTTGGTGAAGCACCACGCCCCGAGGACAGGCCGAACGGCAGACAGGTGAACTGCCACCTCTAGCCTTCCCTGTTGAACTGCAGGAAGCAACAGTGGGGCTTGTAGATGGGAACTGCAACTAAGCATCGCTCAGATCTATCGGTGCCAGGTAGTCCCCCTCTTGCAGGATGTCCTGTAACAGATGGATTCCTTCCATCTTGAAATGTCTGTAAATTAAGAATGCATTGAGGTCCTGGGGGTTTATGAACAGAAAAAGGTTGCTCACAAACCCTCTTGGCTCGATTGTTTCCTTAACCGTTGTTATCTCTGCTCCCAACAGCCCCTGATCTTGTTCTGATAGAACTAGTGACAGAGCACATCATGCACTTGGAAGAACTCTAGCTGAAACTCTTGTACTGCGGACAAGACCCAGGCGTCCCCAGTAACCTCTTGCCACTTCTCCAAGAGCATGGCTTATCTGCCGACAATTTCCGGTAATGTGATATGAGAGGGGGCGTGCGCTCCCATCTGGGGTATGGGCTGGGGGAACTCCGGTACTCTTCCTTCCTCGACCTCTGCCTCTTTCCCTGGTAGGGAAGAACGGGTTAGGTCTCCTGGAGTCCTGCTGTCGGCAGGATCCTCTGTATGAAGGCCTGTGTCCAGTTCCTCTACCTCTGCTGGCTTGTCAAAAATCCCAAAACCCTGGGCACATAACCCCTTTTGAGGGAAGCCTGTGCCTTATCCAGGGCTGCGAAGGTGGGCACAAACGTTGTCAGGTCCTTAACAAATGCCTCCCCAAAGAGGCAGACTTTCACTGTCGATGCTGCTTCAGAAGATGCCAATTCTCCTAGTTTTTGATCTATCTTAACTAGTATAGCTGTGCGTCACTCCACCGCGATGGCGCAGTTCACGTTTCCTACCAGGCACGCTGCTCGCTGGTCCCAACCCGCCAGCACTTGTGGGTCGATCGGAACTGCTGTCTCCCTGGCCTCCTCTGCCATCTCCATGATCTTTGCTTCGGCTTTGCTTGTCAGGCAGGAGGGGCATAGGACATTGCGCCCTGAATTTGCTGCATGACTCCTTGCTCAGAGGTGTCCTAAGGCGCTTGTTCATCCTTGGATGGGGCTCCCAATCGGAAGATCAGGGTGCATCAAGAGATCTGGGTCAAACTCCCCTTTCGATTGTTCTGCAAGACTCCTGTCCCTCCGGCGCTTACGAGATATCCCCCACTGCTGGCTGCTTTCCTCTGGTCTATTGACACCACAGATTCTTCATCGCCAGTGTAGCCGGGCGTATCGCTGGTCTCATCGCCCTGTTGCACTTCCTCTGGGCTCGAGGGTACGTCCTTGCATTGCACGCAATATTAGGACTGTGGCTTCTTGGGTGGCATGAGCTCTTCTTATGGCGCTTGGGAGGGGAGCCAGGGTGGGCGGGGTAACTGCTTGTAACGCCTTGTGGGCTCTGCTCTTACCAGCACGATCTTCCCCCTGAGTGTCCTTCTCTTTGTGTGTAGGCCTAAATGTCCTGGGACCTTGAGCAAATGATAACCAGTCACTGAGGAAGTCCACTTTGCCAGAGAGAGGCCCCAGCCCTGCCCAAAGTGCATGCTGCACTAAATTGTGTTGCTCAGGCAACCCATCTTCCCTATCCTCTCCAGCTGATTCTGGGAATGATTCACCCAAATATGCCATAGCTGGCTGTTGCTCACTGCCTCACTCCCATGGGCACGTGAATGACTCCTGTGGACCACTGCCCCAGTTTATCCCAGCTAATTCCCCAACAGGATGCTTGGGCCTGACTCCCGTGAAGCTTGCGGACACTGCCGACACTGCGGACCGGGAGATCTCTGTGTTGCGGCTGATCAATAATGCAAGGGCCAAACACTGAATTAGGCAAAGTACTTAAGGAGACACACAATCACGATCCAGCCGCAGAGGGAAAGTGAAGCGGGTGCCCGGAATTTTGCAAGAAGATCCTGGCACCCGCAGTCCCACTTCCGCCCCGGCTGGATTCCTTGCAGAAATGCGCTGCCACAAAGTTGGCCAACTCTTTGATAGTCTTTCGCAGGACACTTGCCCACAAGGCGGTGATGACGTCACAACGTCATTCACGTTTGGCCCGCCCCTTTTTTTAATTAACTTTTTTTAATGGCTCTTAATTCCTGGCTTATTTGAAATGCAAATGGTTTGTCCTTGGGAGGTGATGGTCCCGTTTTTTAACTGCAAACATGACCATCACGACCCCAGGAACAAAGCATTAGCATTTGAATTGAGCCAGGTGTCAGAGCATTACAGCTCGACCTGTAGGCTCAAAAGGAGCCAGGGCTGCAGAGCCGCCCGGAGAAAGAAAGCAACAGGCGGTAGTGCCATGCTGTGTAAATGGCCACTTCAGTTTGCAGAGTGGCTGTGCTGGAGGCAGGTTGTCCTGACGGAAGTCGGGACAACCTGTAACGCTCACCTGAATCCCTCGGAGGCGCAGGTCCGGGCTTGGAGATTTCAGTGTCTTCTAGGGTCACGCGCAGGCCTCTGGTAACACCCTGGATAGACCCTCTCCTCACCGTAATTTTGACCTGGAGGGTGAGGTGTCTGCAAGCAGGAGAACAAGGGGTTAATGTATGTCTGGTTGGCCAATCTGACCTTCCCCTTTTCTGGACTCCCCACGTTACTCGTAGGCTGAATATGCTCACCTTATATAGGTGAAAGCGGAGCTCTCCATCCTGTGTCTGTGCAGGGGTGCTGATGCCAGTTGCTTCACTGGTTAATTGCCCAGCCTCTTGATTGCAGAGGATGAAGTCAGGGAGCAAGGCCGTCGTTAGCTGCACGAACGGTGATTGCTTGAATATGGAGTTTTATTTATATGACCCCCTTAAATGTCTCTCGCCATTGCAGGTCCGGTATGTAGATAAGGTAAGCGAGAAGAATGCCGGAGCTCGTGAAGGCACGTAAGTAAAAGAATGTTATTCGAAGTTAAATGCACTTCTTAATGTCTCTTTTCCCTTTCGAAGTTAAATGCACTTCTTAATGTCTCTTTTCCCTTTTTCAGGTAGCCGTAGCAGTCGGCGTGGAGATGGACGCCGAGGTACGTGCCGGAGAATGGGCAAGCCGAGGACAGCTAGAAGGCACGTGAGTAGTGATGGCGTACTGTGCCCCTAATGATGTCCTTCTTGTTTTAGCAGGTGCGGACAAACAGCGCCTGACGAAGATCGAGGCGTACGTGGCACAGGTGAGCAGAATAATCACGGAGGTTCACTAACCAATGTCCTTTGTTTCCGCAGGATTGCCGGAGTATGAAGAGTGCGGCACGCGGCCTCAGGATGCTCCGATGGACGAGGTAAGTGCTGCGCTGGTTTTGTCTTGTCCTAACCTGGTGTCCTTGTTCTCTTTCAGACGCTGCTGAAGACTGAAGACTGATCTTCCGGGAGGTAAGACTGAAGATTTCTTATTCACAGATGCAGAAGCTGAAGATTCTCTGGAGCTGACACGGTGAGCATCCTGCTGCTAGTGCAGAATAACGCGAAGCACGTTGCACTGATCGGGTGTGGTTTAAATAGGCCACTGGAGTGCTTAGGTGTCTCCTTCCACAGCCTCGCCCAGACAAGAAAGAAGTTCCAGCTTCCAGAACAGTTCCAGTATCCAGACCCAGGGAGTGGTGCTGGCCACACCCAGAAGGTAAAGTAGTTCCAGCCAGGAATGGATGAGGATATCATCCTACAAGTAAGTGAGCAGCATGGTCTGCAGCAGGTAGGTCCACCCAAGCACCATTCCTCTCAATATGAGCCCGGCGCTTCCTGTGCCGGGACTGGGTTCCCTTATGAGCCTGGCGCCACTGGCGCCAGGACAAGGTCCAAAAGGCCCCTGTGGGGACTGGCTGGTGCCTGGAATGGAAGTTGTGACCCTGCTTCCAAGGATGTTGGGCTGGGTCTGACTCCTTGGAGACAGCGGTCATGACAGCACCCCCCTTCAAGGCCCCTCCCAAGCTTGTCTTCTCCGGAGGCTTTGGCTTGTTGGGAAAAGTTCGATGAAACTTCCTGACTAGACGAGGTGCATGGACATATTCTGAAGGCTCCCAAGATCTCTCCTGGGGGCCAAATCCCTTCCAATCAATCAGGTAGTACAGTTTCGATTTGGAAATTTTGGAATCCAAGATGTTTCGAATTTCAAATTCGAGTTCTCCATCCACCTGGATTGGCTCTGGAGGATTAGTCAAACGGGTTCCGGGTTGCATAGGTTTAAGGAGAGAAACATGGAAAACGGGATGTATCTTCATCCGAGTAGGTAGCTCCAATTTCACAGCCACCGGATTTATCACAGCCGTGATCGTGTAGGGTCCTAAATATCTTGGGTTGAAGGTGCGTGGTCCTTTTAGGGATAAATGCTTCATGGACAGCCAGACTTGATCTCCTACTTGGTATTGAGGGGCCTCTTTTCGATGTTGATCCGCTCCTTTCTTATATATTTCCTTGGCTCGTTGAAGGTGAGCTGTGGCTTCCTTAAATGCTTGAGTTATTGTCGCATGCAGATGGTCTACAGCGGGCGTTCCGAGAGCTTGAGGTGGATCCAAATTAGAGGTTCGAGGATGACTTCCATACAGCAGAAAGAAAGGGGTTTTTCCAGTTCCTGAATGGATTGAATTGTTGTAGGCGTATTCAGCAATCCAAAGGACATCCTTCCAAGTGCCCTCCGATTGTTGCAACATACAGCGTAGATATTGTTCCAGAGTTTGGTTAGTCCTCTCAGTCTGCCCGTCAGTTTGGGGGTGATGGCTGGTGGAAAGTCGTACATCAATTTGCGTTAAACGACAACAACTTCGCCAAAAATGGGAAATAAATTGGCTCCCTCGATCGGAGATTAACACTGAAGGGAACCCGTGCAACCGGACGATGTTTTCAAGGAATTCTCGGGCCAAAACGGGAGCTGTTGGTAAACCTTTCAGTGGAATAAAATGAGCCATTTTTGAAAAAAGGTCCACGATTACTAGAATTGTGTTGTATCCGGAGCAGGAGGGTAAATCCGTGATAAAATCCATTGAGAGAGTATGCCAAGGGCATGGTGGAATGTCTATTGGGTGTAGCAGACCTGCTGGTCTTTCCTTTTGACTCTTGTTTTGTGCGCAGATGCCGCAAGAAGCCACAAAATCTTTAATGTCTTTTCTCCAAGTCGGCCACCAAAAATGTCTTTTGATTTTCTCTAGGGTTTTGCCCACCCCTGGATGTCCTTCTATTAGAGAATCATGGTAGCAGGTGATGACCTGCTTCTGTAAGTCAACACATGGCAAATATAGTCTTCCTTGGAAATACAATAGATTCTGATCTATCGTAAAATCTTTCCCTTTCAGTTGCCAATTCAATGAATCTTCAGGAGTTATTAGTTGACTGATTTTTGCTTCGATATCTTCAAGGGATAGCGTGTTGATTACTCCCAGTATCTTTTGTTCGGGGATTATTGGTACCGGCTCTGAATTAGCTGAGTGTTCGTCTACCCCTATTCGGGAAAGGGCATCTGCTTTTCCGTTCTTATTCCCTGGCCGATACGTGATCACAAAATCAAATTCCGCGAAGAATAATGCCCAGCGGAGTTGTCTCGAAGATTGGGCCTTGGCTGACTTCAGATACTGGAGGTTGCGATGATCAGTGATTACAGTGACTGTGTGCCGGGCTCCCAGGAGATAATGCCGCCAGGCCTTAAAGGCGGACTTAATTGCCAGAAGTTCTTTGTCCGTAATTGTATAGTTGATTTCGGGGGCCGAAAATTTGCGGGACCAAAATGCCACAGGGTGTAATTGGTGTGTTTCGGGATCTCTTTGTGATAGCACAGCCCCCATTGCGAGGCTGGATGCGTCTGTCTCGACGATATACGGAAGTTCTGGACGAGGATGCTTTAAGACTGGAGCGGAGACAAATTTAGCTTTCAATTCTTGGAAGGCTTGTTCGGCCTCTGGAGTCCACTCGAATTTTTTATTCTTTTTCAGAAGGGCCGTGATGGGTTGAACTACTCGGGAAAATTCTGGAATGAACCTCCGGTAAAAATTAGCGAAGCCCAACATGCTCTGTACTCCTTTCACGGAAGTTGGGGACGGCCATTTGGTGATAGCGTCCACCTTTCTTGAGTCCATGTGAACTCCATTGGGTGACAAGATGAACCCCAAGAAATCGACTTCCTTTACATGAAAAGTACACTTCTCCAATTTAGCAAACAAACGGTGTTGGCGAAGTCTCTGTAGAACCGCTGTGACATGTCTTCGGTGCTCAGCTTCTGAGGATGAGTATACCAGGATATCATCGATATAAACAATTACGCATACATCAAGAAGTTCTCAGAAAACGTCATTCATAAAGAACTGAAAGGCGGCCGGTGCGTTACATAGTTCAAAGGGCATTACTTGATACTCAAACAATCCGTATTTAGTGCGAAAGGCCGTCTTCCATTCGTCACCCTCCTTAATGCGTACCAAGTGGTAAGCTCCTCTGAGATCTAACTTTGTGTATATGCAGGCTCCTTTAACTTGGTCCAATAATTCGGGAATCAGAGGCAAAGGATATCTATTTTTGATTGTAATCTGGTTCAGGGCGCGATAATCGATACATGTTCTCAGGTCACCTTCTTTTTTCGGAACGAAGAACAAAGCTGAAGAAACTGGAGATTTCGAGGGACGAATGAATCCGTTAGCCAGGTACTGGTCCAGGTATTGCCTGAGATGGAGATTTTCTGGCTCAGTGAGAGCATATATTCTACTGCACGGAGGAGTAGATCCAGGTATTAGGTCTATCTGGCAGTCGTATGACCGATGCGGGGGCAAGGTATTGGCCTGATCTTTCTGGAAGACGTCGCGGAACTCTTGGTATTCTGGAGGCAATTGGGGGCTCTCGGAAGCGATGGCTGCTAGCCTGATATTGGGTCGAGGGTAGCAAGTTGGGGCGCATTCTGGAAACCGGATTACCTTGGCTCGCCAGTCTATCTGAGGATTGTGCTTTTCCAACCAAGGAATACCCAGGATTACTTGAAACTGCGGGGCCTTGATTACATCAAACACGATCTTCTCCCGATGTCCATCTTGGCATAGCAACATCACTTCCATGGTGGTGTGAGAAACCGGTCCGGAAGCTATTTCTGTACCATCCACTGTAGTGATTATGTCTTTAACCATCTTAGAACATAGAGGAAGATTCATCCTGGTTGCCATATCTTGATCTACATAGTTACCGATCGCTCCGCTATCAATGTATGCTTTAATTGCATGCATGCGATCTGGTCGATCTGGACTTATGAGGACCATAGGCATTACCAAATGCGAGGTCAAGGAACTGGTTTTAACGCTCGGCAAGCGGACCTCTACACTTGTCGGGCAAGGTCGTTTCCCGATTCTAGTTTTTCAGCATTCTTATCGGAAGATCCTACAGCCTTCTTGACCGGTTTCACTGAACAATCACGAAGGAAATGTCCGGAATTCCCACAGTAGAGGCACAGCTGTAATTGTCTTCTCCTTTCCCGTTCCTTTTGGGTTAATGGTCCTTTAACAACCCCTATCTGCATGGGCTCCACGGAATCAGTTCCTTTAGCGGAGCTCTGAGGTCTTGAAAATTTTTGGGTTTCAAATCTGGAACGATCGGTCTTCCTGTTCTGTAGCCGGTGATCTAATTGGACTACTAGGTCAATATAACCGGAACAATCTTGCGGGGGATTCACCACCTGTGCTAAGACATCTTTAAGTTCTCCACGCAGCCCTCTGTAGAAAAGCGTGATTCTCTTATCCTCAGGCCACCTAGTCTCAACCACCAGTCTGTTAAAAGATGCTATGTATGCTAGGAGATCCTGATTCCCTTGTCTTAGTGATAGGAGTTCATTGTCCAAGGCCTGCCCCTGTGAGTGTCTTGCGAACAACTTTTCCATACTGGTCTGGAAATCTTGAAAGTTATGGAGGATCGGATCATCTTGTGTCACAAGAGGAACGGACCAATCTGCAGCACTACCGCTAAGATAGGAAAGTACGAACGCTACTTTGGTTTGGTCAGTTGGGAATGCGGCGGGTCTACACAGAAAGTGCAAGCGGCATTGATTGATGAATACTGCAAACCGTTTTGGATCACCTGAAAAACGTTCGGGTGGGGCCAAAGGCACATTCCCTGGCAGATTAATTTGCACCGGATTATTTGAGGTTGTAGGAGTGTAGCTCCCTCCCGAGGCAGGCAGAGGCGTCTGTCCCGCTTGTGTGTGCAACAACTGTCTGGCCAGATCATCCGTTCGTTCTTTTGAAACGATCAACTCCCTTCGTAAAGCATTTGTCTCTTGGCGGGATGCCTGTACTTCAGCTCTCAGTGCCCCAAGCAATTGGGCCAACTGATCTGTGTCCGAGGTTTCCATTGCGCCTGGGTGGGAATTTTGCGGTAGGCTTCGCGTTCTGTAACGCTCACCTGAATCCCTCGGAGGCGCAGGTCCGGGCTTGGAGATTTCAGTGTCTTCTAGGGTCACGCGCAGGCCTCTGGTAACACCCTGGATAGACCCTCTCCTCACCGTAATTTTGACCTGGAGGGTGAGGTGTCTGCAAGCAGGAGAACAAGGGGTTAATGTATGTCTGGTTGGCCAATCTGACCTTCCCCTTTTCTGGACTCCCCACGTTACTCGTAGGCTGAATATGCTCACCTTATATAGGTGAAAGCGGAGCTCTCCATCCTGCGTCTGTGCAGGGGTGCTGATGCCAGTTGCTTCACTGGTTAATTGCCCAGCCTCTTGATTGCAGAGGATGAAGTCAGGGAGCAAGGCCGTCGTTAGCTGCACGAACGGTGATTGCTTGAATATGGAGTTTTATTTATATGACCCCCTTAAATGTCTCTCGCCATTGCAGGTCCGGTATGTAGATAAGGTAAGCGAGAAGAATGCCGGAGCTCGTGAAGGCACGTAAGTAAAAGAATGTTATTCGAAGTTAAATGCACTTCTTAATGTCTCTTTTCCCTTTCGAAGTTAAATGCACTTCTTTATGTCTCTTTTCCCTTTTTCAGGTAGCCGTAGCAGTCGGCGTGGAGATGGACGCCGAGGTACGTGCCGGAGAATGGGCAAGCCGATGACAGCTAGAAGGCACGTGAGTAGTGATGGCGTACTGTGCCCCTAATGATGTCCTTCTTGTTTTAGCAGGTGCGGACAAACAGCGCCTGACGAAGATCGAGGCGTACGTGGCACAGGTGAGCAGAATAATCACGGAGGTTCACTAACCAATGTCCTTTGTTTCCGCAGGATTGCCGGAGTATGAAGAGTGCGGCACGCGGCCTCAGGATGCTCCGATGGACGAGGTAAGTGCTGCGCTGGTTTTGTCTTGTCCTAACCTGGTGTCCTTGTTCTCTTTCAGACGCTGCTGAAGACTGAAGACTGATCTTCCGGGAGGTAAGACTGAAGATTTCTTATTCACAGATGCAGAAGCTGAAGATTCTCTGGAGCTGACACGGTGAGCATCCTGCTGCTAGTGCAGAATAACGCGAAGCACGTTGCACTGATCGGGTGTGGTTTAAATAGGCCACTGGAGTGCTTAGGTGTCTCCTTCCACAGCCTCGCCCAGACAAGAAAGAAGTTCCAGCTTCCAGAACAGTTCCAGTATCCAGACCCAGGGAGTGGTGCTGGCCACACCCAGAAGGTAAAGTAGTTCCAGCCAGGAATGGATGAGGATATCATCCTACAAGTAAGTGAGCAGCATGGTCTGCAGCAGGTAGGTCCACCCAAGCACCATTCCTCTCAATATGAGCCCGGCGCTTCCTGTGCCGGGACTGGGTTCCCTTATGAGCCTGGCGCCACTGGCGCCAGGACAAGGTCCAAAAGGCCCCTGTGGGGACCGGCTGGTGCCTGGAATGGAAGTTGTGACCCTGCTTCCAAGGATGTTGGGCTGGGTCTAACTCCTTGGAGACAGCGGTCATGACAAACCTGTGTCCCGCACAGCCACTCTGCAAACTGCAGGACAGAGTCCCTAATTGCGGGACAATCCCGCGAAATCCGGGACAGTTGGCCACCCTAGCTGACACACGTGACGCGGATAAACGAGCTGAAAGATCTGAACACTGCGCCGCAGCATGCTATTATACTGAAGCGCTCTACTCTTATACTAACGCACCATATGCTGAACTAGTGTAACTGGTACTTATCTGCTGCTCGAGCAGCGAAGTAAGAGGAAGAACAGGAAGTACGCGTACAGTTTATGAGGGAGCTCGAGCATTGATTGGTGGATAGTGTCACATGGGTGCTGAAGTCAGAGCAGTCAAGTTTCATGAACAAAGACTGTCTTCATGGAAATAGAAATAGTTCTTTAGAAGTGTGGTTATATGGCTGCTTGAGTGGTGAATAAAGGGTTAAGCATAAAACGAGCTTACGTGTCTTGACATAGGGCCTCATTACACGGAAGGCGGGTCCATGCCGGTAAATTACCGGCACCGCCTTGGAGGAAAGGGGAATTACCATCCTATTCCAAGGTTGGCGGGGTGGTAATTCCCCCTTCCACCATTGCCCTTCCCCATTCCCATTTTTGCCCCATAGGGCATAATGGGAATGGGGAAGGTGCTAATTACGGTACTGCAAATTTGCGGTGCCGTAATTAGCACCAAGGTCCCTTTGCGGGTTTTTAACGCCTGCAAAAAGCAGGCGTTAAAGTACCAACCCGCAAAGGGACCTCGTAGTAAGGCAGTAAGGGTTAACGGTCACCGGTACCATTACCGGTGACCGCTAACCCTTACCGCCTTCCATGTAATGAAGCCCACAGAATCCTTTACCTCTACTAACACGCTCACACGCTGAAGGCTTATAACTGTCACTGCTGGCAATGTTGTTGTCAAATGCCGTCTGGTCCTTTCTCACAATTAAGCCTCGTACACTGAAACCGCTCATTCATTCCAAAAGTGGCACGTTTGCTTTATGTTGACTGACTGTTTTTAAACTGCCCTACTGAATGTTCATAACTCGCTGCAGCTCTATTACTCTGTCACGCTTTACAATTCGTCTGTACTCCAAATCCTCCCCCTCCTCCTCACCTGTAATGTCTTCAGACGAGGATGCAGGTCTTCTCCCCTTCTTTCTTTGAATTACTTGTTTCTTCTTGTGAAGCTATGGAGGGTCATTACAACCTTGGTGCTAAGTGCACCAACTTTACCACCATGGTGT
This sequence comes from Ambystoma mexicanum, assembly GCF_040938575.1. Lineage (NCBI taxonomy): Eukaryota > Metazoa > Chordata > Amphibia > Caudata > Ambystomatidae > Ambystoma > Ambystoma mexicanum. Next base: position 1,531,290,689 of record NC_090932.1, read on the forward strand.
AAACTCCGTTTACACCATGGTGGATGGCGGATTTACCGCCCCATTCCAAGGTGAGTGGGGCGGTAAATCCACATTTCCCATTTTCCCTTCCCCATTCCCATTTTTGCCCCATAGGGCATAATGGGAGTGGGGAAGGCGCTAATTACGCTGCCGTAAATTACGGCGGCGTAATTAGCACCATGGCGGGTTAGTGCCATGGATTTTAACGCCTGCTAAAAGCAGGCGTTAAAATCAGAATCAGGCGTTAAGGGTTAACGGTGGCATTAACCCTTAACGCCTGAGTTGTAATGAGGGCCCATGGTCTCCCTCGGGTGGACGCCACCCTGCCGGATGTTAGAGAGCAGAACAGCAGGGGACCCCCTCCCGTGAGAGCCGAAGGAGAGGGTAAAGCCCCAAGGCAGAACAAACCTCTCAGATGCTTTGTTTTGACTGGATGGCAGCACGGGTGGAGAGGAATGTTGTGGATATCCGATGAATGCAAGTAGAGTAAGCAGGAGAATCTTCCTTGGATATAGACTTGGGAGTCAGGTAAGCAGGAGGCAGTTCGTTGGGCAAACAAGGCTTCAGAAGGGACTACCGAACCCAGACCGTCCACAGGAACCAAGGAGCCCGCAGACAGAGAGCACAGACCTGGAAGATTCCAGGTAAGTGAGCGCAAAAAGGTAACCAGAAAAATGGGAGCAGACAGGTAAAACAAGGAAAGAACCAGGGAAAGAAAGGACAAGAAAGAGCGATAGCGGTAACAGAAGAAAGACGGAAGACTCTGGAAAGATAGGCAGAGTAAGCGAACCCGGAAGCGAGCCGAAACCAAAAGTAAACAGAGTAGAGAAACCGCGGTACACCAGAGGCGGTGGCTAAGAGGCACCAAGATGCTGCGGTGGGGAAACAGCAGCACAGAGCCAAACCACGGTAAGATAAGAGGGAACGTGAAGAAAAGTCAGGAGAGGAACGGAGCAACTTCAAGAAAACAAAGCAGCGTGTAGACCCAGGGACAAGCAAAGGGTTGCAATGCGCAGTTGTAAGGGCGGGCGTGGCTTAAGAACTATTGCCATCAGAAAGAAAAGAAACTAGAAAATAGACCCACACACCAGGAAATAGATAGAGGAAACTGGCATGTTAATGGCGCCTTAGTTTCCATTCTCTCCACAGCCGCCTGGAATGCAGGCGCATGACATACACTAAATATTCCTTCCGGTTCTTCCTCTTCAAATTTACTTTCATCTTTTCTCTTAAAAGTCTTAATTGATTTTCTACTCTTTTCCCAGCTGCCATAAAATGTTTTTAGAAAAAAAAGAAATAAAAAAGATGAAAGGACCCGGCAGCGCCAGTTCCTGATCATGGAAGTGAAAGGGAACAGGTGTTACAGGGACATAGCAAGTCGTCCTGCCGCAAGGTAGGTATGCAAGGGGTGTTGGTGGGAGTGCGGGGTGGGTGAGGGTGGGGGCAAAGTCTGAAATGTTCAGTGGAGAGGAGACCAAAAGTTATTTTTGGAAAAACAACTTTCAGTCTTTTCTCCCTCGAACATTTCAGCCACGGGCTTCCAACCACGATCCGATTTTTCCTACTTCAAGACCTAAGGTTCAGGAGCTAGTCAGGATGGCTGCTGCCTCCAGAGTTTCTTCTAATGAAAGGCAGTTTTAGAATTCTCACAAAGTTCCAAACTGTTTACCTCATCACTGAAGTCATCAGTTGTCTCCACCGTCTTGCCTTGGCCTAACTTCCCCTTCCTGAAACAAAATGGTTAAGGAAAGCCTGCAAAATAATAATTATACTCCGACCCCTAGCACCTACCCAACATGCTCCGACTGTATCTTGGTTCCTGACACTTACCCAGAAAAGGGCATAGCGGGCCCACAAGGAGTAGCAGAATTGGCATACCATGACATATACATGGCTTGATGTGAATTCAAGATGGACAATACACTAAAAAAGAAAGCACACAATGAACAGAAATAGGTACAGATAATATGCTCACCAAAATCCTAGATACATACAAATGCTGGCAGAAGAGAGAAGCACTGTGCCAATCAGATAAGGAGAGAGAGAGTAGTATGAAAAGCAAGCGGCAAATGAAAGTCAAGACTGGCATTTGTACATGTCTATGAATCCGACTGGAAAGCCTCAGAACTGCACTGATGTGCCCTAAACTCCAACGCAGGATGGTGCAGCCAGCCCTGAAAAGCCCAGGGTTGTTAGATTTGGAGTGTTCCTTCAAATGTCTGCTCTGTGACCTCCAAAATTGGTAATGGCACGATCTTGAAATCCCGGGTAGATCACTGGAGATTGGAGAACAGGGACGAGTAAGCAAGAAAGACCAATACTGTGGGGGAAATATAAATAGGGGGTCATTTAAATGTAAATTGCATGCTGGGATTACTTTGGTTTGCACTTCAGTGCTAAAGTTCACCCTTGTGCAATTTCTAACTTTTCCAAAACTGAAGAGTAATGCACAGTCAAATTCGCCTTTACGTTTCACTTTTGCACCGTGCTTCTACCTGTCATTTTTGGACTCCAAACTGAACTCCTCACCCCTATTCTCTGTCTTGGACTCTATGCCCATGGCCTCTGGCCAACGTTTCTTTGGAGCATTGCTTGGGACATGCAGTTTTCCCCAGACATGTTCCTACCACCCAGACATCCAGTTCCCACCCCCTGTTCCCTGTTCAATAAAGGCAGTGGCACACATGCGTTGTTCTGCATGTCTTTAGGCGGTGATCCGGTCAGCGGGAGGAGGGAGTAGAGGGTCGGTACGCGCCATCATTTGCAGAGATGTTCTTACCTATTTCAGAAGCAGTTGTTCACGACATCATCTCACAGCACAAGGCCGTCAGTGCTGCTCCGCCGCAGGCCATGTCCTGGTGGCTCTCGGTCCAGGCCATCGACATATCGTCAAAGTCTGCATCTTGATGCCATCATTGGACATGGGATGTTGTCTCTGATGGCTACATACAGCACATGAAAATGATTTGGCACACATTCTCCGGTTGGTACATGAGGCAAGAAAGCTGAAGCAATGTGTTAATGCACCAAAGGGCCATTTAATGATGGTGTGGATTTAGAGGTGGACATTGTTGTAGGGCTGCTGTTGCTGATTTCCTGGATTGCTCCGTTGCATCATCAGCCAGTGTTGAAGGGGTATCTGGCATCACCTGCCGCATGCAATGGATGGATTACACTCTTGTACCTTCGATGGTATAATGGATGGTACAGGATTGAAATGCTTATGTGTGTGGACTCATGTGTTGCTTGGTGCTACAAGGTGAGGTCCTTTTCTCCTTGTGCGTCATTGGTAGACAGGTGACACCCATGCCACTATCAAGATACATTGAATGGCGACCATGTGTATGCCCATTGTGCATGCGTGGCATTAAATTGAATTCAGTGGGGTATCCCATGGCCATAAGTAGCTTCAGGGTATTTTGGATTTGTGGTGGGTGTTTAAGCCCTCTGGCCTGCATTCTGGTTCGTGTGTGTGTCTGGAAGAGTGATGATGAGGAGGTCACATAGGTATGTGATGCTGGGCATGTTAGCTATACTGGACAGCCTGGTCACACATGCCCCTGTGAAGGATAAGGGGTATGGCCACAAATGGCATGATAGGCGACTGCTCAAGTGGTGTGATTGACATGACACAGAGGTTGTGGTTCTTTTAAAGTTACACATTCCATATATGGTGCGATTACATGAAGTGTGTTCCTACTTGGAATCAGCTCTAGGGTTGGCCATGATGGTGGTGAAACAGTCCAGTCATTCTATGGGACGGGGGATTCCTGCCACACTTTGAGCTTGGTGTGTGCAGGTGTCACCAAAGTGTGGGTGGTGGTTTGGCAGCTAGCGGTAATATTCCACTAAAGGTGCAGTAATGGCCTTCATTGGATATGAGATGTCACAGGTGGATTGGTGTTGACTGTCCTCTTGTTGGGTTACTTGTGTGGGTCACAACCGCTAGTGTGATGATATCCACAGTCAGCTCCCAGCCCTCATGGATCCCCTCTACGGCCCATCTTGTCTTGATGGCATCACCTATATTCATGCACAGCAGGCTCGAGTTCTACCACATGCAGTGATGTGTGGGCATACCCATGCACTGGTGTGTTTTCGTGAACATTCCCTGCAAGCAGCCATCCCAGGCATTACTTTAGTCGCTCCATGTTTGGCAGGATCATTGGGCCACACATCATTGACCATTGGGCCAGGATCATGGAGCTAGGGAATCCAGCACACACGTGCGTGAAAACCATATTTGCATCACAGACCAGCTGCACATTGATGGTGTGCTGCATGCCGCTGTTAAGACATGCTCTTGTGTCCTGATCGGTACAAGGGTCACGTATGTGCAGTCCAGGGTAACAACCATGTTATAGAATAGGCCTTGATCTGATATGGGACTACAGGGACTGTGGAGAAGGTATTGTTATGGTACATCTGTCTCATCATGGTGGATGACACCTGTGAGAGGATGGAGGAAAGGCATGACTGGGGGATGTCATGGGCCTGGGCTATGGTGATATGGAACCTGCCTGAGGTACAGAATGGAGCACTCTGAGGAGCTGCAATGGGGGGAAAGGGTGACTGTGTCCCTGTCAAGCTGTGTGTAGTGCTTGATTTCTGGCATAAGGCTGAAGATAGTGGAGGCTGTAGGCAGTGAGGAACTGTTGGTCTGTGAGGTCTTGCTGGGGTATCCTGGGCTGGAAAACCCTCTGTGGTGGGGCTTTCTGGCTTCCCACTGCCTCCCGGAGCCTCCTGACTTGGTGCTGCTACTGGGGTGGGGGCTGGTGTGCAGGCTAATGAGCTGCCTAAGTTGTAAACTGGGGTGCAGGCTCATGGGCTGCCTGGGGTGGAGACTGGGGTGCAGGCTGATGGGCTGCCTGGGGGGAAGGCTGGGGTGCAGGCTGATGGGCTGTCTAGGCTGGGGTGCAGGTTGATGGGCTGCCTGGTGTTGAGACTGGTGTGCAGGCTGATCGGCTGCTTGGGGTGGAGGCTCGGTTGCAGACTGATGGGCTCTCTGGGCTGGGGTGCAGGCTGATGGGCTCTCTGGGCTTGGGCTGGGGTGCTGGTGGATTAACTGCCTGGTGTGCAGACTGGGGCAGGCTGATGGGCTGCCTGGAGTGGGGGCTGGGTTGCAGGCTGATGGGCTGCCTGATGTGGAGACTGGGGTGCAGTCTGATGGGCTGCCTGGTGTGGAGACTGGGGTGCAGGCTAATAGGCTGCTTGGGGTGGAGGCTGGGTTGCAGACTGATAGGCTACCAGGGCTTGGGTGCAGGCTGATGGGCTCTCTGGGCTTGGGCTGGGGTGCTGGCTGCTTGACTGCCTGGTGTGGAGACTGGTATGCAGGCTGAATGGCTGCCTGGGGTGGGGTGCAGGCTGATGGACTGTCTAGGCTCGGGCTGGGGTGCAGGCTGATGGGCTGCCTGGTGTGGAGACTGGGGTGCAGGCTGATGGGCTGCCTGGGGTGGGGTCTGGGTTACAGACCGATGGGCTACCTGGGCTGGGGTGCAGGTTGATCGGATCTCTGGGCATGGGCTAGGGTGCTGGCTGCTTGACTGCCTGGTGTGGAGACTGGGGGGCAGGCTGATGGGCTGCCTGGGGTGGGGGCCAGGGTGCATGCTGATGGGCTGCCTGGGGTGGAGGCTGGGTTTCAGGCTGTTGGGCTGCCTGGTGTGGAGACTGGGGTGCAGGCTGATGGGCTGCCTGGTGTGGAGACTGGGGTGCAGGCTGATCGGCTGCCTGGTGTGGAGACTGGGGTGCAGGCTAATGGGCTGCTTGTTGTGGAGGCTGGGTTGCAGACCGATGGGCTACCTGGGCTGGGGTGCAGGCTGATGAACTGTTTGGGCTTGGGCTGGGGGGCCGGCTGCTTGAATGTCTAGTGTGGAGTGTGAGTAGCAGTCTGGTGGGTTGCTTGGGGTGGGGGCTGGGTTGCAGATCGATGGGCTACCTGGGCTGGGATACTGGCTGATGGGCTGCCTGGTGTGGGGGGTGGGGTGCAGGCTGATGGGCTGCCTGGGGTGGAGGCTGGATTGCAGACCTATGGGCCACCTGGGCTGGGGTGCAGGCTGATGGGCTCTTTGGGGTGGGTACTGGGGTGCAGGCTGATGGGCTACCTGGGATGGGGTGCAGGCTGATGGGCTCTTTGGGGTGGGTACTGGGGTGCAGGCTGATGGGCTACCTGGGATGGGGTGCAGGCTGATGGGCTGCCTGGGTTGGGATACTGGCTGATGGGCTGCCTGGTGTGGGGAGTGGGGTGCAGGCTGATGGGCTGCCTGGGTTGGGATACTGGCTGATGGGCTGCCTGGTGTGGGGAGTGGGGTGCAGGCTGATGGGCTGCCTGGGTTGGGATACTGGCTGATGGGCTGGCTGGTGTGGAGACTGGTATGCATGCTGAATGGCTGCCTGGGGTGGAGGCTGGGTTGCAGACCGATGGGCTACCTGGGCTGGGGTGCAGGCTGATGGGCTGTCTGGGCCTGGACTGGGATGCAGGCTGATGGGCTCTCTGGGTTTGGGCTGGGGTGCAGGCTGATGGGGTGCAGGCTGATGGGCTGCCTGGTGTGGGGACTGTGGTGCAGGCTGATGGTCTGCCTGGGGGGGGGGGTCCTGGATTGCAGACCTATGGGCCACCTGGGATGGGGTGCAGGCTGATGGGGTGCAGGCTTATGGGCTCCTTGGGGTGGGAACTAGGGTGCAGGCTGATGGACTACCTGGGCTGGGGAGCAGGCTGATGGGCTACCTGGGCTGGGGTGCAGGCTGATGGGATGTCTGGGCCTGGACTGGGATACAAGCTGATGGGCTCTTTGGCTTGGGCTGGTGTGCAGGCTGATGGGGTGCAGGCTGACTGGGGTGCAGGCTGATGGGCTGCCTGGGGTTGAGGCTGGGCTGTAGGCTGAGGGGCTGCGTGGCTGGGGTTCAGGCTGATGGGCTGTCTGAGCCTGGACTGGGGTGCAGGCTGATGGGGTGCCTGGGGTGTAGGCGGTTTGCAGACTGTTGGAGTACCTGGCCTGGGGTGCAGGCTGATGGACTGTCTGGGCTTGGGCTGGGGGGCCGGCTGCTTCACTGCCTGGTGTGGAGACTGGGGTGCAGGCTGGTGGACTGTCTGTGCTTGGGATGGGGTGCAGGCTGATGGGCTGCCTGGGCTGGAGGCTGGCTTGCAGACCGATGGGCTACCTGGGCTGGGATGCAGGCTGATGGACTGTCTGGGCTTGGGCTGGGGTGCAGGCTGATCGGCTGCCTGGTGTGGGGACTGGGGTGCAGACTGATGGGCTATGTGAGCTGGGGTTAAGGCTAATGGGCTGCCTGGGGTTTAGGCTGGTTTGCAGACGGATGGTCTACCTAGGCTGGGGAGCAGGCTGGTGGATTGTCTGGGCTTGGGCTGGGGGGCCGGCTGCTTGACTGCCTGGGGTGCTATAGTAATTATTATGAAGTAAAATGGCATTCATTTTGTCTATGCTGAGTCATCCTCAGGCTTCACAGGGATTGGGGAAGAGGAAGTGATCACAAGCAGTGATGCAGCTCTACACCAATGGGAAGTGTCCTTGGAGGCTTTCATTCAGCAGGCCCTTAAAATAGACCTATTGAAAAGGCATCCACCAACCATTGTTGACCGAAGCCTTTTCAGTGTGCCTATTAGTAATGCGATGTGTGTGTGCAAACACTCCTTGCCCAGTGTCCATACATGCCAACATGCCCCGTTCTGTGTGGGAGACGTTTGCTCAGTTCTGTTTTTCCTTCCCATTCTCTGACTTGTAGTTCTGGGTTCATAATGGGAAAGGCAGAGCTAAAAGACTCAGAATGCAAAGACCAGGGGTGTACAATCATTTTCGAATAGGAATTGGGACCATTGGCATGTATGGCGAAGGGTAACCAACTGCTAAAGTACCCCAGTTTACTAGGAGCCGAAGCTGTTATGTATTACGAGGTTAAAGGCCATGCCATCGAAAGCGAAGGAGCGAGGCGGATTACCCACTGAGGTACCTAAGAACACACTTAGAGATCACAGACGAAGGATGTGGTGAAGCCTACTGGCCGGCAGTGGAGAAAGAATGTCAGAGCTAAGCAGAGGGGGGAGGCGAGGTGCATGCTGCGGAACCTGGCAGACCCCACTCGGGGACTGTGGACAATGGTTGTGGTAGCACACGCTGACCAGCATGCCCCTAGGGATCACTGCACTAGGAGAACCCGTTGATGCCAAAGAACCAGACGGAGAACGAAAGGGTGAAGCTGTGCCTGTCGCTGCAGCAGTGGATTCCCCGCTGCAACCCGATATGATGTCAACGTCATAGGTGTCACGTGGGCAAGGAAATAAAGGTACGGGGAAAGCCTGCGAAGGGCAGTTACCGCTCTGGCCACAGAGCGCGGGTGTCCCGTGTCTCATTGTGCGTCCAGCCCGCGCTGCGCTCTGGAGCCCGGAGGCCTATCCCCTCGAAAAAGAGGCACTGGCCATCATATGGGGATGCAGGCACTTCCACATCTACATCCTGGGACACCCAGTCAAGGTGCTGACAGACCACAAGCCGTTGATCCTCATCTTCAAAGGTTCGGCGCCACATCTCCCAGTCGGGATCGAATGCTGGATGCTCCAGTTGCAACAATTCAATCTTGAGCTACAATACCGGGCAGGAGCTGACAATCCAGCAGACTTTCTGTCACAACACCTTCGACCGGCCGCCGCCACGGAACACAAAGCGGCAAAGGCAACAGAGGAGCACGTGTGCCAGGTCATTCATTGCCTGTGCCAGGCCCAAAGCTATGAAAATCGACAAATTCGCCAAAGAAACGGACAGAGACCCCTGCCTACAGCTCACCAAGAAGGCGATCTTGACGGGAGAGTGGAAGACTTTCCTCACAGCAGTCTCCCACAAGACGCCACAAGCGCAAGAAATGCTTCAAGCACTGTTTGCAATACGTCATGAACTCTCAGTGTCGCATGAGGGCCTCATCCTCAAAGGCCATCGCATAGTACTGCCTGCCACCCTTCAGGAGGGAGCACTTAAACTGGCGCACGAGGGCCACCAAGGGATTGTCAAAAAACAGGCATTCCTGAAATCCTGCATATGAATACCACAAATTCAGCGGAAGGTTATGGCACTCGTAGAATCATGCACTGCATGCTTAGCAACACGCCGGCCATGACACCTTGAGCCCATGGATAGGAGAATCTGTACAAGTCTATGCCCCCCTTTCCCTCTTCCCCATGGAATGCCCCCCAAGGAGCGAACACCCCTGGGAAGCCATAAGCATTGACTTCTACACCATTGCAAACAAAGCATACCTCCTCGTGGCCATCAACGAGTACACCCGGTATCCTTAAGTGGAGCAAGCCAACTCGACAGACGCAGCATCGGTGACCACCGAGCTAGAAAAAAATGTCTGCAGTGCACGGTATCCCCTCCTCCATAAAAAGTGACAATGGTCCACCCTTCATGAGAAAAGACTTCCGACGGTTCGTGGACGGCCTAGGGATACGGCATCACCACATTACCCCATACTGGCCCCAGGCCAACGGGGATACTGAATGGTTTATGGCCTCCATAAACAAGTCTGTGAGGATTGAAAAAGACAAAGGGCTACCATGGCTACCCAAACTCTACAGATTCCTCCGTACATACCGGCTAACACCCCACTCAGAAACTCAAGTCAGCCCTGCAGCCCTAATGTTCAGGGTGCCAATTCAGTTTGGCCTGCCTCTACACCACTTGTGGAGACCCCCTCCAGTGGACCTAGAACTGGTAGAACACCGATGACAAGAGCATAACGCCAAAGATAACAGAGCTAGCAATGCAAGGCCAAGAGCGCAGAGAAGGAAGATGACGCTCCCCTACGAATCTCTCCCCTGGATGATCACTCACAGAGAACATGGTCTAGCAACCGCCCCTCGAGGGGGAGAAACTGTTAGACGCCACGTATCTCACTTCCAACAGACCCCTCCGGCCCTATGGGAGGAATCCGAGAGAACCAAAGCTCAGCGGAAACCCGGCCCACAGGAGAGCACAGCACCAGAAGAAATACAGGGGGAAGAACAAACTCAGAGGCCCCGACCACCGTTTATTTGTTTGTTTGGTCTGTTTATCCAAAGTTGGAAAGGGATGTGATGTAACGTGACAGGTGTCACGTGGGCAAGGAAATAAAGGTGCACGGAAAGCCTGCAAAGGGGAGTTCCCGCTCTGGTCAGAGAGCACAGGTGTCCTGTGTCTCATTGCACATCCAGCTGTGCTGCGCTCCGGGGCCCCAGAGGCCTGTCCCTTCAGCCCGAGGACAGGCATTACACGCGAGAGTCCCTTCAGACTACTATGCTGGCGTAATTAGGAACCTATGTGACACAGATCCTCTGTTTTTCCTTCTTCCTGTTCGATCCTGCGCCCTGATGCCTGCGGGCTCCGCGCATTACAAATCGATAAATAAATAAAGTCTAAATGACTCCCATGCATTTGCAATGGATTCCTATTGAATGAGGAATCCTGAGGTTGGCGGGGCAGTAATTCCCCCTTCCACCAGTGCCCTTCCCCATTCCCATTTTTGCCCCATAGGGCTCTATGGGAATGGGGAAGGCGCTAATTACAGTACCGCAAATTGCGGTACCGTAATTAGCTCCTTGCTCCCTTTGCGGGTTGGTTTTTACCGCCTGCAAAAAGCAGGCGTTAAATTCCCCAACCCGCAAAGGGACCTCGCAGTAAGGCGGTAAAGATTTACCGGTACCGGTAAACCCTTACCGCCATCCGTGTAAGTTGTGGACATGTCAAAAATGAGGAGACCATAAATAAATGTAAATGGTCTCCTCTGTGCACTTTAGGATTCACATGAAAATGGCCCCCAGTGAAGCTGCCAGTGTTGTAGAAGACCGCAGACTACCAAGGACAAAGCCCACACTGAAAGCTAAGCGAATCCCAGAAAAAAGACTCCCACTAGCAGGACAGATACTGTGGCAAAGGAAAGAAGTGCTACAACGTGCACATGAGGAATGCACCACAGGGCCCACGGACGCAGCCTGATGAGCAATGCACGGTCCTGGAGCGTTTGCTCCACCTAAGCATTTACTAGCAACTGCACGCCTGGGGCGTGGCTTTAAGGCGCACGAGGAGCAGGAATCCCCAAGCCCTTCTAGTCTTCTGCACCCAGGCATACTGCATGCCACTTACGTCACAGGAAATCGGCTTCAAGGCTGCAGAATACTTTGGGGGTCATGCTTGTGGTGGCGGGGAGTGCACAGTGGGTTAAAAGAGTGCCTGTCAAATATTTTACATGTGTTTTTTCACACACTGTAGAGCTCGTTTTCTTCAAAAACGTAATTGCTTGGAGGGGACGGCTTACGTTCCTACTTGCGTGCGAACAGGTCCACTTCGGGCAATTTTCGTCATTTGCACATACGCCTCTTTACACTTCACTATTAGCACTCCACATTTCAAATAGAGTGAACGCCACATGCCATGTACGTGTGGCAGGCAGTGTTCACAATGATTTCCCGTGGAAGCCGCCTGCTTTTTGCTGTTGTAAAACACAGGCGGTCCATAGGAACTCATTGGGCCTCATTCCGAGGTTGGTGGTAGTCATGGCATTATTTGCGCCATGACTGCCACCAATAACGGTACCGTGTCCGGTTTGGAGCAATGGGGACTTACCGGTCTAGTCAGACCTGGGCAGGACCGGTAAGTCCCCATTCAGCAAACCATTCCCCATTCCCATTTGAGCCCCTATAGGGCTCAATGGGAATGGGGAGGGCGCAAATAACGGGCTGGCGTATGCCAAGCCCGTTATTTGCGCCCAGCTCCCTTAACGGGTCCCGTCCTTAACACCTGGTCAGATCAGGCGTTAAGGAAGGGACCTCGTAGTAGGGCGGTAAGGGATTACTGGCACCGGTCTCCTTACCGGTGCCTGGTATCCCTTACCACCCTCTTCGGAATTCACGCTGGTGTAAAACCAATTTGTTTTTGAAGGCAGAGGGCAAACGGGAGGCAGCAACATAACTCCTGTTCGGCGCTCACCCTCCACCTTCAAAAACAATTAAAATACCCTGTTGAATGAATGGCGTAACACCATTACGCATGTCTTTAGCCCCTGCGTTTACGGAGTAAAGCCAGGCGTAACACCATTACGCCTGTCTTTAGCCCCTGCATTTACGGAGTAAAGCCAGGCGTAACACCATTACACCTATCTTTAGCCCCTGCATTTACGGAGTAAAGCCAGGCGTAACACCATTACACCTATCTTTAGCCCCTGCATTTACGCTACGGGAACTTGGAAAAAGAGTGCTTGTGATTTTGATTGGTCTGTAAGAAAGAGCTGGGGCACGGATCAGAGTTACTGATTCCGCCGTTCAACCCGGTCCTTGTTGCAAATCCGACTGCATCTCTACTCGCTCCTGATTTTGATGCAGGCAGAGATGCTTTAGATTCCTATGAAACGTGCTTGTTTTTTGTACCTACAAAAAGCAGGCCCATTCCACATGAATCCATGTGTATGCCATCAGCTGTACACGGACATGACAGGCGGCGTACGCGATTCGTTTTGTCAATTGGTGCAAATATAATGCAGAAACCCCGGTCTACCCAGATTATAGTGTTCTATTTAAAGCCATTGGGCCTCATTGCGGGTCTGTCGGTAACCGTGTGAATTACTGGCGCCTGACTTCCCGGTTCCACTGGGCTATTCGAAGTCGGGCAGCCAGGTGGTTGGGCGCCGGTAATTTTGTAATTCCCCATTCCCATTGAGTCCAATAGAACTCAATGGCAATGGGGAACACGGAAGCACCGGCACCGTTAAATATGGTGCCGGTGCGTCCGTGAAACGCTGCGAGCAGGTGCTGTTACGCCCGCCAGGCCTGATGTTGGAGGTGCGACGGCACCCGCCCGCGGAGTCGTAGTGTGGTGTTTCCGGAACGGCACACATATAATGAGGCCTATTGACTGTTTACAGAGAAGGGTAATTGTTAACTGTCCCCTCTGTGCTATTTACAGGCATTTTCAAAATGGACGACTTTGGAGCTCATGTTCATTCGTATGTGGTGTAACGTGATTAAAAGGCATAAAAACCGCTACCTTCCTCTCTGCCATACAAATGCTCCAGCATCTGCACTGGCATGGATTTTCATGGTGGTGCAAATGTCTATGTAGTCTGCCTGCTTCATGCACCAGCATAAAGCAGGCAGACCCCATAGGGTTCCATTGTACACGCTCCCTCCCATGCAAGCAGGGCAGGGAGCGTGTACAATTGAAATTAAATTGGGGAGGGTTTGCTTTCAACTGGGAGCACTTCTTACCATGCACGCATGGTAAGCAGTGCTCCCAATTGAAATGAAACACTCCATGACATGCTCATGTCGGGAGGGCTTAATTTCAATTGGGAGCGCTGCGCCCAATGAAAAGTAAACGTTGCCTGGCATTCCTGCCAGGCAGCGCTTACTCACTTTGCACTGCGGAGTGCAAAAGTGAAGGGCAAAAGGCGGCGTACACGCTTTTACGCCGCCTTTTTCCCTTTACATTTGCACCTCGCAGGGATATGATGAAAATGTGGCTGCTGGGAGCCGTTTACTTTGCAGTATAAACGTAATGCAGGTGTAAAATGTTGTATGTTTTTCTATTATGTGTGTTTAATTCCAGGTGTCCAAAAGTGGCAAGTCCTGATTTTGGCCACGTTTTTTTTTTAACCAAGTAGAGCGCTCGCATTGACATCTGTGCAGGGCCTGCTGACGCAGGTTCGAATCCCGACAGGGGCAAACTCAGCCTTTCATCCTTCCATGGTCGATAAATGAGCACCACACACCGTGGGTAATAATAAGCAGCGCTCAGAAAGCTGAGGGTTCGTAGCGCTATATAAAATGATAAAAACATTTTTTTTATTATTAATGGTTTCCCGTCGTCAAATTACGCATTCGAAGACCATGAGCCACTTTGTGTTTTAGGATGTTGTGTTGTTCCGAATTCAAGTAATCGGACGCTACCAGGGCCTTTGCCGACATGGGATAAAAAGACAATCGAGTTTAGGTTGCATGGCATTGAATTAATGGTGTAACAGCTATTGAAGAACACATTGAGCATTAGCCAAAGGAGTGGTTTATCCCACCACAAGGTGGCACCCCCATCTCTGTAAGCAACACCCAGGTGCTCATTTTGATATTGCACAAAGCATGATTGATCGGTGAAGTCTCCAAGATGCAAATTGCATGGAGGGCACCGCCACTATTAGCACTTGTGGTGCTGTTGAGTCCTCTGCATGGAGTTTCAACGTGTGCAAAAGTAAAGAGAAAAAAAAGGCACAATAAACTTTCGTCTTTAATTTTACTCTCCATTTTGTAAAAGATACAAATGCTAATTGCACATTACACTTACGATGGATCCCTGTGGAATCCACTTTCTTTCAGCAGGTGTTAAATACAGGTAGATTCTATAGGAATCCATTCATTTTACGCATGCGTCAACATCTCCTGCAGGTGCAGAACAAAGAGGTATTTGAAGGAGGACTGCATGGTGGAAATGCTAAATCCGTTGTGGTCCACATACTCCTGCTTCAAATGCATAAAAAATCCCCTGCAGTGTAAAATGTATGAGTAAATAGCTTACGCTTGGCTTTTACGCCTTACTTTTGAACTCTACCCCTTATAAAAATGACCACCAATAGTTTACACACGGAGCTGGGAGGCGGTGCTTAAAAGACGATGGGGGTCATTCCGAGGTTGGAGGTAGCCATGGTGCTATTAGCACCATGGCTTCCCCCATACCACATACCGGGTTCCTTGAATGGGGAAATACCGGGCCATTCCAACCTTGGAGGACCCGGTATTTCCCCATTCAGGGAACCCATTCCCATTCGAGCCCCCATAGGGCTCAATGGGAATTGAGAGGGAGCTAACAACGGGCCGTTGTTAGCTCCCTGGTTGTTAGCGGGACACGCTACGGGCGCCTGGTTTTACCAGGCGTCCTTTGCGGGTCCCGCGAGCAGACTCGTAATAGGGCGGTAAGGGGTTAACGGTGCTGGCACCATTACAGGCACCGTTAACCCCTTACCACCCAGCTCGAAATGAGGCCCAAAGTCTCGATGAACTACAGTCAACAACTTCAGCACCTGGGGCCAGATTACAGAATCTTTGCACCGGTGCAAGTGCAAAGTTTGCACAGTATTAGCACTAGGGCAAAGATTGCCCTATTTTAAAAAACACAGGAACACATTAAAAAACCATTGCACCTCGACAAGTGCAGTTTTGCATATTAAAAGCACCAGGGCTAAAATTGCCCTAGTGCAAAAAATATGCATTTCACTACATTCTTGCACCAGGGCAAAGTTTGCCCTATTGTTAATAAGGAATGGTATTAGCTCTAGGGCAAACTTTGCCCTGATGCAAAAATCCATAAAAATGTTTCTTTTTAGGACTAGGACAATATAGCCCTGGTGCTTTTAATATGCCAAACTGCACTTGTCGAAATACAGGGAGTAATTCATAGAATTTGGCGCACAAGTGGTGCAGCAATCCTGCAGCAGCGCCAGTTACGCCCTCAACCCTGCCCCATGTGCCAAAAACATCTCACAAATCCAGTACATGGCGCAAAAGCCAGTGGACCAGCATACAGCCCCCAACCACGAAAATGCGTGTAAAACTCCCCACGCACCCCTCGGAATACACGTACCCTGCTCGTGCCACCGAAACTGCGTGTAAAACTCCCCACGCACCCCTCGGAATACACATACCCCACTCACGCCAACGAAATCACGTGCAAAACTTCCTGCACACCCCTCGCAATACACGTACCCCACTCGCGCCAGGACAATCGCCTGTGAAACTTCACACGCACCCCTCGGAATACACATACCCCGCTCGCTCTAGTCCTATGGTGTGTGAAACTCGCGATTAGGCAGTGTGTTCCCTCCCGGGTGTGGCCACCCTCCCCATGCCCCTCAGACAGCCAAGACCTCAGGGGACAACCCCACACCCCTGGGCATGCCCCGCAGGCAGCCCATCACCCCTGGGTATGCCCTGCAGGCAGCCCATCACCCAAGTCCATAGCCTGCAGGCAGGCCATCACCCCTAGTCATGCCACGCAGGCAGGCCACATGGCACCATGCACTTGGGAGCCCCGACTCATGTCTCCACCCACCCCCAGTGACGGGAACCTGCCAGCAGGCCCCAACTTATATCCCCCACCCAACAGGTCATCGCAATCCAGATCCATGGCCTTTATGGCCACCCAAATTCCACCCCACCCCTCCCCAGTCCAAACACCCAACCAAGCATTCCATCCACTACAAATTGAAACCCCCATGTCATGATAGATCCCAAATAACCAGTATGCGCACGAGTACAAGTCAGCCAGACCCACACAATGGCGACACATGACTGAGAAAACCCACATCGTGACATGCACAAAACCAATGAGAGAAGACCACACAAATGAAGTAAAAAATAAAAATGTATTATATACAAAAATGAATGAATGAAACGAAATTACACAAGAATAAAATGATAAATAAAAGGATGTCTGAAATCAAGAAAAAATTATTAATGGTGAAATTAATAAAATGCAAAGAAAAATGCCTCCAAAGTGTCCGTCCATAACACCAAATCCAAAGTCAAAATAACAAACAAAACCATTCCTCCATGGTAAAAGAAATTATGTAAAATCAGGGCCATAACTATATACAATGTAAAAATCAAGGGTCCATGTGTCCAACAGTCCAAAGGAAACCTAAGAAAAAACATACCTAATAAAATAACTATTAACAAAAAGGCGGGCCATAGTCCATGCGTCCCAAAGGAAAAAATAAATAAAGGAAGCCTACAACTACATAACTATTTACAAAGGCGGCGGGCTAGTCCCACGGCTCACTGTTTGATGTTCCGGGCCAGGGCATCATTGAACTCCATGTCGATGTTCCGGAGGTGGGCCTGTTTCCTGGACTCGAGGTATCGCAGGGATGCAGCCATGGAATCCCTCAACTCCCTGCAAGTTTCCTCGAGGCCCTCCGCCCGCCTCAAAGCCCGGTGCATGGAGTTCTCCGCCCTGACCATCCTGAGCCGTGCCCTCTCTGCCCGCCGCCTCTCCACATCTATTTGCCAGCCCAACCGCTGCCACACGGAAGACACTCCCAGTCTGGAGTCCTCCTGCCCCTCGGCCGATGCCTGCCCCCAGGGTGTTGATGACCCTAAGCCATGATGCCTCCCACGCTGAGCCTGCTGCTGCCTCCGACGCAACTGCCTCTGCCACCACAACGGCGTCCGGGCTGATGGAATCCCCTGGCGCCGTTGTGCACGTGCCCTGCGCAATGATGCCGGCACATCCTCCATTCGCTGGGGTCCAGTTGGTGGGGTGGGCACCCCTGCTGGACCTCCAACTCCCGACTGCGGCAGAGACGGGATCTCCACCTGGCTGGCTGCGGTGGTTGTGGCTGATCCACAGGGGACCCTGGGGGCATCTGGGCCGGAAGATGGCCCGGAGAATGACTGGCGTATAGTGTGCACAGAGGAGGAGAGGGCCGCAAGACTGGCTGACACATGGAGGAAACCCCGGACCATGGACCCTCCCAACTGGGCCACGTTGGCACACAGCTCTTCGTGATGACGTGCGTGGTCCCCCTAGGAAGCACGCACGTCATCACGAATGTCACCTGTGCGCAACGTGACACCAATCAGGATGGACTCCATCCGGTCACGGGTCCCCTCGTCCGCAGGTAGAGGACTGCCAGATGACGTGGACCTCCCGCCTACCTGCGGACGGGCCTGGGATAGGGCATCCCTGCTGGTGCATGATGATGTAGTCACAGTGTCAGGGACAGTGACATGCACAGGCACCTCCGCTGTGACCTGTGCTGCCTCCTGCCCCTGGACTGCACCACTGGCACCAGTGGTACCACCCCACCAGGCCCCATGTACAGCTCTGTAGCGGCCTCCTCCTTCTCTATAGACACCGCCAACCTGGATGGCTCCGCACCGTCTTCTGCCATTGCAAGCCCCTGTGGGGGCTCATCTGCCCCTTCCGCTGCAGCCGTTGTGGCAGACGTGGCACCAGTCCCCTCGCTCCCGGATGATGGAATTTCCTGGGAGGGTGACTGGGCCTTGCGTCGCCGGCCGGTGGAGGCATCCCTGCTGCTTTCCTCCACAGCGCTGTCTCCGCCATCTTCTTCACTTGCCACTGTGTAAAGGGAGACATTGAACACAAGCATCAGGGTACTGTACAATAGTCCCCTAGACAGAAAGCAATAGCACATGAGTGGCACTGTCAAACGTCACTTCCATCATGTCTCCCAACAACACATGGGTCAGTGCGGGCAACACACATGCAGGAACCGGCATGGCACATGCAACAAACATTTGCATCCATGTCCACCGCACCGTAGAAACATCCAATGGTGGGCTGAAACTCACATGCATCATGGGACATGCTGATCACATGCACACACATCACCGGAGGGTCATGCATCTGGCCCCGTATGCCCACAGACACAGTGGATACAAGGATGAGTAGGCTGTATCAGTGATTCAACACATCGTCATGGACATGTGTCATGCATCCATGGCGCACACACTACTCAGACACACGGACATGTAGTGTCATGCATGTCCATGACAGCAGCACACATCTCTCACACCCCAAACATGTCAAAGTACAGACACAGGCATGCATACATGTGTGCATTCCGCATGCTGCTCCGCATGATGCATTGTAACACATACACCATCCATGTGGGTCACGCCTGACTGGACTCACATGCAGCACCATCATGTCCCTGCACACATACATCCATACATGACCCCTGTCACACATGCAGCCAAGTAGCTAACTACCAGCACACTGCAACATGCACTGTTTTAAACGTGAATGTATGGCCACTTACCGCTAGACTCCAGACGGGCCTGCATCCTGAGGATCTAGTGGTGAAGCACTGGGCGAATGCGCTCCAGGATCCTCATCTGCTGGGTGGTAAGAGGGTCCAGGCGCCCCACTGCATCCGCTGCCTCCAAGTGGCGCCGGGTCTTCTTTAGGGTCCTGGACTTGTAGTCCTCCCAGCGCTTCTGGACGTGTTTCATGTCACGGGGTGCCACCCCCTCCGCGTTAATGGCACCCACTATGTCCTTCCAGATCCTCTTCCATCCTTCATTGTCGGCGCGCAATGGTGTGAAGAGGGCATCATAATGCCCCAGAACTTGCTCCACCAGGATACCAACTTCCTTTCACTGAAGCTGGTAGTCCTCTGCCTCTGTGCTGAGGGGTTGCCACTGGTGCCGGAAGGTGTTGTGTCGGACATGGAAACCCCTGAGGCAGGTGTGGGTGGGCAACTGGGTCCTGGGGCTGGGCTGTGGAGTGATGGAACACCAGTCGGGAGTCTTCTGTTCCAGCAGGGGTGGTCACAGCAACTGGACCCCTCCAGATGCCAGATGTTCAGGCACCAAACAGCAGGGCACAGTGGCAGCAGGCAGGCAGGCAGCAGCAGTTGGCTCGTGGGAGGCTGCTCGAGGATCTGGGGGGCAGTAATTCAGCTTTCTGGGCAGGAGCGTGGTCTTCCGTGTGTTGTCGCATGGCCAGCTTGATACGGAGTGATGTGGCATGTGAAAAACAGCATGTTTGCATGAATTCCGAGGAAAGGCCCTTGGCACGTTAGCACGTAGGTGACGTAACGTGCGCACTGGCGTTTCCCTGGCACGGGTTGAAGGTCCCACGTGGGTTTCCATCACTCTGTATGTGCTTTTCGTGGAAAGCGGTGCGTGTGTTTTCCAGGCGTTGGGGTTCACACGCGATTACTTCACAGCGGCTACAGTGCGTACTTCTTCTTTTGGTGTGGGTGTTGGCTACGCATTCTTCTTCTACACGCAAAGCAGACGGTGAGTCGCACACGCTATTTTTCATAATACGGGTGTCCCTGTTATTCGCGTACCCCTTTTTTTCGGGCATACAAGCCTCTGTGTTGATCATGTACGTATTGTTTGTGTTCCTGGCTGCCACAGCGTACTGCGTGTGTTTTTTACATGCACGTGGGCTACAGGGGTCGCTTATCTCTTTTTCTTGCTTTTTTGGGATGCCTGAGCGTTGCTTGACACGTCATTTCTCCTAGGGGGCCACAGAATGGGACATTCATCGTAGCTGTATATACGTGTTTGTTGTTTGCGCACACTTTTGTAATGCGCAAGGACGCTACCACCTGCCTTCATGTGGCGGACTTGTTTAGGCCTGTGCGTGTCTTTGGCCGTGCACAGGTTTCCCCTATTCGATTCCATGAATACGTGTGGTTCGCGTGTATGTGGGCGTTCCGTGTACTTCCCAGCAGTACATCCCCAGTTACGCCCTTATTTTCACACGTTGTTCCCCATTATGTGCGTTCTGCCCCCTTTTTGGTGTGTGCACTTACGTTGTGCACTTTCGCTGTGTGTGTCGCGAATGGTGTTCTGATGTTGCAATGACGTGTGCACCCGTGTGCGCCACGCACGGATTTGGCGCACATCCTGGGGAAAACACGTGCAGGCCCTTACATGCACGTGCTCTTGCTTTTTCACGCTTGCGCCACGATTTGTGGCGCACATTTGTTTCATGAATCGGCCCCACAATGGTTTTTTAATGTGTCCCAGTGTTTTTTTATAAATAGGGCAAATTTTGCCGAGTGCTAATACCGTGCAAACTTTGCACTTGCACCGGTGCAAAGTTACTGTGGTCATCTTGTGCGATGCCTCACAACTAAAAGAATCACGATAGCAGCCCCTCACGAGCTAATATATAGCACCGTTTAGCAAGAATATCTAAATAGGACGATTATTTAAACCACAACCTCTTGCCTTGCTGGAAATGTCACCCACACAATGGCGTTGCGCAGCGAGATGGCTCATCTCGTTGATGATAATGACAGGAATTGTACTCGTCCTCGGATACCTTTCCCGCGCAGAGTGCTGCATTGTATGAGAAAAGGGAAACAATTCAGGGAAATAAGGCAGCTTTAAAAAGAATGAAAACATAGGGACATGGTGCCGGCGAGCCAGAAAAGCCACCATTAAAAAATGCGCATGAGCTCAAACGTCTTGATATATTAAAGGAACAAAAAGGTTTGGTGTGTGTATCTTTACCCACTGCTGAGTTGCCAAGATTGGCTGTTTGTTTGTTTTATTATTTATAAAGCGCGTCAGACCCGGGGGTATCAGGGCGCAGATGGATTGAAAGACCCCAGGACTTGTTAAAATAGTAAGGACCCCTGCAATGAGTTTTAAAGACTTGGGGCCTCATTACACGGTAGGCGGTAAGGGTTTACCGGTACCGGTATTTTACCGGTACCGGTAAACCCTTACCGCCTTACTACGAGGTCCCTTTGCGGGTTGGTGAATTTACGCCTGCTTTTTGCAGGCGTTAAAAACCAACCCGCAAAGGGACCAGGGAGCTAATTACGGTACCGCAATTTGCGGCACCGTAATTAGCGCCTGCCCCATTCCCATAGAGCCCTATGGGGCAAAAATGTAAATGGGGAAGGGCAGTGGGGGAAAGGGGAATTACCGCCCCTCCCACCTTGGAATAGGGCGGTAATTCCCCTTTCCACCAAGGCGGTGCCGGTATTTTACCGGCATGGACCAAGGTGCTAATAGCACCTTGGTCCACCGCCATCCGTGTAATGAGGCCCTTGGTGTAGTGACATTTTGCCATGCTGCCCAGCAGAGTCTCCAGGAAGATTCAAGGATGTTATAAAAAGAAAAATCAGCGCAAGTTGTATCAAATGTTCTCCTTATCAACAGGTAGTTTGTTTGGTATAAAGACAGGGAGATGGCTAAGTGGAATGCACTGGGCTGCAAAGGGACCTGGGCTGGCTCAGTAAGGGCCAGTTCTCTCTCTCGTCAAAAATATACCAGTCCCTCCACAACCCCGATTTCCCTACTCCACAGGTCAGTATATAATGATTGCTTCCCTCTACTATCTAAGTTCTGACTTTTTTATGAAGGAGGGGCTAAAGGCAAACCCCTAGACTGGCCCTACACTAACAACATTAGTTCTAAAGGGATTGTTGGGTGAGCTTTTCAGACATGCTGCCGACTCGACTTTCTTCCTATCATGCCCACGTATTCCTCTCCCTCCTTCTCTTCTCCCATTCTTCCTACCACTTGCCTCTTCCCTTTAATGTTACTATTCCCTCTGTTCACCACGCTACTAGTACCAGTCACAATCCTTTATTCTCACAAACCCTTCTCACTCACTCTCTACAATGCCCACATTCAGAGTCTGATTGCCACATTATGTTGGTACCATCACCGCCTTGTTGCTGATGCTTTGAATTGGCATTTTATACTCATGTTGGTTCACTTATTTTGATTCTCGTCGTTCTCTTACTGGACTTCTTTGAAACACCACGCAATCTTGGTGGCCATGATCCTTGTTGTGCCCTTCAACAACTTTGAATCTTGACTTGCACTTGCTGGACCCTGCAACATAAGGTGTTCAGTTTTGACCTCTGCATCTTGGCGGTGCTCACTCCATCTGTTTGTTTCTCTACAACACTGTGTTACGCCGGCTTTGCTTCTTTTTCACATCATTCACTATTCCTCAGTCTTTTCTTCCTCTCCCCTGTTTGTACCTTTTCTCCTCTGCTCCCTCCCTTCCCCCATACTCTATGCACCTGTTCTATCAGAATTGTTGTCAGGCCTAGTATGATAGTTGTTGTTCTGTTCCCACCCCCCCTTTCCCTTACCTATTGTCATTCCCCTTGCACTATTAGAAATGGCATCAGTCCTGGTACAATAGTCGCTTTTCTGTTCCTCCCTTTCCCTTACCTATTGTCATTCCCCTTGCACTATTAGAAATGTCGTCAGGCCTAGTACAATAGTCGCTTTTCTGTTCCTCCTCTCCCCCCTCCCTCCCTTTCCTTTACCTACTGTCATTCCCCTTGCACTATTAGAAATGTCGTCAGGCCTAGTACGATAGTCGCTTTTCTGTTCCTCTCCTTCCCCCACCTCCCTCCCTCCCTCCCTCCCTTTCCCTTACCTATTGTCATTCCCCTTGCACTATTAGAAATGTCGTCAGGCCTAGTACAATAGTCGCTTTTCTGTTCCTCCTCACCCCCCTACCTCCCTCCATCCCTTTCCCTTACCTATTGTCATTCCCCTTGCACTATTAGAAATGTCGTCAGGCCTAGTACGATAGTCGCTTGTCTGTTCCTCTCCTGCCCCCCCCCTTCCTTTAACCAGTGTCATAGCTCTTGCTCTATCTGAAATGTCGTCAGGCCTAGTACGATAGTTAATTTCCCATTCTTAATGTCTCAAGGCTGTATAAGAATGTTGTTGTATTTTCCCTTGCTCTCTCCCCTGCCTTGAAAAGCTTTCAAACACTTTGTCTATAGGCGCTATACAAATAAACTCTCAATCAAACAATCTGCTAGTCCTGCACGCACACTCACCACACAGTACCACTTGCTCTAACCAAACAATACCTCACCTTTTTGTTAATT
The DNA here is from genome assembly GCF_040938575.1 of Ambystoma mexicanum. Classification (NCBI taxonomy): domain Eukaryota; kingdom Metazoa; phylum Chordata; class Amphibia; order Caudata; family Ambystomatidae; genus Ambystoma; species Ambystoma mexicanum. The sequence continues at coordinate 1,531,314,071 of NC_090932.1, forward strand.
CGTCACCACACTCCAGTCCACTGTCGTTCCTTCTGCTGGTCTTTTGGTCTACCATCACCTCCTCGTCCTCTGACCCTACCTGAACAACCCACAACTTCCTGTTTCCTTTTGCCTCTCTTATCCCTCCCCCAACTCTGATTGGTTTGCAGACCCTAGCCAATCTGGCCCTGTTTTCCCCACCAAGGAGGGGTTACCATCACAGGATGTTACTGCCCCCTTTTTCAGCACAGGGTCGCCATGCTGCAACAATGGCAGCCTGTGCTGCAAAGTGTTTGGGTTTGTGTTAGGCAACTGAGGTGCGTTTCCCCTGAAGGTAAGTTTTGTCCTGTTGAGCAGTTGCCACTCTCCTTTAAGTCACTGGTAGTCTAGGGCGGTGGCAGTGACTTTGATTCAATATGTGATGAGGCTCGGAGCATTGTGTGACGTCTGGAAAAGCTGCACAGAATTTCCAGCTTCTCTTTAGTTGGTTCTCTTTCTCGGGTCTGGATCTGTAAATGGATTGCATGGGGCACTGATGGGTTGCTGTCCTGAAAGTGGTCTCTTCTCATGGTTGCTGCTTCTCAAAAGTTCTAGAAAAGAGAGAACATGGCCAGTATTTCTGTCAATGGGTATGGGGTGATTGAAGTTGGTACTGCACATGTAAAGACTGGCATTTGGGGTGGGGAAAGGAATTGGGACCCTTGTAACTGCCATCTTCCCCCTCTGATGTAGGACTGGCTCCCACCCAGGTAGACCTCCCACCCCAGGGTGAGAGGGGTTAAGAAGCAAAGACATTACTGCAGTTTTTTTATACAAAACACACAGGGGTCATATGCACGGAGGGAAGTCTGGGCACATCTCGCCGCATTCTGGCTCGCAGACCAGTTTTGTAGACATGTGATGTCATAGTATGCGTCACTCAGGAGGCTCCCGCCCCAAACCTAACAGCACTCAGGATTGGCCACTGAGTGGTAGTTCCAGTATGGGAACCTATAGAAGGAGGATCTTAGTGGATGCTGCTGCGTCAGGTGGTGTGCTTGGATCATCCCTGAAAATTGCTACTCTATAAATTTTACATTAGGCAAGCCCTGTGATTGGTCTATAGCCCCTGCCTTCTGCCCCCAGATCCCAGTGTCCTGAGTGGTCAGGCCGCGGGCCCCCAATCCTGGGACAAACTATGTTCCCAGCAAGACTCCTGTTCCCGTTACATGTATACTACGATATGATATGATATGATATTTTATTTGTATCGCGCTCGTACACATGTGTTTCAGAGTGCAACTAGGCAAGGGAGGGGGAGAGGGGAGAACACAACAACAACAATGATCTTTCTAGGCCCAGTGACATTGAGAACGCGCAAGTGCATGGGAATGGGAAAGGGAAAAAGTGCATGGAAGTGGCAAGTTCTGTGTTTAAGGTAGCAGACTGGGTAAGTCTGATAAGTGCAGAAAAAGAAGAAAAATGGGGGGCTGTAAGGGGACAGATACAGTCTCCAGTGCAAGGAGTGGCCAGGAGGCAGTGCAGGAGAGTGGCAGGGTGTGTAGGTACCTGGGCCCAGGGGACAGAGGGTGGCCAGGTGCACAGTGCCAGGAGAGAGCAGATCAGCAGGGGAGAGGGGGAGCGAAGGCGGAAAGCAAAGAGGAAGGTCTTGAGGTTCTTCCGGAACCGGAGATGATTCTCCTCAAGTTTTAGATTGGCAGGGAGGCTGTTCAAGAGGGAGGCCCCAGCCGAAGATAGAGAACTACCCCCAGTTCATTTCTTTGAAAAACAATTGACCCGGAGGGAGTTAGAGGTAGAGGAGCGAAGAGCTCGAGAGGGGAGGTATTCACGAAGGGATAGCTGAAGGCATTTTGGACCCAGGACCCAGAAAGCCTTGTGGACAATGCAGAGGGTTTTGAATTTAATCCTTGCATCCACTGGGAGCCAATGGAGAGATTTCAGGGCTGGAGAGATACGATCCCAGGGCTTGAGGCCAAGGACAAGTCTCGCAGTCCTGTTCTGGATAAGTTGCAGAGGGCAGAGAGTAGAGGCAGGTAGATTTAGAAAGAGGCTGTTACAATAGTCCAACCTAGAGAGAACTAGAGCTTGAGAGACAATGAGCTTCTGAGGGAAGGAGAGGAAAGGCAGAGTACCTCTGAGGAGGTGCAGTAGGAAGTTTGACTTTTTAGAGACCTCAGAGATGTGGGCGGAGAAGGAAAGTGTGGAGTCAAAGATGACCCTGAGGTTCTTAGCCTCGCAGATAGGGGTAGGAGGGGGGCCAAGGGAGGCCAGCCATAGGTTAAGAGAGAAGGATGGAGATGGTGTGCCGATGAGGAGGATCTCAGACTTGCTGACATTCAGACAAAGATCATTTGTGGCACACCAATCTTGAATGGCAGTAAGGCAGTCAGAGATGAGAGAGGGAGAGGAGGTGGCCGAGGGCAGCCGGAAAATGAGTTGAGTGTCATCAGCGTAGCACTGGAAATTTGAGCAGAAAATGGCAATGCAGTGGGCGAGAGTTGCCAGGTATTGGTTGAAGAGCCAGGGCGAGAGGTTAGACCCCTGGGGAACCCCACAGGTAGAGAGGAAGATAGATGATTGGAAGGACCCCAGTTGGACCTGGAAGGGTTGATCAGAGAGGAAAGAGGTCAGCCAGGCCAGAGCCTGATCAGTGATGCCCAGGTTATCATGGAAACGGTTGAGCAGGTTGGTGTGTTTGACTGTGTCGAAGGCAGAAGAGAGATCAAGAAGGATGAGGACAAAGGGAATGTTGGAGTCCAGGTTGGACAGCAGATCTTCACAGATGTTCAGGAGAGCAGTTTCCGTACTTCTGGCCACTCTGAAGCCAGACTGGTGGTCATGGAGACAGCCAACAGAATCAGAATGAAGGTTAAGCTGAGAGATGGCCAGCTTTTCCAGGAGAATGTCCTGGGTTTTTAAAATAAAGTGGGAGGCAAGGGCATTGCAGGGAGCCTGGGAGGCAAGTGGAGGGGTGGAGACTGCCGCAGGGTTGGCAAGCTCCTTGTAGATTTTAAAGAGTTCGGCCGAGTTGTTAGATGCCGCAGAGACACAGGCTTGAATGTGGGCTCTCTTCTTTGTGCAGACAGAGAGTCAGTATTGCCTTTTGGATCAGGCGACATGCCAGTTTGTCAGAGGATGAGCAAGAAGCCCTCCATTTCCTCTCAGCCACCCTACACCTACGTTTAAGTGTAGCCAGGTCGGAGTCATACCAGGAATTGCACTTGCCTTTGGACTTCAAGCGGATCCTCATGACAGGGGCAAGAGCATTAAGAGTATCAGAGATAGAAGAGTAGAGAAGGGACAGGGTTGTGTCGGGGTGTGAGTCAGCCAGAGGACGAGGAGGGTGAGAGAAGGTGGCAGCGAAAGCCTCAGCTGACACACGCTTCATAGGTCGGATGTCCGAGAAAGTAAGTGTTGGGGTGGGGTTGGCTTTGGGGAAGAGAGTGAGAGATGGGAGGAGAGATGGCAGTGGTCACTCCAGGAGAGAGGAGTGGTCAGAGGAATAGAGAGGGGGAGGCCAGGGGAGATCAAGACATCAAGTGTGTGTCCTGCAGTGTGTCGGGCCAGAGTGTGTTAATGTTAATGTCAAAGGATATTTGTACCTTGCACTATCACCACCGGAGCGGTTCCCAGGTGCTCTGGCGGATCTGAAATAAAAAGGGGGGTAGGTTAGGTATGTTAGTGGGACACAGTTTGGAGAAGAGCAAGGGAGCTGTGAAGTACTGTTGGCAGCTTCAGTTCGGTTAACACTTGTCGCCAAGTATATTGGTGTGGTATTTGGGTCTGAGTCCTTTATGTGCTGTTGTGTGGTGGTCTCTGCAGTGTGCTTGTTGTTGCGGTGAAGTGCATGCGGGTTGCTGCAGTTTAAGAGATGTGGTTGTGTTTGGTTAGAGTGTGAGAGGTGTGTGAGGAGTGGTGAGATTTTTTGTCGTTTTTTTGGGGTTGGTTAGTAGCCTTGTTGTTTGGAGAAACATACACTCCTATCCTGTCTGCTTCGTGATCTAGAGAAGGTTGTCTTCCTTTCGGTGATAAAGTTTCAGCCTGATAAGGCTGTCTCATTTCTCTGTCAGTATGTTAGGTTAGCTACTCTTTGTGTTTCCATCTTTGTATTTGGCCACCTCTTATATCCTAAAGAGGAAAATCAGATTGCTGTGGCTTGCGTTCCATGGCCTGTCAGACACTAATGCATATAGGTGCTCACTCCCAGGGTAGGAAATTGCTGGCAGCCATTTAGCTCCTGGATAGGACCTAAAAGAGCCTAGTTAGCTTGACACCAACAGCTACCAGGGGCTACTCTTGGCTCCCCAAGCCAACTGTTGCCGCACAAATATGCCTACCTGACATCAATTCTATGCGTCTGGGAATTTGTATTACTAATCCTCTGGAAGACACGTAAAGCATGACCACTTTTATGTAATGACCACAGAGTTAGTGCTGTATCGCATTTGGAAGTTAGAGTTTTGCATACTGTGTATTAGCACCTCAAACTGCGGGAGCAGAAGAAACAAAAAAAAGAGCAAGCAAGTTGGCATCACAGATAGAGGCGGCAGCAGAGAAAAAAATGTGTGGTAGCAGAGAAACCAACAGAGATGAATGCAGTTGAAGAGTTCTGATGTAGCGATAAAGAATAAACGAGTGGTAAGCAGCAAAATGGAACTGGCGGGAAATAAATTAAAAGAAATAGGCAATTGGGAGAAGTCAAAAGTTCAAGACATGCAAAGCGACACGGCAAGAAGCAGAGGATTTCAATATAAACAGTCAGCAATAGAGTACAAGGTGGTAACAGCAAGATAGAGAGGAGTGGTTCAAGACAAGGTTTATTTCCCTAAACTTTGCAATGCTTCCAAAAATGAACAAGTTCTGCCGCCTTTTAGGAACTCCATCCCCGAGGCTGGGCTTTAATAGCTTGTGGGTCACGGCGAGTAACTCCCTAGTCAGAGGAAACCGATGCCATTTTGTGCAGTTTCTCAATCTCCAGAAACTGTCTTAGTCAATGCATCCACTAGAGCTTTAGTATTGTTCAACTCATGCATGTGCTCTCAAGAGGTTGCTAGATAAACTGGACTAGGTGATTTGTCGATGATCGTGCATTGTGGTCCTGTAGAATAGTCAGAAATGGAATCGGAGCACATGGTATGAGCATGCCGGGCCAGGATGTTGCGCATGGGCACACCATGCAACACTTGTATTCCTGGAGAACCTCTACTGCCCGGCTAACTGGGTTACCGGCCTGAGTAGTTGAGCTAATTAAGGCTGAGCAAACCAGGAAATATGTTCCTTCCTTCACTGCCACACAGGAAGCACAGCGCGGCATCCCTGCGCGTCCCTAACCTTACCTGGCATATGATAAATGGCATGAGAAATGTGTGCATGGACTCTAGCCAATAGGATCTTCAGGACTTGCTTCCAACCCATGACCCACTCACCACCAAGGATAGGTCATGTGCCACTAATTCTAAGGACAGTCTCAGCAAATGCTTTTCCTTCTGGACCATACATTCCTACGGTTCTATGTGATTACATCAAAAACAATTCAACAAATAAGATTTAGTGGAATTCTTTTTTTTTGTTTAATTCAATGTGTCCACGAATATATGCTGCGGGCCCCGCATCATCCACATAAATCCCCACTCCTTTATTTATTTTATGTGTAATGTGCTGGAACTAGGCCCTTCGGCATGGAAGCGCTGGACTGGACGGACAAACAGAAAACACAGAAGAAAGTAAACGTGGCAAACTTCTATTAAAAAAATGCATCGTATTCAATAAATTGTTCCACGATGTAACCTCCCTGTCGCCATTCCTCCAAGTCCCATTGATACAAAAGATGAACAAAGCATTCTCATCAATGTGATGAGCCAACCATGACCCCGAAAACGTCCATTCTGGATTGCAGACCATCCTTCAAACAGCCCGGCGACTGCAATGCTTATAGCCTTAAGAGAGAGACCTCTTGATATAGCCAAAGTGCTCACTGGTGAATGAGTTATGCAGAGAGGATCACAGACTTCCTGCCCCAGTCACTGGCATGGTCAAGGCAAACAGGACCCTAAGCACCAGAAATCTGTAAGCAGTCCAGTGTAGAAACGTGGGTGTGGTACACTGGAAGAAGAACTACTGCCGAACTACAACTGAAAATAAATAGGTACAAACACATTACATTGAAAATAACCAAGGTAAAAATGCAGAATGTAAAAACATCCAAACACATTTAATTTAAAAAAAATCACAAAATCAAATAAAAGCAAAAAAGGAAAAGACTACTGGCAGGCATCAGTTTGGTTCAGAGTAGATAAAGAATTCAATGGAGGGTGACAATGGTGACTTGGGGGGGTGGTGGAGCTTCGTTGGGAATTTTAGTGATAAATAACATGAGGGGCAAGGGTTTCTACATTACAACCCGACACAGCTTTTGTTTCCCTTTGATGTGAACCGTTGCGCTCAAATTACTGCAAATGAAAGTAATAGTGTACTTTTTCTCTTTTCGGTGTCGAAATCAAAGAACTCTTGTGCAGTATCCCTCTGTGTCCATGAACCAACAGTACATGCAAAACCCCCCTTAAAGACTAATTGAAAGACAAACCCGTGGTCTGCAGAACCGCATTTGAAACTTTAATTGAAAGGCCTGCACACATGTTAATCTGTTCTTTGGAAAATAAGTAGAAATCCGGGACGTCATTTAGGGGTTGCCAGAGGTCGCAACTGCGACCGCTGATGTCTCCCTTGTGACCTCTGAGGTCTCCCTTGCGACCTCTAAAAAAAAAAAAAAATACCGATTTTTTTTTTTAATGCAAGCTCCTGAGCTGTGGCCTGCACCATGTGGCACTTTACTTCTGGAGAGGCTGGCTTTCTTGTTCAGGCCGCTTAAAAAAAAGAAGAATAAGAACAGGAGTGCCACAAGTCGAACACTTTCAGCACTGACCCTAAATAAGAAAGAGTAGGAATACCAAATAATGTGTCTTTCTGGAATTCTATACAATAATTGCTATTACAGGTTTATTTCAGGCACACTTCAGGCGGTGAGTCACTGATTTAGTCGGTTCTTAAACGCCTCAACTCAGCCTTCCATCCTTCTGAGGTCGATAAATGAGTACCAACAAAGGTTGGGTGATATTGGGTGTATATTTTTTGTATATAAAGCGCTTAAGCGTAACTGCTATATAATAACACATCATAATTTGGTCATGGACATCTGCTTGCATTCACAGTAATTTGGTAATATGGGCCTATACACACTGATCTTAACGATACATATGGCAAACCATTCTTGTATGAAATGTACATCACATTATAGTGATATCATAACCATATTTTTCGTAGTGTACAATGCTATGTGATGCCACGTCCTGTTTTGCCAATGGGTGAAAGGTCGTGTTCCATCGCTTCCCACAATATCACTTAGGCGTGGGGTCAAATGACATCACTTCCAGTGATGTCATCAGGGGGTCAAGGGTCGTGTGATGTCACTTCCGCTACCCCTGGCATTTTGGTGAAATGACGTCCCTCAGAGAAATGTTATTTAAAAAGTCAACGTCAAATGACAGCTTTTGCTTGCACACAAATATCATTGAATATGTGGGAGGGGGTTTGGCTATGCAATGTACATTGTATATATTTGTCACCACAAGATTTGGTTACCTTGGAAAAGACTCAGAAACTTGAAAAACCAGTTTGAGGCTCAGGCACAAGATTCAGTGGAAAATATGGCATTCCACTGGAAGTCACATTAATCAGTGAACCGGTCCACAATGGCCTGCGAGGTGACGGGGAGTGTGAGGATTCACTGCCCTACTAGACTAGCAGGCAGCCCTGGAAGAGGGTACAAAGGGAGCCAGTATGGCTAGTGCGTGACTTAGAGGTGCGATTTCCGCCAGCACCCACTCTGAAGGAGGAACTGTCAAACTTCAAAGGGCTTCATAAAAGTCCTTTGTTGCAAGCCAAGCCAGGCAGAAACAGTTTGCTGTGGGGGTCTGCAGCACCGCCCCCACATGTGACAAATCCTCACCATTGACATTAAAATACTTCTTCATTTTAAGGCATTTTTCCCAGCATCCTGAATAAGTAGTAATTTTGTATTATGCTAGTTTTCCATGTGATTTTTAGATGAATATAAAGAGACCAAGTGTATGTTTCTAGCACTTGGTGATCTGAAATGGCCAGGAAAGACACAGTTCTGGTTGAATTATAAATGGGACAAATATGAAACTAGGTGGAAAGATGCAAGATGTAATTATGAACATGTGTAGTCATTGTCAGAATTCTAAATATTATGCAATTCATAAAAAGGGCAAAAATGTACCAAAACGCAATGCTACCTCGCACAGAGCCAGCGATCGGTTTGTCCAATTCCCTGTGACCTATTGAATCTGCATGTCTACTTCTTATGGCGGTGGCTAGTATAAGTTTGCAGTTTTTATCTATAACTAATTTTTGCTAAAAAGTAGACTTGAGAGACAAAGAAAGGTCATAAATGCAAACACACAAATGATGCCCTTTCCCGTGAACCAATTGACCCAGGGGGAGGAGAGAGGACTGGTAGGCTATCCTAGGATAGGAATAATTCCAGAGAACTTCCACCCCCCAGATTGTAAAATAGATTATGTCATTTTAGCTATATAAGAGGGACACAGAGAGACACAAGCATTGTTCAAATCCGGTTCCCGATAATCCATCCAGATCCATCCATCCATCTACAGCAAGATACACAGATTCCAGATCCAGGCACACACAAGAATCCAGGGAGAGTGGAGAGGAGGCAGCTGATCCCATCGAAGAGGGTGCAGAGACCAGACCGTGTCTAGCTGACCCCATCTAGGATAGCGCAGTGACCAGACCTTTGGCAGCTGTCCAGAATCCCATCCAGGAGAGCGCAGCAAACAGATCCCTAGGCCTAGCTGTCCAGAGTGACCAGAACCCTTGGCCTAGCGGTCCAGAGTGACCAGAGACCTCGCTGGTTTTCCAGAATCCGAGACTCAAGCTTACATTGTAAGGAGCAAATATCCCTAGTGCCAAACTGCATATCCCGCTCTTTTGACTCTTGCATCCCATTGAAAAAATCCCATTCAAAGTCCCACATTGCCAGGATAATCCATTCACCTTTCCATAGACAAAGCTGTATTAGCCTGTGTAATTTAGGGGATAATTCATAGAATTCAGCTCACAAGTGGCGCACGCGGCTGGCGCACAGAGTACGCGTGCGACGGTCTGCACCAGCCGCGTGCGCCAAAACCGATTTAGGCGCACAGCGTATTCATGGATTTATACATCCATAAGCAGCCGTGGCGTAGAGTGGTGCAGCGACCCTGCAGCAGCACCAGTTACGCCCCCAACACCGCCCCATGCGCCAAAAACAGCGCACAAATTCAGTACATGGCGCAAAGGCCAGTGGACGAGCATACAGCCCCCCAACCATGAAAACGTGTGTAAAACACCCGGCGCACCCCTCGGAATACACGTACCCCACACGCGCAAGCGAAATCGTGTGTAAAACTCCCAGCGGACCCCTCGGAATACACATACCCAGCTCGCGCCAGGCCTATCGTGTGTAATACTCCCTGTGTACCCCTTGGAATACACTTACCCAGCTCCTGCCATGCCTATCGCGTGTAAAACTCCCCACGCACCTCTCGAAATACACGTACCCAGCTCGTGCCATGCCTATCGCGTGTAAAACTCCCCGCACACCTCTCGAAATACACGTACCCAGCTCGCGCCAGGCCTATCGTGTGTAAAACTCCCCGCACACCCCCGGAATACACATACCCCGCTCGTGCCAGGCCTATCGCGTGTAAAACTCCTCGTGCACCCCCCAGAATACATGTACCACGCTCGTGCCAGGCCTATCGCGTGTAAACCTTCACACGCACCCCTCGGAATACATGTACCCTGCTCGCGCCAGCAAAATCGCGTTGAAAAAGTCCCCCCTGCGGAGTGGGCTGCCTGCGGAGCATGCCCAGGGTGGATGGGCTGCCTGCGGGGTGTGGACTGGGGTGATGGGCTGCCTGCGGGACATGGTCATGGTGGATGGGCTGCCTGCGGGGTATGGACTGGGGTGATGGGCTGCCTGCGGGGCATGTACATGGTGGATGGGCTGCCTGCGGGGCATGGTCATGCTGGATGGGCTGCCTGCGGGGTATGGACTGGGGTGATGGGCTGTCTGTGGGGTATGGACTGGGGTGATGGGCTGCCTGCGGGGCATGGTCATGGTGGATGGGCTGCCTGCGGGGTATGGACTGGGGTGATGGGCTGCCTGCGGGGCATGGTCATGGTGGATGGGCTGCCTGCACGTATTCCGAGAGTGTGCGTGCAATTCCACACGCGATTGGTCTGGCGCAAGCGGGGTATGTGTATTCCGGGGGTGCGCATGGAGTTTTACATGCGATTTCACTTGCGCGAGCAGGGTACATCTATTCCGAGGGGTGCGTGTGAAGTTTTACAAATCATTTTGCTGACGCGAGCGGGGTACGTGTATTCTGAGGAGTGCGTGTAAAGTTTTACAAGCGATTTCGCTGGCGCGAGCAGGGTATGTATATTCTGGGTGTGCGCATGGACTTTTACACGCGATTTTTCAGTGTCGGCCCTCCCGGGTGTGCCCTACCCCCCTACCCATGCCCCGCAGGCAGCCCATCACCCCAGTCCAAAACCCGCAGGCAGCCCATCATCCCTGAACATGACCCGCAGGCAGGCCAAATGGCACCATGCACTTGGGAGCCCCGACTCATGTCCCCACCCCACCCCCAGTGACGGGCACCTGCCAGCAGGCCCCGACTCATGTCCCCACTCCACCCCCAGTGACGGGAACCTGCCAGCAGGCCCCGACTCATGTCCCCACCCCACCCCCAGTGACGGGCACCTGCCAGCAGGCCCCGACTTATGTCCCCCACCCAACACGTCATCACAATCCAGATCCATGGCCCTTATGGCCACCCAAATCCCACCACACGCCACTCCAGTCCAAACACCCAACCAAGCATTCCATCCACTCCACATTGAAATCCCCATGTAATGGTAGATCCCAAATAACCAGTATGCGCATGAGTACATGTCTGTCAGACCCACACAATGGCGACACATGAATGAGAAAACCCACATTGTGACATGCACAAAACCAATGAGAGAAGACCACACAAATTAAGTAATAAATAAAAATGTATTATATACAAAAATGAATGAATGAAACGAAATTACACAAGAAAAAAGTGATAAATAAAAGGATGTCTGAAATGAAGGAAAAAATATTAATGGTGAAATCTGTCACGCTTACCGGGAGACCGGGGTTCGCTACTCATGCTCATCTTTCCTGGCGCCTCTATTCGCACTTTCGCGCTTGGGGAGGCGCCGGAGGGAGAGCTCCGGGGACGTGAGCTGCAGCTCTTCGGCGCATGCGCGGGAGACCGCGGTCACGGTTCCGCGCGTGCGCTGTGGAGCGGTTGCCCGGGATTGGAGCGGCTTGCTGCTCAAGCCTCGCTCTGGGTCTGCCGGCGCCCGGCTACAATCAGGCTTGCGTTCCAGGCCTCGCGGGCGCCGGCGGCCCATAAAGGGAGAGTGAGGATCGGGAGCAGATCGTGTCTCAACGCGTTCTGTTCCGGATCGTGTACTCGCTCTCCCTTGTTCTTCCAGCGCTTGCCTTGCCCTTCTCTTCTGCCTGGGGATTCCCTTCCCTTTTCTCCCCTGCTGCCTCCAGTTTTTTCCCCTTTGGGTTTGGTTGTGGTTGCAAGCCAGCATTTCTCCTACCCTACCTGGCCCCAGTTTGGTTTCCCTTCTCTTTCCAGGCTCCTCTCCCTCAGCCTGCCCAGTGCTCCCTGCCTGCCTTTGCCTCTTCTCTCCTCCCTGGCCCAGCCTGTACCCTGTGGTATTCTGCCAGTGCCTTTCTTGGTGCTTGCTTCCCTTTCCTTTGGATACTCACCTCCACAGCATCCAGTGCCAGCTTCGGGAGTATGGCTCCCTCTCCTTTGGACTCTCAATCACCACAGCATCCAGTGCCAGCTTCGGGAGTACGGCTCCCTCTCCTTTGGACTCTCAACCACCACAGCATCCAGTGCCAGCTTCGGGAGTACGGCTCCCTCTCCTTTGGATTCTTAACCACCACCGCATCCAGTTCCAGCTTCGGGAATACGGCTCCCTCTCCTTTGGACTGTCAATCACCACAGCATCCAGTGCCAGCTTCGGGAGTACGGCTCCCTCTTCTTTGGACTCTCAATCACCACAGCATCCGGTGCCAGCTTCGGGAGTACGGCTCCCTCTTCTTTGGACTCTCAATCACCATAGCATCCAGTGCCATTCTCCAGGAGTTCGCCCCTGACTTCTTTGGACTCTGGAGCCTCGCCACCTCAAGGATTCGCTCCTTCAACCTCTTTTGTCTGTGCTCGCACAGTCCCGACGTCACTGAAACAAGGAGAGAGCAGCTTGTGGCGTTGGGAATCGGTCCATCTTTTACCCAGTACCCATTCTGGGTGGAGGAGAGGCTGGTTTCTTGTGTCACCAATTCTTCTCGTCAGTCTGGCTGCCCGTCGAGATCAACCAGGTATTCAGGAACACAACTTTCCCGCGATTCTCACCTTAACAAAATCAATAAAATGCAAAGAAAAATGCCTCCAAAGTGTCTGTCCATAACACCAAATCCAAAGTCAAAATAAAAACAAAACCATTCCTCCATGGTAAAAATAAATATGTAAAATCGGGGTCCATAACTATATACAATGTAAAAATCAAGGGTCCATGTGCCCAACAATCCAAAGGAAACCTAAGAATAAACCTACCTAATAAATAACTATTTACAAAAAGGCGGGGCATAGGCCATGTACCCAAAGGAAAAAATAAATAAAGGAAACTTACAACTACATAACTATTTACAAAGGCGGCGGGCTAGTTCCACGGCTCACTGTTTGATGTTCCGGCCCAGGGCATCATCGAACTCCATGTCGATGTTCCGGAGGCGGGCCTGTTCCCTGGCCTCGAGGTCTCGCAGGGATGCAGCCATGGATTCCCTCAACTCCCTGCGAGTTTCCTCGAGGCCCTCCGCCCGCCTCAAAGCCCGGTGCATGGAGTTCTCTGCCCTGACCATCCTGAGCCATGCTCTCTCCGCCCGCCGCCTCTCCGCATCTATTTGCCCAACCTCTGCCACACGGAAGACACTCCCAGTCCGGGGTCCTCCTGCCCCTCGGCCAATGCCTGCCCCAGGGGTGTTGATGGCCCCGAGCCATGATGCCTCCCACGCTGAGCCTGCTGCTGCCTCCGATGCTACTGCCTCTGCCACTACGACGGCATCCGGGCTGATGGAATCCCCCGGCACTGTCGTGCACGTGCCCTGCCTAATGATGCCGGCATATCCTCCATCACTGGGGTCCAGTTGGTGGGGTGGCCACCCCTGCTGGACCTCTGACTCCTGACTGGGATGGGATCTCCACCTGGCTGGCTGCGTTGGTTGGGGCAGATCCACAGGGGGCCCTGGTGGCATCTGGGCCGGAAGACGGCACAGAGAACGACTGGTGGATAGTGTGCACAGAGGAGGAGAAGGCCACAAGACTGGCCGACACATGGAGGAAACCCCCGACCATGCACCCTCCCAACTGGGCCACGTTGGCACACAGCTCTTCGTGATGACGTGTGTGGTCCCCCCAGGAAGCACGCACGTCATCATGAATGTCACGTGTGCGCGATGCAACACCAATCAGGACGGACTCCATCCAGTCACGGGTCCCCTCGTCCGCAGGTAGAGGAGTGCCAGATGACGTGGACCTCCCCCCTACCAGTGGACGGGCCTGGGACGGGGCATCCCTGCTGGTGCATGGTGATGCAGTCACAGTGTCAGGGACAGTGACATGCACAGGCCCCTCCGCGGCGACCTGTGCTGCCTCCTGCCCCTGCCCCTGCACTGCACCACTTGCACCAGTGCTACCATCCCCACCAAACCCCATGTGCGGCTCTGTAGCGGCCTCCTCCTCCTCTATACACACCACCGACCTGGATGGCTCCGCACAGTCTTCTGCCGTTGCAAGCCCCTGTGGGTGCTCATCCACCCCTTCTGCTGCATCTGGAGTGGCAGACGCAGCACCAGTCCCCTCGCTCCTGGATGATGGAATTCCCTGGGAGGGTGACTGGGCCTTGCGTCGCCGGCCGGTGGAGGCATCTCTGCCGCTCTCCTCCACAGTGCCGTCTCCACCCTCTTCTTCACTCGCCGCTGTGTAAAGGGAGACATTGAACACAAACATCAGGGTACTGTACAATAGTCCCCTAGACAGGAAGCAATAGCACATGAGTGGCACTGTCAAATCTCACTTCCATCATGTCTCCCAACAACACATGGGTCAGTGCAGGCAACACACATGCAGGAACCGGCATGGCACATGCAACAAACATTTGCATCCATGTCCACGGCACCGTAGAAACATCCAATGGTGGGCTGGAACTCACATGCATCATGGGACATGCTGATCACATGCACACGTATCACCAGAGGGTCATGCATCTGGCCCCGTATACCCACAGACACAGTGGATACAAGGATGAGTAGGCTGTATCAGTGAGTCAACACATCGTCACGGACATGTGTCATGCATCCATGGCGCACACCCTACTCAGACACACGGACATGTGCATCATGCATGTCCATGACAGCAGCACACATCTCTCACACCCCAAACATGTCAAAGTACAGACACAGGCATGCCTACATGTGTGCATTCCGCATGCTGCTCCGCATGATGCATTATAACACATACACCATCCATGTGGGTCACGCCTGACTGGACTCACATGCAGCACCATTATGTCCCTGCACACACACATCCAAACATGACCCATGTCACACATGCAGCCAACTAGCTAACTACCAGCACACTGCAACAGGCACTGTTTTAAACGTGAATGCATGGGCACTTACCGCTCGACTCCAGGCGGGCCTGCATCCTGAGGATCTGGTGGTGAAGCACTGGGCGAATGCGCTCCAGGACCCTCATCTGCTGGGTGGTAAGCGGGGCCCGGCGCCCCACTGCATCCGCTGCCTCCAAGAGGCGCCGGGCCTTCTTGAGGGTCCTGGACTTGTAGTTCTCCCAGTGCTTCTGGACGTGTTTCATGTCGCGGGGTAGCCCCTCCGCGTTGATGGCACCCACTATCTCCTTCCAGATCCTCTTCCGTTCTTCATTGTCGGCGCGTGATGGTGTGAAGAGGGCATCATAATGCCCCAGAACCTGCTCCACCAGGATACCAACTTCCTTTTCACTGAAGCTGGTAGCCCTCTGCCTCTGTGCTGGGGGGTTGCCACTGGTGCCGGAAGGTGTTGTGTCGGACATGGCAACCCCCGAGGCAGGTGTGGGTGGGCAACTGGGTCCTGGGGCTGGGCTGTGGAGTGATGGAACACCAGTCGGGAGTCTTCTGTTCCAGCACGGGTGGTCACAGCAACTGGACCCCTGCAGATGGCAGATGTGCAGGCACCAAATGGCAGGGCACGGTGGCAGCAGGCAGCAGCAGTTGGCTCGTGGGAGGCTGCTCGGGGCTCTGGGGGGCAGTAATTCAGCTTTCTGGACAAGAGCGTGGTCTTCCAGGTGTTGTCGCGTGGCCAGCTTGATATGGAGTGATTTGGCACGTGAAAAAACAGCACGTCAGCGTGTAATTCGAGGGAAGGCTGTAACACACACAGACGTTCCCCTCATCACGGGTGCATAGTGATTAAGCACGTGAAAAAACTGCACGTCTGCGTGTTAACGTGTGTAATTCGAGGAAAGGGCCTAAGCGCGTAAGTGACGTGACACGCGCGGGCGTTTCCCTCAGCACGGGTTAAAGGTGAGCGGGGCCAGCAGTTCGCTGTGCATGCCTATCGTGGAGACTGACGTGTGTTGCTACTTCTGGTTGTTATGCGTGCCATCACAACTTCACAGCGGATCAAGGACGTATCTCTTCTTTTGGCAGGGGTATTGGCTACGCGTGTTTTTCATTATCACGCTCGTCAGACGGTGAGACTCGCATGCTATTTTTCCCACTGCGTGGGCCCATGTGTCTCGCGTACCCATTTTCATGGTCATAGTAGCCTGCGTGTCCCACGCGTACGTGTTTTATTGGTGTCCCTGGGTGCCACACACGTGGGCTACTGGGGGTTGTCTGCACAGTTTTACTGCAGTTTTGGGGTGCCTGAGCATTGCGTGACCCGTCACTTTATCACCGGGGTCACATACAGCCTTGCAGGTGCACAGGGGTGCTGTTAACATCTTGTATCCCACCCCCTTCTTTTTTTTCTTTTTTTTATTTGATTTGGATGAAAAATTCAACCTTTCAATACAGAATCCATTTACTTCATTAAAACATATAAAATATGTCATAACACTACATAAATATTATGTTCATTTAACTGATCGCAATTCTCATAACTTACTCTAAGCATAATTCATTTAAATTCATGATAATACGAAGAGAAAACATGTGCAAAGTATACAAGTCTGAAATTCTTTTTTTTTTTAAATGAGCAACAAGAAAATATAAAAGTGTAGAAACAAAAAGAGAAAACGCCGTGCTCAAGGTGCAATCAAATGACAGTTATTTAGCATACAGTGCAAGGTGCTTTAGACAGTTCTCAACATAGCATATCATTATTATGTGGTTTGATTGAATTATTTGTTATTTTTTACTTTGTTTTTTGTTCATCATCATTTTCTAGCTTTAATTCATTTAGAAAGTTTACAGCCGCATAGCCTATTGATTTTGAGTGCACCTGAAATATAAACTTCCATAGATCTTTAGCCTCCATGTGTACTCGATGTTTAAAAAGGTTTTTGAAGTATTTAAATCTTAAACAATCCAATTTTGTACACTCAGTGAGCAGGTGCTCTAGTGATTCCTCATGCTTGTTACAGAACCGACATAGATTACATTCTACAGCATCAGGAAACCATCTAGATGTAACTTCTCTGGTTTTCCATTGGTTTAACCTCAAGTGCAGAAGTCCTGCTCGATGCGAGACATTTGGTGATTTTAAGAGATACTCTTCAGGGGAGCCAAGGGATTTTCAGGCAAAAGGATTCTGTGTGAAGCATTTGTAGACTTGACATTGTTCTCTAGTGCTTATCCAATCCGTTTCCCAGATCTTTTGCTTAGCTTCGTCAGGATTTTGTAACAAAAGCTCATCCCCTACGTCTGCTTCTTGCATAAATCTCTGCGCATGGGCTTTCCAATGCTTAGCAAAACTATCATTTGATGTTTTTACATAATTTGCTAAAAGCTTTACCAGCCCATTCTTATGATCTTCCAGGGCACATTTCCTGTATAGCATGCATACTCTCCATTTATAGGTGGCTTGCATCGATATAAGCCCTAATTCATGCCTTATGAGGGCTATGGGTGTAGATCTCGAGAGTTTCAAGAGATTTTTCCAATACTCCCCTTCTTTCTTATCCCAATAATTGCGTATTTTGTATAATCATGTCTTTGACCCATACAATTGTATTGGCAGCGCTTTTTGCTTAGAGTATGTCAGCAGAGGAGCGATGGTAAATTTACAATACTTGCCGCTGATGATTTTTGCTTGGGAGATTAAATTATTCCATTTCATTGTTGCAGTAGTCTCATATGGAGTGTCCTGTGGGTTGTTGTTCATATTCACTCCTAAGTAAATATATTCACCCACTGATTCGAGCTGCTGGTTATCTAAAACCCACCTATGTTCTTTGTTTCTTTGATGTGAGTTTCCAAACTGGATCACTTTTGTTTTTTAAATATTTATGACCATGCCATTGAATTTGGCATAGTTCTCCAATACTTTAAGCATATTACGCAGCCCCATTGGTGTCTTGGATAGGAGAAGGAGATCATCGGCAAACAAGAGCCATTTAATCTCATGCTTGCCTAATTTTGGGGAGTCAGTTATGATGTTAAGAAACTCTTTACCCATGTCAGAAATGAAGAAATTAAAAATTGCTGAAGCAAGTATACACCCTTGCTTAAGACCTCTCGATGTATCAATGGGGTCAGTCAGCAAACCATCGTTGTTTAGTCATATCTGGAGTGAGGTACCCTGATGAAGCTCAATGATCCACTTCAAGATGTTGCATGGGCAATTGTTTCTCATTAGCTTCACCACTAGTATCTCCCTCAAAATAGAATCAAACGCAGTTTTGAAATCGATCAATGCAATATACAGTGGTAGATTTTTGCTTGCTTGCTTTGCAATGATGGCATTTGTCGTAAATAGGTTAATACCTTTTCCTAGACCTTTAAGGAAACCTGTCTGCCAAGGGTCCCTCAGGTTCTCCCTGTCTAGCCAGTTGTTAAATTCATGCAAGACAAGGTGTGCAAATATTTTCCCTGGACAGTCCAGAATGGCTATTGGTCTATAAAATCCTGGATCAAGTCTGTCTCCCTTCTTGAACAACGGAATTAAGATAGATTTTTTTCCATGATGTTGGAATTAGCCCGGTGCGCCTCACTTCTGCAAATATTTTCATCAGTATTAGTGACCACACTTCTATCTCTTCTTTGATGGTTTTATTATCAAGCCCATCCGGGCCAGGGGCCCTTGAGGAGCTTAGTTTTGAGATGTAAAATATAATGTCACTTTGATCGAATTGTATCGTGTGATCCCAATTTGTACCTTTAAGAGGCATTTACTGGATCATCATTGGTGTCTGATATATTTCAGGAAGTAATTGCACCAGGTTTTGGCCGATATGGAGTTGATTTGAACAGAAGACTGGTTTTTGTAGGTGACGTTATTCAAGACCTTCCAGATTTCCGCTGAGGATTTGGAGGTCATTTTTTTAAGCATATCCTCACTGTCTCTCTGGTAACATTGGGCCTTTCTACCTCTTAACCAGTTTTTATATACTGTCCGTATGTGCCTTATTTGCGTGAGTTTCTCTTCTAATGTTAGTTCTTTTAGTAGTCGTATCTGTTTTCTCGTTGGCTTTTTAGGTTTTGACATCATTGTCAAAGACATGAGCATGTTTGTACCCATGTTCTTGTGAGCTGTTTTTCACATATGCATATTTCTGCATTATTGATACATAATCCAAACCTGGACGTATGGACCAATGTTTATCAAAATCCCACAAGGAAGCATTAGACCACTTGATTTTATTCCTCCTGTTGTTAGCGGTTATATCTCCATTATAGGTCTCACAAGTGCTTTTACTGCTGGGTTTTTCTGTTTCCCACACCAGGCAAAGTTGGCTATGATCACTTTCCCTTTTTGTCTTTACCATCATGGACTGGATCAAATTCAGCATTCACAAATATGTAATCTAGTGTGGCTTCAAATGGACCATTATGCCATGTGCTAGCAGCCTGCGTGTCCCCCTCCACGGTCCCATTTAGCATAAATACCTGCATGTCTTCCATTACTGCTAGCCATCTTCTTTCTTCTAACGTTCTTTTTCCCTTATTCAGCAGGTGCATGTTAAAATCGCCCATGATCATTACATGATCGACATTTCTTTCTTTAGCAATTTTGGCAAAAACCTCTTGACAAAGGTTGAAAAAACAATCAGGAGTTACATGAGACCTTCCCCAATAGATGTTTATGATTATAAGTAGATGTGAATTACTCTTCAATTTGATGGTTTGAATAAAAGGGGTGATGGAATCATACATTGAGGTTGTAAAGCCCTTTGATTTCTTTACTGCAACCAGAAGCCCTGCCATCGGTCTACCGCGCGGTAGGCATATTGCTGGTTCCAAGTATATTTCATATCCATCCCAGAATGGGGCTTCGGCCAACCATGTCTCCTGCAAGACCACTATGTCAAACTTGTCAAGTTCAGTATTCGCTGTATTTGTAAAATTCTTGAACCCCCGGGTATTCCAACATATCAGTTGGAGTTTCTCTTTTGCTATGAGTTGTTATGAACGATCTAAGTGATTACCTCTGCCCTCATTTGATGCAGCAAAGTTGGCGCCATAAAAGCGGGGAATCCACTTCGTGGAGCCTATAGCTTCTTCATTCGTTTGACGGTCTTCTTGATACAAATTAAAGCCCATTTGAAAGAGAGCATCCCTAGCCTGCCATAATATGTCTGCAAGAATGGTTGAGTGTACAGAAACTCTGGATCGTGTCAGATCCTGATCATCCATAAACTCAACTCTATCGATGTCCGAAGTTGCTATGTTCCTCAGTTGAGATATCTCCCTGCAGATGTTTATGATGCTTGATCGATTCAGGTCAAATTGCTGGAATGGTTGATCCTTGCATTCCAGTATAAAGCAGTGACTCTTCTTCTGGGCCACTGCCCTCGATTTAAATGAGACCTCTTTGCTCATAATCTTATTCTTTTGCCATTGTAATGTTTTTTTCATACTAGCATTCTCCATGGTCTCTTTATTTGAGGACATTACGCTGTTTTCAACACCTCTCACTAGGCGACCTTCTGGCATGGATTTTGTCTCCATCTTGCTAGATCCAGTTTCCATAGTCTCCTTTAACCTGCTGGCCATGTAATTTTCCAGTTTTGTTTATTTCTTCTCTCATTTGCGCCTCATTTAACCCCCTCCACCTTGAATCTATCATTTCATCGTTGGGGAGTGCCTGAGGTCGGGCACTTTCACTTCTTCTCATTGCTGCTTCCACTGCAACTAAATCATTTAGTGGTTTGTAGAATAGGCTTGGTGTGATTTTATTTGTACTGCTTGAGGGCATAGTTCTCATATGCTCACTGCTTTCATCTGTGATTTTTGATTTTTCTCTGGTTTCTTTTATAGCACTTGTTATCTTCAAAATTCATCTATTCTTTGCTTTCCCTTTAACACCCTTTGCTACAGCCATGGTACTTTTCATCTTATTTGTTAAAGATTGACCCTCTTTGTTTTGCTTGTTCTATTTTGCATCTGTTTTCTGTTGTCCTTTTTCACTATTATTGATCTCAATAGTTGCTTCCACGATTGGCTAAGTCGTGGACAGCTCACCATCGCTACCTTTTGCAACATTCTGTAACAGATGCTTTGAGGGTTCTTCAAGTTTATTAGTACTAGGAGCCCCACTAAAGCTGAACTGTTTTGGCTGCAAAGGAGTCTTAGGCCTGCAGTCTGTGAGATTTGGGGGGAGTGTGGTCTGAGTCCCCGACTCTTTTGATTCACAATGTCTAAATATTTCGTTTTGTTGAATGCACTCTCTCCGTTCTCCCATTTCCTGGCAGCTGTTGCTTTAATCTGTCAGCTTATTCAATAATATAGTTTGATAGTTCAAATTTTGGTCCATTGCTTCGTATAGTTTGGCCAATGATAGCAGAGCTATGTTCATTGCTAATAGGACAGAATTATTCTCAATCAGGGCCTGGGCCTCTTCTGCAGGACTTTCAACAGGGATCAGCGGCCATGCTTTCCCACCAATATTATTATTATGTCTTGCTAATATTGATCGCAAAATCTATAATCTTTTTCCACGGTAGTTTCGTGCACGGTACGTAGCCTAAAGATTGCAATATGGGTGAAGGTAATAATACAGGCAGTAGCCTCTTACCCTTTCACGTTGTGCACAGTTTTCCCTTTTTACACCTTTCTTTCTCCCCCTCGTTTACAGTATGGCTAAGTCAAATACTGCCAACCCGATCCGCGCACCAAGCACAACGAACAACGAACAGCAAACACTACTTATCCGTACTTAGTGCGCGGCGCGAGTGCTCCAGGGAGACAGTACTTGTAGGGAAGGAGGGGGGGAGCAACTTGCACGTCACGTGATTAGCGAGGGCGGAGTCTCCCTCCAGGAAGTGCCCTAAACAGAAAGAATGAAGACACACTCTTAATAAGGCTTGGAGTATGTAAAGACAATAACAGGTTTATCCAAGCACGAGTCCAAAAAGAGTCCAAATATACTCATAAGACACGAGTCCAATTAAATACACACACACGGGGGGCTGGGTACGTAATCACCTTGTGGATTAGGAAGTCAGGCAAGCCAGGCGCCGCATGCAAAGACGTCCTCCTGGACGATTTACTTTGCGTTTACACGGCACGGCAGCGGGCTCAATAGGAGTCTCGTGGTGATTTTCTCCAGCGGGTCCAACGGGTCCAACAAACCAGCAAACAGTACTTATCCGTACTTAGTGCGCGGCGCGAGTGCGCCAGGGAGACAGTACTTGTAGGGAAGGAGGGGGGGAGCAACGTGCACGTCACATGATTAGCGAGGGCGGAGTCTCCCTCCAGGAAGTGCCCTTGTGGATTAGGAAGTCAGGCAAGCCAGGCGCCGCATGCAAAGACGTCCTCCTGGACGATTTACTTTGCGTTTGCACGGCACGGCAGCGGGCTCAATAGGAGTCTCGTGGTGATTTTCTCCAGTGGGTCCAACAGGTCCAACAAACCAGCAAACAGTACTTATCCCCCTTCACCCCAATTGCCCAAGACAATTGTCGTGTACATCTCCCATTGGCACTTCTCCATCTGTGCCGGCACTACTCCATCTGTGCCATGGTTGGGAGGGCACAAAAGGTGAGGGGCGCCTCAGGAGGGCATACTCCATGTGGCAGGCGTGGTCAGGGGCGTGGCTGGGATGACCAGGGAGTAGGGGGACTCCAGGGTGTCCAGGGGGCCGCAGGGGGGGAAGAGGCAGGGGTGTGCCACTTCGGCACAATGTTGTGCCACGTGTTGGTGCAGTCATGCCACCACTGCCTGTGGTTCTGGGAGATGCAGCTCTTGTATCTGGCACTGGCGCCCATGTGACCTGGCAGTCCGTTTCATCGACTGCCATGGGTCCACAGGTAGTGGTAGCTGCAGGTGCAGCTGTGGACACCACCACCCAGGCTCAGGGTCCACCAGCGCATGTTGCGTTGGCACCTGAAGAGTCCCAGGATGTCAGGAGGCACATGGGAAGTGCACACAGGGCTGCCCTGGCTGAGGCACATGTCGCTGGGGCAGTATTGTCATCTGCTGCCCCGAGCAGATGGGTGTTGGCAAGTGCAAGGGCAGATGCAGCCGACAGCACCCGGATGTGAGTCTACCACCCAGGACAGTCCCGGTCAGTGACCTTAGCACAGCAGATGTTGCTGCGCAGGGTCAAGTCAGGGGCACCCAGCAGCCACAGACACAAGTCAGGGCTTCTATCCTTGTTACACCTACCACTCCCTTGATTCAATCCACCAGCGCCACTGCCCATACTGATCAGGATGGCATTTTCCAGTCAGGGTCCGGACCACTGTCCAAGAGGAGGAAGGTTGCACCTGCAGTAGAGGCTGGGACCCCGGACACGGCTCTGGCCTCCGGCACATCGAGGAAGAAGCCTTTCTGCATGCAGGAACTGGATTTCCTTGTGGGCTACGCTGTGGAACACAACCGTGATTTGCTAGTGGGCCCGAATTGTCACACTGCGGCTGCCCAGCGTATGTCCCACTGGAAGTATGTTGCAGAGAGTGTCACTGCATTCGGACATGAGGTGCGCACAGCTCAGGAGTGCAAAAAGCGTTGGGATGACCTCCGATGCTGTGCTAAGGTGAAGCGTGCCTCCAATTATGCCATGACTCAGGTGACTGGTGGTGGGTCACCACCTGAGGAGGTAGATCTCACTCCGCATGAGTCTATCGTTGCAGAGTTCATACCGGCAGAATTGTACAAAGGAGTGGGAGAGATGCTGGACTTTGATGCCCTGTCCAGTGAGTGTTGTTGTGTTTTTGTCCAGACCATGTGTGGTTTGCTTGTGTGATGTGTTGTGTTTGACTGCCACTACATGCTATGTGTACATGTTCTCATGTGTGAGCCATGCAATGCTTCACTGATGTGTGCCTGCTGTGCAGGATGCTGGACATGTAGAGCAGACGGGGACTGTCCTCCTCACCACACCTGCACCCTGCTCACATGCTAGTCACCCGGCTGCCCCTCCGGTCCATGTTCCAGCTCACTGGCCCTTCTGCATGTAGCCTAGGGTGTATTTCCACTCAGCACTGGGACTATGTCATCGCATGACTGACGCAAATGTGTGTTCTGCCTGCATGCAGGTACTCCACGTAGGCATGCTCCCTTGCCCCTCCACCCCCCTGCGCCCCAATTTCACCATGGCACTGGTGGGTATCATGTTGGAGTACTGCACTGGCCTGTTCAACTGCTCCTGTGTACATGCACACTTCCCCCTGCCAACCTGCCAGACACATACAGTGGTGTACATCCTTTGTCCTTGATGCAGGGTGTCTCACTCGGACTGTGCAGATGCTGCGCAGGGACATGAGTGCCCATTCATGCTCCATGTGCATTCCATGCATGCCCCTATGTGTCCTTGCCCAGATGATCATTGTAGTACGTGTCCAGGATGACATACATTTAATAGCATTTGATCATCCATTCCATGCCCACTCTGGCTCTGTCCTGCATCACACACATGATTAGGGTGTCACAGTCTGTGTGGGGCACAGGCCTCCCCCTGTTTCAGGCCCTCTGACTCTGTTCAACTGGTGTAGTGGCTTCTGCACACATGAGTGTACTACTGAGGGTTCCTCATGTGTCCTGCCTACTGTCCCATTCTCATCTGCTGTGTTGTCAGTTGACTCAGATGATGCAATTGACGCTAGTCAACACTGTCTGCCAATACACAGGTCTCTGGTCACCCTTTCGCTGCCATGCAATGCCTCCCTGCATTTTCACTTAGGGGGTCGGGGGGTGTGCCTGTAGCCATGCAACCCATTGCATGCACATTGCACGTGGTGCCTGAACTTGCCCTTACACTGCCTTCATGTTTATTGATTGACATCATAATGTACTTGTTCATGTAGATAGTGGGTAACGTACACATGTTCTGCACTGCCTCAACCCACTTCTGAGCCGTGTTACACCGTTCTACATGCCTACTCACTGCTGCAATGTGAAAGTGACCTGGCATGTATAGTCAGATTTTCATCCCTTCTCTGTCATGAATTCCACGGGCACAGGTGCATCCTGTGACAGATGTACTCAGTATTGGAACTCCCTAGTGGGTGTTTAGCAAAGTTGATTGGTCAATCTGCAGCCTATACCAACTAGTATAGGGCGCAGATTGAATGTAGCCTTCCGATCGGGTTGTAATGACTGTGGAGCTGCCTTCACGTGTGTATGTGTACACTTTCACATACATCAAAGCAAGTAGCGTTGTAGCTGCTTCCTTTGCTGTATTGGATGCTGTTCATGTTCACAATACAGGTGTATAGCGAAAGGGGTGTTTTTTAACGCTTTCACATGTACATATTCAAGCAGCTTCAACGTTGTTTAGTGCAACATTGCGGCTACTCATGTGTGTGTGAAAGTGTTCATTTACACATGTGTCTTACACAGCTTTTTTGTTGACTGACTAATATGTAGTTGATTGACGTTAATGCTTTTTAGATTTCGGCATTGCACGTTATGTTGAACTTGCATAATCCTGAAGGTGCACTGTTGTGCAGTATGTGTACGCCCAGGCCCACTTAGATAATATGGTGGGGCCTGGCTGTGAAGAATTTACACGGAATAATGGAATAGGGCACATTCATAGAACAATGTGCTCAATCAGGCCCTGAGGGGTGTTCTGGAGGCTTCATGGCCTGCAGCTCAGACCGTACTGGGCGTTATGGTCCCTCATGACTGGTTGCAGGCCCTTGCTTTGCTCGGGACATTCACTATATCTACATGGCCCACGACACCCGGTACGGGCTGAACTGCAGATGGTTGAAGCTATATTGGTGATGATGGTTTAGTGATGCATGTGTACATGCATATTACGTGTGTCATTGTGTGTTTGGATTCAGTTGCAGCTGTGGTCAATTTGCAGTTCAGACATGCATATGGTATGTGCCATCTTTGTTGCCATCTGTCTTTAGTGCCTGTGACATGTGCCTGACCGAGGTGGTGTCTGATGGAGGTGATATACTACATTTTCTACTTGTGTAGGCTTTGCTATTTAGACACATCCATTTCTGCTTTTGGGATATGTTTGCATATCAATGCAACTGGATGCATGCCAGGTTCTCATTTTTGTGTGACATGTCTGCTTCATGTGTTGGCTGTCGATGTGATGTCTATGTGTGTGTGGGTTATGTGCTTCTGACATGTGTACTCATGTTTGTTTTTTTCCCCTTTTCAGATGATGACACAATGGAGCCAGAGGATGGTGATGTCATGCCAGACACAGGGTTGCTATCACACCAGAAACCCGGCACAAGTGGGGGTCGTGGGGTGGTAGACCACGAGAACCCACTTGTGCTCCAGACCATCGTGTCTAGGGCTGGCAATGAGTCTACCCCGGATGATCACTCTGACGACAATGTCGAGTTGGATGCGCGTCATGTCCATTCATCAATGGTGAGTGATTCTGATGTGGACAATCCTCTGTCCGCGACACCTGCACTGAGGGGCCAGACGGTGGTGGGACCTCCGCCTGTGGTGGATCGGGACGCACAGTCACACTCCACACCAGTTGCTGATGTGCCTGGCGCATCACATCAATGGAGGAATGTAGTCCTGCAGCCGCGGGCGGTGCCAACCCAACAAAGACCGCGGCTCCTTGGGTCCCGCGGGTGCCAAGCCCAGCAACGCGGTGGCCGTGCGCCACCGGGGTATACTGAGTGGGAGCAAGCTATGGTTGCCAATTCCGAACAACAGGGGGCAGCAATTGATAATATCGCTCAGAGCATGGAACGTGTGGGTCAAACCGTGCTCCACCTGCTAGGCAGCGGGCGGCACGGTCCATGGCCTGCTCGCTCAGGCTGGGCATGGCGGCCTTAGACAGGGCACGCCGGGCTGAAATCGTGTCTCTGCATCAAGCAATTGCTGCTCACGTAGAGGCACACAAGGAGGCCCTGAGGGATGACCATCGATCCCTCCGATCTACTCTGGGTGTGCTCTTGATGTCCCAGAGGCAGCGGACAGAGGAGAGGTTGGAGCAGCTTGAGAATACCATCTCGGCTGAGCTACGTGCTTGCCGTGAGGTGTTCCAGTTGTCATGCCAGGCCATGCAGGAAGAACTCTGTGTTACATGTGCTACCTTGCAAGAGGAAGCACGCGTATCACACGAGGTTCTGCATGCTGACCTAAGTGTCATCGCCGCACAGAACCAGGCTCACCGGTCCCGCAGACTGGCTGCCGATGAGGGTCAAGCTGCGCATAGGCATGGTCAGGGTACTGTGCCACATCAACCTTTTGAGTCAGAGGGTGAGAAGGACGACGACTTATCTTCCACACAGGTCGGGCCGTGCAGGCGTTGAGCCCACAGAGGTTTTTTTTTTATCTCAACATCATCGCATGTGGGTGTTGAGGTGCACCCTGTACCTCCCCCCGCCTGTGTGCCCCCCCGGGTCGTATGTGGCTATTTTTGATTTTTATAGTTAGTTTAATGAGTTTATATAGTTTAAAATTGCTTGTCTATTGTGCATTCATGTGACAGTGTAGTGATTTGTGACTTTTGAAAGCATCCACTGTCTGTTCCAACTGGGCCCTTCAAGCTTGTCTCGTGTATGTGTTTGCAGCTTGGGGTCCTGACTCACATATGCCACTCCTGCTTCCCCTATCCATGGGCTCGCAAGGATGGTTCGGTGTTACAACCATTTACACAAGGGCATTGTACTTTCGTCATATCTGTGGCCTGTCTGCTGCTGTACTACTTGTGTTAACACCCCTAGTGGGGATTATGTATGTTTTCTCCACGGCATGTCTGCAATCAATTTTGGTGAGTACATAATTGATATGTCCATTTATTGATGTTGATGTATGGTCTTTTCTTGCCTGTATATGTGCTTGATGCACTTCATGCTGTAGACAGTAGCCTGCACCCTTTGGCTGTCAAAGTCACACTGATGGTGGGAGAAGGTCGGATGTAGGTCTCAGACATGGCCCAGTGACAACCAGCATGAACACACACACACACAGGAACCTATCCAGCCTTATTAAAAACTTTTATGCCCTTTTTATGATCTTTCGGCAGGAAAATTAGCCTCCAGAATACCTTTCCCAGCAGACATAAGGCCAAGAACTACAGAAACCTGGCCACGTTGGGTGGTGCACACGTGCGCATGCGTGCGCAAGCAGAAGCACAGGGCTTGTGCTCAGACATTCGAAGACGTGTTTACAGGAGCTCCAAGCAAGGTGAGCAGCACGAGGGGCCACACCCCAGCCGTCCATCCTCCAGGCTCCTCGCACATGCATGCTAAGTAGCGCCAGTGCTGGGGAGCTTAGCCAGGCTTTGGGGAAGAAGCGCACAGTACAGCTAAGCCGCGTTGAGGAACAAATGCCAAGTAGCTTTACAAGTTGGCAGGGGAACACGCAGGGGGCGTCGCCCATATCCTCGAGTCCTCCCTGCTCCATAGAAGCTGAGTTATTAGCGCAGTAGCATTCCTAGCCAGAAACTAATACAGCGCACGGGGGCACCCAGTGATGCACAGACTCGAGTGCAGTGCATATCATTTGCATATGCAAATTGCCACATGCGCTACCTATTGAAATCCGTGGCTGGCAGAACACGACTTGTATTGAAGTCGCATCTCGCCACACACGTCTAGCAGCTCACCTAAGGACCATTCTATCATGTGTGATTCTTAACACATTGGTCTTCCATTTACTGTGGGGCCACGCGCGACTGCCTTACCGCATTGACAGTGTATGAACCATCACAGGGGCAAGCAAAAGTGTACAGACAACGCAGCAGACAAGCGTGTTTGTTTAGGAAGAAGTCACTAAGTTTGAGGCATGAATGGTGTTGTGTGTGTGGTGAAAACACACACAGAATAGTAACTCACGCTCTCTTTGCAGCATTGAACTGCTCCTGTTACCGGACCTGAGAGTGCGCAGGCATGCACCCCAGAGATAAGTCTCTCTTTGGCTTGCATTTGACCCATTTTGTACAATGTGCATGAAGAACATGGTTTCTCTGATTGAGTATGTGTTATTGTCAATAGTTGTATTTTGTCTTTTGCCTACTTTCCCTTGCCCATCCACCTCCCCTCTCCTGACCCTCTTTCCGGTTATCCTGAATCCCAATGCCTATCCAAACAACGGATCCTTGACCTCTTTCCACGCCGGGGTCTCGGAGCTGTAACACTACCCATCAGTTGTTGCATCCTCATTGATTATTGTGTACTGAAAATGCTACCCATCCTGTTGAACCATTGTTGAACTGTGCTACATTGGTTGTTCTATCATTCTTCTTGGACATGTGCTTGGCCATTTTCAGCGACTTCAAGTCATCTACTGGAGACTCTTCCAGGGTTTATTGGTGGCTACAGGCGTTTTCCCTGGTTTGGGGTTTTGGCTCCTTGGAGTTCTCTGCAATTTGGTATTTTTACCAGTCAAGGTGGCCTCTGAGGGGGCTGGACCCTATTTACATGCACGGTAGAACATGGAAACCAAGGTGTAGGGGGATCCTGAAGCCAGGTAGACTAGAAGGAAGAAGGCTACGGACCCCAGACACAGTTCTTCAGAATGTCATGGTGATGTGTCAATGAGGGAGGGCCTTTTGTTGTTGTACAGTACGCTTGGGCTACAGTGTTTGGGCACTCTCTGACATTGTCATTGTGGGGTACTATGTACCTGATGTGTTCTGCTGGTCAATGGCTGTTCCTGTGTTGTGTTTACTTTTCATGTGTCAGGGGATTGTTGTGGTTTGACATGCTGGGGTGTACACATGGCAATGTTCACATGTGATGTGTACAGGACACTGAGGGTCACTTGATTTCACATGCATGTATTGAGTGCAGGTCCCTACTGACACACACACTTACACAGTGCTCCACCACACATACAACCACCCTTCCATGCTCACACGTGCACACAGATTGCCTTCTCTGGCATGCTGTGTCCCTGAAGCGCATGATCACTTACCATTTGGGGATTGTGTACATGCGTCAATAGGTTATTTTTGTTGCTTGTCCTTTTTATGTGATGCTGAAGGTGTATTGCCAACACAATGGCTGCTCACTGTGCTGTGTGCTGAGCAGTGTGTTGCAGGGGACACACACAGCACACGGGTTAGGGATTAGCGAATTTGGCTTGGCCAATGTTCATGAGAACAGGCATTCAGTCTTTTGTTGATGGTACCACTGGTGGTATGCATTTGTGTATAACTTTGTATGTGTGGGAGGTTGTTGGTCAGTCATTTCATCTGATTCCATGTCAGGTGTGATTGTCTCAGGCCTCTTTCCATTTATCACATGTCACTTTGTATCTAATTGATCATG
The DNA here is from genome assembly GCF_040938575.1 of Ambystoma mexicanum. Lineage (NCBI taxonomy): Eukaryota > Metazoa > Chordata > Amphibia > Caudata > Ambystomatidae > Ambystoma > Ambystoma mexicanum. The sequence goes on from NC_090932.1 coordinate 1,531,344,124, forward strand.
TGTTGGGCTTTTGCTGTTGCAAGCCATGTCATGGTGTGGCAGACAAGGGTGATGTGGGTTGGGAGGGTTTGGGTAACATAACAGTGATTGTCATGGCCTGTTTTGCAGGGGGGTAGTGTGATACACACCTTGCATGTGTTCCTTTTGGTCACACAGGATTGGTTATGTTTAAGTAGCTAGGGATGCACACAATCTAGCACTTCCATGGCAACATTCTCAGGGTGGTAAGGTTGTGACAGTTGACTGTCTCTTTGTCATTGATTGTCACCTGGTATGTGCCAGGCCTGTGTGTACTCCGCAGGGGTGGGAGTGTAGGTGAAAAATATGGCCACAAGCTGGGTCTGGGCTGCCTCGCCACGTGCCCTTTCCCCTCCCATGGGCAGCGCCTGTGCCTGTGGTTGGGGATGTGGGGGCACCACCATGCCCACCGGTACGTCCCGCCGTGTTGCAACATTGTGTAGGACACATGCTGCCACAATGATCCTGCACACTACTGGGGGTGCATATAGTAGCTGGCCTCCAGAGCAGTCAAGGGGGCGGAAACATGACTTGAGCACTCCGAATGTGTGCTCCACTATGCCCCTGGTTGCAATATGGGCAGCGTTGTATCTTACCTGGGGTGGTGTGGTGGGGTTGCGTATTGGCGACATCATGTGGTTGCTCAGAGGGTAGGCACTGTCCCCTGGGGAGGTTCGGATGGTTGTCATTAGTTGGTTTTGTATATTTGTGTGACATGCATGCATGTGCGTAGACATTTGTACTCACCAATGAGCCATGTGTTGCCATGCCTCCCAGCTTCCAGGTCCCGGCTCAGGGCAGACATTCTGTAAATTAAACTGTCATGGGTAGAGCCAGGATAGTTTGCATAGACAGAGATGATGATTCCATGGGCATCGCATAGAACCTGTACGTTGATGGAATGCCAGTGCTTGCGATTTCGATAGATGTGCTCAGCGGCCCTAGGTGGACGTAGGCCCACATGGGTGCAATCTATGGCACTGAGCACTTTGGGGAAGTGTGCCACCCTGTAAAAGTCCTGGACCACGGCCTGCCTTTCTGCGGGTGTTCTGGGCATGTATATGTGCCTGAGGACTGAGGGGCGCGCAGTCATGATTGCCAACACCTGGTGTAGGCAGCGTGACTGCGTGGCCTTTGAGACACCCTTGACTATGGCAGTTGTCTGCTGAAATGACCCAGTGGCCAAAAAATGCAGGACATTGAGCCCCTTCTCCAAGGGGCTCAATGCTTGGGAGCACAGGGTGATTGATTGTTTATTTATATAGCGCCTATACACAAAGTGTTTCAAAGCGCTTCAAGGAGGGAGAGAACATAGGAAAATACAGTTACATTCAGTAAAAGTCCTTGAAACAATAGAGAATGTGAAAAATAACTATCGTAATAGGCCTGTCGACATTTCTGATAGTGCAAGTGCATAGAACAAGTAAGGCAAGAGGTAATGGAAAAGAAGGAGAACAAAGCAAGCAGTAACATTACTATGTCTGACGACAATTAATGTAGTGCAGGTGGTATACAAGAGGAGGGGTGGGAGGGAGGTCCGGGGGGATATGAGTGGGGAGAAGGAGACGAACAAGGCACGCTACTGTGCAAATTTGTCGGTGACAAATTTAAAAAGCAGGGGTGGGGGGAGGAGGGAGAAGAACAAGGGGGGGAGGAGGGGAGACAGACAAGCTGCTATCAAAAGTCAAGGGAACAGATGATAGGAGTAAGTGCTAGGAGGGGGAGGGCTGAGAGGAGGGAGAAATAGGTAGGATGGGAGTAGGAAGAAAGTAGAAGAGGAGGGAATTGTGGAGGGGGAAAGGGGTAGAAGCCAGGTAAGGGGGGCATGGGGGGAAGATGTAAGGTCATCTTCCCACTCCCTGACCAGGTCTAGGATGATACGAGGTGGAAACCTATACCTGCCATAGACCTGGTAATCAGGCATCCCAAAAAGGCTGGTCTGGGGCAATAAATGCAGGGCCTGGCTATTCTCCTCCTCCTGCAGTGTCCAACGATCAGTGCTGCGACAAATGGGGCATTCATCGTAGCTGTATATACGTGTTTGTTGTTTGCGCGCACTTTTATAATGCGCGGGGACGCTTCCGCCTGCCTTCCTGTGGCGGACGTGTTTACGCCTGTGCGCGTCTTTTGGCGTGTGCAGGTTTCATGTATTCGATTCCATGAATACGTGTTGTCCGCATGTGTGTGGGTGTTCCGTGTATTTCCCTGCAGTACTTCCCCAGTTACGCCTTCTTTTTCACACGTTGTTCCCCATTCCGCATGTTCCGACCCGTGTTCCATCCCCTTTTTGGTGTGTGCGCTGATGTTGCGCGCTTTCGCTGTGCACGTCGCGCACGGCATTCTGGATGTTGCAATGACGTGTGCGCCCATGTGCGCCACGCATGGATTAGGCGCACATCCTGGGGAAAATACGTGCAGGGCCTTCCATGAATCGCATGCGTGTGTGCTTTTTCACACTTGCGCCAGCTTGCGCCACGATTTTCAGCGCACATTTGTTCCATGAATCGGCCCCTTAGTGTATTCCTTTTATAAGTCTTTCAGTTGTCTGTATAAGTCCTTAGTATAATTTACAGTAATTCAATGAATCCCCCTATAAAGAGATTCACGGTGTGAGTTTGTTGACATTCAAAATTAACCACCTTGTGCCAAGGGCCTTTCTTTAATAACTATAGTAATTAAAATATAGCATCAACTGAATTAGTCTTTGTGTAACAAAAAACGAATTTGCCAGTGTCTTTTGTACCTTCCTACGAATTCCAAATGTGCAGATGTCCCATAGAAAAATCAAAACCATAGTCCCATTGAGAATCACTCCTTTCTGTCAGAATCCTATCTGTTATGTGCCTCTCTTCCTTGTCCTCAAAACTGATTTCCGATTTTGACGGCTAAGCCCTTTCCGTGGCTGCCTGTCATCACAAGTCCCATGTAGAAATTAATTCCCATTCTGCTGCGTGTGTTTTCCTTTTGCATTTGTTTTCTGTCCCAAAATCGACTTTCTTACCTTGTGTTCATGTTGCCTTGGTGCCCTGCATACTAGTCTGTAAGCTTCCTTATCTCTCGAGTGTAGCAACACTAATTTATTTTCTAGCTGTCCAACCGCGGTTGTAAGCTGCTGTGCGAGTAACAAGGGAAATCTGATTATGCTGTTTTGCTCCTAAATGTGGTTTTCATTTTCTTTTCTGGCCTTCCATCGTGGCTGGTGGGCTGAATTCTAAATTTGATGTTTCCCTCTTCATTCTGACTCCTTGCCACTGCTTTCCATCCGAAAAGAATTTAGTTAGCAGATGTTTGGGGTTGAGTATTGCAGGGGGAGTGCTTAACTTTAATGCTATCCATTGCTCCAAAATCATTTTCCCTGTTTGCTATTAAAGATCCATGAGAATTGTGGGGATTTTTAACTAACTGTGTTGTGGGAATCTTTGCATTTGTATTGCCACAACGTTGGTGGCTACTGTACAATTGTTTGATTATTCTTTTATTTTCATGAAACCATGAAATGGATAACAATCTTATCGTGAATGCCAGGAAGAAAGAGATTATTAAGGAGATCAGAGTGATCGACAGTGTCAAAGGCAGTGGACAGGTCAAGGAGAATTAGGAAAGAGGATTGGAGTGCTTAGCAGAGGAGATGAAGTTGTAGACATTCATAAAAAAAGTTTCCATGGAGTGACAGGAGTGGAAACCTGATTGTAGGGGGTCTTAAAGGTTGTGGATGTCTGACAAATGTGTACGTTGGTTGAACACAACCCTTTCAATAACTTTAGAGTAGAGCAGAAGGGACGCCAAAAGACGAACGTCAGCCGGTAGGTTGGTCAACCCTTGATTTTTTAGGAGATTGATGACTGTGTTTTTCTTTTTAAAACAGGTGGAAAGCAAGCAGAATCTAAGGACAGGTTGAAGAGTGCAGTGTGGTGAGAGGCCACTAAAGGGGCAATAGGCTTGACTAGCTGAGAAGCAAGAGGGTCTGATGGGGCACACAAGAGGTTAGCCTTCATCAGTAGAGATAGCACTTCTTCAGTATTAGTGTGACTAAAGTGGGAGTTAGAGGCAGAGGATGATGGTAGAGTAGGCGAAGTGTAGAATGTATGGGAAGGGAGTGTGAGGAAGGTCAGGAAAGAGGCTCGAATTTTGAAAATGTTTGCAGCAAAGCATTCAGCTTGGTCATTAGCTATGAGAGTGGAGTTGATAGTCCTAGGTTTAGGAGGAGTGAGGAGTGTGTTTAGGGTGCCCTGTAGCCAGTGGTGATTGTTGCAGTGAGAGTCAATGAGTGCACAGTACAAATCTGTTTTCTATCTATCAAGAGAGGACTTTAGAGAGTTCAGTGCAGAAAGGTAGAGTTTCAGGTCCTCGTGCAAATGGGTATGCCTCCATTTGTGCAGCAGCAGATGCATGTTGTAGTAATATATAGTGCCTTGGAGTGTGTAGCACATCACTGAATGTGATGGCATTTTGTTGCCAGCAATAATGTGGCATACACTTATAGCCAGTCCTATGTTGCCAGTATAACATGTGAGTATGTGGCTAGAGACTTACAAGGTACAGGATTTATAATACAGCAAACAGCAATGTGAAGCTGAAAGTTTAAAAGTGCACCAGAATTTTCTTTTCTCTTCTTTGGAATACCTCATGCATAGGAGGCTACATTATTCATATAACTAACTGACCTAATTAACAATTACTAATTACTAGAGCTAACTCATTAACATTATAATGTAATCTCTGTGTGAAAAATGTGCACTGGAATTCTTTTTTCTTCATTCTATTCCTTTGTTTGCAGTAAGCAGAGAGCATGCATACCAGGAAATGAGAGTAGATACAGTTGCTTACTGTGTAACTGGCCTATTGTACTAAAGGAAGGGTGGTGCTGACTTTCAATTTGATTGGAGCAGTGTATCTGCAGATTTACTATGTAGGCAAAATGGGAAGGTGCAGAGCTTTGCTGGGGGAACAAGGACAGAGGGAGAAGTTAGTTCGGGGATGACTGAGCTCTCAGATAGACGTGCCTAGTCTCACTTAGCGCTGGCTTGAGAACTCTATGTTTTCGCTGCGCACTTCAAACATTCAAGATTACAGAGGCAATCCATGCTGACCGGGCCTGCTTTTCTGAGGCGAGGGAGAGAACGTCATCTGGGGGAGAGAACTACAAATCTTTGGTAAGCATCCAAAGTTGAAGTGAGGTTATTGTGTCCTGTTGTTTGCCTGGTATTTTTAGATCAGACACTCGTCAGTCAGAATAGTCAGAATAGCCAAGAAAAAGAAACTCCCCTGCATTTTCATTTTTAAAAAAAGTTTGTTGGCACTGTATGTTTTTTTTCTCTCTTATTATATTACAGGTAATGCTGATATATATATATGGAAAGAGTTGTGTCATGAATTGTAACTGTCTGCGATATAACTAATTTATCAAATAAAATAGATGGTTCAGAGTTTTATTGTTGTGGGAATTGCATATGAGGAGTTGGGGAAGATTCATGTTCTTTGGTAATACATTTGCCAATTTGTTCATGCAGATAGAATAACAGATAGACTAAGCAGTGATGAATAGGTGTATGCGTGTGTTCCCCAGTGCATGTTGTTTGGGGAAATCTAATACAACATATAGATTACTGGGGGTCTATGAACCAGTAATGAGGCCTTTGGGCGCATAAATCATTGGTGTGAATAAATCAGTGATACCAGCCATAGGCTGTAGGTGGCACTATACGTAAAATTGCTGGTCCTCTTGTGCATAGGTCCAAGGCCTCTATATATCACTAGGAGGTATTCTAATAAAAAGGAAGGTTTTGTGTATGATGGGGTTATAATGTAGGGAAGGGAAATCATGCTCACCACTAAGTAATACTACCACAAAATACCGCCAATAATACATATTACTAAATTCTCCAATATAGTGTAACAAAATATGGTCACTAGAATGATGTGAGGCCAAACACAATCTAAATGCAAGGATAAGCTGTTACCAAACTACCACTATATTTTTGCCGGTAAGAAAATACCGCCAGACCCCAAAATTACACAAAATATCCTACATATATGGTACGTTGGCCGGGAAAGTGATTATAGAGCACCTACTGAGCGTGGCAAGTGTGTCTCCCACTACCATACGTGTATTAGAGGGAACCCATTTCATGATAGCAGTGTGACACTAAAAGTGAATTTCAGAATGTCTCAAATGGAAGTCACATTCTCAGAGCTAGTGCAATATCTGGAGGCAAAGTTATATGCACATAGGATATGGTCATTAAATAATGCCACAGAATGGCATGACCGCATTTATGGTGAAGTACAGAAAGAGCCATTAGACAGCATTTTTGCAGAAGGCAGCATAATTCAGGTCTGCCTTTTGAGACTATTAAATGCAGCTGATAAACATGCAGAAAAAGATTGTCTGATACGGCTATGTGCCAAGACATTATCCTAAATAGATCCCTGCGAATGCAAGAAAATGATACCAAGCTGATTAGCAGGTTAAAAGCTGATCTGGATGGGGCAAGTAAAAAAGAGGAAATATTAAGAGCAGAATTGGAGGTATGTCAAAAAGACATGCAGTCAAAATATAGGGATCTTGATACTCAATTGTGTAAAAGCAAGAAACAATTTGAGGATAGTGAACAAGAATTGGTACACTTGAAAGCGTTGGTAGACCATATTAGACAAGACAAAGATGAGGTTGTTTTGGAAATGCAGATTTTGCAAAAAGAACATTGTGAAAAAGAAAGTGATCTTCAAAATGCTGAACAGGAAATGGTTAAAATGTTTCAAGAAAGAGACAAGAGAAACAAAGAATTCAATGAATGCCAAATGAAAATGGGCGATATGCAGGAGGTAATTCATAAATTGAGTGAGGAAAACAACTATTTGCAAAAGGAGGCAGATAGGCTCCTTAGAAAGTGTAAGGAGTTGGAACAGCAAATATGCATTTCAAGGTCGCAGGATAGACGGCAGGGCACCACATTCAATGGAGTTGAAGTGAATTCTGTTTCTACACAAAAGAGCTAGTGCCCCAGTGACTGGGCCAGTGAATGAACTTGGTTACAGTGCCCTTGGGGGATTTGACACACTGATTGGGGGCTGCCACCAATCCCATACACCTGAAACCAGGATTGGATCGTGTAAAAGCAAGAAACAATTTGAGGATAGTGAACAAGAATTGGTACACTTGAAAGCGTTGGTAGACCATATTAGACAAGACAAAGATGAGGTTGTTTTGGAAATGCAGATTTTGCAAAAAGAACATTGTGAAAAAGAAAGTGATCTTCAAAATGCTGAACAGGAAATGGTTAAAATGTTTCAAGAAAGAGACAAAAGAAACAAAGAATTCAATGAATGCCAAATGCAAATGGGCGATATGCAGGAGGTAATTCATAAATTGAGTGAGGAAAACAACTATTTGCAAAAGGAGGCAGATAGGCTCCTTAGAAAGTGTAAGGAGTTGGAACAGCAAATATGCATTTCAAGGTCGCAGGATAGACGGCAGGGCACCACATTCAATGGAGTTGAAGTGAATTCTGTTTCTACACAAAAGAGCTAGTGCCCCAGTGACTGGGCCAGTGAATGAACTTGGTTACAGTGCCCTTGAGGGATTTGACACACTGATTGGGGGCTGCCACCAATCCCATACACCTGAAACCAGGATTGGATCACAAAGTAGTGCAATTCCATGCATAGCAACGAGTAGCCCCATAAAGATAATGAAATCCATCAAAGCTCTGATCAAACCATTTAAAAAGGGAGGGGAATGCTGCATAGAGGACCATTTAGAAGCGGTGCATGATATATTTAAAGCTCTCCAGATACCTAAGGAACAATACAGGCAATATTTTCATTTAACTCTAAATGCTCCCACAGCCAGTATCATAAGAGGATTAAATGAACAGCAGAACATGACATAGGCAGAGTTTGAAAAAGAGATTAGACGTCATTTTTCTGCTTTCCAATCACTGCAAGAGGTGAAAAAGATTGCTTACACAATTACTGCTGGGCCTAATACGTCAATTCGCCAGTTTTTGCAAGACTTGAAAAGAGCTTTTTTCTCGTTTTGGTGTACCTTTTGACCCCAATTCCAACGAGTTTAAAACTGCCTACTTCTATGGGCTACAGAAAGAAATGATATCACAGTTGGTCTGTGAGTTTGACCGTGACAAATCCCTTGAATGGATTGTACACCAGAGCACAAAACTATATGAGGTACTCTATTGTCAGGGTAGAGAAAATGATAAAATGAAAGACACTAGGCCAAAATCTAAAGAACCCTCAGCAACAGTGATGGAGATCAGATCAGCCAAAATGTCCCTTGAGTCTGCTCAAAGTACAGGTAAAAATTATTTGACACCTGAACAAAGGGGTAATCAACAGAGATCGTCACTCCCTGCACCAATGTTTCAATCACATGACCCTAGTAATAGAGAGCATTACATTAGCCCTAGGTACTTAGGAGACAGAGTCCGAGCAGGATATTGGCCAGATATTTCAGGTATGAACAATAACCAGAGGCAAAGTCAGGATCAAAGAAATAATGGTCCCTACCAGACATTGGGGACACATAGTAGATTTGATCCCAACACCATGATATATGGTAATCAGGATAGACCCTGATATGTGGATAGATTTACTGATAATGGGAATCAACATAGGGGTCAGTACCCACAAAATGAGAGACAGGACATGAGGCAGAATATGAATTATGCTCCACGTCAATACAATGATTCACCACCACAAGGGGACCACAACCAAAGGATGGGTGCACCCCGCTCCCCTCCACATATGAATCAAGAGTTCAGGAACAATCCCAATAGAAATCATTCTCCCGAGAGGTATCAGAATAGATTAAATCAGGGGGAAAACAACCAATATCTATCCAGGCCACAGAGTGAGGATTCTAGAGAAATTGAAAGATTCCAGTGTCTCGAGGCCCAAGTGAAAATGTTGGCTGAGCAAGTAGGAAAGCTCTGTACACCACAAAAAAAGTCATCAAAGGAGGGGGCAGAAGGCCATAACACTGACCGGGTGGTTTTTGACAAATGACTAAGTATTAATGATACCTGCAGTGCTAAGAAAACAGATTGCTCTGATTTGATTTTGCATAATGACTCTGAGATGCCTAATGATTTAAAAATGAAAGTACCAGCAAATGAACATGTGACAGAAAGTGCAAATACTTCTAAAAAAGAAGTTCGGTTTAACCTAGAGCTAAATCAAACATTGCAGATTTGTACAAATGAAAAAGGAAAACCTGAAATTCCAAAAGAACAAAGAGACAGATTTAAGAAAAATGACTCATGCATGAGGAATGCCAGTGAACAGGGAGTAAGTGGGGATGCTAGAACTCCTTCCCTGGGCAATCAAAACAATAACCAAACACAGGCAGAAAAAATAAACACTCAAAAGGAGGGTACAGGTCAATTAACCGAAGAATTCTTTGAGCCACATATTTTTGAAGAAGTTAAAAGGACTGGTACCATACTAAATAACTACAAATGCACAGAGTTAGAAAATGCCAAATTGCCAAGTGATGTTGTTACACATGTTCAGTTGGAGGATTGTAGTGTGACCTCTGATGATCCCTGGATGGATCGGCGAACAGTGGCCACACTCCAAAAGACATCTGAATGTGGGGAAATTAATAAGGTCTCTCACACAGAAATGGACAGAAAGGAGGGAAAAATGTCTTTCCATTTACCAATGTGCTTAGCAAAAAGTGAAAAAGGCCTGAGAAAGCTGAGTCCTGAAATCAGTAAGAATTCACACTTTTTATGTGTATTAGAGGGAGCTGAAGACAGGTATTATGCTCCCATCACTGTAGAAGAGAAATGCAATACATTTGCGATGATTGACACCGGCGCACAGGCCACAATTATGTCCAGAGAATTTGTAAAAAGTACCAATGAAGGGAGCTCTCCACAGAATCAGATCACAGTGAGGAAAAGTGAAGGTCCAGTGCATAATCTTAACGGTGAAGAGGTGCCTATTATAAGTGTTACCGAAGTTGACATAAAAATAGGAAAACACAGAATGAAACAGGAAGTATTGATCACATCTATTTGTGAAATCCCATTTTTGATGGGGACAGATTGCCTGAAAAGATTGTCTCCTCTCATAGATGGGGTGAATGGAGTGGTGTGGTGCTTAACCAAAAAACCATTGAGACCTAAGAAAAGAAAATCATAAAACAGCAATATAAATGAATGCCACACCGTTGCCAAAACGAATGATGCAGTGGAGGTATACCTCCAGAATAGTTGTATACCTAGCATTACTGTTATCTTGATGTGTCAAGATAAAATGCAAAGTGAAGATAAGAAACAATCTGTACAGATTTATTTAGACCCTAGGAAAAATGGCAAACTGAAATAGATGAGCACACATTATGCTTCTATTTAAAAGAGAAGAAATGCAAACACAATACAACTCCTAAAACAGACACAGAAAAACACATTATTACTCTTGCTGAAATACACATGGAAGATGTGCAACCATGGGTTCAATTGGTATAAATGACCATTCCAAAGTGATAAAAGCTACCTTAGCGCTGGAGCAGGAAAGAAGCTTTATTAATGAGAAAATACTGCAGAAAATAATGGAAAGGGAGCAGATCCCAAAATTTAGAATTAAAAACCAATATGTCTCTGGTTTGGACAGTCCAGACTTTGAAAACCGAATTGCAGGCAGATGCATGGTAAAGATTAACATTGGGCAGAAAACAATTTATCATAATGTATGGATAGTGAATGGAACACAAAATGAATTTCACATGGGCAATGATATCATGCACAGAATGTGTATGGTGAAGTGTTCCTTATTCAAAAAATATGGTCACGGCTAGGTGGGCCTGCACCAGAATTTGAAGACAGAAGAAGGGCTTATCATTGCGCACAACTGGTCCCATATGCAATTTAATCACAACTGAGGAAGGATACTATTATTCCTGCATTCACCAAGCAGGTTGGAATAATGCTAAAGTGCAAAAATGGACAGCAGATGAAAGATTCTGATGCATTTGTATGCTTGAATAAATCCATAAAACAGCAAGGCCTGGATTATGAATACATTCCATTGATAGATGTTGGTGAGGGGTCTGTAAACATTATGGTGAATAATGAAGGGTGTCAGGATATTCATTTAGAGGAAGATTCTTCATTAGGAATGGCCATACAAAAATCACGTTATACTGCAGATCTCAATAACATGGTGATTGGAAATATCCCTGAAAGGTATGTAGATGCAGGGGGTGTGTTGCCAGAATACCTGGATTCTCAGCCCAAAGGGATCTTTACAATTCATTCTGTGTACCCTTATGATTCAAATGAGACAGTGTGCTGTCATCAAGAGGATTATATAGTATTTGATTTAAATGAAAGTGAAACAGAAAATCAGCACATTGAAGTGGAAGCTGATATGCCAAAATATTTAAAAGTGGCAACTTTACAGAGAGACACAGCCACACAGTTGGAAGAAAGCACACAGATTCCTCCACTGGAAGATTTCCCAGAATTCTCAAAAATGGTAGAGGAACAGATTTTGTCAGCAGATGCATGCGATAGCGATGAAGATAAAAATGAATTGAGAAAAATATTTATGGAGTTTAAAGATGTCTTTATTAAAGATGCATACGATTGTGGACTAACTAATTTGCATGTTGCCACATTACCGGAAGGGTGTAGTAGAAATCCAGTATTTGTGCACCAGTATAGATTAGCACTGGCATGTTTAGAATCGCTGGAAGAAATAATTAAGAACTTGGCGTCTCGGGGAATTATCAGGCCTATTCATAGCACATCCAACACACCTATTTTGGGTGTGTTGAAGCCAAATGGTCAATGGCGTCTGGGTGCAGATTGGAGAGAATTAAATAAAAGAGTGCCAGTGTCTAGATGGCCACTGCCATTCATTGATCAAGGTCTGGCTCAGGTGCATGACTCAAAAGTCTTCACTACATTAGATCTCACATCTGGATATTGCTGTGTGCCATTGGCAGAGGAGATTCAGAATGTATTTTCATTTTCATTTGATAGGACCCAATATGCATGGGTTAGAACTCCATTCGCGTACGTCAATAGTGGGAGTGAATTTGGCATATTTTTGAGAAAGGCTATGCCTGATGCAGCGGAAAGAGTAACCATAGTTTACGTGGATGCTGTCCTGATAAAAAATGAAAGCTTAAAAAGCCATTTTGATGAAATTAGACATGTTCTTGGCCAATTGCAAAAGGCAGGTGCCAAAGTATCTTTACAAAAAGCACAATGGTGCAAGAAAAAGGGGAATTTTCTAGGCCATGAAGTTACTGAACATGGACTAAACCCACAAAAGAAGACGGTTGAGGCCATACAAAAACTAAAAGACCCTTAGAAGTGTGAAAGGCTTGAAATGTTTATTAGGAATGACGGGATATAACAGAAAGTTTATTACATTTAGGTACTGTTTACTGGGGCGGCAGGCTGTCATCTGCAAGTGCTGGTTAAACTTCGTGAAGATTTGCTACCTTGCATCTCCAGCAGGGAGGCACGAGTGAATTTTGTCTGGAGGACGTCCTTTTGAGTTGTACTTTCTGCCTGGCTCCATCAACATAGACAAAGGTCTTGCCTTATGGCTCTGGCTCCACCCCCCGGGCGTCCATGCAGCTTTTTCCAATGAGGATAAAAGCCCATTTCCCAGCGCACCTGCGCGCGCACCCAGAAGTACATTTAAGTACTGTTTACTAGGCGGCAGGCTGTCATCTGCGAGTGCTGGTTAAACTTCATGAGGATTTGCTATCTTGCATCTCCAGCAGGCAGGCACGAGTGAATTTTGTCTGGAGGACGTCCTTTTGAGTTGCACTTTCTGCCTGGCTCCATCAACATAGACAAAGGTGACTGCTAATGCTCGTATGCACGTTTGTGCACGTTTGAACTCGTTTTTGTGCACGTTTGGAACTGGCTGTTTCTGTGCACGTTTGAGACTGCCTTGGGACTGCCTTCAGTGTTTGTGCTCCTGATACCATCTTTTTGTGTTTTTTTTTTAATTTTTTTTTTTAGGTCTTGCCTTGTGGCTCTGGCTCCACCCCCCGGGCGTCCACGCCGCTTTTTCCAACGAGGATAAAAGCCCATTTCCCAGCGCACCCAGAAGTACATTTAAGTACTGTTTACTGTTCACGGTGCGCGGCGCGGGGCGTTGGGGCTTCATTTTTTTTGGGGTAATCTCCAGGGGAATATTTGTATAGGGCAACCCCTTACTGAAAGGCTCTGTGGGTAGATTTGCCTCTGTTCCTGCCCCAACTGGTGAGTGCTCAGTGTTATTTTGTGTGCTTATTGGGGCACACTTAATTTTCTTCTTGCTTTGTTGCCCGTCTACTGCCTCCAGTCCGCTGGCAACGGTTGGGGGTTGAGTCTTTGGGCAAATTTCTGCTTGTTGAAACTGCTATGTGGTTATATTTGCATTCAGTTGTTCTTCTTTATTTTTTTTTCTCTTTTTTTTTGCAACCCCACTCTGTTTGTAATCCAAACATGAGGCAAAACAAAATGCTAGGTATGAAAAATGATGTCAGAGCTGATTTTTTTACAGCCGTTAGCACTAGACGTGCTAGCCTGGCCCGTGCTGCTGCCCTCCCTTTACCTGACATCAATGACGATAAAGAAGCACTATTGCAATGTGCACAAGATTGCTCTACTGCTGGTAAAATCATTGATGACCAAATTGACCCTTCACAACCACTCTTTTTAGAGCTTGAGTTCCCTGAGGAAAGCCAACCCAAATCCAAAGCATCTGTATCTAAAGATAGCGATACCTATACCCTAGAACCATGTACATCTTGTGGTTTTGACTATGAAAACTTTGATCTTCCATCTTCCTTTCCATTAGATGAAGTTAATTTGGCCGCCCGGGCTCGGGTCAATCAGATGCTTTTGGTACAGGGAAGCTGGCTGACCACAGACTTCCTGCTGCCAACACTGACCTGATGGCAATGATGGGGATTTTCAATCGATCAATTCTATCAGAATTAAGAAAACAGACAGATACACTAACTAATCTGGCTTCTGTAATAGGGAACCTACCTGAGAAGATGTGTGAGTCAATCGCCATGGTACTCCCCCCTATTCTGGTGAACGAACTGAGGGATAAAAAAGGTGCTAACAATCTGAATGTGACAACTAACCCCCAAGAACCAATGAAATAATAATTTTACCTCCGACTCAGGAGGAGGTCTGTGGTGCTCAGACCGATAGTGAAGGGGAGAAAGCCAAATTGTCCACAGTTGAAAAAGAGATCTCCAATAACAATGATGACTTTGAAGTGAAAATATCAAAAAGACAGGGCAAAAAACTGGCCAAAATTAGGAAAAAAAATAGTAATGAAGCTTTTAAAAAATCATCTCGTAAATTCATGAGGGCACCTGAAATCAAACAGGTAATGTTGGAAGATGTGGATGTAATTTTTGTACCAGATGTAAATCACAAAAAAACATGAACATACAATGTAACCCTGCGGATTTAGATGTAGTGAATGTCCCAGATACACAAGGCTTTTTCTCTGAGGCGGAACAGGCTTTGTGTGATGTTTTGAAAAAAAAAAAGGGAAGCCATGTATGAGATTTTTAAAGCATCCCCCTCACTAGAAAATTATATAGGGCTGCCCTTTACTAATCAGGTCTGGGGAAAGAAGGTCCAAGCTGACATGACTGTAAATAATTGTATGACCTAGAAGAAACTTGACCAACAGGTCCCTAAAACCGGACCCATGGTCAACTTTGGAAAGAACTGTGGCACTACTGTTAGTACTGGCTTGATTACCATTGGTCCAAAAGTACCTAAAACCCCCACTCAGATAACAGCAAACAGTCAAGGCCACCCTGTCAATGTGGCAAATAACATCCATGAGTTCCCTAAATTACCTAGTACTGTGGGTAAAGGGCCGGAGGGGCTTGTCTGTGATAATAGGGAGGAAGAAATGTACCAACTTATTCGGAAAGTGCTTAAAGACAATATGCTACTACAACCTGAGAGTAACCTGCCCGCTTCACCAGCCAAAAACAATACAATTGAATGTGATAGTGAGAGAGAAATTGACCCCCGAGTGACTAAGGGTTCCGGTGAGCAACTATACCCTAATGAATCTAAAGAATGCTACGAACAGAGAATATCAACTATTGTTCAGCCTGACTTTGATCTTAGACCTCCAGCAAGGCCAGATCTACCTGGATTAATCCTTACAACGCTATTTGATGACAACGGCAATGCCGTTTTAAACAGACCATACATCTTATCTCTGTTTGCGGCTATCCCTGAACTTAGTCTCCTTTCATCCACTGATATCTTTATGGTTGATTTCCTTCATAAATTCAGGTATGACTATGTTAGATTGATCATTCCATCTCCATTGGTGAGAGCGCTCATCTTGAAAGAGGCCGAGCAACTCCAATCTCGAGGGTTTAACATATACGAATACAAGGCCCATTTACCTGAGGTCCCCACTAGGCCTTCTAGGCAAGCGAAAGGTGATACAGGCCACCCAATGCACAATGTAGAAAGGGACAATTCTAACGCCGACTCTGAACTTGATAAGCAAGAGTGGAGGTGGCTATCCCTGTCTTTGCGCGAGTCGATTGACTCGCTCAAACAGCTAGGCAAACCACTCTAGCTCTGAGCGTGCTCTAAATTTTGTACGTTGGAACTTGAGGGGTAGTTTTAACCTCCTACATAATGAGGATCTTATGTGTTTATTGGTACAGTTTAATTTTATTTTATTACAAGAAACATGGTCTAGAACAGAATTGTGTTGGGATGGCTATTTGATGATTTCTAACTGTGCATATGGTGGCAATAAGGGTCGCCCCAAAGGGGGCCTTACTATAGCCGCCAAAATAACAAATGATCTGGTAAAAACAGGGGAATGGCGATGTCTTCATCACTTTCTCGTGGTTTCCTTCCAGCTTGGGGCTCATCAAGATTGCATAGCCCTTCTTATTGTCAATGTGTATTGAAACACAAATGAACTCTCGGATCAGGAACTCGCCAATGAGTTAACTAAATTGGGATCTATCATTGAATTGTGGTTGGATAACAACAAAGGTGGCCAGATTGTGATTGCAGGAGACCTCAATGCCGATTGCTATACTGAACGTCTGATGGGTGACATCACCTTAGCCAATGATAGTGATTTGGGTAAAACAGGGGGTAACCCCAAGACGAGGGGTAGAATGTGGACTCATTTTGCAGAACTATGGGCTCTTGATCTATTGCACATTGACCATTTTACATGGAAAGCCCGAGGTCTCACCTCTATCATTGATTATATTTTTCTGTCTACTGATTTATCTATTTGTAGGTGCAAATTTGAGATCAAAGAAACTAGCTGTAGCGACCATTGCTTCTTGATGTTCGAAACAAATGTCAATGTACAAAGGTTTATATGTACAAATATGATCTGACCTCCAGTGTACAAGGAAACAGAATAAAATGGACACATGGTAAGAATGTCAAGTTCACCTCTACTATGGTGACAGACTATGATACCATGACTCCTTGTCAACGGGCAGATTGTTATTCTGCTATGAAATTTACTGCATACATCCATTCCACTACTAACAAAATAGAAAAACAAATAGGCAAAAAACTGGAATTAAAACAACGTTATAATCATAGTATTGATAGCACAGTCCATGAACGTAGAAGTGCCTATAGGAAAGAATTAAGACATCTTTATAAATCAAGTCACGTTAAAAAAAAAAGAAAATCAAACAAAGCTACAAAAACTTTTCTCCCTTGCTGCAAGAATTCTGTATGAAAAAACAACAGCAAAAGAATGTTTGTCCAACTAACAAATATGTATTCAGTGCGCTGGTTAGCTCGGAAAAAAAACAACTGGCCGAAGACATAAGACTTTTGAAAAAAAATAGAGGCTGTGATATGGCGATTAAAATCAGAAAACGAAAGATAAAATATCGAAACTGGCTCAAATCATTTAAATTAATAAGAGATCAAGAAAGATCAGAACTTATGTTGAAGTTGATTGTACAACATAAAGTAAAAGATTTTTGGTCTATCCTGAATACAGGATCACTATGCCAAGAAGCTAGACTAGCGAATGGTATCTCTGCATCTGCCTGGGAAGAGCACTTCGGTCTAGTCTTTAACGGCAAACTGGGAAAAATAGAGAAAGTAAATGTTGTCTGTTCAGAACCTTGGGATGTAGTTGAATCAAAAGATACAATTTTGACATTGATACAAAAATTTAAAAAAGCACGCGCGGCAGGCCCTGATGGCTTGTCAAATGTGATGTTGAAAGAAAAAAAGGAACTTTGGGCTGACTTCATCGAGAACCTTTTCCAACTGATATCGACATCAAAAACCATTCCAACATCGTGGACAACATCTGTTATTGTGCTTATATTTAAGAAGGGTAATAGGGACGATCCGAACAACTATCGCCCTATTGCCCTTCAGGACACTATAGGAAAAATATTTGCAACATGTCTGCAACAAAAGTTAACGTCTTGGGCATATGCATCTGGGCGAATGGATTGTAGACAAACAGGTTTTACTAAAGATACAGGAACGGAGGTGAACTTGTTGATACTAAGCCTATTAAAGCTTGACGCATTGAAAAACAAAAAGAACTTGTTTATAGCTTTTATAGACATGCGTCAAGCTTTTGACACTATAAATCGTGATAAATTATGGATGAAACTACAATCATGGTCCTGCCCGCCAGCCTTGCTTCAACCATTGATTGCGTTACATAATGATACCACTACAGGAGTTTGTTTGGATGCTACAGGAAATCTGTCAAATGAAATAAAAACCTCTAAAGGCGTTAAACAGGGGTGCCCATTAGCTGCCCTATTGTTTAAACTATTCATTTCAGATATTTCAGGCAATCTGGAAAATACTCATCGATTTCCACCCAAAGTGAATGGTCAGGAGATCAGCTGGGCATATTACGCAGATGATATTGTGTTGTTCGACCTGACCCAAATTGGTCTGCAACGACTCTTGAACAATTTAGTTGCATAATTTCAAGAAAATGAGCTTGCAATTAATACGAAAAAATCAAAAATCATGGCAATAACATCAGGACCAAAAAAGAAAGTCAACCAGTTTAAGTGGTCTGTAGCAGGCGAGACAATTGAGACAGTATCAACAATCCGATATTTAGGCGTGCAAATAAACAGCTCGATCTGTGAATCAGTATGGGTAGCAGAATTGAAACATCGCATGTCCATATTGACAATACAAGGCCAAACGTTGCATTTTGAATATGGTAAATTCACCCTCCAACCACTACGGACCTTCTATATACAAAAAGTAATTCCCACAATAACGTATGGGGCGGAAGCTGGTTGGAACATTGACCATCGAATTTGGGCCATCTTGGAAGGTACATTTTGGAAGAAAATATTGCGACATCCAAGCAGTACCCCGATTGTTGCAATAAGATATGAACTGGGCTTGGAACCATTACATGGAACAATTCAATGGAAATCAATTGCAGCTCTACGAAAGATGCAGCTATCAAAAATTGCTCCAGCGTACAAAATATTTGAATCAACGACTAAAATTCCACATGGAGGAATTCTCTTGTCTTGGGCAAATAAAATCAGGAACATCTTGAAAATAGCTGACATCTCATGGCAAATGGTAATAACAATGCCACAACTCGCAAAGAAAAAGTTACGGCAATGGAACTGGATCTTAAACGAAGAACAGCGTTTGTCAATGTCCTCATCCCTGAACTCGGGTATGTCTTGTAACTGCCTAGATAAAGTTCCAAGATATCTATCAAGATTTCCTTCCAAATGGCATCGGAACAAGTTTCTGAGGCTGCGTTTGAAAGTATATAAAACCAAAGAAGTCTTGTGGAGAAGAAAAGAGCCGAAGATCGCTGACAATCTATGTCGATTCTGTACAATGGAAATAGAATCATTAAAACATCTAATCATGGAATGTCCCACAATAACCACTCAACGAATTTGCTTTTGAATTGGGATCTAGAATACTCTAAAGAGGGCATTGTGAACCTTATTGTTAAATCCATGAATTCCGGTGCACCTGGTCCCAACAACCTTTCTAACAAATTGCTTAAGCTTGATCCATCCAATTGGCCCACATTTTGTTCTTGCTGTTTGAAAATGTTCTTTTATGTAAATACATTCCTTTATCTTGGAGGGTGTCTATTGTAATTCCTGTATTTAAAAAGGGCTCTCGGTTAGATCTGTCAAATTATAGACCTATTGCAATTGCGGATCCAGAATCCAAAATCTTTGCCTCTCTGGTCTTACGTGATTTGGAAAAATGGATTACTGACAAGCACATTCTTGACGTAAAACAGATAGGCTTCAAAAAAACTGTTGGTACCGACTGTGGAGGCCTAATACTAAAATCTCTAACTTCCAGATCTATAAAGGGGGGCAACCCATCCACTTTTGTGGCATCTATGGATCTTAGCTCTGCCTTTGATCTTGTTGACAGGAAAATACTATGGCTATTACTTAAAGATCTTGATATCCCTATTCATTTGCTTCAAATTATCATGGCTCTTTATTCAGATACTAGGATAAGAGTGTGACTAAATTCAGAAGGTCTTCTCTCCAAAGAACTTGTCATTCCCAATGGCCTTAAACAAGGTTACATGTTAGCCCCTACAATTTTTAATCTTTATGTGAGTGGTGCCAATAAGGCTTTGAATAATAAGGGTTTGATCAGTCCCAAACTGAATCGCATCTGTTTATCTTGGATGGCGTATGCAGATGACTTCATCCTTATGGACAACACTAAGGTTGGCCTTCAGCGAATGCTCAAGGCCTTTGAGAAGTTAATTTGTGACCTACGATTAAAAATCAATCCTTCCAAGACGGTCATTGTATGCTTTGGTAGACCTGATAAGAAGGAAAACGCTTTCTCCTGGCTTTGTGGCAGTAAAACCATCAATGCCCAATCTGCTTTCAAGTATTTGGGCTTCCACTTCTCTGGGACAGGGTCTAATACTCTAATTAAAAATCAACTGAAACTAAAAGCTGAGATTATGATTAGACAAATGCGTGCGATTGATACAAAATTTGGGACGTTTTCAGCGACTCCAATGAGGGAGTTCTATATGAGTAAAGCCATACCCCGTCTTACCTATGGCCTGGAACTGTTTTCTGACGATCTACACACATACTTGACTTATATAGAAGGTAATATTTGGAGGTCCGTACTCTTTTTTCTGCCTAAATGTTTGCCATTTGAACTAATTAAATATGAATTTGGAATTACTTCCCTTGCCACTATTGTTGCATGGAAACGTATGTACCTGTGGCGTAAATGCAACACGGCGGCAGAGGACTCTTTGTATGTAAGTGCGGCTAGGGACCTTGTCAACCCTTTTTTCAACTTGCTACATGAAGATACATGAAGATACATTGCAAAGTCTAGTTAGGATTGGTATGTCTGTAGTTTCACTTTGCAATAAACCCAAAAAAGTCAAAACCAGTCTCCTTGGCTTTGACTGGCAAGAAACCAAAAGAAAAATTTCTGAAACAAAATTATACAAACACGCAAGCTCCGTTTGGAAATGGCTTCCGGCTATGGAAAGCTACCTTAAGAAATACCCTAGCAAACAAATGCGGAACGATTACATGAGTTTTCGTTTTAATGTAATTCAAACCAATCAAATTAAATGCATCAGA
This sequence comes from Ambystoma mexicanum, assembly GCF_040938575.1. Lineage (NCBI taxonomy): Eukaryota > Metazoa > Chordata > Amphibia > Caudata > Ambystomatidae > Ambystoma > Ambystoma mexicanum. The sequence goes on from NC_090932.1 coordinate 1,531,364,780, forward strand.
AACTGCACTACAGGGGATTGGAAATGGTGTTGTTTCTGTAAAAAGGAAGGAGTCGTAGAAACTCTACAACATATTCTGTTGGTGTGTCCTGGGCTTTTACCTTAAAGGATAAGTTATTTTGCGCAGTTTGTTCCTTCCACCTATGAGGTAAACAGAAAATTTATATGGCACAGAATGCTACATGAGAATTCAACAATAATGAACATTCGTGTCACTTCATTTCTAAGAAATGTTTGCGACTTATGTTAGTGTGGCGAAAGAGCGCTCCTCTATTTCGAAATTGGTTTGAAATTGTTCTAGGGCTGTTTCTAAGTAAATGAAAGAGGTTTTACTGTGATTTTTTTTCTTGTTTGAACTGTACCAAGATCTCTGTTGTTACACTTTTGTCTATTCAGCTATCTTATTGATTCTTTACCTATTACCTATTATCTATTATGCCCACTATGTATATGTATTTTATGCAAAACAATGAATCCGTTTGACTATCAGATTTTTATTTTGTAAACTTATCTTATTCTGAAACTGATTCAATTGTGTTTTAAATTCACTTGAGATTATGGTTTATTTTTTCGCTATCATATTGTGTTGTGCTTTTCATTTCGTTTATTCATGTATATTCGCTGTTGATTTTTTTTCTTATATCTTTTTGTAAAGGTTTGTTACAAACCAAAACAAATAAAATAAAAAAAAACAGAAAGTTTGTTGGAAATTATGCTGAAATTACTCAACCATTAACTAAACTACTGAAGCTGAATACACCCTGGAAATGGGAAAAAGAGAAATCTGAGGCAGTGGCTAAATTAAAGGAATGTCTTATAAAGGCACCATGTTTAGCATACCCCATAAAGAATAGGGATTTCTTTATAGAAATAGGTTTCTCTGAACATTGTATGTCAGCAGTGTTATCACAAAAACATGATTTGAATCACAAAAGCATTTCTTATGCAAGTAAGGCATTTTCCCAAGTTGAAATTAAATTCAGTGAATGTGAAAAGGCCCGTTGACCACTGTGGGGGCATTACAGCATTTCCGCCCCATTGTTCAGGGAGAAAAGGTAATCATTGAGACAAATCATCAACCATTGCAGTTTTTAGAGAGTAAAAGAATTAGGTTAGGCAACCTAGCACAGTCCAGAATTACTTCATGTACACTGGCATTGCAAGGCTTTCCTGTTGCTCAAGGTTTAGCAGATCTACATGACTGAGCAGCTGAACATGTACCAAATGAAGTAGAAGTGGAATCTAGTTTACAGGAGTTTGGACAATCACCAGATAAAGCTTTTGATGAAAAGACATGGAAGGATTTGCCAACTGTATATGTTGACGGTTGTGCTTTTCACATTGAAACTGACAGTAATAAACAGTTGGTGTCAGGAATAGGAAATGTCTGGTTGAAATGTGAAGATATTCCCAGTGTAGGTATGAGCATTGGGGCTAGGAGCAGTCAAGTAGCGGAATTGGCAGCCATTTATAAAGCAATTAGTACTGCAGTTGATAATAAATTTAGTGAAATTGTCCTTGTGACTGATTCCGATTATGCACGAAATAGCTTTGTGGAATGTTTGCCTGGCTGGAAAGCAAAAGGTATGATTACATACAATAAAAAGCCTCTCAAACATGGAAAAATGATACAGGCTATAGACAAATTGGTGTCAGAGAATGATTTGACAATATACTGGAGGAAAATTTGTGGACATTTAAAAATTCCAGGAGTGGATAAGGAGGGAAATGATAAGGCAGCTCATTTAGCTAAAATTGGGGCTGTGATGGGAGAGTTGCTACCTATTGAACATTTACTTGGTGAAATACAGATTGATGCAATTACACGCACTAAAGCTCCAAAAGAGGTAGAACAACCAGTAGTGCAATGGAGTTATGATACACCAGATCAAGACTTGATTAAGGCACAAAAGATTATCCAATTTTGGGAATCTATTATAATCATTTGATAGACCCTGAACAAAATCCTTTAACAGAAAATTATTGTGTGGGAAAAGAAGAGTTGAGGGTGCTATTAAAGAATAAAAAACGAATCAGACTACAGGATGGACTCATGATTAGGGAATCCATAACAGGACAAATACAGTGGGTGGTACCCCTTTCATTCAGAGGGCTAATGCTACACCATGCACATGATGCAATAACTGCAGGACACAGAGGTGCACAAAAAACATTATAGATACTGAAAGATTATGCTTACTGGCCACATATGTCCCAAGATGTAGAATTATATACTAGGGGATGTCTAGTATGTGCCCAATTTACACCTGCTTCACCAATGCATAGAGCCCCATTGATGAAAAGAGGCTTAACCCTTCCATGGTCAGATTTGCAAATAGACTATGTAGTGCCTGTAAAAAAGTCGAGCAGGGGGAACCGTCATATTTTGAGTGTGGTTTGTTTAATGTCAAAATGGATAGAGTGTATTCCTGCACCAGATTGTAGTGCGCAAACAGCAGCTACATTACTTGTAAATCATATATTTTCAAGATTTGGGTTACCACAAAGAATAGAATCAGCCAGAGGAAGTCATTTCACAAGCGCTTTAAGGAGTAAAGTGTGGCAGATTCTGGGGGTGAAAAGAAAGCTGCATATTGCATACAGACCCACCTCTTCTGGAGGTGTTGAATGTTGTAATAGGTCAGTTGTGGACATATTAAAGAATTTTGTAGCAGAGGCAGGTTCCAACTAGGATTTACGTTTACCTCTGGTTTTGATGGCGATCAGATCAACTCCTGCCAAAGCAACAGGTATCAGCCACCATGAAGTATTGATAGGTAGGAAGATGGTGTTACCACAACACCTGCTGTACAGGACACATGAACAGACACTTGTAAGCGCATCTACAGTTCATGAATATATGGAAGAACTGAGGAAGCATTTACAACATGCATTTGCTTTTGTGCAGCGGAACGTGTAAAGAGCCGCTGACAGTGCAAAATCATATCATGATAAAAAGACATCTGTGAAAGAGTATAGTGTAGGGGATCAGGTGAATAAATTTCATTTTTGAAATGGTAAGCAGAACAATTGTACATTTCTGGCGGCCTGGCAGGGGCCATTTCAAATAATAGATAAGGTGTCTCCAGTGGTCTATAAAATATTAAGAACAGAGGGTGAAATGGTAGCAGAGCCATTTGTACATGTTAACCAAATTAAGCCCTGTCATCCCAAACATGAAGTAAGGAGACTTGAGCGAGTAGAAACAGATCAAGTGCCCTAAATACATGAAAGAAAACACATGGGTCTATTTATAGTGCCCAATACCAGAGAAATGAAAATAAATGTGATTGTTGTAATGGAATAGATGTAAATAAAAATACTATATGTGATGATCATTAAAAAAAGGGGGGGCTGAAGCAAATGATATTATTTTATTGCAAAGTTGAGATATGTTTAATGTTTAATGATGTTATGTTTGTTTTTTCTCTTTGGATTAAATATTTTATTTTTGGTAAAAGGATGGTATTGTGCTATATACTTAATCTGTCTCTTTTCTATTTGATTTCGAATCATTAACCTATGTTTTGAGGTCGGAGGTAACAGGACCGGAGGACACGAAAGATGACGGAGTGCCACGGGATGAAGATCAAGTAATGCCTCCGGACCGAAGTATGGAGGTGAAGACAAAATACCTGGGATGCCAAAAGAGATGATTCCTATGGAAAAGCATCCAAGAGTGGCAGGATGAAAGAATTCACCAGATGAACCAAATGATGAGAAGGTGATGGTCGGGACGTCTCAAAGGTGGACATCATTATGGAACAATGTTGAACTGAACCTGCAGCGTTGTGGGTGCATTATTTCCAATGCATTCTGTAAGTATGGGTGATGGAGTCCCACAACTTTATTGTTTTGTTTAATTATTTTAATTAGTTATGTTAATTCTTCGTTTTAATTAGTTATTTTATTTTATTATTTTGAAATTGAACTTAAAATGTTATTTCACATTTAAACAAAAAACATTCGACTATGGACACTTCAGTTGGGAAGAAATATGTACAATATTGTATAAGAACTATATAAGGACTGTATAAGGACTCATTTGAGATGAATTCTGATTTTGTGGTGGTTAAGCAGCGATTTATTGTGAAAAATGTGAATATTCGTTTTGTTGAATTGCTATGACGGAAATAAAAGGAGGAGCACAAGTTGGATTTCTTCCAATTGTGGCTTGGAACATTGCCAAATTGTCATAAAAGGAGGGATAATGTAGTAATATATAGCGCCTTGGAGTGTGTAGCACATCACTGAATGTGATGGCATTTTGTTGCCAGCAATATTTGTGGCATACACATATAGCCAGTCCTATGTTGCCAGTATAACATGTGAGTATGTGGATGGAGACATGAAAGGTACAGGATTTATAATACAGCTGAAAGCAATGTGAAGCTGCAAGTTTAGAGAAATTTTTTTTCTCTCTTCTTTGGAATACCTCATGCATAGGAGGCTACATTATTCATATAACTAACTGACTTGAGTAACAATTACTAATTACTAGAGCTAACTCATTAACATTATAATGTAATCTCTGTGTGAAAAATGAGGTGAAAATGCATATTCTGAAATTCGTTTTTCAAACGTGCACTGGAATTTTTTTTTCTTCATTCTATTCGTGTAACTGGCCTATTGTCCTAAAGGAAGGGTGATGCTGACTTTCAATTTGATTGGAGCAGTGTGTATCTGCACATTTACTACGTAGGCAAAATGGGAAGGTGCAAAGCTTTGCTGGGGGAACAAGGTCAGAGGGAGAAGTTAGTTCGGGGATGACTGGGCTCTCAGATAGACGTGCCTAGTCTCACTTAGCGCTGGCTTGAGAACTCTATGTTTTCGCTGCGCACTTCAAACATTCAAGATTACAGAGGCAATCCATGCTGACTGGGCCTGCTTTTCTGAGGCGAGGGAGAGAAGGTCATCTGGGGGAGAGAACTACAAATCTTTGGTAAGCATCCAAAGTTGAAGTGAGGTTATTGTGTCCTGTTGTTTGTCTGGTATTTTTAGATCAGACACTCGTCAGTCAGAGTAGCCAAGAAAAGAAACTCCCCTGCATTTTCATTTGTCTTGTTGCCTATTTTTCTTTAAAGTTTGTTTGCACTGTATGTTTTTTTTCTTTTCTCTTCTTATTATATCACAGGTAATGCTGATATATATATGGTAAGAGGTGTGTCATGAATTGTAATTGTCTGCAATATAACTAATTTATAAAAAAAACAGATGGTTCAGAGTTTTATTGTTGTGGGAATTGCATATGAGGAGTTGGGGAAGATTTGTGTTCTTTGGTAATACATTTGCCAATTTGTTCATGCAGATCAGATAGAATAACAGATAAACTATGCAGTGATAAATAGGTGTATGCATGTGTTCCCCAGTGCATGTTGTTTGGGGAAATCTAATACAACATATAGATTACTGGGGGTCTATGGACCAGTAATGAGGCCTTTGGGTCACATAGATCATTGGTGTAAATAAATCAGTGATACCAGCCACAGGCTGTAGGTGGCACTATACATAAAGTTTTTGCTCCTCTTGTGCATAGGTTCAAGGCCTCTATATATTACTAGGAGGTATTCTAATAAAAAGGAAGGTTTTGTGTATGATGGGGTTATAATGTAGGGAAGGGAAATCATGCTCAACACTAAGTAATACTACCACAAAATACCACCAATAATACATATTACTAAATTCTCCAATATAGTGTAACAAAATATGGTCACTAGAATGATGTGAGGCCATACCCAATCTAAATGCAAGGATAAGCTGTTACCAAACTACCACTATATTTTTGGCAGTAAGAAAATACCGCCAAACCCCCAAAATTACACAAAATATCCTACAATGTCTGTGCACAGACACGTTATCAATGGGGTGACCCATGGCTGAGGATGCTGACATTTAAAGGTATATGTTAGCAGGGGGAAGTGAGAGGAGAATGAGTCATGTAGTAGAGATTGGTGGCTAGAGAAAGCAGTGTTGGTGGAAGAGGCATCAGGCGTGAAGGAGGAGTGTGAGAACTGTAGGTCTGATGGAAAAGGAGGAATGGCAGAAGGTTTCATTTTCCTTTTAGTAATAGGTGAGGCAAGTGGTGAGGAGAGGTCAGAGGGTGGAAAGGAAATAGTGGTGGAAACAATGGAGTGATCAGATAGGGTTGGCGTGACAGTAGTATTGATGGCTGAGAGAGAGGTGGAGATAAATAAGAGATCCAAAGAGTTACTCCCCGGTGTGGGTAGGTAGGTTATGGATAGAGTGGACAGCCTGGTGACTAAGAAAAGACTCAAGTTCAGATTTATGAGAAGTGGTTGGAGAGGGAAGGTTAAAGTCACTGAAGAAGCCACATAGGTGTCCCTCAAGCTGGGGACAGGCCTGGTATTTGGATACTGTCTTGATATGGGCAAAATCTTCCTCGGGGCCAGCCCTTTGAGAGCAAAAATACCCAATTCAGCCCAAAATACAGGTTCTATTGTGCTGAGCAGTGATCTCATGCTAGTGACAAATGACACCCTCAAAGTTTTTAGCATATTTATTCTAAGCAGTGAATTTCATATACATTTGGGATTCAAGTTAGAGAATATTACAAAGCATAAAACAAAGAGCAATGCAAAATATAGTGAAACATGGAACTTAGATAAACATAGAGAAACATAGAGAAATATAGAGAAACATAGAGAAACACAGTCTTACGTCCCTTAATCAGCCCTGGGAGACCTGGGTTTTTCATAAGCTAGCTGTAAAACAAGCCCCGCTCATAGAAAAACAAGGCTGGAGGACACCGTGAGAGCCAATGCCGGGCACCTGACTGTACACGAATCAAGTCCACAGGACGATCTCCCCCTGATCCCATGTGTGCATGGATATTTTATAATCTCTTGCTGTCAGTCACCATGACGCATAGTTCCAGAACTTTCCCTGTGAGGCTGGTTCATGGAAAAAACCCAGCTCTCTCTGAGATGCTCCCTGCTCGCTCCTACCCCCTCCCTTGTTCCCATCTGCGCTGGCTGAGGAATGTCTTATCAGTACCTTCCCAGAGAAAAGGAAGATTAGCTTGGAGCCAGGGCTACCGTTAGTGAGGCTGAATATTCTAAGGGAAGCAGGGATGTATTAACCCCATCTGCAAGCTCTAAAAGGCATGCACTCATAGCTTAGTGTTTATAGCGCTTAAGACTGGCTATCTAAGCGCTATATAGGTGCCATGATGTTCCAAACACTCCAAAAATCTATTAGCTACATAGCTAGGGGCCCTCCCTGCCTGTCTATCAACAATGCTTAATGTGACCTATTTCATACTAGGCCTGCATATTCCTTGTAGCTCACTACTGCATAATGGAAGTGCTACAACAGACTACTGTCAGCATTTTTAGCACATACTTTGAATACACTATTGGCTTTCAGCGGCTAATGCTGTCATCTAAAGCCCTGATTGGCAAGGTTGCAATTTCGTGTATCACTACATTCCACCCCTATTCAACGTGTGTGCGACAAAATGCTGACTAATACCTATCAATATAGTATTTAGTGCAGTGATAAAGACCTTGGGGCTTTGCAAGAGGTTTAAGCAAACTATCTTCTAGCGGTTAGTTAGCGTGGCATGCAAGGTAAAACACTACCTAAACAAAAATGTACACAAAGTGAACAGTGACATATACCCTTGCCAAAACCTGGCCTACACAAAAAATACCTACACCAAGTGAACATGGACATTTACTCTAGCCAAAACATGGCCTACACAAAAATACCTAAATCAATTTTGTATAACTGATTGTCAGTTAAAAAGCAGCATGCAGTTAAAATGTCAAGGCAATCCAGTGTAGTCTAATCTACAATGCACTATTGCATTTATGTATGGTTATCAATTCTAAAACCTGGCAGCCTTTCACCCTAAGGGCCTACCCTCCCCCTGATCCCAGGGCATTCAAGCGTGACTATGGGCTGTGTGACTAGACACTTCCCCCAGGTAGGTGGAACCCAACCAGAAACCATCTAATTTCGTGAACAAGGTGAACCCATGGGCACCAGGTTGTCTAAATAAAAACAATTCTACTAATTTACATCAAAGCATGGCATGTGTTATTCATGCAATCAAAAAGCAAGCAATTCAATCCATATGTATGCTGGTAACTGTAGCTCTGCGTGCCAGTGTGTGGAGGATGGTTGCCCCCACCCAGTAAAAAGCCAACACCTGCTGATTTAACAATGTTTGCCATACAATGCATTGTGTGTATTTAGCAGTCTTGTTGACCTGCCCTATGGCAGACAAAAATGTCTTCATGTCTAAAATTCTGTCATCTTCAATTGGCTGTCAATACTTGTAGCAGTGCTGGGCATATCAATGGGCCCCACTAGGCCAGAAGTTCTATAGCAGAGCTGGCATCAGAACCCATAGTGGCTAGCTTATAGTGCACAGTTTCTATGTCACAAGCATATAAAGCTCCTGCAATTAATGAATCTAGCTCACTAGCTACGCGCACTCTAGTGATGGGCCATAGAAATGGACTCCATTTGTAGCAGCTTGGTAGTACTAAGGAAACATTGCCTCATGGTAAATCTATGTCTAAGTGTATCACTGTAATAATGAAGGTGTGCATTACCAGCCTGCAATTGTGACTTGGAGAATACTCTTCTTCAAGTGGGATATCTACCATATACAATATTAACTTTAGCCACAAACACCATACTACTATCCGGCAGTGGCTGTTTCATCACACCATGGTAAAATGCCTTAGTCAAGTTATAGTCCATAAAATCTTGGCGAGAACACTCGCTGCAGTTCTTGGTCAGAAAAACATCACATTAGACAAATTAAACAAATGGTATCCATTCAGTGACAAAAGATGCCCGACAATGTGCCAGGCCAGTACACTAGCAATTCCATGTGGATACTCATTTGTAGCGCTTTTCCAAAGAATTATTCCAAATGTCTACAATCAAAAGGTGACTCTTTGCATTAGTGTGCTGGAGACAGCTGTCCCCACAAAAACATGAAACTGGTTGGTTTAACAAAAACCGTGTCACACTCTGTGTCATATAATCAAACATCAAGTCAGTCATGGTTTCATTTACCTGCCTTAAGCTGGCTGTAAAAGTATCCAGTGTTTCAAAGATTACCATTTCAAATTATAGCTCATACACTTGGCAGCATTACTTCAATTAAGAAACTTAACCTACGCACAGGTGACTTTGATGTGCGCACTCATCTTATCTCAAAATAAATTACGCTCCTGCTTGCATAATTCTGCTGCCCCAACAGTTCATAAATCATTCTCCTGCCTACGTGCAATGTAGAATATTTTTTTTTCTTCAAAAAACAAAACATCTCTGGTTAAAGCCATTCAGTTGGAAGAGTAAAACCATTTGGTTTTTTTTCAGATTCATCTCAACAGTGCATTTAAAAACCATTTTTCAATGTGTTAGCATTCAATTGCTGTGTCACACAGCTGTATGTGGTGCCTGATGTTACAGTCCACAATTCATTGTCCATAGTCCTTTAAACAAGAAAGGGCAAAACATGTCATTTAAATGTGTAGCATCAAATACTTGATAATTAGCCAAGTCTGCATCGTGCCAGTTCAGCAAAAGTTATTACTCTGTTGGACACTATTCGCAGGTTACAGCATTGAGTGCGGTGCAGGGCACGTTAAAGTTGAAATAGCATGTCGCAGTGGCTCGCTTTCTCTGAGAATGCGTCTGACCCTTCTTTGATCAGTGTCACCCACAAACTGCATATTAATTTCTGATATTATGAAATGTCTTGTCGTGCTTTGCCTAGGCAAAATACAAACAGAAACGTTAGGATGTCATCAAAACTTCAATATCAGCGTTATCCACCCCTTCCCATAATACCACCCCCATCTTCAAAAAGTCTCATCAGGTAACTACACACTTTGTCATTGCTACTGCAATTATTTATCACCTTTCTGCATGTTTCTGGGGGCTTATTTACATTCAACCATACGGGGTGTAACTGCCTAATCACAAACTCATTTGTGCAATGCAATCATAGCTGGTCAATGGTACCTCAGACTGATCTGTGCTTTTACAAAGCCATATAGTAAGTACCCAGGTCGCACAATGCTTTTCTTTTGTTGCTTCAACAAATCATTCATTCTTGCACTAAGCCGTGTGGCTTCTGGATCATGGCTAATGTGCAGTGTTCATGTTGTACTTCAAAGCCCCGCTCTGCATGTTGTCTCTTGCAAAACGGCTAAGCACTTTTTGTCAGTTTTGCTTCCATCTGGAATGCCATAATGTCTTTGTCAGTTACTCCATCCCCTGGCAATGTAGCTTGCAGTTTGCCAGATGTGTATTTTCTCTTCTCAAAGCGCCTAGAGGTTTCTTCTCCAGTGCACAGCGCTTTACTTCAGTTCACATCACATGGAGCATTGGAATGCAGCTTGCACAGCAATAGCGTTTCACTTCACTTCACATCACATCACATGGGAATGCGGTTTGCACAGTAATGTCTGTTGGAATGGGCAGCTGTCTTTTCTTGGCCCATTCACAGATGCATAGGTAAATGTTCAGATGTGATGTGCCCGTCTGCCATCCTGCATGAAGCCTTTGCTCCGTACCACAGTTTACTGGGCAAATTCTTTACTTTTTGAACAGCTCTCTGTTTTTGCTCCCCCTTCCTCAGGAATGCAGGCATGTTTATCTTTCGTGTGCACCTGGCAGCGCCATGAGCACGCAGCTTATCTCTTTTGCCTATAACTCTTAAACTGTGGCGGCTTCAATGGGAAACACTCGTTTCAGACAGTTCATCCAGATTAACTCTTTCTTGTACTGTTTCTGCTTTTGTTTGCCTTCACGCACCTCGCCCAAGACAGCTTCAAGGCACAAGCTCTGCACACACAGCAAGACTCTTGTTTTCAAAAGCGGCACTTTTCTTGTAATGTGCGATCTTTCAAGAGAACTCGCAACCCATTAAATCTTTGTGCTATCTTATCACACACAGATGTTTCATTCTGTTGTACCATTGCCAAACTATAACCACTCAGTTCAGTGCATTTAAAAATAAAAATGCCAATGTTTAGTGCAGCTCCCTGCACGTTTTTTTTTTTTCTGCAAGAACAACCCACACTCTATTGCTTGTGGGCTGTTTAATGTGTCAACAACATTTTTCCCCATGTATCACAGTCAACAGGACACTATTTCCAAATCATACATCACTTATAAGGCAACAGCACAAATCCATGGCATAGCATGGGATCAAAAATACTCCAGGGGCAATTTAGAAAAATATAAATTGTTTTTCCCCCCAACCATTGCAAACTGATTCTGCAATTTCAAATCAGTACACAAAAATCGAAAATCCAAATAACATTCACTCACTTTCCTTTTAAGTGAGTCTCTCACCCAATATAAGCATGGCACAGCCTAAAATGCAATATAACCATTTTAGTGTGTTTCCTTTAAACAGAATTTGCCACCATTAGCACATGGAATTTTACAGTTGCCAAAAGAAAGAAAAAACTCTTTAGGCTCTTAGCACAGATGTTACTCATTCTCCTAAGCATGGCTCATTCCCCTTCAGGAATGCCAACACTCAAAAGCATACATCAAAAAAGCGAACCTTCGCCTCCGAACATTACAGCCCCCACTCGCTAGCACACTGGGGCTGAGTCAATGGTTAAATCACTATTCACAATTTGCATGTCAAATCCCTGCAATTATTTTTTTTTCCTGCCCTCATGACAGAATAGAGATGAGAGCTCCGTCTCACTATGCATTCCAAATTACAACTTTAAACTTGGGAAACCACATGATAAAATTCTTTTTCTAATTGAGCATACATCTTTCTTAACCATTCATCGGAGTGCTTTAAACAAAGCCATTTCCCGCTCGTTTATTGCCTTGTACTCCCTGGCACCAATCCCATGCAATAAGTCAGTCACGACTGATTTACTGAAGGGAGTCTTAACCACACAAGCTATCGGCCACGGCAAGCCGACACAACATTGCTGCCTTTTGAAGTCTCAGAGCTGCAGTGAGACCATCAAGGAAATGCGACAGCCTGCTCCCCACTCTACACTGTGTTCTCTCACACCATTTGTCATGTCAGCATGGCACTGCTCTTCACAAATCCCACAAAGCTGCCACCAAATGTCTTGATATGGGCAAAATCTTCCTCGGGGCCAGCCCTTTGAGAGCAAAAATACCCAATTCAGCCCAAAATACAGGTTCTATTGTGCTGAGCAGTGATCTCATGCTAGTGACAAATGACACCCTCAAAGTTTTTAGCATATTTATTCTAAGCAGTGAATTTCATATACATTTGGGATTCAAGTTAGAGAATATTACAAAGCATAAAACAAAGAGCAATGCAAAATATAGTGAAACATGGAACTTAGATAAACATAGAGAAACATAGAGAAATATAGAGAAACATAGAGAAACACAGTCTTACGTCCCTTAATCAGCCCTGGGAGACCTGGGTTTTTCATAAGCTAGCTGTAAAACAAGCCCCGCTCATAGAAAAACAAGGCTGGAGGACACCGTGAGAGCCAATGCCGGGCACCTGACTGTACACGAATCAAGTCCACAGGACGATCTCCCCCTGATCCCATGCGTGCATGGATATTTTATAATCTCTTGCTGTCAGTCACCATGACGCATAGTTCCAGAACTTTCCCTGTGAGGCTGGTTCATGGAAAAAACCCAGCTCTCTCTGAGATGCTCCCTGCTCGCTCCTACCCCCTCCCTTGTTCCCATCTGCGCTGGCTGAGGAATGTCTTATCAGTACCTTCCCAGAGAAAAGGAAGATTAGCTTGGAGCCAGGGCTACCGTTAGTGAGGCTGAATATTCTAAGGGAAGCAGGGATGTATTAACCCCATCTGCAAGCTCTAAAAGGCATGCACTCATAGCTTAGTGTTTATAGCGCTTAAGACTGGCTATCTAAGCGCTATATAGGTGCCATGATGTTCCAAACACTCCAAAAATCTATTAGCTACATAGCTAGGGGCCCTCCCTGCCTGTCTATCAACAATGCTTAATGTGACCTATTTCATACTAGGCCTGCATATTCCTTGTAGCTCACTACTGCATAATGGAAGTGCTACAACAGACTACTGTCAGCATTTTTAGCACATACTTTGAATACACTATTGGCTTTCAGCGGCTAATGCTGTCATCTAAAGCCCTGATTGGCAAGGTTGCAATTTCGTGTATCACTACAGATACATACACTGTAATTGTGTGTGTCCTGCAGGAATGTCACCATCACAATTAGCGCACATTGTCGATATGAGGTGAGGTGAGGGACGCGGAAAGGCCCTTAGGATGGTGCTAGGGTTCTGACAGGTTTTGGAAGAGAACAAAATACAAGTGAGCACAGGCTACTCCTCCCTTAAACACACTATTGTACAGATAGCAACCAACAGCGGGATAGAAATGAAAATCACTCTGTCATTAAGAAACAGGTAATGATATATATCTAATAAAACACAATTTATTAATGATTCAACAAAATACCAAAATTAAAATAACCCATGCGTCAAAAACGAACAGCATTTCTAGGAAGTTCATATCTATTACACACAATAAGGCAAAGTACACTGTAATGTGGTGAGGTTAGTAGTTGAGGTGACTGTGTGTTGTGCTTATTAACCGCACACTTCATGAGTCTATGAGGTTTTGGAAGAGACGGAGGACCTCAAGGGTCTACAACTGCATTTATATTATCTATATTATATATTTGTTTCTATTTCATATTGACTATTAGTGTTTATGCATATGGTAACACGTGTGTCTTAAGGCAGCCTTTCCAATAAGTGAGTGGCTAACACACACATTTAGTCATTTCCTTGATGCTCACAGAAGAAACAAATCATTGTTTTTATTCTGAGTACTACCCTTTCCAAAGAGGAATGACATATTGATTAATTCAAAACCTTCCAGCATCACCTCTTTTGTTTTGCTGAGGACATTTTGAGAGACAGAATGGTGTGCAGTCCTGGGAATAAATGACACTATTTAACTGTATTAACATTGTAAAGTGGTTCTTTTTAAAATGTTGTAATGGTCATTTCCAATGATGACTTTCGTTACTGCAGTTACAATGTAAACGTTACGTTTTTCTTACTGGGCAAAGCACATTATCAACATTTAGAATAACCATATACATTATTTTCCAAAAGAAGGTTATCATTCCAATATGGACAGTGTGATACATTGCTATTGTGTTCGAATTACCCTTATGAGAAAGGTGAAGGGGACAAATAACACCAATAAGGGTCCCTGGTTGCTTTGCATGAAATAAAAAAGCATTAAGGGAACATGGCAATGATAGAGCTTCATATTAGACAAGTATATCTGTGATAAAAGCATTATATTCTTGCATCACTATGTACAAAATGCCCACTGAGACTGTGTTTGTAACCATAACCATACACAGCCTCACAATGTGTTTGTGAGAATAAAATGCCCGTGACACCCGTCACTCAATTGGCATCCTAGCGTCTCGGGTTTGCGATACCAGGGCAGGAAATCCAATGAAGCTAACATTGTAAACAAGGAGGCGCTGAGAGTACATCCCCGCTCACCCATGCACAGACATCCCAGAGAGCATGTGGGTGGCATGTTTCAAGATGAGACCTGAGACCTGTTGAGACCTGATGATCGCTAGATTATTTGCTAATGACATCAGCGTGTTTTTTCGTCTCTGTCAAACCTTATTTGCATTTATTGCAATGGTTTTATAGGCACGAACCTAACCCAAACCGGAAACTGAAAACCATACAGCATTCGCTGCAATAAAACGAATACAAAAATAAATAAATAGCTATAACAAATTACAAAGTCAATACATTTACAAATCTAAAAACCCAGACAGCAGTGTATTCACTTCTTACCAACGGGAACACGTTTAATTGCTTCCTAAATGGTAGGAGGCGTGAATGAAGGCATGAAGCGCCTGGGGAAGGGTCTCAGAATGCAGGTGTATAATAGGAGAATCCTTCTTTGCACGTCTTTTCGTGCCTTGCCGCAGGCGTTTCAAGTCTCAACACAACAGCACTGCGAGGCGAGCACGAAACAGCAGCAATCCTCAGCTTTTCTGCGCCATAAGGCGGCCCCCCGAAATAAAGAGCCCTGCAAATCCTACCAGGCACTTCAATGAGGGCACATGAAGTGGTCAGGGGAAACGCAAGCACGTGCTTTGCTTAGCAATGCTTTTAAAATAGCAGGCATCTGAATTGTAGATGGAGTTAATGTATGATGAATACAACACAATGATTTGCTATTACATTAGGTTCTGTTTTGAGCGCCTGGAGACCAACTCCGTTGGTGACGGTGCGCTATATAAATGCCTTTAACATTAACATGAAACGAGGTAATTCCGTATTGTATTGCTCAAAGTCTTCCTAGGTGATTTATAGCATTTAAGATTTTCCTTGTGACTTTGGAAGGGTTGATGTGAAGAAACTGGATGACAAAAGATGTCCTGATGAAGGAGACTAAAATTTTAAAATTGACAGGATAACTGAAACATAGATGTGGACGTTATTGATCAGTGTCATGGTTTTATTCTTTAAATGTATGTTTCGTTGCTGGGATTAAATCGTGTTAACTATGTGTAAGGATAAGTTTAGTGTTCAGGGTGTTGTGCTAGAGCGTAGACAGCATTGCCACATACAATGCAACACGCTATTTGTGTGGGTGGCCTCTACACCCATTGTTTGGGGACTTCTGTTATCTTTCATTGTCTAATCTTGTCGCCCGTTTTTGTTTTGTGGTCCATACAAATGTTTTGTAATTCCTTCACTTTTTTTATATATAGTTATTTAGATTGTATAGGATGCATACGTTTAATGTAGACTATACATGATGAAAAAAGTCTATTGTACATTTGGATTAAATGGGTAAGTAAAAAAGATGGAACCTTTGAGGTCCTTCCTAGTATATTGCTTTTTAGGTTTATTAAGTGGTTCATCCGAGGCTATTCATAAACCGGTGATATATAGTTCTGGCAACTACAGCCCTCACTTTCTGAGCCAGGCTGTAGCCAGGACCCTTCATGACCACGTAGGCGTCCTGCTCCTTTTCTCATAGGAACTATGTCAGGTCATTGGACCCTGGTATTGGATTTACACGTGGGTTTCATTTAGAGACATTGGGTGTGGCAGACTTTACTGCACTGAACTCATAGTAAGGCTGCCCCCAGCCACAGGCTGCTGTGTGGGGGGACACGCTCACTGTCGGGTCTAGGGCGTCTTCTCAATCCGCCTCTTTCAACAATAAATGCAGAAGGTCTCATGATTGACAGGCGGAAGCTGCAAACTTGCCTGGACTGGGCACATCGTGGCCAAGAACGGAAGCAAGGCTGAGCACCGGCATATAACTGCACTTCAGAACAGCACCCAGTAATGCTCTTACTTATCCAAAAGCAGCTTATATAGGGTGACCTGACGTCCGGGTTGTGCCGCGACAGTCTGGGGAAATCACTCTCCGTCCCGGAAGCCGGAAGTTTTTTCATTTTTGAAACCCCGTCCGGGGGTTTGCATGTTTGGGGGGGGGGGGGGGGGGGGTACGGTATTAAAACCGTAATTATTTTTTCCAACACTATCAGAATTTTTAACTTAGAGGTTTGGTTCGAACCCCCAACCTCTGAGGTACCAGTCGGGACACTTACTGACTGCCAGAGACTGGCTTGGCAATTATTGTACAGCAGGCCATGTAATACCAATTAGTGTTGGCATAGCTCTCAACTCACACGCTTTTGGCGGGTGTCACCCGCCTTGTTAACAGCTGACTCACCCGCCAAGCCTCCTGCACGCCCATTCGTTTCAATGGGCCTCTCACCCGCCAAAAATAAAATCGGGTGTTTTCACCCGCCTTTGCGACGTAAATGGTTGAGAGCTATGGTGTTGGGGGCGGGGGGGAGGGGGGTAATTGGTGGGCTGCGATGGGGTAGTCCCTCTTTTATGTTGTTGGCCGTCCCGGTTTTTTGTTTTGAAAATCTGGTCACCCTAGCCTAAGGCTAAGCTTATATGAAGAATGCAAAGGCAGGAGGCAGAGAGCTCGCTGCGATGCTTATAGCAGGAAAGAACAGGTGTGCAGATAAGTCCTCAGCGTGCAGCCTTCTCAGGATAAGGAAGAGAAACAGGCAAAGCCACTGAGAAGCAAACAGTCCCACGAATTCTGCGACGAAGCCAAGCGTGCTTGCAATCAGTCTCCATGGGTAGCGCTTGTGCCCCGCCCTCATATCGTCTCCACCAATCATGCATAGGAGAAATCCACAGCCAATCTCTCAGAAGGATGTGAGCATGCTCAGAACTTGGTTCAGTCAAACTGTTTTAGCCGCCTGCATACAATGCTCTGTGGCGTTATCTTGATGCTAGTTTATGCAATATATTTAGGGCCCGATCCGTGGAGTTTTTTGTACGGTTCAAAGTGACTTTGCACTGCCAACACAAAACCTGATTCATGGAACTGTGCAGAGTATATTTTTTGCAAACCATACACAAAAGAGAAAAAACATACATTTGAATAATTTAAATATACTTATTACAAAAGACACCAATTAAAAATAGCAACACATAATAAACGGTAGGACTCCAAAGTGGCAAGTGCATAAAAAGTGCATTCATTTCAATGATTTATTTCCACTCTTTAATGTATAGCTCCAATATCCCAATTCCAGGGAATGAGCCTGCAGGAGCTAGCAAGAAGCTGAGTCAAGCACGGACTGTGCTCAGAGCAGGAGTACGAAAGCATCCATAGGTAATGGGCTGTGCAGCCAGGTACGGCAGGTGTGGCAACAAGGTCGCACTGGGGCATACATTTGGTACAGGCACCAATGAAAAAGTGGCCCACAGTCACGAGTTGCAATTTTCCCCTTTTGTGAAAGACTGAGTAATCCACAAGGGAGGGGGGGGGGTAAAATGTGATGCACATTTTACTTTTGAAGTATGTGTTCAGTAAAGCTGGTCAAAACTCATCAAACTGTCCCATTTTGGCCAAACCACTGGCCCCCATTAGCCTATAGGCCAGTCTGAGGCTGAATGGAGGCATGACTATCGCATACTGAAGGCCGGTACTTGGGTGTACGTGACCCTGAGGGTGTTAGAGTCTCTCATGGGATCATAATCGTATTTGGTTCACTGATGAAGCCTCAGGAGATATGATATGATATGATATGGCATTCATAACGCGCCTATACACAAGTGTTTCGAGGCACGACGAGGCAGGTGAGGGGAACAAAGGGAGGACGGACAACGATCCTACTAGGCCAGGTGTCATTCAGATCGCGCAAGTGCGTTGCAAAGAGGTCATGGAAAGTGCTGTACGTGGGAAAGATAACAATAAGTAAGTAAATGGCCACACGTGGCAAGTGCAAGGGTAAGTGCGGCCGTCATGTGTCAAGGGCTGGTAGGGACTGTAGG
This sequence comes from Ambystoma mexicanum, assembly GCF_040938575.1. Lineage (NCBI taxonomy): Eukaryota > Metazoa > Chordata > Amphibia > Caudata > Ambystomatidae > Ambystoma > Ambystoma mexicanum. Next base: position 1,531,383,150 of record NC_090932.1, read on the forward strand.
GATACAGAAACAGTCACCAATTGCGGGGGTTGCCAGGTGGGCAGTGCAGGTGTGTGGCGCTGGCGGGAGAAGGAGAAGGACCTGGGTCCGAGATCAGAGGGTTTCCAGGTAGCCAGTGCAGTTCAGGTTAGCAGGCAGGAGGTCAGCAGAGGAGAGGGGGAGAGAAAGCAGAAGCAAAGAGAAAGGTTTTGAGGTGCTTCCAGAACCAGAGATGGTTCTCCTCAAGTTTGAGGGAGGCAGGGAGGCCGTTCCAGAGGGAGGCACCAGCCGAAGAAAGAGATCTACCACCAACTCGTTGCTTGGCGAAGCGACTGACCCTGAGGGAGTGTGAGGCGGATGAGCGAAGAGCTTGAGAAGGAAGATATTTAGGAAGAGAGAGTTGAAGGTATTGAGGCCCCAGGCCCCAGAAGGCATTGTGAACGATGCAGAGGGTTTTGAACTTAATCCTCGCAGTCACTGGGAGCCAATGCAGATATTTCAGTCCTGGAGAGATACAATCCCTGGGCTGGAGGCCAAGGACAAGTCGCGCAGTCCTGTTCTGGATGAGTTGCAAAGGGTGGAGACTAGAAGCAGGCATATTTAGAAAGAGGCTGTTACAATAGTCAAGCCTAGAGAGGACCAGAGCTCTGGAGACAGTGAGCTTCTGGGTGAAGGTGAGGAAAGGAAGAATACTTCTGAGGAGGAGTAGCTGGCAGTGTGACTTCTTAGAGACGTCAAAGATGTGAGCAGAGAAGGAGAGTGTGGAAGCAAAGATGACCCCAAGGTTTTTTGCCTTGCAGGTGGGAACAGGAAGAGGGCCAAGAGAGGTCGGCCTGAGAGCTACAGGGAAGGAGGGAGCGGGTGTACCGATGAGGAGAATCTCAGTCTTAGTGGCATTAAGGCAGAGGTTATTGGTGGCACACCACTCCTGGATAGCAGACAGACAGTCAGAGATGAGGGAAGGGGGGGAAGAGGCCGAGGGTCACCTGAAAATGAGCTGAGTGTCATCCGCATAGCACTGAAAGTTGGGGCAGAGAGCGGCAATGCGTTGGGCAAAGAGTGCCAGGTATTGGTTGAAAAGCCAGGGAGAGAGGTTACACCCCTGGGGGACACCACAGGTAGAGAAAAAGATAGCAGAGAGGAAGGACCCAAGTTGGACCTGGGAGGGTCGGTCAGAGAGGAAGGATGTCAGCCACACCAGAGCCTGACCAGTGATACCCAGGTTATCAGGGAGACGGTTGAGCAGGATGGCATGATTGACAGTGTCAAAGGCAGAAGAGAGATCAAGCAAGATGAGAATGCAAGGGATGTTAGAGTCAAGGTTGGAGAGCAGGTCTTCATGGATGTTCAGGATATGGGAAAGATATGGCATCTATACCTGGGGAGACACGCATGATGGAAACTCCTTCCGAGAGTTCAAATCCTTGGAAATGAATGAGGGACTCCCCAAAGGCCAATACCTCAGTTACCGTAAAATGAGAGCAGTGGCAAAACGGAAATGGAGTGAATGGCTAGAGGAACCCGAAGCGAACCCGACCCTAACCCTAATGCACACCCTGGGAGACTGTTGGAAACCAACTTCCAGGATATATGCCCAGCTCACAGATAGGCCTAACCCTAAAAGTGACACCCTAAAGAACTCATGGGAAATAGACCTGGGAACAAGTATAACCAAACAGGAATGGGAAAGAATCCTAAAGTATCCCAGAGAAGTATCAAGAAACACGCGATTCAGGCTAATCCAACTGAATGTTCTCCATAGAACAGACATGACCCCTAGCAGAATCGCCAAGTTCAGCAGACCCCCGACCAGCTATGCCCCCGATGGCACATATGTTCTGGAGCAGCGAAAAGATACAGCACTTCTGGGTCAAAGTTGAACAAGCTTGCAAAAGGGCAGGGCTGACTCGTTATGAATGGATGCTGAAGGAATGCTTGCTAGGCTCCTATCCGCGGATAAGCAAAATCAGGTACAGCATCAAATTCATGGACATGGCCTGCGTACTGGCTAAAAGGGCTATCGCCATGACGTGGAAAACGCCGACCGGCGCCCCCATTACGCCAAATGGCTTAAGGAACTGGAACACTGGGCGGAGGCGGAAACCAAAATATGGGGAGATGGCATAGCCAAAACAGGGGAAGGCCTGAGCATGACCTATGAAGCCTGGAAATCTCTGCTATGGGACATGTTCCACTCACCGGACGTCAAACCCCCATGAACAAGGCCTACTCACCTACAAGGTTTGGTCACATGTCTGGATCCAAACCCCATGATAGGCCGATCTGCCTCACCCAGAAACCACAGCGTTCCCCCGACAATATCCCCCATAGTAGCTTTGCCCCGCTGCTGAACTAGCCTCATTGAAAGACATGGAACTGCGATGACCCCTTTTTCTTTTGTTTGTTTGGTTATAGTTAATTCACTAGTTTAAAATGCTTTTTTCTGTTTCTGACAAGTGTCAGTCATAATTGCAGCTATTCTAAATGTATTCTTGAAATGCCAATAAAACATTTTAAAATAAAATAAAATTCATGGATGTTCAGGAGAGCAGTTTCTGTGCTTCTGGCAGCTCTGAAGCCATACTGATGTTCATGAAGACAACCAACAAATTCCGTGTGGAGATTAAGCTGGGAGATGGGCAGTTTCTCCAGGAGCTTGCCCAGGAAGGCAGTGATGGAGATGGGGCGATAGTTAGCTGGGCAGGCAGGGACGGCAGGGGGTTTCTTAAGTAGAGGGTGCACAAGGGAGTGCTTCAGGGGGGGTGAGAAGACTCCAGTGGTGAAAGAGTGGTTTCATAAATCAGCCAGGGCAGGAGCCAGCGAGTCGATGTGGTCCTTGATGGTTTTGGAGGAACAGGGGTGAACCTGTATCAACAAGACTTTCATAGATCAGACTTGTCTAGAAACCTCGTCAGCGGAGAACAATGGAAAGGCAGAGAAGGGGGGGAGGGGTGGCTGCAGAAGGGCCAGAGAAAGAGCAGGGAGTAGGGGGGGAGGGGATAGGAGGAGGGTGAGGACAAGATGTCCTGAGTTTTAGAGATGAAGTGAGAAGCCAGTGCCGTGCAGAGGGCCTGGGAAGGAACAGGAGAGGTAGAGACTGCGGCAGAATTGGCCAGTTCCTTGCAGATATTAAAGAGTTCAGCCGAGCTGTTAGATGCCGCAGAGACGCGGGCTTGGATATGCGATCTCTTCTTGGTGAGGACAGAGATCTGGTATTGCCTTTGGAGCAGGCAGCAGGCCAGTTTGTCAGAGTATGTACATGAAGCACGCCATTTCCTCTCGGCCACCCTGCACTTGCGTTTAATGGTGACGAGGTCGGAGTCATACCAGGAGTTGCACTTGGCTTTGGGCTTCAGGCGCATTCTCATGACAGGGGCAAGGATATCAAAAGTATAAGATATAGCAGAGTGGAGCATGGAAAGGGCTGTGTCAGGGTGTGAGTCAGCCAAAGGTGGAGGGGGGGTGAGAAGTTGGCGGCGAAAGCCTCAGCTGACACGCGCTTCATGGGTCGATAACCGAGAAGGTGGGTGGCAGTGATGGAGGTGGCTTGGCCTGAGGGTTAAGTGAGAGGAGAGGAGACAGTGATCACTCCAGGAGAGATGTGTGGAGAGAGGAAGAGAGAGGGGAAGGTCTGGGGAGATCAGAACATCCAGAGTGTGCAGTGCAGAGTGAGTCAGAGCAGAGGGGAGAATAGTGAGTGAGAGAGAGTCGCAGAGGTCACGAAAAAGTAGAGTGGAAGGACAGGGGGCATCCAAGTGGATGTTGAAGTCCCCAAGAAAGAGGAGTTGAGGGGTTGAGGCCAAGAGTGAGGAGGAGAGGTCCGCCCACTCAGAGAGGAAGGAGGAAATCTGATCAGGTGGCCAATAGATAGTTTCCACAGTAAGGGAATGGCTAGGGGAGATAGAGAGAGCCTGCAGACGAGGCATTCAAAAGAGGAGTAGGCCTGCGTAGGTGTGACAGAGGCAGGTATCCACTCGGGGAAGATCAGGGCTACACCCCCACCAGAGCGGTTGGACCTGGGTGCGGAGAGGATCTTGTAGCCATCAGGTAGGAGGGTGTCAAAGCTAGTGATAGAGCTGGCCGTGAACCTGGTCTCAGTGAGACCGAGGACATCGAGGTCAAATTCTTCAAGAAGGCGGCAAATAGTGTTTGGCGGTGTTACCCAAATTGTTCGAACACAATTGTTCGAATTACCGAATTGACTGAAAGTCGAAGGTCCGAATTGACCTTTGCACAATTGACCGCACATATATATATATATATATATATATATATATATATATATATATATATATATATATATATATATATATATAGGTTTGGTAATATATATATATATATATATGTATATATATATACATATATATATATATATATTTATATATATAATGGGGGGATGCGGGGGGTTTCCCCCCGCATATATGTAACAATTGACCTTCACAATTCGGTCAATTGTGCAAAGGTCAATTGTAATTCGAACAATTGTAGTTCGAACAATTTGTATACATCCGTGTTTGGCAGCAGAGCGAGAGTTTAGAGTGGCGATATGGAGAAGGTTGCCATCCTTGAAAAACCTCCGGGGAGGGGTACAAATCAGAGGTACGCCCTTCGGAGGTGTAGAAGGAGCCCGAGAGGGAGCAGAGAGGGAAGGAGAAGGCAAGGTAGCCGAGGAGGAGGCAGAAGGGGGAGGTGAGGTAGTGACGGAAAAGGGAGGGGGGACAGCAGGAGAAGAAAGGAAGTGGATGAGGCACGGGAAGCATCTGTCAAAGAGGTGAAGGATGGCCTGAGGGCTTTGGACCAAGACGGTCCCATTAGTGTAGACATTAATGATGACCTTAGAGGAATGGAAGGAGGCCAGGTGGGCATCCCACCAGGTGCCACCATTAATGGGACAGGAAGAGAAAGGAGAAACAGCACAGAGACCATATGAACGGTCCATAGGTCTGGCGAATCAACAACAAAGAGGATGTCGGTGAGAGTTTCCTTGGAGGAGGCACTGGTGTAGGTGTCAGCGATAGGGAGGCCTGTGTTGGAGACCAGGATGTCCTTTTTAAACTTCTTCCTACCCGATTTGGTGAGGAGAGCAGGATAGTCAATAGAGAAGCAGTTAGAAAAAAATAGGAGAGACAGAGAGTACCATAGAGTAGGTGGGAGATGTAAGGAGAGGGGGAGACACTAGAAGGGACAACTAGAACAGGCAGACAGGGCAGCAAGAGGTAGGCAACTTGAGCAACGGAACAAGACGACACTCAGGATTAAGAGATCACCAACTGCACAATTCAAGACAGGAGGGAAGACATCTAAGTTTGAGTATCCTAAATAGTGGGAAAAAGGCCTAGGTTTCACAATGCAGTTTTAGAAGACAGTCTCATTTGAACACACGGTGGGAAAAACCACCAAAGTTTGAGAATCCTAAATAGTGGGAAAAAGGCCTAGGTTTCACAATGCAGTTTTAGGAGACAGTCACATTTGAAAACACGGTGGGAAATCTACCTGCAGGTGGAGGGGGGGTGGGCAGGGCAATCTGAAGGAGGGTGACTGGCAGCTGGCGTCCCCTGCGGACACCTGCAGGCACTAACAGGGAGCCACCAAGAAGGAGCCGCCCTTTGCCTAGGGGCCCTTAGCTGGGGGGCTGCCAGGCGGGGGGCTGCTCTGGGAGGGTCTGGATGTAGGAAGGGAGAGCCAATCAGAGACGGGGTGGGCGGGCAGGTAAGCAGGGAGGTGGGAGGAAACAGACAACGGGGAATGAAACGAAAGGAGCAATGGGCAGGGGGCACCAGATAACGTTATGCTGCAAGATAATGTAGGCCCAGGAGGGTCTTACCAACGGAGTCCAGGCACCAGCATCACCCGCTCACACCACAAAGGAAATGGCGAGCGCGGTCGCGGGGGGTGAGACACACAACACAGGGAACTACAATCAGCCAATCAGGGAGGGGGTGGGCGGGCAGGCAAGCAGGGAGGCAGGAGGAAACACACAACGGGGAATGAAACAAAAGGAGCAATGAGCAGGGGGCCAGAAGGGGCAGGGGGTTGAATTAACCAGGTAAAGAAAATGAACAATGGAAGATTGGTACTTTTGATCCCAAAATATGGTAGATGTCTCTTTTAGGAAAACTAGGAATCACTGCTGAGTAGGGTGGATCGTTGGCAGCTCAGGGAGGTTGCGGGGGCATCTCATGGTAGCTCAAGTAGTAGAGATATGAGGTTAGTGGTTGGGGGCTGCTAGCAGGAATTGGAGGCACGTGTGGGGAAATCTGGTGATAGTAGCTCTTGGGGCTGCTGGACGGCTTTTGGGGGTAATGCGGCGGCACTGAGGGCTGTTCGAGGAGGGAATTTGGTGGCAGCTAGGTGTAGAGTGTGACAGTATTATGGCTGCAACATGAGATAGAATGGGTTGAGAACTGGTGGCAATAGGTGGAAGGGGTATTGCAGGAGTAAGTCCTGGCATGGGAATTCTTAACTGCAGAAGATATAAGTGGTTAGGAAGGTGATCTGGTGGCTCCAAAGGCCGGGTTAATGGGGCGTGATATGAAGATATTATGTTATGTTAGCTGTATTTGTTTAGGGCACGTTCGCCCAGGGGCATCATGGTGCTGAAGAGGCAAGGAGTAGTTGCGAGTAGCGGATCTTAAAAAACCAGGGTGTTTAGTTTCCGACGGAAGGCATAGTAATCAATGGTGTCTCGCAAGGGAAGGGGTAAGTTGTTCCACGCCTTTGCGCCAGCGACCGAGAAGGAGCGCCCCCCCCTTGCGGCTTACTTGAAATGAGGTACTGCCACCCGCAGGGTGGTTTGTGAATGAAGAGTATGAGTAGATTGGTAGGGAATTAACTTTGCTTGTAGATATTCTGCTCCCATGCCATGGTAGGCTCGGTGCACTATGCACATGGACTTAAACAGAATTCGGTGAGCAACTGGGAGCCAGTGAAGTTGTCTCAACAGAGGAGTCATATGGGCTCCAAAATGCGGACAGATGATGGATCTAGCAGACGCATTCTGAAGCATCTGCAGACGTCCAGTTAGAAGGCGGGCTGCACCAGATATAGAGAGCTTTAATAGTCCAGTACACTAAGGACGAGGGCAGCCACCACCGGAGACTGATTGGCTGTAGGAATAAAAGGGAGGACCTTCCGAAGAACCCGGAGTTTAAAATGGCCGGATTTACAAACTGCATTAACCTGCTCATCCATGGTCAAAGTCTCGGAGAACGGCACTCCAAGGTTCCTGACTGACAGGACCGGTGTGGGTAGGGGGCCCAAAGTGGTGGGCCAAAAATCAGCCGTCCAAAACAGTTGAGGAGTAGAGGTACCTACAACCAAGACCTCAGTTTTACTGCCTTTAAACTTAAGCCAGTTCAGTGTCATCCAAGTTCCTCCAGACATTTTCTTAGCCTGCTGGCTGTTTCAGATTTTGTCAGGTCCAGCCGGACCAGAATCTGGGTATCGTCAGCATACGAATAAAAGCGAAACCCATGAGACTCAATGAGGAGCAGGAGATATCTTATATACATTTTGAATAGGATAGGAGACCGTGCTGAGCCCTGAGGGACTCCACAGAAGAGGGGGGCATGGGCTGAGCAAAAAGGGGAAGAGAGACTGATTGAAAACGATCAGTAAGGAAGGCTCTGAACCAGTCAAGGACTTGGCCAGAGATACCGGCCTCAGAGAGCCAGGAGATAAGAAAAGAGTGGTCGACGGTGTCGAAGGTAGCTGAGAGGTCTAAAAGCAGGACTGCTCCGACGCCGCCCTGGTTGACAAGGCACAGCAGGTCATCCATCACTGAATTTAGAACAGATTCAGTGCCTCTGCCAGCACGAAAACCCGATTGAAATGGGTCGAGAAACCGGGAGGATTCCAGAAACGCGGATAAGAGGTGGGATACCAGTGCCTCCAAACCTTCATTAGGAATGGCAGAAGTGAAATGGGGTGGTAGTTGGCCAGCACTTCGGGGTCTAAGGAAGGCTTTTTGAGTAGAGGAATCACCAGAGTATGCTTGAGTGAGCACAGAATTGTTCCAGTGGCGAATGAGGTGTTAACTGCTGAGGTAATATGATTCATTAAGTCAGCAGACGTCTCCTGCAGGAGAGCTAGAGGTATAGCTTCTGCAGGGGATGCAGATTTTAATTTCTGAATGGCAAACAAAACTTCTGAGTTAGAAAAAAGAGGAAATGATGACCAAGAGCCTCCAGTGGGGGGGGAGATTTACAGGCGCCCTAACGGTAGTAATCGCCGTCGCCTACGCTTTTATATTGTCCCGATTGATAGCTATTTTGGACAAAAAGAAGGTAGAGATGGAGTCACAAAGCTCTTGAGAGGGCGGAACTTTGTCTTGTCCTGTCTTAAGCATGGAGAGTAATTGGACTAAATCAAATAAGGCTTTAGGTTTATTGATAGCCCCTTCCATGGTCTGACCAAAATAGGCTCTTTTAGCATTTACCACTTCTGTTTGGTAGGCAGCAAGAGTGCTCTGAAAAAGGATTTTAGAATTGGGAAAGTAGCATAGACGCCACTTTCTTTTGGCCTGCCTGCACCAGAGTTTGCTTTCCCTAAATTTTTGTGAGAACCAGGGTTCCGGAGGACGACTATGTTGTTTGCACGGTATGCATTGATAAAATTGTGGCAAAAATGTTGCCAGTACAAAAAATTGCTGAAAAAATGCTGTGGTTTGACCCATTAAAGGTGTACCCCATTACACCATTTAAGCGGAGCAGCGGTTGCGGGGGTGTCCCATGCTCCCCTTAAATGGTATAATGGGTTCAGGGGTTGCAGGGTGTCCCCCACATTCTTTACATGGATTGCAGTGGCAACATCACTGCCTTTTTGCCACAATATTTTGTGTCCACAGCCATTTTTGCTGCAATTTTAACACATGGAACCATTTGCACAGCTTATACGGCGCCAGCGCATTGGCAGTCGTTGCGAAGGCGTCTTGTAGTGTAATCAGGGTGATAGGTGCATTTAAGGAGGTGTTCTGGAGACAGTTCAATCTCTTTGGGAGGAGGTCCAGTAGAAATTAGATGGGGTAGAGAAGGAGATTTAGAGACAAAAGGAGCTGGTATGATAGTGATACCATACAGCTGCAGAGAGGATCTAGTATGACAATAGGTAGGAGGGATCTTGGGGTAGAATGGTGATATGATGGCATCAATTGAATTTTATGGCCGATGACAGGAACTGGAGAGAATCTGGTGGAAAGGGATCTGATTTAGCTATAATGGGGGTAGGGGCCTGTTTTGGTGGCATCATTGGAGAGTTAAGGAAGTTAGTGGCAGAATTTGAAGGGGTCTGGTGGTATCTATCATTTGGATGAGTTGTTGGTGGGTAGGGATGGAATCTAGTGGCAGGAGGTAAACAGGGTCTGGATTGGAGAGTGAATCGGAAGCATCGGTGGAGGGATAAGGCCAGTGACATCTGGGATCTGGTTGAATGTAGTACGGTTGAAAAGTGGTTGGTCGAATGGGAAGGGATCCGGTGCCAGCAGGTGGAAGGAGTTTTGCAGACTTTGAGGTGGGGGTGAAGGGCGTTCTGGTGGCAGCCAGGGAAGATTAAAGAGAGCGATCTGGCTAGCCTGGGCTTGAGGGTGTATGGAGGTAGAAGGAAAGAAGGGGGAGGGTTCAGGGTCTGCAGACAGTGCAGCTGCCGAATAGCATTGCCTCGGAGAACAGGTGTTGCTTGGCATCACTTGTGGGGGTGGCCTCTACCTATCACTGTCCAACATCCCTCTGCCGCCTAAGCTGGGGAGATGGAGCGATGGGAGCTGAGCGCTGCTGGGCAATCACATTTCACCTCACGGCCCGCCGAGGACCAGCACCCACAGGCATGGGTAGATCGCAGCAGCATCTCCGAGAGTCATAGGGGATGGGCCCAGAGGGAAGACAGCAGGAAGTGGCCAGGGACGGGAGCCGGGACAAGAAGAATGGAGTCTCAGGCACGGTGGTAGGAAACCCTGGGAGGGTAGTGACCCTGGGGAGCAGTGCGTAAATATTTGTTCCAGATAAGCCAGAGCGACCAAACCTAACGAGGGAGGCGCATCATTCAAGGGCAGTTCGGGGGGAGGGGTTCTCCCACAGAGAATTATTTTTAAATAACGGGTGAAAATGGTGCATTTTAGAGCACACTTGTTAGAAAAACTGGGTAAAAAGCCAAACAGTTTGCAGTTGGGTTTTGTAGGGTAACTCATGAAATAAATCCAATAGATGCAAGTCACTAACAGTGCACAAGAGCATTTCTCCAAAACATTTTCATGATGCCTTTTCCCACAATATGTGCCAGTACAAAACATTTTCACACTGGCTGTGCCCATACATTTACATGCTGACTGCACCATTATACCCTAGTATTCCCATATAAGAACATACTCATGTTTACTTCGTGCAAAATGGCAATACTGATACTATAAGAAAACATGCCCATGTTTGTTCTCCCAATATATGGCAGTATACCCATGTAAGAACATACTCCACTTGGCTTTACCTTTAAAAATGCATGCATAAGTATGAAAATATGTCCAAACTGGCTGTACTAAAATGCCAGTCAAGCTACATAATAACACTTAGCATGCTTGCTTCATCAAAGATGCCCAATACAAATAGTCATACCACAATAAGAAATTACTAGACTGATTGCATTGAAATGCCAGTCTAGCTACAAAATAACCCTTTTGCTTGTTTTACCAAAGATGCCCAATACAAAATGTCATGCCACAGTAAGAACAATGCCACTGATCCTGCTTGCTTTATGAAAGATGCCCAATACAAAATATTGTGCCTCAGTAAGAAATGGCTAGACTGGTTGCATAAAAAATGGCAGTCTTGCTTCTTAATAACACTTAACATGCTTGCTTTACCAACGATGCCCAATACAAAATGTCATGCCACAATAGGAAATGACTAGACTGGCTGCATAGGAATGCCAGTCCAGCTACATAATAACACCTATGCTTGTTTTTAGCAAAGATGCCTAATACAAAATGTCATGCCACAGTAAGAGTAATACCAGTGATCCTGCTTTCTCTATCAAAAAGGCCCTATTCAAAATGTCATGCCTCAGTACTAAATGGCTAGACGGCTGCATAAAAAATGCCAGTCTTGCTTCGTAATAACACTCATCCTGCTTGCTTTACCAAAGATGATCAATACAAAATGTTATACCACAATAGGAAATGGCTAGACTGGCTGCATTGAAATGCCAGTCTAGCTACATATTGAAACTAACATGCTTGCTTGATCAAAGATGCCCGATATAAAATGTTATGCCACAGAAAGAATAATACCACTGATCATGCTTGCATTGTTAAAGCTGTTTAATATAAAATGTCATACCACAATAAGAAATGGGTATACTGGCTGCATTAAAATGCAAGTCTAGCTACATAATAACACTTATCATGCTAGCCTTAGCTACCATGCCCAGTAAAAAAATGCCATGCCTGCTCCATGGTGGGCCAGCGCCTTGCAGTCAGACATAATCACATTAATGATTAATGTGGTTATGTGTGATTGCGAGGTGCTGGGGGCACCGGGGGCAGATGCGTGTCAGGAGCTGGAGTCCCAGGGTACAGTCATGACATTTTTTATTAGGCATAGATGCCAAGGAAAAACTGCCATGCCCCCTCCCTGAGGCACAGAGCGCCTCATAGGCACACATTAATTGTGTGCATGTGATGTGCTTGCTGAGGGGCCCAGTCATGGTATTTTTTTACTGGACATCTATCAGATGCCCATCAATAAATGGCATTCCTTCCCTCATTGCCCACCAGCGCCTCACATGCACAGATAATTACTTGTTTGTACGTACATGCAAGGCGCTGGGGGCTTAGGGGTAAGGCTTGACATTGCATGTGCGGAACTAGGACTCGCAGTGGACTGAGCTGTCATTCTTTACTTTGCATACCCAATAAACAATGCCATGCCTGCCCCCTGTGTTCCAGTTGCTCACACAAACACAATTCATGTGATTGTATGTATGCAAGGTGCTGAGGGGCACTGCGGTAAAGCATGATTTTGTTTACTGGACATCTATCATAGATGCCCAGTAAAGAAAATGACATGCCTATCCAATGGGTCACAAGCTCCTCAGAGACGAACACGATCAATGTGGTTACGTGTGTATGCCAGGTTCTGGGGGATCAGGGGGGCAAGTATGGTATTTTTTACTGGACATCTATCATAGACGTCCAGTAAAAAATACCATCCCTGTCCCCTGGGACCCACAACACCTCAGACAGAGAACTGATTTTGGTCGGGGGGGAGGGGGGCTGTGCAATAAAGGCATTTTTAAAATGCTTTTGCTGTACTAACCTCCTACCCCCACTCGCCAAAATCATCTCAGACCAGCACAAACACACAACATGCACACAGCAAGCACTTGCTGGCCCATTCACAGTTACGAGCACCCATCATGCACTCACTTATAACACAAGCATACATGCATCCATACACATATTTAAATAATAAATAAATGAACATACAAACACACACATTTACACAACATACACTCTCTGTCTCATTCAGATCTGCACCCATCATGCACTCACTCATAACACAAACATACACGCATCGATACACATATGTAAATAATAAGCATACAAACACACTAATTTACAAAACATACACACAGCAAACACTCTGTTTCATTCACACGAACATCCATCATGCACTCACTCATAACACAAGCATATACTCATCCATGATATGATAGGTTATTTATAGCGTGCTTAATAAAACGCGGACCCGGGAATCGTGTCATCTTGCTTCCAAGGCAAGCACGTTGCCGTTGAGCTATCCTCCGGAGACACATATTTAAATAACCAAATGAACATACAAACACACACATTTAGTCAACATACACACTGCAAGCACTCTGCCTCATTCACAAGAGCACCCATCATGCACTCACTCATAACACAAGCATACACGCCTCCATACACATATTTAAATAATAAATAAAGGAACATACAAACACACACATTTACAAAACATGCACACAGCAACTAAGCTCTCATGCACACCAGCATCCATCATCATACATTCATTCACCTAACAGCACAAGCATGCACGCATCCATACACATAATTCAAATAAAAAAACAGAACATAAACAAACTTATCTTCTACCACAGGTATTTCCTCTCCAGCGCTCAAGCCCCTGGTAGCATGAACAGGAATCAGGAAGCTTCCTGCTCATGCGTAGAGGGGCCTGTGCATGGGTGATGAGACGCCCCACTTCAGCCTGCTCTGTCCTCTTTCATACAGACATGCAGTTCCCAAGCCCGCATTTCCAATGAGTCATGCAAGGGTGGGGAAGCCAACGCCCGCAGCCTTGCATGGCTCATTGAGCTTGCACGGCTAGGGAACTTTAACTGTTAAAGTTAAACATTGTTTCCCTTTGACAGTTAAGAGCATTCACTCAACTAAAAAATAAGCATAGGGAGTGCTTGTATTTCACTGGGGTCCATAATTGGGGAAAGGGGGCCAAGACCCGGTGGGTCGATGCCCACTCGCCCATTATCGACGAGCCACCCCTGCTGAGGAGGAAGGTACAGGACTGGTGAGGGGCCAAGAGCCCGCCGAGGGGGGTCACGACACACAGGGAGGAAGTATTAAGGATTCCGAGAAGGGTGTCAGAATTCCTGGGAGGGCACACAGAACCCTGGTAGGCATCAGGCAGTTTAGGAACATGGTGAGTGGTAAAGGGGCCTGGAAAAGGGGAGTGGCGTAACCTGTGAAGGGGATCAGAGGCTTGTGAAGAGTGGGTCAACAGCTCTCAAATGGGGTTCCGGTACCATAGAAGAACCAGGGACACCTGGGAGGGCAATACGGTATTGACCAGGGAACTGGAGGGGGCCCAGGCACCTCCAGAAACAGGCACCCATGGGGGCTTTCAGAAACCGGTAAGAGGGTCAAGAACCGTGGAGGCAGGGTCAGTGCCTCAAGAAGTGCTGGTCGGTAGGGCGTCTGGAGGTAGCTACCAGGAACCCGGGATAGGGAATTCAGGGGCATGAGGAGTGCATTCCGGGCCTAGCGAAAGTACTCAGGAACCCAAAGAGAGGGGGTGGGGGTCAGGAGACCGGATACCCAGGGCAAGGGTGCTGTACCCAGGGAGGGGATTCAGAATCTCAGGGAGGGAACAGAAGTCTGGACAGTCGTTCCATACCTGAAAATGTGGTTATAACCCTGGTAAGTTTATTTGGGACCTGGTGAGGGGATCAAAAAGTCAGAGAGAGGTTCCTGAACTCTAGTAGGAAGATCAGGAACCAGGGTAGGGGGTAAACACTCCAGACAGTGGAGTCACAACTGGGCAGGGGAAGGGAGTGGGGGTAGTGGGAGTTGATACACTTAGGCAGGGGGGGTCCAGGAACTATAGAAGGGGACAGGAATACAGGAGAAAGGTCTAGAACCCGGGGAGTGGGATTAGGGACATGGCAAGGGGTTTAGGAATCCAGAGGAGGGTGGGGTTGACAGGCCCACAGGGCGATCGGGAACAATAAGAAAAATTAGGAGTTCAGAGCTTTAGGACGGTAGCCAGGACCTCAACGATGTCCTCTTAGCAGTGGGGTCCAGGGACACTGGGGAGGGACCGGGAGCCCAGGCAAGATAATCTGGAACTCATTTAGGGCATCTTGAACCCGGGGGGTAAATCACGTGGGCTGGGGGGGTTATAGGGAGACCAGCAAAAGGGGGCGGGAGGGGTGGGATCCATGGTTGGAGGACCAGGAACTGAGGAATAACAACTAGTGGCCGGGGAACCAGAACCTAGGGAGACAGATCAGTAATGGGGGAGGGAAATTGGGTATTTGGGGACAGAAGCCCAGAAACCTAGAAAAGGAAATGAAGTGGAATTAGGTCCCTGAGGAGGGGAACACGGGCTTGGTGATAGAAACACAGTGATCAGGGGAGTCACCATCCATAGGGCAGAAGGAGGAACTCAGGAGGGGGATATGGGGGGGATATGGCACCTGAAGAGGGGACCACGAGCTGATGGAGTGGGAGTCTCGACGGATCCTGCTGAGCGCGATCAAAGGGCCTGTGGATAGGTGGGCCAGGGACACAGGAAGGAAACCGGGAGGCTTGAGTGGTCTACCGTGAAGTTGGGCCGGTCTTAGACCAGTTTGCACCCCAAGCGGGAAGCACCATTGGTGTCCCCTGCTCCCAAATGACAACAAAAATTGTATATTACAAATGTCGTAAATAGGGCGCTCAATAAATAACTAGATATAAATGCAAATGCAATACAAAATGCATACATTAGCTACTAGGTGACAGTCTTAGAATGTTACCTGTATTATGCGTTCAAAAAGTGACTTTTCTTGACTTTGTACTTGCAAATTGAAGCACAGCATCAGATAGATCCAGGTATTGGCCAATGTCATTTTCAATTGATAAAATAGCAAAATAGCAAGCAATGTCAGTCTTTCACTGCCTATTGTTGATCACAGGTACATTGTAATGCGCTTCAGTTTGAAGAAGCTGCGCTCACCACTTGCAACTGTGATGGTCAGAGTGAGCAGAATCTTCAATGATTTCCAGACATTTGGGAAAATGTTCTTCAGGCTGGCATCATGAATATACTGGAGAACTGGTAGTGGTGTATATGTCCCTCTTGGTAACGTGTGCTGTATATTGTCCAATTCAACATGAAGGTCCTCTCCATTAAGGTCAGAAGATTCACCATGTTTCTGCGTCCGGTGAAGGTTTGTATAGTGCTCCAATAGTGTGTTTATGTTCATAGGAAGCTTGCTAAGGACATAGAGAAAACCCCAGGTTCTTTCATGGTCCTTCATTTGTCGAAACCTTGCTTCAATTGAAACATGAGCTATGTCAACAAGCACACAAAAAACTCCCTCTTGAACTTTTCTTCTGGACTTTGAGTCTGTGTTACATCACCTCTGCCCTCATAATCAAACTGTCTCCTATTTTGACAAATAGAGATCTCCTCGAAGGCAGACTCAACTCCTAGGTCAGCTGACATTTCTTTGGCAGCAATGATGGCATTTTCAAATCCATTGTCTCTGTAGGCTACAAAGAACTGAAGTCATCCTTTCATCAAAGAAGTAGCAGTCGCAATGTCCACAGATTTATTTTGTAATGTCTTGCTCACAATGTTAATCTGAAACAAGATATTGTGCCAAACTACAAGTGAAACCAGAAGGTTGACATCAGTTATCTGGTTAGCCAGACTTTGAGCCTCGTGTCTCACTCCAGCATCAGTTTTGCTTAACTGTGCTAATTCCATTAGTGCGACCGAGATGTCAGTCACTTGGAACCTTACTGCTTTCACGCTGTCAATGTACTCTCCCAGAGGGTGTCACTTAGCGGCTTTACAGTGAGATTTCTAACATTCTTTGTGAGGACTTTCCATCTAATAGTAGATGCTGAAAACAGAGGGTATATTCTTTGTAGAAATCCAAAGAGAGTTACTGAATCCATAGATGACAATGCTGCATCAGAAACAACCAGATTGAAGGAATGGCAGCCACATGGTACAACACATTTTCCTGGATTAAGATCAATAATCGTAGCCTGAACACCATTGTTTTTGCTTTTTATGCTTGCGTCATTGTCATATCCTTGACCATGGCAGTGTTCAAGCATTATTTTATAGCCATTCAGGAAATTAGTAAACAGTTCAGTTAGGCCTTTTCCAGTAGGGTCGGCCACAGGCTTAAAGCAGACAAAGTGTTCCTTTACTTCATTTGCCCATCACTGTCATCAGCAAATCTCACTGTCAGTTAAATCTGTTCTATGTGACTAATGTCAAAAGTGCAGTCCATGATAACTGAGTAGAATTTTGCTTTGCAGAGTCGCATCAATAAGTTCTCAAGTTCCTTTCGTGCCGTAATGTCGAGCAATTTGTTTTGGATTCTTTTGCTGCAGAAATGATCTTTGACTTCTTTACAAACTACTCGATTTAAATGCTTACGCATGACATCATCATATTTGCCTAGGAGCTCTTCCAAACCTACGAAACTGCCATTATGATCAGTGAACAACTTATCTGATGAGCGCCGGAAAGCTAAGTTATTCTTTGCGTGCAAGAGAGTAATAGAGATTGAACGTTCAAGCACATTTCTGAAATGAGCGATTTCTGAATGAAGTATCCGCTAGTTTTCGGAATCTATGCATTTGTTCTTTCTGAGTCTGTACTCTGCTTCTGTGCATTTTGAGTAAGTTATAACATGAGCGTGTGATACTTTGCGATTCTTTTGAGCATCAGCAATGTTATGCCAACAGTTGTAACCAGATAGTGCAAGCATTGATGTTGCAGCCCTATCAAATATTTGACAACAAAAGCAGAATAATGTATAAACTGATTTTGAGTAAACTAGCCAACATCTATGCATTATCACCACACTCATGCACTCTTTGACAGTGTGATATTGAGAAGTGTTGCATCTGTTTATTCACTGGGAATCTTATGGCTTTGATTTCATCTGGTCCATTGAAAATTGTCCGGATTATATCAGCAGAACGTAGGACCCCTGGCCACAAATCAGGATCTGATGTATCGAAGCTTGATGTGTAATTTGCTTCACCGGGTGAGTTCTGCTCTTTTTCAGAGTCTCTTTCTTTTTCATATGGGACAGATTCTTCATCTGTGTTATCCTTCCTTTCAGGTGAGCCACATTACTGATTATTCTCACTCAAGCTGAATGTTAAGTGTGATGATTCTACATCATGTGCAGGCTGATCAGCACTCACTATTTGCTCTGTATTGTCCTCTGACTCAAAAAGGATTTCATCACTTTTGCATATTTCTGCAAATCAGATTCAAATTGAGCTCTTTGCTTATTATTCCAAGCTCCTGGCGGTTTCTTTGGCGTTATCGTCTATACTCTCTCCTCTTAAATGACACAAGAAACACATTATTTTTATGCTTCAGTGCATTGATCAATATGGATTCTGGAACAAAACAGCATGCAGCTAGGTGCCATGGAAAGCTCCCCACCCAGCACAAACATTGCAGTAGTCCATCATTGGTGAAACGGAGATTGAGAATATTTGGCTAATGGTTTAGTAAGTAATGTGCCAATTAAATGGCAGAAACAACACAAATGAGCACAGGGCGGGCCAGTCTAACCGTGTGTTAATACACATTTCATACACATGTCCCGAGCACCACTACATAGGATGGGCCTCACTGACTGTCCCTGAAATTCAGTAGGGGGAGGAAAGTGAACATCCCCTACTCACTCACCAAAAGCCCATTGGGTCTGACTGAAAGAACTACTTTGACATGAAAACCCTGGCTTTTCCATCCCGGGGTCCCATCGTTTCCAAGTGACCCAATGGGCCCAGCCTTCTTAGGCTTCTATGCAAGAGGAGGAAAATAAGCATACTCCTTTTGCTAAACATACCAATATGCAATGCATGGATGTGTTGTCTTGCACTTTTTAAGTAATTTCTATAAAACAGAGTATTCTTCTTAAAAGACAAGCATAAACACACATTTCTAACAATTAGACATGAGAACCTATATGCTTAAGTGCCTAAGGTAGAGACTGGTCTCAAATGACAGCTTCACCACAAAGTCTGTGATCCTGGACACATGCTTTTATTTCACCGTGGTTTATTTTGAAGAGCCTAGAAGTTATTCAGCTCCTACTGTGCCATACATGCCAACATTATCCATTCTATCAGGGAGATGCTAGCTCAGTCCTGGTTTTAACTTTGCATTCTTGGACCTGTAGTCCTGGATTTGTTAAAACCAGGACTGGCCTGTCATCTCTTGAATGGAATATATATGTTGCCTGCATGGTGTACGCTATTTTAAAAAAGCCCATTCATGATATTTTGTTTTATGTGTACACCAGCTTTTTAGAGTATCAACTTCGGTTGGGTGATACTGTATGTAAATATGTTCTATGTAAAGTGTTTTGGTGAAACAACATATCATTATCATTACTGTATTCGCTAAACTTCCCCACTGAACACCATACTCTCTTACCAGGATGAGTCATCCCACTATTGAATAGAGGCACCCACACCGTAGATTGGTGATCACTCTACTCAAGCAGGCCTGGCTGAAGATGTCTGGGGGCTCATTTCAGCATGATGGTTGGAGACCCGCTGCTTAGAGCGAAAACAGTCTGTAGCACCAGTGGGGTGCATTATGCATACATTACAATGGCAAGAAAGATCAAATTAATAGCTGCAGATGATCACAAGGTGGCCAGCTGCCAGGGAGCTTAAACGCAAAATGCCCACTGAAGAGCTCTAAACACTTCTTTGTCAGCAAATGTCGGCGAACCAGTGTTAGAAGGCAATGAGGTGATGACACTTCTGTATATCCCATGGGAAGAGAAAACACAGCTTGTAATGCATGCACACATTTTAAGCCAGAGAATGAAAATAGATACATTAATATATTGCAAGAATGCTGGCTGGCAACCTGGAGGCAGTTGATGGGACCTCCTGTGTCTCGAGGCCTCTTTCATTTGAAAAGTTTGAAAGGCCCTGACGCCGCCCATGTACTCAAGTACAGTGACCTTCGTTGGGTACGCAGTCTTTCGGCCTGCATTCACCACCCATGTAAACTACAGAGGCCTCAGGAACCATAGTTCACCGCCACCTATTGCAGTGATCTTAACACTTGTGTAAGGCGCGTTACAAATGCCATATCATATCATATCATATCATATCAAATGCTTTACATCTTGAGCAGTGGCATGAGGCCCCATAGGCCAGCCTCCTAGCCTGAGAATTCAGATCTGGCCTGCCTGAAATAAATCTAGGTCCTTTCACTTAGGGAGGAATGGAGGGTGGACTCACTCACCTGTGTGATGCCGCAGGGGGCCCATTTACCTGCTGTACTAGTGAAAAACTACAATGGGCCTTTCTATCACGGCACTGGAATATGATTTAAAAAGTACCATTTACATAAATGACATGCATAGGATATATGACATCTCTGATGTGGAAGACATTAAAAGTGCAGCTATTCTGTTCCACGTCCTCGGCCCTCTGTGGGGGATACCATTACAGCGCCTAGATTAGGTGACACTCCTTGTAGAGCACTGGCAGAATCTATCATGTTCTCACTGGTTCATCGGTCAGTGCCGGCAGAAGACACGAGTTACAACTCGCTGGTAAAACTGTCTGTAAATGAAACGAGTGGGCCAGGCTGGAAAGGGTGAGAGTGGGCCAGGCTGGGAAGGGTGAGAGTGGGCCAGGCTGGGAAGGGTGAGGGTGGGCCAGGCTGGGAAGGGTGAGAGTGGGCCAGGCTGGGAAGGGTGAGGGTGGGCCAGGCTGGGAAGGGTGAGGGTGGGCCAGGCTGGGAAGGGTGAGGGTGGGCCAGGCTGGGAAGGGTGAGGGTGGGCCAGGCTGGGAAGGGTGAGAGTGGGCCAGGCTGGGAAGGGTGAGGGTGGGCCAGGCTGGGAAGGGTGAAGGTGGGCCAGGCTGGGAAGGGTGAGGGTGGGCCAGGCTGGGAAGGGTGAGGGTGGGCCAGGCTGGGAAGGGTGAGGGTGGGCCAGGCTGGGAAGGGTGACAGTGGGCCAGGCTGGGAAGGGTGAGGGTGGGCCAGGCTGGGAAGGGTGACAGTGGGCCAGGCTGGGAAGGGTGAGGGTGGGCCAGGCTGGGAAGGGTGAGAGTGGGCCAGGCTGGGAAGGGTGAGGGTGGGCCAGGCTGGGAAGGGTGAGGGTGGGCCAGGCTGGGAAGGGTGAGAGTGGGCCAGGCTGGGAAGGGTGAGGGTGAGGGTGGGCCAGGCTGGGAAGGGTGAGGGTGGGCCAGGCTGGGAAGGGTGAGAGTGGGCCAGGCTGGGAAGGGTGAGGGTGAGGGTGGGCCAGGCTGGGAAGGGTGAGGGTGGGCCAGGCTGGGAAGGGTGAGGGTGGGCCAGGCTGGGAAGGGTGACAGTGGGCCAGGCTGGGAAGGGTGAGGGTGGGCCAGGCTGGGAAGGGTGAGGGTGGGCCAGGCTGGTAAGGGTGACAGTGGGCCAGGCTGGGAAGGGTGAGGGTGGGCCAGGCTGGGAAGGGTGACAGTGGGCCAGGCTGGGAAGGGTGAGGGTGGGCCAGGCTGGGAAGGGTGAGGGTGGGCCAGGCTGGGAAGGGTGAGGGTGGGCCAGGCTGGGAAGGGTGAGGGTGGGCCAGGCTGGGAAGGGTGACAGTGGGCCAGGCTGGGAAGGGTGAGGGTGGGCCAGGCTGGGAAGGGTGACGGTGGGCCAGGCTGGGAAGGGTGAGGGTGGGCCAGGCTGGGAAGGGTGACAGTGGGCCAGGCTGGGAAGGGTGAGGGTGGGCCAGGCTGGGAAGGGTGAGAGTGGGCCAGGCTGGGAAGGGTGAGGGTGGGCCAGGCTGGGAAGGGTGAGGGTGGGCCAGGCTGGGAAGGGTGAGAGTGGGCCAGGCTGGGAAGGGTGAGGGTGGGCCAGGCTGGGAAGGGTGAGAGTGGGCCAGGCTGGGAAGGGTGAGGGTGGGCCAGGCTGGGAAGGGTGAGAGTGGGCCAGGCTGGGAAGGGTGAGGGTGGGCCAGGCTGGGAAGGGTGAGAGAGGGCCAGGCTGGGAAGGGTGAGGGTGGGCCAGGCTGGGAAGGGTGAGGGTGGGCCAGGCTGGGAAGGGTGAGGGTGGGCCAGGCTGGGAAGGGTGAGGGTGGGCCAGGCTGGGAAGGGTGAGGGTGGGCCAGGCTGGGAAGGGTGAGGGTGGGCCAGGCTGGGAAGGGTGAGAGTGGGCCAGGCTGGGAAGGGTGAGGGTGGGCCAGGCTGGGAAGGGTGAGAGTGGGCCAGGCTGGGAAGGGTGAGGGTGGGCCAGGCTGGGAAGGGTGAGAGTGGGCCAGGCTGGGAAGGGTGAGGGTGGGCCAGGCTGGGAAGGGTGAGGGTGGGCCAGGCTGGGAAGGGTGAGAGTGGGCCAGGCTGGGAAGGGTGAGGGTGGGCCAGGCTGGGAAGGGTGAGGGTGGGCCAGGCTGGGAAGGGTGAGAGTGGGCCAGGCTGGGAAGGGTGAGGGTGGGCCAGGCTGGGAAGTGTGAGGGTGGGCCAGGCTGGGAAGGGTGAGGGTGGGCCAGGCTGGGAAGGGTGAGGGTGGGCCAGGCTGGGAAGGGTGACGGTGGGCCAGGCTGGGAAGGGTGAGGGTGGGCCAGGCTGGGAAGGGTGACAGTGGGCCAGGCTGGGAAGGGTGAGGGTGGGCCAGGCTGGGAAGGGTGAGAGTGGGCCAGGCTGGGAAGGGTGAGGGTGGGCCAGGCTGGGAAGGGTGAGGGTGGGCCAGGCTGGGAAGGGTGAGGGTGGGCCAGGCTGGGAAGGGTGAGAGTGGGCCAGGCTGGGAAGGGTGAGGGTGGGCCAGGCTGGGAAGGGTGAGAGTGGGCCAGGCTGGGAAGGGTGAGGGTGGGCCAGGCTGGGAAGGGTGAGAGTGGGCCAGGCTGGGAAGGGTGAGGGTGGGCCAGGCTGGGAAGGGTGAGGGTGGGCCAGGCTGGGAAGGGTGAGGGTGGGCCAGGCTGGGAAGGGTGACAGTGGGCCAGGCTGGGAAGGGTGAGAGTGGGCCAGGCTGGGAAGGGTGAGGGTGGGCCAGGCTGGGAAGGGTGACGGTGGGCCAGGCTGGGAAGGGTGAGGGTGGGCCAGGCTGGGAAGGGTGAGAGTGGGCCAGGCTGGGAAGGGTGAGGGTGGGCCAGGCTGGGAAGGGTGAGGGTGGGCCAGGCTGGGAAGGGTGACAGTGGGCCAGGCTGGGAAGGGTGAGGGTGGGCCAGGCTGGGAAGGGTGACAGTGGGCCAGGCTGGGAAGGGTGAGGGTGGGCCAGGCTGGGAAGGGTGAGAGTGGGCCAGGCTGGGAAGGGTGAGGGTGGGCCAGGCTGGGAAGGGTGAGGGTGGGCCAGGCTGGGAAGGGTGAGAGTGGGCCAGGCTGGGAAGGGTGAGGGTGGGCCAGGCTGGGAAGGGTGACAGTGGGCCAGGCTGGGAAGGGTGAGGGTGGGCCAGGCTGGGAAGGGTGACAGTGGGCCAGGCTGGGAAGGGTGAGGGTGGGCCAGGCTGGGAAGGGTGAGAGTGGGCCAGGCTGGGAAGGGTGAGGGTGGGCCAGGCTGGGAAGGGTGAGGGTGGGCCAGGCTGGGAAGGGTGAGAGTGGGCCAGGCTGGGAAGGGTGAGGGTGAGGGTGGGCCAGGCTGGGAAGGGTGAGGGTGGGCCAGGCTGGGAAGGGTGAGGGTGGGCCAGGCTGGGAAGGGTGTGGGTGGGCCAGGCTGGGAAGGGTGACAGTGGGCCAGGCTGGGAAGGGTGAGGGTGGGCCAGGCTGGGAAGGGTGAGGGTGGGCCAGGCTGGGAAGGGTGACAGTGGGCCAGGCTGGGAAGGGTGACAGTGGGCCAGGCTGGGAAGGGTGAGGGTGGGCCAGGCTGGGAAGGGTGACAGTGGGCCAGGCTGGGAAGGGTGAGGGTGGGCCAGGCTGGGAAGGGTGAGAGTGGGCCAGGCTGGGAAGGGTGAGGGTGGGCCAGGCTGGGAAGGGTGAGGGTGGGCCAGGCTGGGAAGGGTGAGAGTGGGCCAGGCTGGGAAGGGTGAGGGTGGGCCAGGCTGGGAAGGGTGACAGTGGGCTAGGCTGGGAAGGGTGAGGGTGGGCCAGGCTGGGAAGGGTGACAGTGGGCCAGGCTGGGAAGGGTGAGGGTGGGCCAGGCTGGGAAGGGTGAGAGTGGGCCAGGCTGGGAAGGGTGAGGGTGGGCCAGGCTGGGAAGGGTGAGGGTGGGCCAGGCTGGGAAGGGTGAGGGTGGGCCAGGCTGGGAAGGGTGAGAGTGGGCCAGGCTGGGAAGGGTGAGGGTGGGCCAGGCTGGGAAGGGTGAGAGTGGGCCAGGCTGGGAAGGGTGAGGGTGGGCAGGCTGGGAAGGGTGAGAGTGGGCCAGGCTGGGAAGGGTGAGGGTGGGCCAGGCTGGGAAGGGTGAGGGTGGGCCAGGCTGGGAAGGGTGAGAGTGGGCCAGGCTGGGAAGGGTGAGGGTGGGCCAGGCTGGGAAGGGTGACAGTGGGCCAGGCTGGGAAGGGTGAGAGTGGGCCAGGCTGGGAAGGGTGAGGGTGGGCCAGGCTGGGAAGGGTGACAGTGGGCCAGGCTGGGAAGGGTGAGGGTGGGCCAGGCTGGGAAGGGTGAGAGTGGGCCAGGCTGGGAAGGGTGAGGGTGGGCCAGGCTGGGAAGGGTGAGAGTGGGCCAGGCTGGGAAGGGTGAGGGTGGGCCAGGCTGGGAAGGGTGAGGGTGGGCCAGGCTGGGAAGGGTCAGGCAGAGCTTAGCCCGGGGAGAATATTGCATCCCTCAAAGGACAATAATGAATGTAGGTTGTTTGTCACTTCTTGTGGAACGTCCTGAGGTATGCATACGTGTCTGCCTCTGCTACAGGATTATCAAGCGTTGAAATCTTCATAGAC
The DNA here is from genome assembly GCF_040938575.1 of Ambystoma mexicanum. Taxonomy (NCBI): domain Eukaryota; kingdom Metazoa; phylum Chordata; class Amphibia; order Caudata; family Ambystomatidae; genus Ambystoma; species Ambystoma mexicanum. The sequence goes on from NC_090932.1 coordinate 1,531,407,426, forward strand.
ATTTGAGGAAATACTTGTGTTGCAAAAGATAATGTTCTATTAATGAATATTCCTGCAGCCACTGCCAAACAAAAGCATCTGAAACTCAAAAGGCACTGAAAATAATAGCGGGAATATGGAAACAAATGAAGCCAGTGAAAAGACCAGTGCTTAATGTGTGGAGGTGTTTGCCAGGGCTCAGCCCTGGCACTTATTTTTGAGCCCCGGCACTTACTGTCTCAGACTCACTTTAATTATGAAGTGGTGCGAACCAGTGCATCCATCAACCACAATGAGCAGGTGTGAGCTGCAGTGTAACCCCAGATATGTTGACAATGTGGGGAGCAGCTACGGGTGGTGGCAGCAGTGGTGGGGAACTGACCACCAGCAGTTTCATAAGAGTGCGAGAAAATATTTGTCCCCTGGCACTTATTTTTTTTACAAATTAAGCACTGGAAAAGACAAAGACCGGGAAGTGCACAAGAAAGGGCTACAATCAGTGGTTTAAGTGTGAAAAATAAAGTACTTGCCCTCTGGCCTTTAATGGAGGAGGATATAAGGGGGCTTGTGTGGGTTGCCTTTTTGTCAATTTTTTGACCCTCTACAACGGTCAAAGCAGTTACTCGGGGCCAGAGCTGCAACGTAGAACAGATTTTACTCTGAGGTATTCAACACATGAATTTTCCTAGAATGTAGGATTTTTAAAAGTGAAATATAAAACACTGCCATAGGGAGATTTTTAAATTGGGACGTACCAGACCGAATATTCTAATCTATTCTGATAATGAGTGCCCTTTTATACTTCACAGAATTGAAGGTGAAAGGGTAGGATGATCATTTTATCCAATGTATGCAAGGTGGTTTTCTTTTCTTTCTGCAATTCTATAAATGTGCAACAAAACGAAACATTGCTCACTCACTTCCGTGTGAAACTGAGGGCATGGCTATTTTCATAATCTGGAAAGCTACCCTGTGCACACTGAAAAAAGTTACTGTTAATGAAGGGCAGGTGAAAGGCTTCAAATTTCCTTACTTTGCATTCTTAAATTGTAAACTCACACCTGATAATGGCAATCATATTTTGTTCGTAACTTCCAGTAAAACAATTGCGATCACAAAGATACTGGGTCATCTCTTAAATGGTTATTTGTGGTTTTTTCAAAATCTTTTTCAGAGAATTATTTTTTAAGGAAACATTCATAACGAAAGAACATCGATTTATTACATTTTTTTAATTTTGCGGTGCCTCCCTTCAAGGCCATCGTTTCCCTATGCATTTAACCCCACCCTAACCCATTTCCCACCCATTTTAACCCCTTACCCCACCCCATATATAAAAAAATAAAATAAATGTTTATTTGTTAAAAATCATTCTCTGTTTTTTTTCTCGTTATAATCACTGGATACCCTCTTAAATGTGTATGCGCACACAACATGTACACCGATTCCAAGGCCAGAGCACATCTTTTCATACAAGTAACTCTTTTCAGAGACATTCCCCAAAACTTTCGTTAAACATCTTTAAAAAAGGTTCTTTCATCATTTGGACCAACTGAATGGAAAAGGAGTTTCAGAGCTAATACATCAATGTCTCTCCATCAACCACCAGCAGGCTAAGATAAGATATTGCTCTCATCATCACCACCACATGTTGGGAAATCAAAAAAGGGCTTACAGCACTGTAAAGTCACAGAAACTAGCACCCTGATGTGATGAACCTGAGGGCGTCCTCACGTCTTTTCCCCCTGTATCCCTCTCTCGGGTGGCCAGGGAAAGGCCATTGCTCTTGGATCCCGATCCTGGGGGTGGATATGCGAGGGAGCATCATCTGGGTGGAGGAAACTTGGGGAGTGGGGAGGAGACGTCCTTAGGTGAGACATGGTATCCCCCATTTCCTTTCCATAACAAACCCTCTATCCCTCAAGCCTTCATAAGGTACTGTCAGCCCTTTCCCTGTTCTTCCCTTATAACATTCCCAAGAAACCCCAGTTCGGTACTGGGACGAGGAAGAGTCCAACTAGAGAAGCACATCCTAATTTTGTTAAAACACACACACACACACACACACACACACACACACACACACACACACACACACACACCAGTTGTGTACTGAGACGAGGAGGAGACAATCAAGAGTAAGGCAGGACTACCATTTCAACAGTGAGCGGTCTAGTCCTTTTCGGACCAATAATAGTGGTAGGAACTTAAAAAGGCGGAATCATTGTAGAACTGGTGTCAACTGTGGAAGCAGGGCTACGGAAAGCAGACGTCTCCAAAGAAGCGTTGTGGCAGACCGAGTGCTTGAGACTCTTTGGAAGATGCAGAGTTTATGCAGCAGGAAGCAAAGCTGAGAGACGGTAGAGGCTGTGGCATTCCGCGAGAGGGAGACCAGCGCGACTGAGTGAATCCCGAGCTTCAGGAGGAGCGTTGCTGGGTGAGCGAAGCCACGGAGAGCTGCTGCGAGACTACACGAGGTACCGCACGGGAAAGGGAGAACTCGTGGCGACAGAAGACCTCGCAGGAAAGCTGTAAGTTCCGACCTGTGAGTGTACCAAGAAGGGGGAACACTGGGCCAGTGGCACCGACAGACATTTCTTATAGGAGTGGCCCGATGAGGCCACAGGAAATCTTGGGGTGGCACACCAAAACAAATACATAACTGAATTTCTGGGGCCTGGGTCCAAAATACCTTCAACTTTCCCTCTGTAAATACCTTCCCACTCAAGCTCTTCACTCCTCCACCTCCAACTCCCTCAGGGTCTGTTGCTTCTCCAAGCAACTAGTTGGTGGCAGATCTCTTTCCTCAGCAGGGGCCTCCCTCTGGAACAGCCCCCTTGCCACTCTGAAACTTCAGAAGAAACGTCTCTGGTTCCGGAAGCACCTCAAGACCTTCCTCTTTGCTTCTACCTTCGCTCCCCTTCTCAACTGCTGATATGTCTGCTTTGGCACAATGCACCTGGGTTTCCCACTGCTTTCGGGCCCAGGTCCATGCCCACCCAGCCACACACTCGCATTGCCCCTGGCAACACCTGCACTTGGTGCTGTATCTGTTACCCTACAGTCCCCTTACCTGCACCTACCAGAAAACCCTTGTTGGCACTCAAAACCTGCACTTGCCCCCTTGCTGGCTACACTACACTACCTTTTTTATTGTTATACCCCTTGCTCAGCACTTTCTACTTTTCCCCTCTCCCTTGCACTTTCTCCCCTCCCCTCCCCCCTGCACTTGCGTGTTCTTTATGTCCCTGGGCCTAGCAAGCTCGTTGTATTGTCTTCCCTTGTTCCTCTCCCTTGCCTCGTCGCGCTATGAAATGTTTGTGTATGAGCGCGATACAAATAAAATATCATATCATAGCCAGAGAATCCTCTAAATCCTCACTCACAAGTTTTTAATTGCCAACATGTCTATTGAATATGGTGCACTCAGCAGGGTTTGACTTATGTAGAAATAGAATACTAGATGTATCTTGCCATTGGACTGCATTTACGATGGGAATGAACCCAGTGGTACATTTTACGCATTGGTCTCCGCAAAAGAATCTTAGAGAAGTCAGGTTGATGGTAAAATGAGGGTCTACCAAAAGGCTTATTTTCAGTTTCTGAAATGGCAGCTCTTCTGCTATCCCCAATTTAGTTTTCAGAATGTTACTTGTAAGTTTGAGCAACACATCGTTCCTTTACTATTTTCTGTTTCACTGAGAACACATCCCAGGTAAAGTCACCACCTGCTAGTGTGCATAAAAAAAAGTGGCAGTTCAAAAGTTAGACTTCCTTAGGAATACTCTTACTCTTCAGGTAGTGGGTGGGATTGGCCACAGGAATTAGCATGCGAATGGGCTGTCAGTGGGCTGGTAAATAAAACGCCCTCAAGTGTCCCTCTTCACAAGTCCTGTCCTTCCTAATTGTACTCCAGTTCAATAGTTTCAGTTTACAGGAACATTTTTAAATAGAATGAAGTAAAACTAAGGTAAACGTGAACCTCTCTGGTCAGTTGCCCCTGTGGTCCTTGGCTGCTCTGGTGAACTCTCCTCTGGTCCTTCCCTCCTGTGGATCTTTGGCTCGTTGGTGAGTTGGTGGCAAAAACAAGAAGCAAAACGCTTCAATTTTCTGTCAATCATACAAACAAGTACCTTAGCTACCCGAAACGCACATAACCAGTGCTCCACACAGCTGACAAAATATCTAAAATGTTGACTGTACAGAGCAAAATCTTTTAAGATCTGCAAACATCAATGGTGTAACAAAGCAATCTTGGCCTGATCCCCATGCTACTGCATTAGCCCTCTACGCTATTACTTGCAGATTCTGAAGCTCCTAGAAAGTGTGAAAATGGCAGATGGTGTGCAATGAAAGACTCAATATCATAGCATAACAGGACATTGCAGAGTGTGGGGTATTACTATGGATGGCACAATCAACTTCAGTGGCTGGGAGCAACAGAGGAGAACATGTAATGTTGGTTCAACCACAGTTAGTCCGCTATGCTAGAAACTCTGGTGCACTGACTGGCTGGTGAGACTGTCTGCCTGTCAAATCAAGTGATTGGAGACTGGTGGAGGGACAGTGCAGCAATCATGCAATGATATGTGACAGTATTGGAGCCACCAGCAGAGGAGCACTAGGGTACACCAATTTGTCCCTACACATATTAAAACTGTCCTATTGTAAGGGCGAAACCTAATCACTGATAAACACTCCAACATTTGCAGTTGAAGTCAGGGTAAGAGATTGCATTATTTGCCCAGGATCACACGTTTATGCTAAACAGCGAAGCAGGGATTTTAACCCACTCTCCAATTTAGGCACAACCGCCTTCTTCCATGCTTTACTTGGAATAAATAAAAACTTTTGGGAGTCGAGGCCTACAATAATACTGTCTTAAAGAGTTTACATGCAAAATACACAAATTGCACTATAAAGCATCATGACAACATGTAAATCCTTATAGCAGCATGTTGAGATAAAATAATATCAGAGTACCTTTATTTTCCACATCCTGAATTGAAAACTATAAGATGCAGCAAGCAAACTATCTATTTACCCACTTTATTTTCAGCGCTTTAAGACGCACAATAAAAGAAATTGTGTAGGAAACTCACTTTGGAGATTCATCACAAACCTCCACCGTATTGTGTATGGTTTTAAGAACATTCAACTAAGGACATTAACGCAAACTTTAGTTTTTAGCAAATCAAGCTATTAGACATTATGGGTATGAACAAATATTTCAAAGGGTGCTTTATTGTGTTGCTTGCTTTAACTGTCACAGATCTGCAAGGTGACTGATGGTCTTCAGTTGGAAATTCATCATCCTGCATAAGAAAGGCTATGCTGCTGATCAAAGAAACATGTTGTCCAGTTTATTTCGGCACTGGCGGCAGAGCCAGGGCCGCACCCTGTGTGTCTCGGGGGGGGCTGTGACTCGGGGAAACAGCAGTGCTTGATCAGCCTAGCAGATTGTAGATTTGCCTCGGAAGAAACAAAATGCGCCCACTGCGCCCAGGTCTATGTTCCTGATCCTTTGAACTGTTCTCCCGTCCTTCAGCTCACATTTTGGGGGTGAGGGGGTTTGGTGCCCTATTAACTTTATGACGTTGCGTGCGTGGTGCCTTGTATGGTATCACTTCAGACATCTCCAGACACACTCTGCTTACCTCTCAGCTCTGAAGTGCTTGCTTGCCTGCTGCCTGGTGGAATCTCGCAGTCCAGGTCTCTTTTGCATGCAGTGCCACTACCAATGCAAAAATATTGCCAGCGTGTGTGTACACACAGATGTGCTGCACACGGGCCGGCACAACCTACATGCAGCCTGAGGAGGAAACTCGGAAATAAATAGTGCAAGCCAAAGCAGAAATGTGCGCGTGCAGGCTCCGGCTGTGTTTATTTCCGGGTCCCTCCTCTGGCCCTGACTTCAGACCATCTCTGGAGGCGCGGACAGCAGAAACCAAAACAAAGAAAATGCTTCTTTTCGCACTGAACTGGGCATGTTATTGTACATGCACAGTTCAATGCGAGAACAAAAAAAATGTGTTTTGCTTTTTCGCAGGGCGGCCGATGGGGGGTTGGGGGCAGCATTTTTATAAGGGCGGCTGTGACCCCCCCCTTGCCACCCCTGTGCGGCACCCCTGCACCGGGCTGGCAGGCAAACATGCAAAGCAAACAATGAACATTGATTTGAGCCAGGGCATTGCAATAGTAGTGACTAGTTACACAGGGGCGTGGGAAACACATAAAATCTGGGGGGGACAGGGGACATCTTGGGGGCTTTGCTTTATTTATTTATTTATTTATTGTGCTTTAGTCAAAGAACTCGACTTTTCACAAAATTAGAATTAAAATAGCAGTACGTATTAAATTACAAATATCACTGTATAAAAGAAGAGAAAAGAAGAAAAGAAAACAGATGAAAATTAAAGGATGCAGCAGCAAAGAACATGTCTTTGGATGTGGCATTTCTGGATTCATCATCTGACTATGAGCTCATGGTAAGAGAGAGGAAATAACAATTACTTCCAGTGGGCCACAGCTAGGATGCCAGCTCGTTAAGAGGCAGATCACCTGTAAGTGTACTCCTGCCAAATAAAGAGGTTGAAGCCTTTTCTACCAACTGCAAGTTGCTACTTTTTTTGTGTGGGGCAAAGAGACGTGTGTGTCTCTTGGAATGGAAAAATGGGGGTTTCAAAGAAGAGGACATCTTGTTTGTACCTCTGAGTAAGCTCTGTTATGGGAGTAGAGGGACCAGTTGTGTGATGTTGCTGCTTTGACTGTCCTCCGGGTGCGGGGAGGGGAGTAAAGCAAACAAGGAGGATGAGCGATCGCAGCCTGCCCCCTTATAAGCACTCCCTATGTCCACGGCCGGATGTGCCGGACCCGGGGGAGGCCTAGTAGGTGGGGTGTATGTGGACCCAGGGGATGGCCGGAGGGGCAGCCTGCTATGTGGGCTGCCCCTCTAGCGCCCCTGCAAGGGCCGGGCCAGCCTCTCATGATGAGTCTGGTCCCTCTTATTCCATCTCATGCTGGCTTCAGAGCCTAGCCTTTCTTTGCCTTTGTTATTCTGAAAGTAGAGCTGGACTCTGTTCCTTTCTCGTTTAACATTTGCTGCAAAGCCTGATCTATTTTATTCTCTCATATGTTACTAGGACGGCAGAGCATGGGTCCTCTGCCCTGTTACATTATTAAAAGCGCCCCTCTGGCCTTTCTTTGCCTCTCCCTTGTCTCACTGCTTGCTTGCTTAATACATACCTCCTTGCTTGAACACTCAACATATTCTCCCTAACACGGCAAAGGCAGCTGCAGTCTGTCTTAACTTCTATTTGTTCTGTGTGTTGAATTGGCCTCTTATTTCTGCTTTTCTGTCTGCAGGGGAAAGGCATTTGCCAGTCACTGCCATGATGGTTCTACCTGCCATAGGAGGGCAACAGCTAGCCAATATTGGAAGAACATGGGCATATTATGCCAGAGGCTGGCAACTGCCTTCCTAATGCCTACACAAGAGACACAACTCTTGCCTTTGTTGTTGCTTATAAAGGAAGGGGATGATGTGACACTTGGTTAAGACATTTTGATCACGCCAGGAGTTAATTTCCAGCTGCAATTAAGTGATTACCTTTTAGACTTCTGGCTTTAAATAACGTTAGTATCACCTGGAAAGCACAGAGGTTGCTCAACAGGGTTCCTGGAGCACGAGGGATACCGTGGGCATGGATGATTGGAGGACATTCTTGCCCTGTTTTGGAGCCTGGCCCCTACAGCCATGATGGGGGGAGGGGCCTATTACTTTTGGTTGTACGTACCCTTTGAGGGTGGGCAGACATTGCCTCCTGCTTAAGCCCACTAACAGCTCTGCTTTGCAACTTTATCACATATACCTGTCAGGTGGCATGTAACTCAATGCTATTAATGTTATTAGCCTCAGACGTTTGGAATCCTTTGCCACATCAACTAGGGTACAGGCTTGCCACCTGAGACTTACCCATGTCTGAGTCGGCATCTGTCGCTCTGTGGGGAAGACACACACAGAAAGAGCACGGCACAGTGCCCTTGTGGGCTTTTCACACTTCTTGCTTGGGGTGGGCACAATTCACTCCGCAGAGAAAGTGGCACATCCTGGGCAGCATTCTCCCTCTTTGACAATGTCAAACAAAGAGCAACATTGGAGAATCCATGCTGGCAGTCAGGCCGCATTTGTCTGGTGGAGCGGGAAATACAGGGGGTCCTGGTGTGTCCCCTCAGCTCCCGAACTTCACCCAGTAAATGCACGAAAATCTGGCCAATTAGAAAAAGCGACAGTAATAGTGTTTTCCACCACTTTTTCTGAACCAATTGACCTGGAAAATGCTGTGTTGCATCGGAAGCTGAATGCATTTACTCTGCCTATTATCCCACCAGAAGATTAAGCCATGTGCTGAACACAGGTGTTACATATTCCTGTGCACAATCTGCATTTGGAGAATTAACTAACTGAGCCACCTTACAAATGATATCTCCTCTGGGGCTTTACCGTCTTAACCCCTTAACTGCCATGGGTATTTCCCCCCCAGTGCAAAGGCCTTTTTTGGTGATTTCAGTAGGTCACCATTAAATCCCTTGTAACTTCTTTGTTACATGAGATATCTCGGCCAAAGTTGGCCCCTTTTTTCCCACATGTAGGCGGTCGTAACGCCACCCAGGAATCCTAGTTTGCTGTAGGGGGGTGAGAGAAAATAACCAAAATAGAGGACATTTGGTTTTTTTTCAGAACATTCCAATACAATGTTGTACAAAGAAGCCTGTGGTGTTTTCCTTGTAAGAGCTAGGAGCAAATGGTTTGCTGTGCTGGATTTGCCATTTTCCAGGCTTTCAAGAACAGATTGAGTGGAAACCAAAATAACATATTTTAATATGCTAATCAGCCGTTTTGGGAGAGGTAGGCGATTTTGGCGTTTTTTTGTCCAATAGGACATGCGTGGACGAAATGGAAGAAAAGGGTAGGAAAGCTGAATGGGAAGCCAGAAAAGCATACATTTCTGAAAAGTAGACAATATTCCAACTTTAGGAAGGGGTGATTTGCGCAGGTCAGGCAACAACTATGTACGGAAAGATTCCATAGTTTGGGGGGAAATCGGGAAAATGACAGAAATAAAAACACAATTTACGCATATTTCACTCTGGCCACCCACCGAAACACGCAGCCAACAACACATGCCTACCTTCCTTCCACATGGCCTACCTTCCTTCGTTCCCACAGGTTTCCCGATGAAAACGGTACCTCACATGTGTGGATGCACCTACCTCGGCGCAAAGGGAAAAGGCTAACCCACTGATAACCCCAAGCCTTTCGGCAAAGCAGATTTTGCTCATGAGGACAACCTACAGATTTGGGCCTAGGGTGTGGAAGCCACCAAGGAAAACAGAGAACCCAATGCATTTCCGAAAAGAAGACACCTGTGGGCACCCCCTTTCCACCCAAAACCAGTTATCATTTTTTTATTTTTGTTTTTGTTTTGCCTCTTTCCTAGGGGACTATTGTGCTAGCAATCTGCCCCCTTCGGAGGGCTACATGAGATGCCCCCCATCCATTTGGGGTGGGGGGAGAGGGCCACCCCCCTTTCCATTAAAAACATCCATGGTGGTTCAATGGCCCCCCACACCCACCCAAAACAAGTTATAATTTGTTTTATTTTTGTTTGCCCCTTTCCTAGGGGCAGACGGGCACATGTGTGTGGCCATCTACCCCGGGGGGGCAAAACATACTGCCCCAGGCTTGGGGGTAGGCTCTGCAATATTTGCAGTGGCCTCCCACCCCAAATGGATGGGGGCATCTCATGTACCCCTTCCTAGGGGCAGAAATCTGCCCCCAGGGAAGGCTAAATAAGGTGCCCCTATCCACTTAGGGTGGGGGGAGAGGGCCACCCCCCCTTTCAAACACAAAAAATCCTGGTGGTCTAGTGGGCCCTCCACCCTTCCCCACCCAAAACAAGTTATAATATATATATATGTTTTGCCCTTCCCTAGGGGCAGATGGGCACATGTGTGTGGTCATCTGCCCACAGGGGGGGTCAAAACGTACTGCCCCAGGCTTGGGAGGGGTGGCTCTGCCAATATTTGCAGTGGCCTCTCCCCCACCCCAAATGGTTGGAGGGCATCTCATGTACCCCTTCCTAGGGGCAGATATCTGCCCCCACGGAGGGCTACATAAGGTGCCCCCCATCCACTTATGGTGGGGGGAGAGAGGGCCACCCCCCCTTGCAAAAATCCCTGGTGGCTAGTTTTAAAACAAAATAATATTTTTGTTTTTGTTTGCCCCCCTTCCCCTTCCATCTGCCCCCAGGGTATTGCCCCCATGCTTTGGGGGCCAGGGGGAGAGGGCAGCTTACATAGTAAGCAGCCCCTCCCCCCACTTCAAAAACAGATCCCTGCACGACACACCAAACACATATTCTGGGGGGGATAATTGACATTACATTCCCCCCCCACTTAAAATTGTGGGGGGGATTTGTCCCCCATGTCCCCTGATGTCCTACGCCCATGTAGTTATGGCTCCTCTTACAACTTTACATTTGCACAGGGACATGAATGGACAAATCCTCTATATAGAATGGTAAATATGGTTGTAAAAAGTAGAGGAATGGTAAACAGAAAAAAATCAAAGTAGTGGAACACCGCTTCCGATCGTTCCCGCTCACTTCTATCACTGCCTATCTCCTCCCCTTACTTTCTTCTATGCACTTACTCTATCAGAATTGCCCTGGACCTAGTATAGCAACCTCGTCTGTCTCCTCCCCATCCCCTTACTTGCCCCCCCCATCAGCATTATCTGAAATGTCGTCATGCCTAGTACGATAGTCGCTTGTTTTGTTCCTCCACTCCCTTTGTGCACCCCTCTCCCTCACCTTTTGTTTTTCTCCAGCTCTACCAGAAATGTCGTCAGGCCTAGTACGGTAGTCGCCTGTCTGTTTCCATTTCCTTCCCACTCTCCCCCTTCCTTGCTTATCTATCTCTTAGCTCTTGCACTATCTGAAATGTCGTCAGGCGGAGTACGATAGTTAATTTCACATCCTTACTGTTCACGGCCTGTAAGAATGTCATTGTATTTCCCCTTGTTCCCTGCCTTGCCTTGAAGCGGTTTGAAACACATTTGTGTATAAGCGCTATATAAATAGACTATCATATCATATCAATAGAAGCAAGCAATTCTGTGAATACCGATTTGAGTGAAAGCAAGTTTTGAATATCGATCGGAGTGAAAGAAAGTTTGTGAATCTGCCTGATTCCAAGAACTGTATTATTTGAGAAAACAAGCATTAGCAAGAACCAGAAGAATACAAGAAAGCGTAACAAGTGCATGGTGCAAACCAAGTTACTTTACAATGTCAGGGGGGTGTAACATATGTGAATGAATCAAGCATCACTGTCAAGTTGAAGCAGTGGCTCATTGTTGACGAAAAAGCAGGAAGCAAGGTGTATCAGATGCGTGACCTGTAATGCGTGGACTGTGTGGTCCCACAACTGCGCCTATACTGAGTGGACCCATTTATGGAAAAGCCACTAAAAGCACCGACAAAGATGCTTGTGTTTGAACTGCAAATAGCTTTATGTGATTTTGAAGTTAAGACACTTTACTGCATATGTGAACTAGTGAAAAGTAACAATATCAGAAGGCCTTATGAAGCATTTTGAACTTGGAGAAGGGAGAGCTGATCACAAGCTAGAAGTTGAAAGAAGCTTTAAACTTGAACACTATTTATGTTGATGCTGACATCCCTACACATTGTATACAGTTAGATGTGAGGGCATTATTGATTGGGTAAGATTTGGTTAGTTCCAACAGGAGGCCAATGGTCTGTACGTGAAGGACAGAAAAGGTATCTGGATCCTCTAAAAAAGACAATTGCATGATTTTTAGGAATAAAGGAATGTGAGAAACCAAAGGTTGTCTCACCTACTAGTTCACGGGGATCTCTCTCTCTCAGGTGGCCAGGGCGCAGCCATCGCCTTTGAATCCAGACCCTAGGGGTGGACCAGAGTGGAAGGATCACCGGGGTGAGGGATCTTCGGGAAGTGGGGGGGAGGAAACCGATGATGAGATGCGGTATTCCCCCCTTTCTCATTCCAATATCTCATCCTATCATATATGATTCTCTGATGTCCCCACTTCCCCCTCCATTTCTGCACAAACACTGGGACGAGGAAGAGGACAAATCAGAGTAAAGAGACTAACCTTTACATATCTCATTGGACATGTCCCGCTAATCGGTTCAGGCAAAGTCAGGCACTTGACTTTAATCACATACATCTGATACCCATTAGCTCTCCCCACACGGATAAAAGGTGGAACATAGAGACACTCTCTGAGCAAGGTGGAATATAAGAAGGAGCAGAACTTCTGGTGCTCAGGCGAACCGACTGGAGCAGAACGATCGATCGAGGGATGAGAGCAAAGGGTAGAGAAACCCAGGAGATCCCTGCAGGACCTCGTTGCATCCGAAATGCCATGAAGGACATGCAGAGAAGGCCAAATCCTAGACAAGAAGATTGCATTGTTTGTCAAGGATGCCAGCGATGCTCCCAGGTGAAGGACAGAGTTGGGGAGGTGAGGCCAAGCCTGTAGTATTAACCTTGACTCGTGAATTAAAGCTGACAAGACAAGAGAGGCATGCACACAGCTGGTGAGTTAGCGAACCACATGAAAGGCTGGTGTGTGCTAAGGAAAGACTGAAGTGCAACAGAATAGCTCAAAATTGAAGGTTGAGCACATGCTGCTGAGACACGATAGAAAGCTAACTAGTGATGAACTTTTAAGTGGCTGATAACTGTGATGCCAGTGATACAGAGTAGTGGAGTGGTCCGGTGAAAGAAAGTAGCCCACTCGAAAGTCTCTACAAAAGGTTACATGTTTTATTATAATTAAATAACTGGTTATTTATAATGCGCTTAATGCCCAGAGGTTTCTAAGCACGGACCCGGGGATCGAACATGTGTTGTTCCGCATCATCTTGCTTCCAAGGCGAGCGCGTTGCCCCTGAGCTATCTTTCCGAGACTAAAGCAGTAAAGTGAACGAACTCTGAAATGCTTAATAGTCAAGATTAACCCCGGCAAAAGGGGAAGTGAAAAAGTGAATGCTTAAAGAGAAACATTTCTTTTCAACTTTTGTGCTTATGGTACTGAACTACCAAGACTAACACTGGGGCAAATAACATAAGAGTGTGAGCTAAAGAGAAAGCCGAAGTGGTCCTGCAAAGGTATATGCTAAAAGCCTCGCACATGCGAAAGTCGTCAACATGCGAAAAAGGTCTGAGCCCGACTGAGGGAGACCAAAAGTGTGATAAGCTAGGAGAAGGGAACTCCTAAAGAATGTGAATTAAGCTTGGGGAAGGGAACTCCTGCAAGTGCTGTGATTGAGAGGTCCGAACCTGACGAAGGGGAAACCTACGTGAATGTTTTGTTGAATTGTGAAAGAACTTTTGGAACACTGTAATAAGTGACTTTGACATAGAAGGCCAGGCGGGTCTCGATCTACGTTTGGAACTGACTTTGTTTTGAGAACTTGAGCCAGAGTGTGTCATCCTATCTACGGGGGCCGCCTTTCTCTATGCTGTGGGGAGGAGAGCTGACTCAGCCACATTGATCCTTTATATTATAACTCTGATTTTCCTTTACATACATATTCCACTTTACACACTCTCTTGTATCAGTGTCATACTTGTGCTACCATGCATCCCTTACAGGAACTAATGGCATTATCACACACCCCCAGGACCACCCAAAAGTCAAGGAAAGGCAGAGACCAAAGGCACCATATACCCCTCCTATCATCACCTTTCCTCCAACCCAGCTCATAAACACTGGCACCACACTATAGCACCCACACCTCCCCTCCGGCACCCAACCCACTGCTAGCCCTATTCCCCTCGCCTCCCACTCCCCTTAATCCTTCTCCACACTCCACCACCACCCCTCACTGTGCCCCACTCTACTCTTTGCCCGGCCTCTTTTCAGCCCCCGCTAACCCTTTTAACCCCACCCACTCAGCACCCACAAGGGCAACCCCCCAAATATCCTGCACCCTCATCAACGCCTGGTAAGTCTCCAAAAACAAATTCCACATCTATGACCGCATCACGGATGAAAACCCAGACATCCTTTTCATCACTGATGCCTTGTTTTCGGATGACTACGAGCCCATCGCACACAAGCCCTTCCATCCTGGCTACAACCACACTGTGCAGAACAGATCACGAACGGGAGGGGGGCTCGCAATATTACATAAACTCCAACTCCAGCTGATAATCAAGGACACCTGTACCAACACCACAGACTACAAATCTCTCTTGGTAAAATTGCAACTCTAAGCCTCCACCTCCCACAGTTTCCTACTCATCTACAGACCCCCCGGCTACAACAAAAACTTCGCAGACACACTTGCTGAAGCACTAGGCACCGACATCATCCTGCATCTAACACCTACCGCCTTAGGGGATTTCAATATATGGTTCGACTCACCGTCAAACACATTGACCCGATCACTCACAGACAATCTAGAATCACTCAACCTGACATAATACATCTCCACACCTACCCACAGGAGAGGTCACATCCTTGATGCGATTTTCAGCACCACAAATATATCTACCCAGCCCCCCGCCCCCTATCATGGACTGATCACTCAGCAATTTACTTCTGCATAGCTCTGAGCACAGCGGCCAGCATTCCAGGCCAATCATGACCACCGACAACCACCCCCCTACCATTCCACTATGGAACAAAGTCGGGATCACCCCAGATCTAGCACACTCACTCAACTCTCTCCATACACTCGGCCTCCAGGAAGGACCTACAGCGATCAAATTCTTCTACCTCTGGCTTACAAATGCTCTCATTCCCTTCACTCCAACAAAACTGACCTCTCGGAGATCAGGACCAACACCCAGGTGGTTCACTGCCAATCTCGAATCACTCAAAACTCACAAGCACCGTCCTGAACGGACCTGGAGAGCCGACCCTTTAGCCCAGAGCAAAATCGCTCTAGCAAAAACAACCAGAACATACAGACTGGAAATCAAAAAAGCAAGAAAACATTCTATGGGAACAGAATCCTAAATGCTCAGGAACTACATACAATCATAGCAGAATTCAAATCCCCCACATACACAAGCCAGCCGCCACCAATATCATAAGCCCTGCGGGACACCTTATCACTGCACTTCCACAATGTCGCTAAAGAAAGACACTCCGTCATCACCTCTAAACTAAGCCACTCAGCCACCCACCGACCGACCTTCAAATACCTCCCATGATACAAATCCTCGACTCTTTATCTCCCATCACACACCAAGAGTTCCTCTCGCTCCTAGCAGATAGCCCCCCTTCAGGCTCCTCTGATGACCCCTGCCCGCCCTGAATCCTCAAAAACATCCTAGCCTCCACCTGGGCAGGTAGAGTCACACGAACAATCCTCAACCACTTATCACATCAGGATCTTTCCTGAAAGCCCTAAAAACCTCCTACGTCAAACCCACCCTCAAAAAACCGACACCCGACCCAGTCCTACCCCAGAACGACCGCCCTATCTCCAACACACGCTTCATCACCAAACTCATGGGCTGCACGGCATACAAACTGCTTGGCCACTTTGCCAAAGCCAACAACCTCCTAGACCCTGCAAAATCAGGCTTCAGGCCACTCAGGGAAACAGAATCATCCCTAGTCTCCATCTGGGACGACCAAAAAAGAACATCTGACGCAGAAGGCTGCGCAGTACTCATCCTGTTGGATCTCTCTGCAGCCTTCGATACCATTGATCACTGTATTCTACTAGACAGGCTAAAACACTAGGAATCAAAAAGACAGCCCTTTTTATCTCAAATCGATCACAAATCATGCACCTCCACCAGTTCACTTCCACATCACGACCAGTAAGGTAAGGTAAGGAAAGGTGGGAAAGGTGTCCCACAAGGAGCATCCTTATCTCCTCTAATTTTCAACTTCTAGCTAAAACCCATGCCCGCAATCATCCGCTCATACAATCTATCTGCTACAACTATGAAGATGACACCCAGATCATCCTCAAAATCTTAAGGCTCTGGCAGTCCGGACCTGTCGTCATGCCTCTCGGATATTGACCACTGGATAACGACCACCCACCTCATATTCAACCCGGGGGAAAACTGAAATCCTAGTCTGCAGGAAAACTGCCCTCCTCCCCCAACTGATTCCATGGCCTCAAGCCCTTGGACAAGCACCGGCAATCTCCATCGTGGTAAAAAACTTGGGATGCACATTAGACTCAGACCTATCCCTCACCCAACACAACACTACCATATCTAAAACCTGCTTATTCCATCTACGGATTCTCAGACGTCTCTCCCCTTACCTCAACTATCCCCACCGCGTCTCGGCCATCAACTCCATCGATCCTGTCCCTTAACCTAGGCGCTCTAGCATCTCAACTAAGGAAACTCCAAAGAATCCAAAACGCGGCAGCACGCCTGCTCATTAACCTACCCGCCAGAGAACACATCAGCCCCACATTAAAAGTCCTCCACTGGTTCCTGATTGGTCGACGCACTACCTTTAAAGCCGGTTGCATCACGCACCACGCCATCCACAACACTGGACCGGATTTCCTTCGAGACAAAATCGTTCCCTACCAGCCCACAAAGAATTAAGATCTCACACAGAATTTCGCCTAGTGGTCCCACCTCACAACTCCTACAGGCTGTGCGGACCTTTGTTCTCCGTCCAAGCACCAATCATCTGGAACTCCCTACCCCTACACATTCGCAACACTGAAAACCATCTGAAATTCCAAAAGGCCTTAAAAATCCTGGCTCTTCCCATAATATCCCCCTGAATCCCCCCCTCGAAACCACACTGCCGAACCCAGTCAGGCCAGCCAATCAGGACATGACACCCTTATACCAATTACAACACAGAGGCCAGCAGCATTTGCAGCGGCTCACCTGGCATACTGTCACCCCATACACAACAACATTCCTTACCTAAAAAATACACTAAGGAAGCCAGCAGCTTTCATTGTGGCACACTGCAATAAACTCACCCACCCTCACCACCCAGACCCTCGAACCAGAGAGACCATGAAGAATGAGACCACGCCGCCCGCACTGGACAAAGATTGCCCCAGCCAAACAACTTCAAAGCCTACGGTACGTATACCTCACACTACCTCTGTGGACACAGGCACGGCCAAACATCCATGCACTGTAGAATGCAGCTATGGCTATGCTCATCCGGTGTAGCAGCACATATAGCCGTCCACACTGAAACACCTGACGCACCTCAACACACTGCCACTAGCATACAGTGCCTACCAATGAAAAGAAGTTTGGTATAGCTGGCCACACATCAACTTCTCAACAATAGCGCTCTATCGCAAACCACCAACAGCGCCCACCCAGATGCCTGACCTTCTTGGGCTGCTTAGTTGAGCCTAGCCAGCCACCTAAGTCCTAGTCCGGGGAAAATGCACACATGTATCTCCTAACCTAAAACGTTTAGAACTCCCAATACATTGACTACGGTCACAGAGGACGTTCAACCACAAAGCGCAATGAGGCCATACAAATGGGGAAAGAGCGCTATATAAATAACCAAATACAATACAATACTACGGTGTTAATGACACTTTGAGTTTTGGTGGCAATATGATTAGGGCATTCTGCTTTCTGTGCTTATTTCTTTTTATTTCTGGCTGTGCTTTTCAAGTGCTTCAAAAGAAATTGGAATCTGTTTTCAGTGTTTTCTCATTGTTCCCCCCTCACAAAAATTGCAGATAACTGTTTTCCCACTGAATACAAATACGTAAATAAGTTGCTTGCCTATTTATGGCACGTTGACGCAGCAACATTATAGGTTATCAAAAGTTATTGGGGGCAGAAATATTTTACACACGAGAAACATTGCTTGAATGAGAAGTATAACTTCATTTGTTACTGGCCTTTTGCAATCCGGATTCACAGTTAGCTCCCTTTCTCTTCCTTCATGTTAGAAAGGAAGGACATCGACCAAAGCAGTGCTTTTAATCCTGCGAGCAGGGGTCAAGTCCTAAAAATGTAAGTGGGGGGACTCATAAACAAAGCCAATGGGATGTGATGTCACCAGAAATTAGCATACCAAGGTGAAATGTTCACATTTCATTAAATTGGCTTTGTAGAACCACCCAAATTGCACAGGCCGAATGGCATTTGCCTTTCATAAATTCAACACACCCAAAACCAAGTGAGGATATTTTCTTCTAATAGTGTTTTTGAAAACGTTAAACGGTGTACATGTGTTAAACTCCAAGAACCAATACTAATGTTTTCCCTGGAACTTGCAGTACCGAAATGGGACATTTCAGTAGATTCTTTCTCTGGTTATTTAGTGCAGTGGTGAAGCGTCCCCTCTACAAATCTGAGAACTGCAGGTGGATGGATCCCCAAGGTCGGCTTTAATTCATAAATTCAAAGTGGATCTTCAATGTTTCTAATTTAGGTGGGGGTGGGTGGAGATTGAGTCCACCCTCTCGTGTACCCTCGACTTGAGCCCTGCCTGCGAGTTAGTTTTGGCATTCCCGAAATTGCATTGTCATAGAATAACCCCCAGGACACAGCCCTGTCTATTCCTGCAGTAAATGCTCAGTTCATTTGGTTTGGCTACAGGGGCACGGCCTGCACGCGCGGCTTCCGCCCTTCCTGAGGCTTAATTTGCTGTGCGATAATGCTAAGAAAATGCAACGTTTGAAAGAGTGGAAGCCCAGTGCCAGTGGCACCGGCAGTGGCAGTACGTAACACACTGGGCCTCATTACGTGTTTGGGGGTAGCCATGCCCATAACAAGGACATGGGTACCCCCAAACTCGGGCCCGGGTCCCGCAAAAGGGGACTTACCGGGCTATTTCGACCTTGGAGGGCCCGGTAATTCCCTTTTGTGGGACCCGGACCCGGTAGTCCCCATTCCCATTTGAGCCCCCAAAGGGCTCAATGGGAATGGGAAGGATGGTAGCAGCGGTACCATTCTTAACGGTACCGTTCCTACCATCCTGGTCTGATCGCGGGTGCTGCTCTGCACGCCTGGTCTGACCAGGCATGGAGAGCGGCCCCGCGAGCAAACACGTAATGTTGCGGCATGGCAACAACGGCGCTGGTAGCACTACCGGCGCCTTTGTTGCCTTACCACAACATTCGTAATGAAGCCAACTGTTTCATATTTTATGTTCGTATTGAGGGGAGGGATTATGAGGTACAACCAAACCTTACCCAGTCAATAATAAACACTGTATTGTGTATTTCCTGAGGGCAATACCACCAGCTTCGGCTATGGTCACTCTTGGCACACGGCTTCTCCCTCAGTGGAGCAGTTGGCTACTTCCTGAGTCCTGCCTGGCGTGGACCTGCTGCTCCTGTGCCTGGATCCTCCGAGCCCTATGGCGGTTATGTCCTGGGATCTGAAAAGGTCCCAGGCCCTGGAGGTAAAGATCACAGGGATTAAGCACAGGGGACAGGCAGGGTGACACACGGGGAGGACGGCTGGCAGCCGCTCTCCCCTCTCTAACACCACACTATTCCACTTTTCACATTGTACATAACTGTATGTAACTATATATTACGTGAACAGGACCATGCAGGAGCATGCTCCTTGCTCCCCTGTCCTTGATCTCTCCCTGTTCATATCTGCTTACTGTAATATTGCTGATGTCTATGTCTACACGTCCTGCCATTTCCTTGTACTTGCAATTAGCCGAGCATATCTGTAATCAAGCTCAGCGCATCTCTGTACCTTCATCTGATTTCTATGTATCTGTAACTAAGTTGAGCACAGTTTTCCCATTTGGTTAAGTCCTTTCTGACAGTATGCAGTAATAAAATCGCGGCAAAAATGTCGCCTTTACAAACAATTGCAGCAAAAATGCTGTGGTTTGACCCGGTAAAGGTGTACCCCATTATACCATTTAAGGGGGCGGGGGTTGTGGGAGTGTCCACGTTCCCCTTAAATGGTATAATGGGTATGGGGGTTGCTTTACATGGATTGCGGCGGCAAAACCATTGCCATTTTTGCCGCGATTTTAACACATGGAACCTTTCTGACCTCTTCTCCCAATATTATGTGTAGGTGTGGTTTTCTGAATCCCCTGGTTTTCAGTTCTAAACTTCTGAAAAAAAACCTTCCTTGCTGTATCACCCTTGTTGCAAAGTTGAGATTGCCTGGCAGCGATTGTATTTCTCTCACTGTACCTTTGTCCATCTGTTTTAAACTCTTGAATGTCTTATGTAGGCTTTCTATTTTTTCTTTGGGACTCCTGCATTCCCCTAACACTGTGTCTATCTTAATGCCTAAAAAAGATATCACATTTGCAGGGACTGCTGTTTTCTCTGGATGCCTCATGCCTCTGTACATTTGATAAATTTCTTTAGCTCCTGCTTGCAGGTGTCTGAATCCCTGGTCCCTATGATGAGGAAATCATCCAGGTAATGCACCATGAATGCACTTTTTGGTTCCCCTCCCTGTCAGGCTCTGCCTGAGAGTCAGCAGCAGGAGAGGACAGGGGGGGTAAGGAGGTGGCGTGCCTTTCGGTCGACTTTCTACCCCTTTCCCCTCAGTACCCCATGGGCAGCTCCCCTAGCTTAATGGCCTGTGCTTTTGAGCTCCATGGGGTGCCCTCATTCCGCAGCACTGGAAAGTGGCAGGAGTGAGACTGTTGGGAGTCTGGACTGGGAAAGGGCACAGTGCCCACTTAGCACCCTACCTCTAAAGAGAGGAAATGCAGACAAAAGAACAAAGGAGAGGGATAAAGATGAAAGGGAAGGCCGCCAACCAAACAGGTTGGGCCCCCCACCCCTCCCAGCTATGGGCAGCCCATCGCTCGTGAGGTAAGCACCCCAAGGCAATCTTCGCTGTATAAGACCAGGGCAAAACGAAAGGAAACATGTTTTTATTTTTAATCCTATTTTGTACGCAGTGGGATTGTGAGTGGCATCCAAAGAGCCGGTTGGAAAAAGCAGTATGGAGTAAACGCTTCGGCCGGCTTTTGTGAAGCCTCGAAGTACACGCAGGAAGTGGCAGATGCTCTAACTGGTCCACGTTATGGGCAATGCTGCCAGGCACCAAAGCGAGGCCGGGTAACCTGTGCCCCATGGCAGCCAGGCTGGGGAGAGGGGCAAGCAGCAGCCCAACATACGGGGCTGCACTCCCTCTCCCCCCCCCACCACTGCCACAAGGCGACACGCAGTCGCCGGCCGGGATGACAAGAAGGAAGGGTGAGGTGTGAAACAACACCTCACCCTTCCTTCCAAAATAGGTGCTAAGCGCCCAGGATGCATGGGATGCAGGGAGGCAGGGCCACAACAAAGAGAAGCACCCCCGGGTGCTGTGACAGTCGGCGTCTGCCGTACTGAGGGCTGGCACCCCAGCCCCCACACATGACACAACAAGGACCCAGGGCCAGCCCCTGGGTCCAATATAAGGAGCTGCATTTCTGCAGTAAGACACAAATCAGTTTGGGACCCTGCACGGGGATCCAGACAAACGATTGCACTGGGAACGCAGAGTCTTGTCCTTTTTCTTTGAACATTGCTCTGTTCAAATTTCCCCAGACTGGAGTTTTCACTTACTCCGTCTCTACTCTGTTAGCAGCCGATCCTGGAGAACGAAGCATTGCATAGCATCGCTACCCCGAAACTACTTGAGCAAAGCATGGTTTAGAGGCTGAAAGACGGAAAGAGCTGGGCCGCATCGCAAACCACGGCTACAGCGCGGTCACTAACCTTGAAGACCGCATCCCCATAACACGGAAAAATCCAACGAGCTCTGAAGATAAGGGGAAATCCACTCAGATTTTTGTTTGCCGGGCGGCGGTCCAGGAATCTTCACATGAACTGATCCACAGCAGCGCAAGCTGCCGAGAGGTTTCCAGCGGCAGAAGGCAGAAGATTTGTAGCTACTTTGTAGTTATTATGAAGCCCCGGCCGTGGTTACCTTAGTAACGTGCGCACGCCTCTCAGAAGAGTACGTTTGGAAGCAGGACGACAAAGAGTGTCTCTGTGGGAGAACTTTACTAAAGAAAGCTACGATTGTTTAAGTATTAATAAGGAAACTGTTTATCAGTTTAACGGGTATATGAACTTCGGGTGAGGAATATCAAGGCGAGTCCGAAAATGTAGCCTTAAACAGAGCCTGTTTTTAGAAGCATGTTTGAAGTAAAACAATGCAAACATGAGCAGTGTTTTCATTTCATCCCTACAAAATCATGCGCAGCATGATACAACAAGCCCAAATAACAAAGCAGAAGACCAAATATTTGACTATGATCAGCTCAAGGAAAATCGTGCAGCGCCACAGCTGTTTTATTAAACTAATGCAAAGTTGAAGATTAAGTGCCAAGCGCCATCCACATCCCAGCCATCCCCTTCGAAGTGCCAGGTACGTTCACGCCAAAATATGTGACGTATGATGAACAGATAAACCAGCAGAGAGCCACAGCTGGGCTCTGCCCAGTGCCTATAAGAGTAACAGAACCTATTGAAGTACCGACACCTATGAAAACCTGGACAGTAAGGTACCCATTTAGAAAACCATATCTGCAGGGAAGACAAAATGACGTTTGTCAGAATGGAATACCCGAAGAAGCCAAGAAGATAATAAAGGAAGACGAATGGTGACGTCATAAGAAATCGGACTGACGCACATATAGAAGATATAATGACCTAAGAATACTGACAAAGAGACGAAATACCATGGATAAGTGAGCTCTTGAGCTTAAGGTGAAGCAGTTAATGTCAAGACACCGAAACCTATGCCATATGCACGATGAAGATATTCAGTTAGTTTAAATGTGTACAGATGCAAGAAACCACAAGAAGCAAAGAAATCATTAAGCTTGCTTATGCTTAGTAGCAAATAGATTGCGGCAAGCGCCAAAATATACATATATATATACCTCAAAAGCACTTTATAGATGAGTGTAAATCCAGTACGCACATAAGCAGAATTGAACAAAGGTTACTAAAGGTCTCAAGAGAAGAGTGTTGCAGCAAACAAATCGAGAATTAAGACGTAAAGAAACCCAGCTGAAGGTAACCATGCCAAGATGCCAAGGTCATATCGGGCTAGAAGAGTCCCACAGTGGATACAATTAAAGAGAAAAAAGAGCAGAGTATCCTGTTCAGAAAGGTCAAGATGAGCCACAGATGGTAGAAGACTGGCAGAATTAAATCAAATACATGAAAATACATGAAGAAGAGGCCGATTTCACGGTGACCGAATCACGTGACAAGGGAGGCAGGAAGGGATGAGACTTTCACACCTATACGTGGAACCCTGTCATAGCCATACTCCTTAAACTTTCTCAGACCAAGAAGCAGACTTGAGGCCAAACTACAACGAAGTAATTGACACATGACCACTGAGGTGATGATTGGTTGTAACATAATTGGAGGGAAGCTGGGGTGCAGACAAACTCACCTGGCTGGTTGTTCTGCATGCTGCTAGACATAAGTGGAAAAGTATGAGTGGGGTTCATGCCAACCCAATCATAGAGGACCGTGTAATCTAGGGTCCTATAGTGAATAGAACCAATGAGACGTCGTACTTTTAGTGATGTTTATAGTGGCCATTTTGAAGGAAGGGCTTAGTTGCCCCACCTGACATTGATTATCCAATCCCCTCTCTCTGTTACCACATACAGTTATAGTACCTATGTTAAAGTTACCTTCCTATAACCAATCACGTTGCATGTTAGGTTTTTAAGATTGCGCATCAGTGATGACAAGATTTTGATATAACTACTGTGTTTTTTCTGTGGAGTTGAAGCAAGAAGGATGATTGAGCGGTTGCTGATGTTCATTGTACTCCCTGTTTTTTGTACTTGTCATTAAACGGACTCCCTTTGCCAAACTATTGAGTTGTCATAGTTATTTGATGCAAGCAAGAGTACAAATCTGCATCCCCATCTATCTCGAGGGTGCTGCTACTCATCTTAAAGGGCTGTTTGGAGACCCCCAGTTAAATGGGCCGGCTGGGTTCCATCCAGTTCACTTGGTAGCAGAGGATGGTTCGATTAGATAAGATACCCATTGGTCGTCGGTCATAAGTAACTTCGGGTCCTCAGCAATATCACAAGTCCTTTGCCATCCGACTGAAAGAACGAGAAGCTCTCCATAGATAGTGGTTAATTTAATTGAAAACCCTGCAGGTGAGGTGTGAAGGGACCTTTGCTTTCCCCCAAGAACCCCTTCCCACTTCTATGAGCAGCTGATCGAACGAGCGGCACGGAAAGGCAGTAACGAAGGTGGTTATCCCGAGCGTCTGGAGAGAAAAAACATGCAAACGGTGAGTGAAAAAGACTGAATGCTTTGGCAAAAGATGCATGCCTTAAAGCAAGTAAAGGGAAGGTAACAAAGGGAGGTGGGACAAAAATAACGTCAGAGTAAGAGTATAATGTATATATAAGGGGAAAACATTGACTTGAGGGTGGCCGAGCAATGTAGAGAGATACCGGGAGTGGCCGAGATAAGAGTTTACACCCAAGTACCTATGTTTTAAAGAGCTCTAGAAGAAGCCTTAATTTAAAGTCCTGAATTGATAGGATAACGTAGAAGACCAGATCGATTAAAGACGATCTGAAAGAAATGGGCATAAATTCCATGTCGGAATACAAATTAGGGGCAGGATGCATCTGAGGAATCAGATGGCATGACATGTGTGTGGCCGGCCGGAGTCTGTCTGTCTGTTTTATGTGTTTTGGTAACTCTATGACGTCAAGGTAATAAAAAAAGGAGGAAAAAAAGCCTTTTTGGAAATAGCATGAAAATTGCACGATTGTAAAAATAAGATGTTGCATGGCATGGATTGATGGTTGTAGTTAACAAAAATAAAAGTGAAATTATTGTTGAAAAAACAGAATTGGAGCTTGCGACGATTGCTGCGCGCTCATATTGTTGATCTTGTTTGAGAAACGTAAAACACAAAAACGTGTTATATAAGGAGAGGATAAACAGGTTAAGCATGGAAGACATTACCCCATTGATACACTTGTGCAAACAGCTGCCGAAGCATCCAAGCTTAAACAGTATAGTGCAGAATAAGTTAAAGGGACCGCAAACAAAATGTTTATGCCATGGCCACAAGACGTATACTGGCAAAAAGTTAGACAAACGCCTAGCTAGTTTAGAACTTTGGAAAATGTACCAAGAGGAAAATGAGGAGGAGCCACCATTAGATTGGATACTGAATATATGCACAGAGGGGGGTGAAGAGCCTTCTGCGCCACCCGCCCCGGCTGAAACAAAAAGCAAAGCTGGTAAAGACTAAGGATTATACCCCCTGAGGGAACTTAAAGCAGCCACGGGATATATCCACCCGTCATATGAGTCCCCTACGCAAAGTAATGACGAAAGCCTAGAAAAGGACAGAGAAAGCGATATTGCCTCCAAAGTCCTGAAGGACAAGTAGAGACGTGAAAAGGAAAAAGGAGGCCAAGCACAAGCAAGTACATCTCGAGATGCGGAAAGAGAGGTAAAGAGGTGGAGGTCAGATTTTATTGAAGCTCGATGGTAAAGGCATTGTGGATATGAGACAATGGGGAGAACAAGATGAATTAGAAAGGAAAGAGAAGGAAAAGGAAAAACTATTAAAAGACGAAGGGGCTAAGAAAAAAGATAGGCAGAAACGAGAGCAGTTATATTGTGATGAGCAGGTCAGAAAACAGGAAAAAGCAGAGGAACAAAGAAAACACGTTCATAAGCAGAGAACAGCTGATGATCAGGATAGAATAGAACAAAGGAGAATAGAAGAAGAAGAACGAAAAATACGGGAGAAGCGAATAAAAAGACAAAGAGAGGAGGAAATGCGAAGGGCAAATGAACGAGGAGATGCGAGGAAGCAAGAAGAAGATAGGATCAGGGAGGAAGCGAGGAAGCGTGGAGAGTTTGATGACGACACAGAAAGCAAGCGAAGACAGAGAGCACGGGATCTCGAATATCTGGAAAGAGAGGTTAAAAAATCCGATCCAGTAGTAGACAGGCAGGATATAGAAGAATTCTTTCCTGAGTACGATTCAGTACCAGGCACATCTAGGGCAAATATAGAAGATGACTTCGACACCAGAAGCATGAGAGAGATGATCGATAGAATATATGATGAGATGGGGCTAGAAAAGGTACCCCAAGGGAAAGGAGACGATGAGCGTCTTGAGAGCACTCAGCTGTACAATACTGAGTACGCCTCCGGAAGTAGCAGAAATAGAGAGCTGTCCTTAGATAGGCTGACTCTAAATAGAAATGAGGAGGATGAGAGAAGTTGCACGAGTTGGACACAAACAATATCGGACGCAGAAAGAGAAGAATGTGAAGAAAGAGAAGACGAGAGAAGTCGCGAAAGACACTTCTCTAGGGGAAAGGGAATAAGATGGTCAGATTTTAGTGGGTCCGCACCTAAGGCATTGGAGTCTGCCATACAATCAGATCGGCATTAAGGAGTTGTCAGTCTAGAAATCTAATTTGAGACCGCAAACGCATTTTGGTGGCCGTGGGCCAACCGTCTCATGCACGATACGACAGAATATAGGTTTTCGAGTTTTCCAATGAACGGCCATTTTGATGCAACAAGAATCGCGATTTTGTTTTCTAACCATTGCTCATTGCTTTCTGTTCCTATTGCTTTGCAATATATTTTCCGCTTACACCGCTCGACTGTGGAACATTGTTGTCTGTATATGAAAAGGACAAGGCCACAGGGCCGAGTGGATAACAAGAGTTTCGCTGAAACACAAACGTAGGCAGTGCCAGGAAGAATGCTCGGCTCCCTCCTTAATGTAGCCTTGAAGCAGAGCCGCAGGGCATTTAATCATTTCACAGCTGCCAGCCAGTCTCGTTATATGGTAGAATATGTTAGAATAATACCGCTAAAGGCTTGAATTATGCTTTTCTAATGGCCCCCCTTTGCTGAGCCCGCTAAGAGCATGTTGGCTCCCAGGACACGAATAGCACCTGATAAATAGCAAGGTCCGGAATGCAACTCCCCCCTGTAAGTAGTTTGCTTCCAAGAACAGAAGCGCTGTGTTCTATTCAATAACCGAAAGATGCCTACGTACTCACAAATTGCAAATTGTTACTAGAATAGATGTTTGAAGGTGTCATAGTGGTCGGAGATGTCCATCATCACACCAAGTTCAAAGAAACCCAATGAAGAGGGGTGTTATACATGTCATAGCTGATTGTTTGATATGTATTTTGTATATATGTAACTGATGTACGTAATTCACTCTCTTGCGTCCCTCGAGGTCTAGAGATACACGTCGCAGGGTGTGAGACCGAGATGGCCAACTGAGACTTTTGCTTTGCAATAAAACCCTAGCTTTGGGAATACAACCTCATGTCTGGTGTCTCTATCGTGTGTGGTGACCCGCCTTGTTTCCATAGACGTCAGGGTCCCCTAGGGGCTCCTTTCAAGATGGTGCCCGAATAGGGACCCTCCCCCACTTGTTCCTTCGCGTAACGTTGTAATTGAGAAAGGCACAGAATGGCGAGGACGGGACAATCGAGCCGGGATCAAGAGGTGTTCGGGGCGCCCTGTAAAAGTGATGAGAGACTCCTTTGCACATCTGCACACATCTGATCCCTGATCGACGTGCCTGACTAGAGAATAAGGAGCCGAAACGAGGCGGAAGCCAAGAAACGCAGACACAACGTCCTTTGGTGCGTCAGTATACAGACGACTTGATTTATCAGGTGAGTCATTCCCCGATTCAAAGCATCCTGATATTGGTTGAGAGTTGACTTTGCAAAATCAAACGCCCTAGGTAAGGTTGATTAACCAAGGGGAAGGTTGAAACATGCCTGGGGTATTGTCCACCTTAGCAGGGTTTTTCCGCTGTGATAGACAATCTTTGGAAAATGGCCAAATTGTACCACCTGGGGGAACGCCGGCATATGAGATGTATGTGAATTATGGAGTGGGTGCGATAATATTCTGTGAGACTTGGCATAGGCAAACCAGAAAGCAACAAGACCATCAGTGGCCGATTAATGGTAGTTTTGAGGTGGCGAGGATAGATAACTTGGAAAGGGTGTTAATAAGAAAGAAAGCGCGTCCTGCAGCATTTGAAACTATTAAAGACTGGAGAAAGGAAGCAATGCTCCGATTTAAAAGCAGAGCAAAGCATGCGCGCAGGTATAAATCAAAAGGTGAGGTAGCAGAAGAAAAAGAAGAGGAGGAGTGGACTGAGAGTCTAAGAAGGGCACGCAGGCGTGACCAGTTGAATATAGAAAAGATATACCCACAACGAGAATTACACATGACAGATGCATTGATAGAAAATATATTGACCCATACAAAACAAGGCCCAAGATCAGAAGTAAGACCAGATACGTCAGTAGCTATTGCCCAGACCCCGCCCGTAGCTCAAGCTCCCCCTCCGATAGCTCAAGCCCTCCCACAGCCACAGACCGCGCACGTAACACTTCCTACTAGCCAACCAGGCCCACAAAAGACACTCGCTGTTCCCATTGTCCCATCCGCACCTCCCCCTTTAGACACAGACTCGGTACCGTCCGTTCCTCCCGGGGTTGAAGTTGAAACCACGGGGGCAAGAGGCGGGACTGACCAACGGCAGTGCACGAGGGTAACCCGCAGCTCAATCAGCAAGGAAAGGAAGGTGGAGTTGCAGCAACAGGCAGAGATGTATATAGACGGGAATGATGGGACGGCAACACTGGCTTCGATATATGACTTTCGTAGAAGCAACGAAAGACAGGTAGTGTTGGAATGCATGGGTGAATATTTGGTGGAGAGATGGAAACAGCTAATTGGGAAATTACCACCGCAGCGATTGTTAGATTTGAATGCATTAGCACGCTGTAGGGAGAGGGATGAAGAAGTAAGAGAACATGTGTATAGACTTCTTGAGTTTAGAGATGAATTAGATAATGATTATGTCGAAATGTTTACTACACCTACGTACAGGAGTAGGGATATCGGGAGACCTGGGAAGAGGGGGAAAAGGGTCGCATAATAAACTACGGCAGTTACCATTGCCGGGGCAGAATGAGATGGTGAACGGATTATCGTTGCTAAAACAGGTGGGGGCAGACTTGAAGGAATGTCTAATTAGAACACGGGTATTAATGCAGCAAGTAGTAGGACATAATAGAGGGCGAGGGAACGCACAAGTAAGGAGTAGTTCGAATATGCATGGGGGAACAGTGGGGCCGAATCAGTGTGCATATTGTAAAGAGGAAGGACATTGGCGAGCGCAATGCCCGCATTTACAGAACAGAAATGGGTCTGGTCAGAGGAGACAGCATAGAGGACACCCAGGAGCGAATGGACCAAATAGGAAAAGTATGCAGCAGCATCATAATAACGGAGGTAATCAAAACCAAGGCCAAAACCAAAATGCCCCAAACCAGAGTCAGGGACAGCAAAATCAACAATATGGAAATCAGAGTGGGGGAAATAGAGGGAAGAGTGGAAATGTTTTAGATACACAGCCAAACACGTATTACAGTAATAGTAATGATTACACATCAGACGATGTGTTATTTCCCCAATAGGACAGCCCAGGACAGCAGTCAGAACCAGGGTCTTTTCCCGTGAATCAGAGAGGACCCTACGTAGAAATGAGAGTCGGGAATGAGGAACACTGCTTTCTTGTAGATACAGGAGCACAGAAGTGTTCAATAGACCATCACTTGGTTCCGAATATACCACTGTCAGGGCAAAAGAATATTTCCGTAGGGTTCGCAGGTACACCAGTCATAAACCCAGTGTCCAAACCAGTCCCAGTTACCATAGGACCATTTACCGAACATTGTCCTTTCCTTCTAACAGAAAATTGTGGAGAAAATTTGTTGGGATTAAATTTGTCGAAAAAACTAGGTTCTGTTGTACATTGCACGGCAGACGGAGTGTTTCTAACGATATGGCCACACGATGCCCCTGTGTCAGAATTTATGTCCGAAGCGTTACCAGGGGAACTAAGTAAAGTACCAACCTGTATATGGGCAATGCATGACAACGATGTGGGATGTTTAAAGATAGAGCCAGTAAAGATTATTTTAAAAGAAGGTGTTACCCTACCGCGAATACCCCAATACAAAATTTTGGTTGAAGGTGAGAAAGGATTGAAGAGTATTGTTACCGATTTGGTGAAATTAGGGGTAATAGAGGAAATCACAGGCAGTACATGTAACAGCCCGATCCTTCCGGTTTATAAAAAAGGAGGTAATGAGGTACCATACCGTTTCATAATTGATCTACGCGCATTAAGTAAGGTAGTACATCCGCAATTTCCTCTAGTGCCAGACGTCACTACAATATTGACAATGATACCTGTTTCAGCAGAATATTTTAGTGTAATAGATTTGAAGAACGCATTCTTTAGTATTCCAGTGGACAAGGACAGTAGATACTTGTTCGCGTTCACATTAGGAGGACGATCATTTACATTTACGCGGATTCCGCAAGGTTATACGGAAAGTCCAAGTATTTACAGTAGAGCATTAAAAGAACAACTAGACATGCTGGAATTACCCGTGGGTTGTGTACTTTTCCAATACATAGACGATTTATTGCTAGCTGCAGACAGAGGAGATTTGTAAAGAAAGCACTGTATTACTACTGTCACACCTACCGGCACATTGCCATAAAGCAAGTTTGAAGAAATTTCAGTATAATCGAAAGGAGGTAGTTTACTTGGGCTACCTACTTTCGAAAGGAGGGAGAAGACTAACACCAGAACACATAGAAAGTATTTCTTGTATGCCTATTCCAAAGACACAAAAAGGAGTCAGAGCCATAATAGGCATGGCTTCATATTGCAGACAATGGATTGGTAATTTGGCGTTGATTGTTACCCATTAGTGAATTTGACTAGAAAAGATGCGGTTATGCCTTTGCAGTGGGATGCGGAATGTCAGAGAGCATTTGATGGATTGAAAACTGCATTATGCTCAGCTCCAGTTTTGGGTACGCCGAACTATAAGAACATTTTCAGACTATTTGTGTGTGAAAGTGAAGGATGTGCATTGGCGGTTTTGACACAGGAACAAGGTGGAAGAAATAGGCCGTGCGGCTATTTTTATTCTGCGCTGGACCCTGTAGCGCGCGCACTACCACGATGTTTGCGATCTTTCGCGGCGGCTGCTGCGTCAGTGAAACAAACGGAAGGGATGGTATTGGGGCACACTTTAATTCTGATGGTGCCACATGCCATAGACGTTCTATTAAATAGGACACAGACGGAACACCTCACCTCTGCTAGATTGACAAGATATGAGATTATCTTGTTCGCGCCCCATATCCAAATTATGAGGTGTAGCGCTTTGAATCCTGCAGAATTAATGGCATTAACCATAAAAGAAATTGGGAAGAATGAATCACCCCCCCCCCCCATGATTGCTTAATGGTCACTGTGGAAGAAACCAAGGGGAGAGTTGAGTTAAGTGATATTCCACAGAAAGAGCCGGATGGAGAGTTATTTTGTGACGGCTCATGTTTTAAATTACCAGATGGCACGACAACTACCGCATACGCTATCACTACCCTAGAGAGAGTTGTAGAAAGTAAAAGAATCCCCTATAATTCAGCACAAGCCGCGGAAATAATAGCAGTAACCAGAGCCTGCGAGATTTCTGAAAATTTGAATGTGAATATATATACTGATAGTCAGTACACTTTTGGAGTGGTTCATAACTTTGGACGACTCTGGGCTGAGAGAGGGTTTCTGACATCACATGGTGCCAGAATTCAACATGGCCATTTGATTGTACGATTGCTGTCTGCACTCACGTTTCCAAAGCGCCTAGCAATAGTGAAATGCGAGGCACATAAAAAAGTAACATGCAAAATAGGAGAGGGAAACGCGTTTGCAGGCAGGATTGCGAAACAAACTGCCACTGATTTGAATACCAAGATGATGACGGTTCAGACAGAGGAAGTACCCTGCATGATAGAAGATGGAGTTGCGACTGTCAAAGAAATGCAGGCCGAGGCTACGGCCGATGAAATACAGGGATGGGCAGAGGGATCTGCTGAGTTGGATTTGGAGGGTTGTTGAGTGGATAAGGGAACTAGAAACTAGATGTTGCCAAATTCACATGTGACTGCAATGGTCACAATGGCCCACAGCCCTACGCACATCTGTGCCAAGAAAATGATACAGCACCTTTCTACAGTATGGCAGAATGCAAACATAAAAATGAATGCAGAGAGGTTGGTGCTGAACTGTATCATGTGTTTACAACACAATGTAGGAAAGGGAACAGTGACACCAACAGGCAGTTTTGGCCCGCCCTCCATGCCGTTTGAGGTAGTTCATTTTGATTTCATAGAGATGGAAAGGTGCCAAAACTTAAAATACGTCTTGGTGGTAATTTGTGCATTCAGTAAGTGGGTGGAGGCATATCCTTTAAAAGACTGCACAGCGATGACTACGGCAAAAGTAATGTTGAAGGAGTATTTTTCCAGATTTGGCTTGCCCCGTGTCCTATGGTCCGATAATGGACCACATTTTGTGGGTGCAGTGATGTTACAGATATGTGCAGGTCTCCAGATTGATAAGAGATTCCATAGTTCAAGGCATCCGAGTTCTGCCGGTCTTGTGGAGAGGCACAACGGGATTCTTAAATCAAAGATTAGCAAGATTTGTGCGGGAAGCAAGTTGAGTTGGGTGGATGCATTACCAATAGCACTATTATGCATGCGTACGTCTGTACAGGCTAAAACTGGGCTCTCCCCATATGAGATCATAATGGGGAGGCCGGCAAATGTATGGTGCGCACCTCAGCCAAAACGACTCAGTGAGATAGAACATCCTGTGCTTCGTACTTATTGTGGCCTTTTAATGCAGAAATTGCATTTGATTCATCAGCAGGTGCAGGAGGCATTACCCTTGCGGTATACCGTCCGGGGCACGCACTGGAGCCAGGAGACTGGGTGCTGCTAAAAAACTTCGAAAGAAAGTCATCATTAGCACCCAGGTGGCGTGGGCCCCATCAAGTACTTTTGGCAACGCAGTCGGCAATACGGGTGGATGGAAGGAAGTCGTGGATCCATGCCACCCATGCCAAGAAGATTCCAACTGCACTGAAAGTCTTGCCTGACACTGATGACCGGAAAGAGACAGCGGTCCCAGAAACTAAAGAAACTGTTGCCAGTGTGCAGCCACCTGATCTGCCAAAACGTGAAGTGAAACTCGAAACAAAGCCTGAGACGATTGCCAAAGAGGGGGAAGGGCAAAGAGTGCCCCAACGTTGCCCAGCAGAATCGACATCACTGCTGACCGACGTGAAATCTGCCTTGCAGATACCAGCAAAACCAAATTGTGTACCCCTTTGGCGCCCACCAGCACTTGCCAGCACGCCAAAGACCGAATCTGCATCATTTGCGCGGCGCACACCAGCACCTGCAGTAGCGCCACAGGCTGACTTCAAGCCTGAATCTGAAAGTGCACCGGCACTGTTCACGGATCATACGATACCAGGAGCAAGGCGATACAACCTGCAGCCTCGGAAGACAAAGTGATCCGCATTCTTTTTCTTTTGGTGTTTATGTCAACCTCTGGTTCAGCTCATGGACGGAGAAGGAACCAGGGGTGTGGAGGAGAGAAGCGTGAGAATTGTGCAAGTCGGACAATTCAAGACTCGCAGCTCCTTGGTGCGATCATAAAAGTACATGTGTCCGGAACCAGAGCGGACAAGCTGGGCGCACATGGTACTATGACAAGTGAGATAATTGATTAACAGTACATGTGTCCGGAACCAGAGCGGACAAGCTGGGCGCACATGATACTGAGGCGATAACTGATCAAAGGTCCTCTGAGCAGTATAAGAATGGACAAGTGATCTCGCCTAAAAACGAATAATCGAATCCAGGCTAAAAATAAAAAGGACAGGCAAAACTGAATTGTGAGAAATCCATTGAACTTATAGACACCAGAGCAAGCGCGACAAAGAGAGATATCCACAACGAACTGTGATAAGGAAGAAGAAGGACGACGAGAAACATGCCGGGACCGGTTCCAGCCTCCTCCTGCACCACCACCGCTGAGAATGAGTCAGTTATAAAGACTATGGGCCTCATTACACGGTAGGCGGTGAACAATGGCGCAATTAGCGCCATGGTTCATGCCGGTAAAATACCGGCACCGCCTTGGTGGAAAGGGGAATTACCGCCCCATTCCAAGGTTGGAGGGGCGGTAATTCCCCCTTCCACCATTGCCCTTCCCCATTCCCCATAGGGCATAATGGGAATGGGGAAGGTGTTGGTTACGGCACCGCAAATTGCGGTACCGTAATTAGCTCCCTGGGTCCCATTGCGGGTTGGTTTTTAACGCCTGCAAAAAGCAGGTGTTAAAATCCCCAACCCGCAAAGGGACCTCGTAGTAAGGCGGTAAGGATTTACCGGTACAGGTAAAATACCGGTACCGGTAAACCCTTACCGCCTACCGTGTAATGAGGCCCTATAAGTTTAAGAAAAACGCATGGTAAAACAAATTGTATGCTGACACTAACGATAATAATGTGCTTTATGAGCGTGGTAGCACCAATATCGACAGCCCTAATATTATGGTGGGTACAAACAATACACCCATTAGAAATGTTTTTACCAATAATTAATATATCCACTACTGAAAGCCCGGTTCAGGTGATCACTTATACCCTACCCCCAATGGAAGAAAAACACAGGGAAGGTTTTACGAATAACACCTTACTTCTGATAATGAACATGACACATGCAATCCTGAAGAAAACAAACTGCTGGGTATGTGCCCATTTACCACAGCATGCTGGGAAAGGAATAGGGTGGTATGTGCAGCCATTACCATTAAGTTCTGCATGTAGTGCATCTTTAGGTGCAATGTTCTATGGGAAGTGGAATAAGAGTAATACGGGTCAATTAGACAGAACCAACATGAATGAGTTTGAGGAGATAATAATGAAGCCTGTGGGTTGTTCCATTTTCCATAAAGCACAAGTAATAGCCCCAGAGCCCACGAGGAAAAGCACACGAAAGATAACACGACAAAATAGATGAGATAGATTGTCCCCGCCAGAAAAAACATCTGTAATGACGTTTCGTGTAAGAACAGAAGGGAACAAAGATGTGATTCCCCCATCTTACACAGTGAATTATAGCCCAAGAACGGTCCCTTTTTGCCTAAAAAAGAAAGGATCTTTTTCAGTCGGAACATATACTGGTTGTATGAATACAGTGGTACTAAAATGGGAAATAGAACCAGTATACGTAGGTGATCCAGTTTATTTTATATGTGGAGAGAAAGCATACCCTTGGTTGCCCAGAAACTGGTGAGGTACATGTTACCTCGGGCTATTGTTCCCAGGAGTATTCCTCTGGGAAACAGCAGCCATGGCCAAATTATCCAGAACTAGAGTCAAGAGGACTGACAAAGGTGTTTTAATAGCAACTGATGTAGCAAAATCATTCATTCCATTTTTAGGACAGATAGTGAACTCCTATAATATAAGGCAACTGTCCAGAATCCTAAAGAATACAATAAACACAACAACAGATATATTATTTAACATGACGTTGGAAGAAAGAGGAATCAGGTTAATGACGCTGCAAAATAGAATGGCTGTCGATGTAATCCTGGTTGATCGTGGGGGAATTTGCAAAATAGTGGGATCAGCATGTTGCGTTTATGTCGATGACTATTCCCCCACGATCTTTGAAGCAATAAAGAAAATGCACGTTCTAAGCTCTGAACTCCCCACGGGAGAAGGGAGCTGGGAAAAAGGATCTTGGTTTTGGGGAATACTACGATCTTGGGGATGGAAGCTGATCTCAATACTAGTAGTGGTGTTCGGAATATTCCTAACGTGTTGTTGTTGTGTACATTGTTTACCCATAGTTTGTGCAGAGGTAACAGATTCATCATCACTAGAGGAAGTTTCAATAAATAGATGAGACGTTTTGCATACGGCCAAAGGAAGGTTTGTCAGTCTAGAAATCTAATTTGAGACCGCAAACTCATTTTGGTGGCCGTGGGCCAACCGTCTCATGCACGATACGACAGAATATAGGTTTTCGAGTTTTCCAATGAACGGCCATTTTGATGTAACAAAATCGCCATTTTGTTTTCTAACCATTGCTCATTGCTTTCTGTTCCTATTGCTTTGCAGTATATTTTCCGCTTACACTGCTCGACTGTGGAACATTGTTGTCTGTATATGAAAAGGACAAGGCCACAGGGCCGAGAGGATAACAAGAGTTTCGCTGAAACACAAACGTAGGCAGTGCCAGGAAGAATGCCATGCTCCCTCCTTAATGTAGCCTTGAAGCAGAGCCGCAGGGCATTTAATCATTTCACAGCTGCCAGCCAGTCTTGTTATATGGTAGAATATGTTAGAATAATACCACTAAAGGCTTGAATTATGCTTTTCTACCGGCCCCCCTTTGCTGAGCCCGCTAAGAGCATGTTGGCTCCCAGGACACGAATAGCACCTGATAAATAGCAATGTCCGGAATGCAACTCCCCCCTGTAAGTAGTTTGCTTCCAAGAACAGAAGCGCTGTGTTCTATTCAATAACCAAAAGATGCCTACGTACGCACAAATTGCAAATTGTTACTAGAATAGATGTTTGAAGGTGTCATAGTGGTCGGAGATGTCCATCATCACACCAAGTTCAAAGAAACCCAGTGAAGAGGGGTGTTATACATGTCATAGCTGATTGTTTGATATGTATTTTGTATATATGTAACTGATGCACGTAATTCACTCTCTTGCGTCCCTCGAGGTCTAGAGATACACGTCGCAGGGTGTGAGACTGAGATGGCCAACTGAGACTTTTGCTTTGCAATAAAACCCTAGCTTTGGGAATACAACCTTGTGTCTGGCGTCTCTATCGTGTGTGGTGACCCGCCTTGTTTCCATAGATGTCAGGGTCCCCTAGTGGCCCCTTTCAGAGTATCATACGGTCAGAGGGGGGTGTCTCCACCCCCTATGTGAGCTGATTAAGGACATTGCCAGGTGGACGGTGATGCAGGAATATTACCCCTGCGGTAGACAGAAAAATGATGATAGAGGAAAAGGAGTGTCATGTGTCACAGTTCCCTTTACTAGAAAAAGGAGGAACGAGGCCACAATATATACCTTGGCCACACATGGATAGAGAAAACCTGAAAAATAAGCACCCAATGTTGACATCTGGAGCTGGAAAATGGATACATGAGTTAGAAAAAATGACGGGAGGAAACACGTAAGCTATAGGTGATATTTAGGGTCTTTTAATTGCCATAATTGGTGATAGAGCTGACGATGTGTGGACATGTGCAGGTTACCCTGGGGTGACTACAGTTAATACTGCGCATGATGGAGCGCCGTTTAACAATTGCAGAACCACAGTATAGAAAGCGCTTCGAGTGCTATACCCAGACACTTCTGATATGGGAGCTATAATGACACGCAAGATGAAGGAGGGAAATGATCTGTTGCTTTACATCCAGAATTTCCAAGATGCGTGGGTACTGGAAATGCTGGAATCTTCGGGGACACCTGTGTTTTACCATATATTATGCCAAGGACTGCCAGAACAGGTACAGAAGCAGCTCAAGAAATTGGTACGGATTGAGGCTAAGCCATGGTCTGAAATAAAGCTGATCATCGCGCACTATTGCAGATTGCTGCAAGAGAAGAATCGCAAAAAGGATGCTGCATGAAAAGGTGCAGAGTCTAAATTAGTGTAGAAACAATTATCAAAGTATGCCATTGAGGGGACAATGATAACTAACACTGATGGATCAAACATGCAGCAGGCCAATAGCCAAAGACAGTTTGATCAAAGTAATAACCAGTTTTACCCAAGAGGAAGAGGCTTTCGAGGAAGAGGATGGCGGAGTAATCAGGGAGGTTTTCAAAGTAATCAGGGAGGTTTTCAAAATATGCAAAGCGGAAACCAGGATATGCAAAATGGGCAAATAATCAGACCACCGCCAACATGTTGGACGTGTGGGATGACAGGGCATCTTGCACGCACGTGCAGAAGTCAAGGAATGGTGCAAAACGACCAATTCACAAGAGGAGGGATGGTGAATCAATCTGCGTTCTCACAGCAGGGTGGACATTGATTTGTACAGAATCACATGGTGCAGCAGCAAGAGCCAAGAGTACAGCAAAGCTTACAACCACAGCCAAAGGTGACACATTTTCCACAGGGACAGTCTCAACAGTCACCAATGGAACTGTTACAAACCACAGGCGAAGGACAGGTACTGAATTCTGGAATAGGAAATGACACAAGTGACGGGGGAAATCCATTCACTCAGAATGGGACAAGATTATATATGGACTAGGACAGCTCACTGGGAGACCTGATGTGTTCTTTCCTATCAGTGACACCGAACCCTCACGAGGAACCAAGGTTAGATGTCTTTATAGGGGATAAGGAATATTCTTTCTCAGTTGACACGGGTGCGACACGCTCGTGTATACGTGAAGGCAAGTTTTCCTTGTCTGGCAATGCCATAAATACTCAGGGCTTCACAGGAGCAACAAGTCATGTTACTTTTACAAAAGAACTTCCAGTTTCCATAAGAGAATGTGACATGAAAGTGCCACTGCTATATTCAAGGCAGACACCGGTGAATATATTGGCATGAGAGCTAATGACAAAATTAAACATGACAATCTCGTTCACAGAGAAGGGCATAGTATGTTCAACTCCAGGAATGCATTATTTGAACGTGTGCGAAATGATCAGAGCATACGCAGGACAAATGGCTATGAGAGATATTCCATTATGGAGTGTGTATATTAATGTCATGGCTACCAGGCCTTGCAGACAAAACAATGAGAACCCCAGATGAGTTTCTGTTCAGACCAAGAATACCTATGCATGAGGAAAAGGGATGAGTGTTTCCCTTAACAATACAAGCAGCCATAGTGCGAGGAGAGATGGCTTTGCTTGATGGCTGTGATGATGAAGGCAGACAATGGTGCGCAGTAATCGCCATTGGGGAAGGTTACAGATTGACTGATGTCACTGATGACGAACTATTTGAAGAGCAAATAGGTGAAGATGAGATGACAGTTGAGGTCAATCTCATTTATTGGGTGAAAATGTTCAAAAGAGAGGTGCCTCAGAGAATGATACTGTCACAAAAACGTCCTGAATATTTTGATGACGACATGGCAAAGATGCATGTCTCAGTATGGACTACAGGCCCTTATGACGTGGGCTTACTGAAAGTAGTCTGAGAAGTGAAGATTAAATTGAAACCAGGGGCAATATTACCAAAAGCACGACAGTATCCCATGTCCAGGGAGGCAGATGAAGGGATTTTCAAGACAATTTGTGCCATGATGGAGCAGGGCATCTTGGTGACGTCAGAGTCGTCATGCAATACTTCAGCTTATCCGATTAAAAAATCAAAGGGAGGGTCTTGGCGTTTAATACAAGATATTCGCCCGATAAACCAGATAGTCGAGGCTGAGTTCCCTCTAGTCCCGAACCCGTCCATGAACCTATGTAATATACCCATTGAAGCGAGGTATTTCACTGTGATTGACTTGAAAAATGCATTTTTCTCAATCCCATTACACAAGACTCACTAGATTTGACATCATTTACATTCAGAAAAATTCACCTGAAAAGTACAAGGTTACCTCAAGGATATTGTTAGTCTCCTTCAATTTTCAATAGAGTTCTGCAGGTGGACTTAAGCAATATTGCATTAGAGAGTGTTGTCGTGCAATACGTAGATGGCATTCTAATTTGCAGCACAACAGAGGAAAAGTGCAGACACAATTCTATTCAGCTATTAACTATACTGGCTGGCTGAGAAAGGATATAACGTTGACAAAGTGAAGTTACAGTATTGTCAACAAGAAGTGCTGTACATAGCCCAGCTGATCTCACATTAAGGGAAAAGGGTTGCCCTTGAAAGAGCTGAAGCCATTTCAAAAACAGCCAAGCCACACACGATAAAACAAATGAAGAGTTTTCTATGATTATCTAATTATGTCAGGGCATGGGTCTTTGACTACAGCTCTTATACCAGGCCCTTGTTACAAGCCTTAAAGAAAGCACAGGCAACGAAAGAAAACATTGTGTGGACCGAGACCATGGAAGGAGGGTTTGATGAACTAAAAAAGGCCATTTGCATGGCACCAGTCTTAGGGATCTTCAATTGTGCCATGGAATTTTACCTGTTTTCACACACGACTGGCAGTGTTATGACAGCATTACTCACACAGAAAACCACGCTGGGGTACAAGCCCCTTGCATTCTACAGTGGGAATTTAGACCCAGTAATGAGGGGTCACTTCCCGTCCGAACAAAGTTTGGCTGCCGCAGCGTTCGCCATAGAGAAGGCTACAACCATTGTGATGGGATGCCCAATGACGTTATTAGTTGAGCATGCATTATTTGCCATTTTAGAGAAACCAAAAGGCACATTGACATCTCAGAGAGCTTCTGCTTGTGAAGTGGTCATATCAAATCCAACGATTAAAATAGTTTGATGCAAAATAGTGAACCCAGCTATTTTTATAGCAGAGCCAGTCACTGAAGGAGAGCCAATATATGATTGCATGAACTATGAAGAATTTTATGATGAGATTCCCAGAGTGAAAGAAAATGCATTGGCTAAAGGAGAAATCGTCTTCGTTGATGGTTCTTCGAGGATCGGTCAAAATGATGGACAGAGATATACAGGTGCCACTGTGGTGAAGCACCACGCAAATGGGGAATTTTGACTACTCATTAGTGCATGATTACCCTCACATTATTCAGCACAAGCTGCAGAATTATTGGTGTTGATACTCACACTCGAGAATCAAGCAGACCAGGACGTACCGGTGTACACTGACTCCGCCTATGTGATGTCGACAGTGCACGCAGGCCTAGCGTGCTGGAAAAGGAGGGGCTACCTCTGAGCGGATGGCATGCCAGTGCAGCACGCAGCCTTATTGGACAGACTCTTTAAGGCACTACAACTCCCAGTGGGCATAGCAGTCATGAAATGCGCAGCCCACACAAAAGGGACACATTTGATCTCACGTGCAAATCAAGCAGCAGACACTGAAGCCAAACGTGTGACAACCAAAGATGAAATAATAATGAATGTGGAAATACTTGATGTGCATGAGAGAATGATTGCTGCACGAAGTGAGCCGGAAGGCTATAGCAATATGGCAAAAACTCAGTTAATGGAGCTCCAAGGAGAAGCACCACAGGAAGAGAAGAACCTATGGAAGCAATGAGGGTGTTCTTTAAACCCCTCTGAGAGCTTGTGGTAAACCGGTGATGCCTATAGCCTTATTGAAAATAGCACTGGAACAGTTACACTATCCAGCGTACATGACAAAGGAGA
Source organism: Ambystoma mexicanum (assembly GCF_040938575.1). Classification (NCBI taxonomy): domain Eukaryota; kingdom Metazoa; phylum Chordata; class Amphibia; order Caudata; family Ambystomatidae; genus Ambystoma; species Ambystoma mexicanum. Next base: position 1,531,448,715 of record NC_090932.1, read on the forward strand.
ATTTAGCAGCAACAATTGCCGAAGACTGGTTCATACCGAACTTGGTTGCATTTTTTATGGTAAACTGTATAATCTGTCAATAGTTCACGGCTGGGCATACACTACGTGTGATTAGAGGAGTTATCCCAAGGCCTAATGTGCCTTTTCAGCACATGCATATCGATTATGTCGATATGATTCAAGTATGTAACGAGTACAGGTATCTAATTGTGTTGTGTCCATTCTCTAGATGGATAGAAGCAGGTCCATGTACACACCCAGACTCTACCTGTGCGGCAAAATTCCTGGTGAAGGAGGTGTTTCCCAGATGGGGAGTGTGTGAAGTCATGAGGTCAGACAATGGTCCTCATTTTGTTAATGCAGTATTTGAACAGATTAGCTTGTTGCTTGGTATAAAGCACAAGTTTTCTTTGGTGTATCATCCTCAAGGGAATGGGATATGCGAGAAGCTCAATGGCTTGTTAAAGGAAAGGATAGCCAAGTTGAAGCTTACTCAGAAGAAGGGATGGCTGCACTGTCTTCCACTGGCACTGTATGCACTCAGAAACCAGCTTTGTTCTGACCACCATCTCACACCGCACGAAATTGTGACAGGCAGAAGGATCCAAATGCCATTAACACCTCAAAATAGAGCTAGATGTGATGCTCTGCCGACAGGAGAAGTGTTAGGATTGGAAATGCAAAACTACTTGAATTGCATGACATCTTGTTTTACTGTAATTTCAGGACAGCTGCAGCGACGACAAGAAGGGTGTAGGGCAGTAGAGAAAACAGAAGGAGATGCTGCAACAGACAAAGTTCCAGAATTACTATTATATTTTGTTGGTTAATTGAAGACTTTCCAGAACTTGTGGGGAGACATACCAATGTCGACGTCCTCACTTTAATCAGAGACCCAGTGAACACTACACATCTGAATATGCTCCTGCAACGTATGGTAATGCAGGTGGAACCTTCTAGTCAGCATCAGAATCACACGGGAAGAGTGTAAACTTTCCTTCGAGGGACAGATAGTGAAGGTGTTGCCAAGGACTTCACTTTTGCTTATGATGACAAGAAACCAACATGTCATCTGGAGAGAAACAGATTAGAGGCATAGACTGAGAATTGGTTTACATGGAACATGCAAATTAAGACTTACTGAACTTATTGCCTCATTTGGTGCTCTCGTTAATAGAAAAATAACTGTTCCCAGAGACAGTCTATTATTCAGACAAAGAGGATAATCAGTCAAGCACTCGTGACATGCAAGCATAGGCAGCAGAATCCAGATAAAGTGGCAATGCTTAGCATGTATTAAAGAATTCATTTGGCTTCCTTAGATGATCGAGATGGGAAACCAGAACAGCAACATTGTCCTCCCTCATGAGGAAAGACACTCATATTGGCCCAGGCACAAATGCTGCAAATTGAGGTAAAAATGTATGATTTACACATGCATTGTGTTCATTATCATATTACTGTCATTGACGATTATAACTGCGTTTTTCATTGGTGCACAAAGCGTTCAGATTCCTGTGCACCCATTTAATGATGTACGCATGAAACCTACAAAGGTGCCCAGACCTTACATAGTCATTCCAGTTCCTAGAAAGAATGATAGAGTGACTGAGCTTGAGATGGATGTGATAAACTATGACACACACATGACACTTGAGGTAACAAATTAATTGAAAGCCGGAGACAGGGTCGGCAAAGTAAACCCGAGAAGGGGTTGATGAAAGAAACACGTATACAAATAATGAGTACACACACACCTGGTCTAGTGTCTATGACTGCAGAATCACATTCTAGAAAATGGGGAGAGTTTGGAGAGAGCTCAACAAGAAGCTTTTTTCCAAAGGGTGTTATAAGACACATGAAAAAGGAACTGTTAAAGAGACAAAAGACTCTAAAGAATGAACAAACAGAGACAGCACTGATGAGCACACTTGATCCAGTGATGAAAGGGTCAAGCTTAGGTCCTGTAATACAATCAAGTGCTGAGATAATTGCAGAATCAATATGGACGTTCATAAACAGAGCCAAAAAGAGACAGGAAGACAAGGAAAGACTTACCGGACTTCCTCCTACTCAAATGATACAGATAAAAATGCCAGGATCATTGATGGAGATACCTGAGAATCCACCAGCAAGAAGAAGCTATAAGGATGTGTTCAAAGATGTGGTTTTAGCAAACTACGGAAAGACCTTAAGAATTAGAAGAAGCATACAAGAAGACAATAATGAATTGAACGATTACCTGGACAGCACAGCACACTTGGGAAACAACATATGGTACCCATCATATGAAGGAAGTTGGAAGATGAACTTCAGAGGAGGAATACTTTGTTTGTGCACTCCTACCATACAGCATGGGGAAGTCAAAAATCTTCGTAGCTGTTGAAATAGATGTCAAGACAGCGCACTGCCTATCACATTTAGCAATGTGCACGCCCAGAAGCCAGTTCATGGGAAGTGATGCTTCTCTCAAATGGGCAACTGAAGCAACTGACCCAGATGAAGATGATTATGTCCAAGACGAGAAACAATGGCAAAACAAAGAACATTGTGATCAGATATGAGGAGCCTGGAGTTAAAGGAGCAGAGATCAGAAGAGAAAAACAAAAAACTGAACGTCAGAGGAAAATCTACAAAAGAAGCTCGAAGATGGAAGGTCAGAGGTCAGATGCAAATTTGGGGAAGGATGGGAGAAAGTAGTAGTGATCTGCAGAGCATGGATTATCATTGAATACTATAAAGAAACAATTGTAAATGCACAGATGATATGCAAATCATTATGGCCGAGACTTGCAAGACTGCTAACATGGGTTGAAGACAGAGTAGGAGCCCTACAGATAGTGCCATTGGAGAATTCCAAACTGTGCATCAGAAACAATGGTACGAGAAAAATGGGAGAAAATCAGAACTGTGAACGAATCTTCGATGCTACAGGAATGATGCATCGAACAGCAGTGATCATGGATCATTATTGGGCGTGTGGATCCAATGCATACATCAGATTACCGAGGGATTGGGGAGGTATATGTACATTGGTAAATGTCAATGTTCCAGCATTGTTGATTCCCCAAGAGACCTGAATATTGACAGTTTCCCAAAAGCAGATGCTCATCTGAGAAAGAAGAGATCTGTGGAACTGACAAACAGGATGAAGAGAGAAAACTACTTCTCTGCCAAATCGATAGAAGCCTTTGATACAATCCCATATGAACATAGGTTGTTCAGTTTAACCTCATCAGTGTTCACAACAATCCTGATGCCAAGAATTCAGGTTGGAGCAAATACTAAATGGTTGCAGATAACCAGATGGGAGTTACTGCAGACCATCAACGCAACCATAAAGGGATTTAATGCAATTAAGGAAGAGTTAAGAGCGATTCGGATAATGACGCTCCAGAACAGATATGTTCTAGATATGATCACAGCTATGGATGGAGGTGTTTGTGCAAAAAATCAGAGAATCATGTTGCACATTTATACCGTCACACGATGACGAAAATGGAACCTTAACAGAAGCTATAGGTATGCTGACACAGCTACAGAATCAGATGGTAGGTGAAGTTGATGAAGTTGACAATGACCGTTGGGTTGGATCACTGTTTTCATGGGTTCCAAAATGGATGGCAGATACATTTAAGTTCCTAGGAGCCCTGTTGGTGATGATATTGCTTGGATTCGGTATTATCAAACGAATAATCTCTAAGTACCAGAAAACTGCAAAAAAGCCCATAGGGATGAAAATCATGATTGATGTCGAGTCAGGATGGAAGTCCCAAGGACCTGTCTGATGAAGAAACAAGAGACTTTATGAAGACCAGCATTTATGCACCAGAAGGAACAACGTTTCGGTACCCAAGGAAACATAGAAAATATGTGGGAAAAATGATCTATTGCAATCCAAGTGGAGAATGTCAACTCATGACATGGAACAAAGATGAGCACGTAAGAACAGCAGGGTGCCTGAAAGGAGTCATAAAGATATGGACCCCAAAGAAGCATTTCTTCAGACCTAGATGTCTAGATCCCGAGGATGAAATAAAAGTGAATACAAAAAAAGAAGTGAGAGTGGTCAATGAATCGCCCAGAGGGGGAAGTGAGGAGGAAGTGCCAAGCACCGTCCACACTCCAGCCATCCACTTGGAAGTGCCAGGTACATTCACGCCAAAATATGTGACGTATGATGAACAGATAAACCAGCAGAGAGCCGCAGCTGGGCTCTGCCCAGTGCCTATAAGAGTAACAGAACCCATTGAAGTACCGACACCTAAGCAAACCTGGACAGTAAGGTACACATTGAGAAAACCATATCTACAGGCAAGACAAAATGATGTTTGTCAGAATGGAATACCCGAAGAAGCCAAGAAGATAATAAAGGAAGATGAATGGTGACGTCATAAGAAATCAGACTGACGCATATATAGAAGATATAATGACCTAAAAATACTGACAAAGAGACGAAATACCATGGATAAGTGACATCTTGAGCCTAAGGTGAAGCAGTTGATGTCAAGACACAGAAACGTATGCCATATGCATGATGAAGATATTCAGTTAGTTTAAACGTGTACAGATGCAAGAAGCAAAGAAATCGTTAAGCTTGCTTATGCTTAGTAGCAAATAGATTGCGGCAAGCGGCAAAATATACATATATATATACCTCAAAAGCACTTTATAGATGAGTGTAAATCCACTATGCACATAAGCAGAATTGAACGAAGGTTATGAAAGGTCTCAAGAGGATAGTGCTGCAGAAAACAAATCGAGAATTAAAACAGAAAGAAACCCAGCTGAAGGTAACCATGCCAAGAAGCCAAGGTTGTATCGGGCTAGAAGAGGCCAACAGTGGATCCAATTAAAGAGAAAAATAACAGAGTATCCTGTTCAGAAAGGTCAAGAAAAGCCACAGATGGTAGAAGACTGGCAGAATTAAATCAAATACACGAAAATACATGAAGAAGAGGCCGATTTCACAGTGTCCGAATCACGTGACCAAGCAGGCAGGAAGGGATGAGACTTTCACACCTACGCATGGATCCCTGCTATACCCATACTCCTTAAACTTTCTCAGACCAAGAAGTAGACTTGAGGCCAAACTACAAAGAAGTAATTGACACATGACCACTGAGGTGATAATTGATTGTAAGATAATTGGAGGGAATCTGGGGTGCAGACAAACTCCCTGCACCTGGCTTGTTGTTGTGCATGCTGCTAGATGTAAGTGGAAAAGTATGAGTGGAGTTAATGCCAACCCAATCATAGAGGACCGTGTAATCTAGGGTCCTATAGTGAATAGAACCAATGAGACGTTGTACTTTTAGTGATGTTTATAGTGGCCATTTTGAAGGAAGGGCTTATTTGCCCCACCTGACATTGATTATCCAATCCCCTCTCCCCGTCTCCCTGTTACCACATACAGTTATAGTACCTATGTTAAAGTTACCTTCCTATAACCAATCACGTTGCATGTTAGGTTTTTAAGATTGCACATCAGCGATGCCGTGTTTTTGATATAAATACTGTGTTTTTTCGGAAATTAAGTGGAGTTGAAGCGAGAAGGCAGATCGAGCGGTTGCTGATGTTCATTGTACTCCCCCTTTTTTGTACTTGTCATTAAACAGACTCCCTTTGCCAAGCTATTGAGTTGTCATAGTTATTTGATGCAAGAGTATGAATCTGCATCCCCAGCTATCTCGTGGGTGCTGCTACTCATCTTAAAGGGCTGTTTGCAGACCCCCAGTTAAATGGGCTGGCTGGGGTCCATCCAGTTCAAAGTTTTAGTGTAAAACTTCACAAAACAAGGAAACCAGTACCCTGCACACAGGGCAATAAGGACAGACATAATTCCACTGAAAACAGTACCCTTTATTATGGGGCACAGCAGTACCCCGACCACACGGTGCAAGTCAGCAGTACCCGGCACACCGGGCACAGCACAGGAGAATTATGGCACCTAAAAGAAAGCCACAGAAAACGAAAGCTCAACTACTACGGACTGCAGAGGAGGCAGCAGAACATTATGGCTGGCAATGGGTCAGGGAGAACCTGTATGGAGAACAAACAGCACAGACGAACCGTGGGAACCAACCCGACAGGGCGAGCACTGAAGAGACGGGACATTCCAGTCCAAAGTTTGAAGCTGGGCTGCAGACCAGGAAACTCCACAAACTGAATCCAACCAACGCCGAAGAACCGGGGGAAGCTATTAAGCAGGGCGAACCCTGCAAAAGCTGGTAAGCGCGGCAAAGGGGCGGAGACAAATTTCTAACGGCAACGCTTAGATAACAATTCCAAACATTGTAGCAACGCTTCGGATCCCCGGGCAGGGTTCCTAAGCAACATGCTGACAGACACCGAAAAAGCACGTTTGGAAGCAGGACGACGCAGAGCGTTCCAAACAACACTTGCAAAAGCGCATTACAAACATGGTCCAAGCCTAAAAACAACATATAAACACTGCAAATGTACAATTCTGAGGCGGAAACGGTAGAACATTTTTTTTTTGCACGATTAAGTCGTACTAAAGATGTGGTGCAATGACCCTGCAGAGCAAGCAGGAGAAAACAAAGGAAGAGCCCGCAGCTCACACTTTGGAGCTGGTGCACTGCACCAGGGTGGTAAACCTCCGACAAGGTATCAGACAACGGGTTTGCGGAAACGAATAGCATCAAAAAAAAAAGTACATTGGAAGCAAGACGATGCAGAGCTGTTTGATAATCAGTGAAAACATGCATGACAAATTTTTCCAAGCAACGTTTAAAATGCCAGGGCGCTTTTATTGACATAAAAACATCCCAAAACCATGCAGTTTCATAAACCAACAAAACAAAGTGCCCAAAAATAGAACCCATACAGAAACCAGTACCCCGAACACGGGTGACAAGGAAAAACTGAGTTTTATCAACCAAGACGATTCAAAAGCATGAGTCAATTTTTCTCACACACAATTAGTACCCTTGACACTTTTTCTCCTTTGCTATTTTATGTGTACAGAACAATCAAGTATCAAATATTCAGTATAAACATCACAAGCTGCAAACCAATGGCAAAACACGTGTGTGACATTTTCTTAAACCTAAAAATCAGTACCCTGCACGGGGCATAATTGAGAGATGGATCAGACCAGCAAGATGCTGGAGGTTGCGGTAGCATTTTGTGGTTAAAATTATTATTGTGGAAGCAACAAAAAGAAGGGGCTGGTCGACCATTAAGGGCAGCAAAAGCACAAGCCAAGGCGCACCAGTCACCTGCCACAGCAGCACGTTGTCATGCGGGCAAGAAGATAACCTGCAGCAATAATGAGCACAAAGCAGCTACAATAACCGCAGAAAGAAGTTAAGCACGTTGAAATGCTTCTCCAATTATGTAAGTGAAGCAGAAGCACACATTTATATCAGCCAGTCAACTGAGATGGCTAATAAAGGGAGAAACCCACTGCACAGCTATCCGAACGGATCATGGCAAACTATTTCTGTGTACGCAGAATAAACAACGGAGCCCTGAAAACGGGGTTCGAATCCCACAACATAAGGAGAACCCGTACATGGGGGACCCATGTTGCGGCATCACTCCATAAGGAGTGCAACAGAATTAGGTTGCAAGCCAGAATGGGGCGACACCTATCCGGCAAAGTTGCCCAGAATCAGACGGAACATGGCAGCTAACGGTAAGGAGCCATGAGAAGAAGGGGAGACGGCGCGGAAACAACCAAAGGACAAGGTAAGCAAGAGGACATTCAGCGGGGAAATAGAAGGCACATGATGTGCAAAATGCCATTGTCGCCATAACCAGCCAGGGGCCCCAAAAATCACACACTCAGGCAGACAAAAACCAGATCAGAAACAAATAACTAGATTAGATTTGACATATGATTTGTCAGGTAGCACAGCGAGCAGAGCATTCGTTTTTTGAGCCAATCAAGGAAGACAAAGAAGCACGGGTTCCTGTCAGCTGATAAAAACAGAGTCCCAGATACAAGCGTATCCAGTTGACGGGGTAAGAAGGAGCATCAACACAAGAAAGCAGGACAAACGCAAGACTGGGGCCAGAATAAAAGCCCAGGCTCGCCACAACGGGCAGCCAAAGTATCAGGAAGGGCGAGATATCTCTAAACGCAGACACCATCCCGCCAAACTGTACAGAACAGAAAAGAGGGGGAAAACAAAAGGGGTGAAGGAACACTAAAAAGAATAAGGAGTAACTTTAAGCACAAAGATGGCCTATCAACCTACTGCACTCACTGCGCCATGCAGATTTAAAACACACACTCGTGAAGGAGAAAGATCACAAGTCATGCAAGTAGTACATAGGATGCTAGAGAATAGGCCGACACATCCCACAAGGCAGCAAAAATACTCGGAGGAAATACGAGTAAGAAATAAAGCAAACAAGAGGCCAACGACCAGAAAGCAGCAAATAGCATGATAACCGAAAACGGGTTGAAATATGAGTAATCCTGGAAACTAGGGTTAGCACAGGGGGGCTCCCAAAAGAACAGGTGTAAACTCTAGCATAACGCAGGTAGCAAAGTAATAAAGCTAAGCCTGCCCCGCAGCGAATACAGGGTTAAAAAAAACTACAGGCACAGCTGATGGGCCAAAAGGCCCCTCAGGGCGGGACTATATGTAAGTACTGCAGCAAGCAGATGAAATAGAAGGGGGCTCAGAACCAGTACGACCAGAAGCAGAGCATTATGGCTGGCAATGAGCAGGAAGCACCCTACCCAAGAGGTAGACAAGGTTTCATTTTTCTTAAACATGCTGGAGTTATTGGTTTTAATAAAAAGAAACAAGCTAGGCAGCCATGCAAGGCGAATTATGAGGCCAACACATGAAGTAGGGCCACACAAAGAGCAGGCAAATTGCAGGGGTATGTTTACAGCATTAAAATGCTCCCTGTTAGGGATAAGACCAGGTAATGACAAAACCCTCACAGGGTCCAGTACCAGGCACGGTCAAGGGGCAAGTCCCAACTAGAATGGACAAGTCAGCTAGGGGAAGAGATGAGGAGCAACTTTTGGGGCAACCTGGACAGCCGGTAACCCATGCAGGTCGTGGCGGCACAGCCAGATGGGGTAACCTTGGGACCCGATGCCCAAACGTACAGCATATTATGGTTACTGTAATTATGATTATGTTTTGTTATGACCAAAATTGTGCAATAAAATCTCACAGCCTTTTATTGCCAACACTCACCCAATGCTCTTGTGTACTGCCTGGGGGATAAGGGTGTTGGTTTCTCACTCCCAGGTTATGTTATCAGTCTGCCTGGATATGGGTCCAGTGGTTATGGGCAACGCTGCCAGGCACCAAAGCGAGGCCAGGTAACATGTTCCCCATGGCAGCCAGGCTGGGGAGAGGGGCGAGCAGCAGCCCAACAAACGAGGCCGCGTCTCCATCCCCCACCACTGCCGCAAGACGACATGCAGTCACTGGCCGGGATGACAAGAAGGAAGGGCGAGGTGTGAAACAACACCTCACCATTCCTTCAAAAACATGTGCTAAACGCCCAGGATGCGCGGGAAGCAGGGAGGCAGGGCCACAACAAAGAGAAGCACCCCCGTGTGCTAAGACAGTCAGCACCTGCCGGCCTGGGGGCTGGCACCACAGCCCCCGCACATGACACAACAAGGACCCAGGGCCGGCACCTGGGTCCAATATAAGGAGCTGCATTTCTGCAGTAAAACACAAATCAGGTTGGGACCCTGCATGGGGACCCAAACGAGTGCACTACAAACGCAGAGTCTCGTCCTTTTTATTTTCCGCAAGAACCTTCCCACCCTAGAAAAAGGGAGAGAACAAGGAGAAGAGAAGACAGGACACCATACGGTGACCACACATAAGTCGTGGGACAAGGAAGGCGGCAAGTGCCAGAGAGGGTACCTCGGGACCCGATGCCAAAAGCATATTATGGTTACTGTAATTGTGATTATGTTTTGTTATGACTATAATTGTGCAATAAAATCTCACTGCCTTTTATTGCCAACACTCACCCAATGCTCTCGTGTACTACTTGGGGGAAAAGGATATTGGTTTCTCACTCCCAGGTTATGTTATCAGTCTGCCTGCATATGGGTCCACCAGTTACGAGCAAACCGAAGGCTGAAGAGCAGATGCTCTGAAAGGTCCTGGGTTACGATTTGAGGCCACACCGGTCAGCGCAGTGCTGAAGGTTTGGGACCGCCCCTGCTAGCTACGCCAACAGATGCTTGTGGATCGGGCAGTGAGGGACGCCAGAGTGCTGAAAAGGGAGCATCAACAGGGGGTCTGTAATCTATTTCTTTGCAATGGGGCCCAGGGAGCGAAAGAGGCTGCAAAGTGCAATCAGAAGTGCTTGGCAGAGAGGCTGCGGTGACATGGGGGCCTGCTGATCTCTGTCCCTGCGCCGAAGCTCGGGGAGCGGAGTAAGCTCAGAAGTGTGAGCAAAACCACCACGCTCTTCAGAGAGGGCACGCTTACATGGGGTCCTGCTGCTGGGTCTGATTACCACCACTGAGGTGCAGGGAGCTGAAGCAGCTCTGTAGTGGGAGCTAGGGCGCAGATGGCACAAGCAGAAGCAGAAGTGCTGGAGATTGCTGAGCAAGAAGAGAAATAGAGCCAACTTCACACATGGGCAAAGGAAGCAGAGGATGAGTTTGGCCTTGACTGGGTCTGGAAGAGACTGCTTTGGGATGCTGAAGGATCTGAAGGAAGAAAATCCCCCTGCTTGGTTTGAGGCGATAACAGCAAGGATTCTGACATTTCTGAGGAAGGGGATGTGCTCCAGGGGAACAAGAGGAGGTGTACTGAGAGGAACTGGAAGGAGGAACAAAGGAAAGGAAAATACATTGCAGGAAGAGTAGAGTATGACCAACCCTTGTGTGGGGTGGCCAGAGGGGCAGCCTGCTATGTAGGCTGTACTTCTAGCGCCCCCTCTGTGGGTCAGTCAGCCTCTTAGCGGGGCGATCCCCCATTGACCACCCACCCATCTTGTGGACACAGCATGTCAAATATTATCTCACGTAATAACCACAGACACCATTGTAAAGTATTTGGAAACACAAGGTCACAGTTTATTTGGAGCAACATAAAATGGGACGGTCGCAGCCACATACTAAAGTAATATACATTTCCAGGGTGACCCCTATCATTCCCTGTCTGCACTGGGACTGGGGCAAAAGCGGACATACGCTTCTGGTTCTGACTGCCAGTCAGTAACATTCTCAGGACCACTGACATCAGATGCTGTAGCCTCAACTGCCCTGGAGGGGAGTCAGTGCCCGTCACTTGGATTTGGTTACATCCAGATGCTAAAATGGTTTTGTTCTTCAATGGTTTGTGTTTATGTGTTTGTTATGTTTTGTCTTTGTGGATTGTTAGTTACTAGGGACCCTCATCTAGATGCTGTGGTGGATTGGGTTCTTGTATTATTAGATATATGTATCGGTACTAGGTTCAGTACTATCTTGTTCAACCTATGCTGGAGACCGGTGCAATGCTATTTTTGATTAGGTTACTGTAGGAGGATGGGTTCACTATCGGTGTTGACTTGGAATGTCAAGGGTTTGAATTGCCCGCTCAAACGTAAGAAAGTTATGGCGAGATTGTGGAGAGCAAAAGCAGATGTTGTGTTCTTGCAGGAGACTCATCTGGTGAATGAGGATATTCATCTGTTACTTAATTCGAGGTTTCGTAAGCAGTTTTCTAATAGTTATTTGGCTAAATCGAGAGGGGTCAGCATCCTATTTAGGAGGGGATTACAATTCACTGTAGATAAGGTGGTGATGGACGGAGAGGGTCGGATGGTTTTTGTTGATATCCAGTGTTATGGTAGGAGAATCATGTTAGGGTGTAAATATGGACCATGTTCACTGAGTAAGTGCTTCTTTGAGGATATTTCTGTAACTCACCGATAGCGGAACAGGCCTGGGTGTTGCTCAACCTCAATGCACGGATGTGAGGGAGCTGCTCCGGATAATAGTTCAGCCCAAGCTGTGGTGTTTTTCCCAAAAGGGAATACAGCCAGAACCAGGCCACCTCAACTTGAGGAACTCTTTTTAGCAATATACCCTTCTGCTGTGTAGGATGACAGACAGAATAGTGGTTTACTCAAAAGAGCGGAGATACCCACACCGCTACGCCAAGACTGTAAGGAAAAAACAACAACAGGTTAGTCAGATGAAAAGGAACTACCTTCAGAACAATTGGGGGTTGAATGTTAATCTACCTGTATCCCCCTAAACAGAAACTTGGGATTCAATAGGAATGGATCTCTACCAAATAGCCAACAACTGGAAAAGGAGACAAAAACAAGAAGAAACCAGTTAACCCCTTAGGTGATAGCATAATGCCTAAATAGGTACCCTATTGAGTTCTTACCCTTGGTGAGGCAGGAAGGGCAAAGTGGTTGTGAAACAACGACAGGAGAAAATAACAAATAGGAAGGTTAGTAGCGGGAAGTACCCTGGACGACAAGCGGAACACAAACTAGAGCCGGGATGGTGCACTAACAGGATAGCGTCCACAGTGCACAAGGGTTCCAAGGCGCACAGTTCCACACAGAAAGAGTCACTACTAGGTGATGATATCAAAAAGGTCCACTAGGAAGCAGGTGGATTGATTTCAAGAAGAGTGTCAAGAACAAAGGCAATCCACCCTTTGGTTTGCTAAGCGGTAGTATGAATGTATTGCAGGGGTAATACAGCGTTGACAAAACAGGATTGAGATCTCACCTTGAGGCTGACAGGGCTGTGTCATGAATTCCAGGAGAGAAGTATTGGAGGTGATATTAGGTTGCTTGTTGCCGCTGGAGGTGAGAATGAATGAAGCGTACTGATGCTCCGAGCTGAATTTTAACTGTGGAAGAGGCAGCATGCAAAAAAGGAAAGTCCAGAACACTGCAGAAGGCAGGGAAGACTTTAAGGAGGAATTACCTCCAAAAGACCGGTACGGAAACCGGAACCAGTTCGACAAATCCAAAGGAGTAGACAAGCAGCAAGGTCGGGTCGAGGTCCGAAGTCTGGTAACTGGAATCAAGGTTTGTATTTAGAAAAAGTGAGGAACGCTAATTAGAAGCAGCGTTCTGATGTGCGGTTGGCGTTTATGAATGCCTTGCTGGAGGGGCGTGGCCTCGGTGTGTCGCCGTCAGCTGATTTACACGTGACTCGGCGCCGAGGTGAGTGTCAGGAATAAGGGCTGGTGCTGCCGGGGAGTAACTAAGTTTGCTTGTTAAAGCATTGGTAAAGAGAACTACATTTCCCAGCATTCCGGGGAGGACCTGTAGTTCAGCGCAAGTTGCCGGGCGTTGCCAGCTGCAAGTAATAAAGGGCAGCATAAAGCCAACACGCTCGCAGCCGCAGGTGTGGCTTATTTTGTGTTCCTGGATGGGTGCGGTCGGAGCGAGACGTGAGCGAAGCTTTCCTTACAGCCCGTAAGACTTTGGAGCAAGACGAAGCTGGCGGACTGGCTGGCAGTTGTTACAGCGTTTTCAACAGACTCCGAGTGGTCCTGTGGGGCCGCTTGGAGCTCATATAAGTAATGGGTACATTACGCTGGTAAATACTGGGAGCAGGAGGAATGCGGGCGGGCTGGCTGACATTGGTTACGGCATTTTCTTCAGACTCCGAGTGGTCCCGTGGGGCCGCTCGGAGCTCAGATAAGTACTGGGCACATTACGAGTTTACAGCAAAGTGTGTGTTTTCAGTAAATCCTTGTTAAGAACTTCGATGCTTAATACTCGTGTGTTTAAAGGCACACGGCAGAGTGCGGACCATGTTTAGGGTTGCTAAATCAGCAACATACAGTGCAGGACATTCAGGGTTAGGGGCTGTTTAGGCACAACAGTGATCTGTGTCCCTGTCTGGGCATGTACATTATGGTTATATATGTTCAGTGTTGCTTCAGCTTGCCCAACGGGCCATGTGTCATGTATTTCATGTATGGAATCTAATTCCATTGTTGGTGTTCATCTATGCTTGCTATATGTTTATCTTGTTACATGTTCACACGTATTAAGGTGTGTTTATACGATTTAGAGGTAGGCTGGAGGCAAGATTAATAGCGCATACCTTTGTGTTTGGTTTAGTAAAAGAACTAGATAAGGAGGTTTTTTCCCTGTGCTTCCCCTTTCCTATCCACCTTAGGAGTTCCCTAACCCTCTATCCGGTGTTCCTACATCCCTACCCTATCCACAACCTCTTCCTAACTCCTCTTTCCCCCATTGGCTGCCACGTGGTGTCCTGTGTCTATAATCAGGTGCCTGTGCCAACCACGGGTGGAGGGTCGAATTCATTCGGCTTCTGTGGTTCGGGGGAGAGTGTCGATTCCTCTCCTCCATTATTGTGTGCATACTGACAGTGAGAGAGGCGAGCCCCGCGTCTCCACAGCAACCTCCAACGTTGGAGGAATGGAGAAGCAAACTGCCTTAATGTATTTAAACGGGCCGTGCGCCCACAGCACAGGGCCCGAAATGTTACAGTATCCGCCCCAAAGGCCAGGGCAACCCACTGGCAACATGAAAGGATTGCAGTAAATCTGGCGAATGAATATGATCCAAAGGTTCCCAGGTCGGTCTTCAGGCCCATAACCCTTCCAATCCACCAAATAGAACGGTTTGCCCCGGGACAGCCGGACATCAAGAATAGCGGAAACCTCGAATTCCTCCTCTCCATCAACCAAGATTGGGTCCGCTGTCTATGCAACAGCCGGGTACTAGCATGGTAAGGCTTCAACAGTGAAACATGAAAAACCGGGTGTATCCGCCAAGAGGGGGGCAGAGATAGGCGGACCGCCACCGGATTGATCACAGAAGCAACAAGGTAAGGACCCACAAACCTACGCATTGATAGTTTCTTTCCAGGAATTTTCAAATTCCGAGTGGATAACCAAACCTTCATACCGGCAAGTAAGTAGGGGCCGAAGATCCACGGGCATCAACGTATTTCTTAGCCCTGGCTTGGGCGCGTAGAAGGTGCAGGCGAACATCTTGATGCACTTGGTCCATATCCCGGACGCAGGCAAAGGCAGCCGGATTGCCAGACGGCAAGGACGGTTCGAGTGGCAAAGAGCGAGGGTGAAACCCATGCAAAGCAAAAAATGGAGAAGAACCGCAGCTGAGTGCAGGGAGTTGTTATAAGCAAATTCTGCTTGAGGTAAGGCGGATAGCCACGTGCAATGAAACTGCTGACATAGGCACCGTAAGTACTGCTCCATGGTTGAATTCAGACGTTTCGTCTGACCATCCGTCTGTGGATGGAAGGCGGAAGAAAACCGATCCTCGATTTTAAGAGACGAGGTAAGGGCCTTCCAAAACTTTGAAGTAAACTGCGATCCTCTGTCAGTTACAACAATAGAAGGGAGACCGAAACGTCTGAATACATGCGCGGAAAAGAGTGTGGCCAAAGCAGGAGCTGACGGAAGTCCAGAACATGGAACAAAAATGGCATACTTGGTAAAGTAATCGATGACAACCAGTATGGTGTCGAATCCGTCAACAGGAGGGAGCTCCACCACAAAATCCATAGACAACATCTGCCATGGCTTATACGGAACAGGAAGGGGTTGCAGAAGACCCATAGGCTTCGATCGTGATTGTTTGCATTGGGCACATACAGCACAGGTTGACAAGTAGTCCATAACATCTCGGGACATCGAAGGCCACCAAGACCAACGCCGGAGTGACTCTAATGTCTTCTGATGACCGGGATGTGCCGCGACAACAGAGTCGTGTGCCCATTGTAAAGCATGCAAGCGCGCCTGGCCTGGAGGTACAAAGATACAACCTTGAATAAAGGGTAAACCATCTTGGATGACGAGGTTAAAAGAATCCAGTTCTGCTGGACTTGATAATACCCAGTCCTCAATAATAGAACGCAATGAAGGCTGCACAGAACAGCCACAAATGACATTTTCAGGTAAAAGAGCAACAGTATTCTTTACTTGGGATTGGACTATATCAGTCTGCCTTGACAATGCATCTGCAGGGACATGCAAACGTGCTGGTCGGTACGTGATAATGAACTGAAACTGTGAAAATAACAAATGCCAACGGGCTTGGCGAGCAGTGAGACACTTCATGGATTTGAAAGCGAGAAGACTTCTGTGATCGGAATAGACGGTGACTACATGTCTGGCCCCCAGAAGATGGTGTCTCCATTCCATGAAGGTGTCCTTAATGGCCAAAAGTTCCCGTTCGGTGATGGAATAGTTTCTCTCATGATTGGATAGTTCGCGAGAGTAGAAAGCAACTGGGTGAGTCTCCCCTGATTGTGGACAGGACTGGGACAGTACTGCTCCTATAGCGTAACCCGAGGCATCAGCTTCCACTAAGAAGGGCAGATCAGGATTGGGATGCTGCAAAACCGGAGCTGTAGTAAAAGCCTCCTTTAACTGATCAAAAGCTGTTTGAGCTGCAGGAGTCCACAAGAATGCGGCTTTAGAACTGGTAAGAGCAGTAAGTGGTGCTGATATGGCCGAAAAGGATTGGATAAAACGTCTAATAAAAATTAGCGAACCCTAGGAAGGATTGTAACGCTTTCACCGTCTTAGGAATGGGCCATTCTAACACTGCCTTCACCTTGGAGGAACTCATCCCAATTCCCTTATTAGTGATGTCAAAGCCCAGGAATTCCACTTCTGTGGCATGAAAAACACACTTTTCGGCCTTAACGTACAGATGGTTGTCTTTCAACCTTTGTAGAACATTAGACACGTGTTGTACATGTTCCTGCAAGGACTTTGAATAGATGAGGATATCGTCAAGATAAATTACGACGTATTGGTCTTGGATGTCATGAAATACGTCGTTCATGAACGCCTGGAAGGTGGCAGGGGCGTTGCAGTGGCCGAATGGCATGACCAGATATTCATAGAGGCCAAAACGTGTCTTGAATGCCGTTTTACATTCATCGCCGCTTTGAATACGAACAAGATTGTATGCACCACGCAAGTCGAGCTTAGAGAAGATTTTGGAAGTACCCAACTGGTCAACCAAGACTGAAATCAGGGGTAGCGGGTACTGGTTCTTGACGGTCACTTCGTTCAGTGCTCGATAATCGATGCAAGGACGTAGATCACCCTCTTTTTTGGGCACAAAGAATAATGGAGAGGCAGCAGGTGATTTGGAGGGGCGTATGAACCCCATAGCAAGGGACTTATCCAGATAATTCTTTAATACTTGGTCTTCCTTCAAAGTTAAGGAATAAACACGCCCAGATGGAATTTTAGTCCCAGGGATGAGATCAATAGGGCAGTCGTATATTCGGTGGGGGGGGGCAGCGACTCAGCTTTCCCTTAATCAAATACATCAAGGTACTTGGCATATTCGGCGGGGACAGCCGGAGTTGGGACGTGTGTGACTGCCCCGATGCATGCAGGTATTGTAGATAAGGCTTGACAAGGGATCCCAGACGCGATCCCAAGAGTAGAAAGACACGTACTGTTGCAGAACAAGGAAGGAAACTGGATTAAACCCAAAGCCCAGTCTATAGCAGGGTTATGTAGCCGAAGCCATGGAATGCCAAGTATCACTTTGTATGCAGGGGCCATGATAACATCAAAAACAATGTCTTCAAAATGTCCCTCCGACGCGCTGGTCTGGTCTGTTGAGTGACTAGACCGGATACCAATGCAGAATCGTCCACCGCACTGACGGATTCGGGTTGTGACTTTTCAACCAGCTCGATCCCTGAACTAATGGCAAAATGCTGGTCGATATAGTTTCCAGTAGTACCCGAGTCAATGACCACCGACACCGGGAATGAAAGACCATTAGCTGCTGTAAATGTAACAGATAGATAAACTAACGTTGTCTGCTTGTGAAGGCGAGAGTCCAAAGCTAGCCTTCCCGACGTATGGACTCTGTCTACTGTCGGGATCTTGCGTTTCCCGCCTTCTTCTTGGGTTTTTTGGTACAATCAGGAAGAAGATGCTCAGAAGACCCACAATACATGCAAAGATTGTGACTACGGCGGTATTCCCGTTGTGCCGGAGTTAGAGGTCCTCTAACGGCTCCTATTTGCATAGGCTCAGGTACAGGGACGACTGCCGTAGGGGCCTCTGGAAGCAGAGGAAGGATGTTGGAACGTTTCTCACCCTTCCGCTCTGCCCTACGGGCATCAATCTGAAGTACCATGTCCAGTAGTTCCCCGAACACAGTTAGCACAATAGGTACTGTGGATAGAGTATCTTTCAATTCGTCAGAAAGGCCCTGATAAAAAACGGCTGATTTCTTTTCTTCGGGCCAATCGGATTCGGCTGCTAACTGATTGAAATGGGCTAGGTAAGTGAGTAGCGAAGAAGAACCTTGCCTAAGCTTGAGCAGTTCCAGATCAGAGGCTTGGGAAGTATACCTGGTATCAAAAACCCGGCTCATGGCAGTTAGTAATGCGTCGCAATTATACAGTACATGACTGTTGGCTTCCAGCAGAGGATTAGCCCATGCAGCAGCAGTACCTCCCAAATGGGATAATATAAATGCAGCCTTGGTGGTAGAGGTGGGGAATGAAGTGGGCCGACACAAGAAGTGTAATTTGCACTGATTGACAAATGTCCGGTAAAGCTTCGGGTCGCCCATAAATCGCTCAGGTGGAGCTAACGGGAATTGTGCTGAAAGCACTATTGGCGTAGCCTCCTGTCTGGATGGAGGAAAACCAGAGCCAGACGCAGTAGCTCCTGATGCTTCCGCTCCCTGTTGACTGGAGGTCACCAGCGAATGGATAGCGTCAATGTCAATGCGCTGTTGGAAATTATCCTTCATGGAAGACATTTCAGCCCTTAGATCTGCAACTACCTGCAGTATCTGTCCCATCGTCTCCGAAGGATCCATGGCTTCTAATTCTGTAACTCACCGATAGCTGAACAGGCCGGGGCGTTGCTCAACCTCAATGCACAGATGTGAGGGAGCTGCTCCAGATAATAGTTCAGCCCAAGCTGTGGTGTTTTTCCCAAAAGGGAATACACCCAGAACCAGGCCACCTCAACTTGAGGAACTCTTTTTAGCAATATACCCTTCTGCTGTTTAGGATGACAGACAGAATGGTGGTTTACTCAAAAGAGCGGAGATACCCACACCGCTACGCCAAGACTGTAAGGAAAAAACAACAACAGGTTAGTCAGATGAAAAGGAACTACCTTCAGAACAATTGGGGGTTGAATGTTAATCTACCTGTATCCCCCTAAACAGAAACTTGGGATTCAATAGGAATGGATCTCTACCAAATAGCCAACAACTGGAAAAGGAGACAAAAACAAGAAGAAACCAGTTAACCCCTTAGGTAATAGGATAATGCCTAAATAGGTACCCTATTGAGTTCTTACCCTTGGTGAGGCAGGAAGGGCAAAGTGGTTGTGAAACCACGACAGGAGAAAATAACAAATAGGAAGGTTAGTAGCGGGAAGTACCCCGGACGACAAGCGGAACGCAAACTACAGTCAGGATGGTGCACTAACAACCGGATAGCGTCCACAGTGCACAAGGGTTCCAAGGCATACAGTTCCACACAGAAAGAGTCACTACTAGGCGATGATATCAAAAAGGTCCACTTGGAAGCAGGCCGATTGATTTCAAGAAGAGTGTCAAGAAACAAAGGCAATCCACCCTTTGGTTTGCTAAGCGGTGGTATGAATGTATTGCAGGGGAAATACAGGGGTAATACAGCGTTGACAAAACAGGATTGAGATCTCACCTTGAGGCTGACAGGGCTGTGTCATGAATTCCAGGAGAGAAGTATTGGAGGTGATGTTAGGTTGCCTGTTGCCGCTGGAGGTGAGAATGAATGAAGTGTACTGATGCTCCGAGCAGAATTTTAACAGCGGAAGAGGCAGCATGCAAAAAAGGAAAGTCCAGGACACTGCAGTAGGCAGGGAAGACTTTAAGGAGGAATTACCTCCAAAAGACCGGTACGGAAACTGGAACCAGTTCGACAAATCCAAAGGAGTAGACAAGCAGCAAGGTCGGGTCGAGGTCCGAAGTCTGGTAACTAGAATCAAGGTTTGTATTTAGAAAAAGTGAGGAACGCTAATTAGAAGCAGCGTTCTGATGTGCGGTTGGCATTTATGAATGCCTTGCTGGAGGGGCGTGGCCTCGGTGTGTCTCCGTCAGCTGACTTACACGCACTCGGCACCGAGGTGAGAGAGGCGAGCCCCGTCTCCACGGCAACCTCCAACGTTGGAGGAATGGAGAAGAAAACTGCCTGAATGTATTTAAACGGGCCGTGCGCCCACAGCGCTTGCCCGAAATGTTACAATTTCATGTTTACTCAGTGAAATGCGTGGAGAAACAATTATTTTAGGGGGTGACTTTAATTGCGTTAGAGATTATAAAATTGACCGGACTAGTCAGTGTAGGTACACTCATTTTGGTATTTGTAAGGAGTTTGATTTCTTTTTGCAGAAGTTTGGTTTAGTGGATATCTGGAGAGAATTTCATCCTTCTTCAAAGGAATATACATTTGATACGTTTTCTAGGATAGATTATTTTTTGGTGTCTGACACATTGTTGGATAGAACAATTGGAGTAAATATTGGGGAAGGGAGATCTCGGATCACGGTCTTATGGACTTACAGGTGGTTATGGATCGAGAAGTCCCTAAATTTATTAGGTGGCGTCTTAAAATAGGGGTCTTGAATGATGAGGAGATTTGTAAGGCCGTTCAGACGTTAATGGAGAGGTATTTTGATGAAAATGAGGGGACGGCGGACTCCAGGGTGGTGTGGGATAGTTTTAAGGCTGTATTGAGCGGGGAATTTATAAGTAGGATTGTGCACTTGAAAAATAAACATTTAAGTGAATTGAGATATTTGGAAAGTAGGTTGCCCGAATTACAGCGGGTATATACACAGTCAGGTAAGGTTGAGGATAAAATGGAAATGTTGCGTACTCGTAAATTGTTGGCCAGTAAAACTGACCTTCTGACTGAGATGGGTATTTTTTATACGAGGCAGAAATTTTGGGAATGTGGGGATAAAAGTGGGAGACTTCTTGCTAGTAGATTAAAGGATATGACAGAGAAACCATTTATTCAGAGTCTAGTTAATGAATATGGTGATGTGATGGTGAAGAATGTAGGTATTTGTAAGTGTTTTAAAGAGTTTTATGAGAAATTGTACTCAGAGGATGTGTTTCCTTACAGGTGGTTATGGATTTACAGGTGGTTATGGATCGAGGATTTCCATGGAATTGGAGGATTTCTTTGCAAATTTGGATCTTCCGAGGTTAACATTGGAGGAAAGTGGAGAACTAGAATTGGATGTTGAGGTGGATGAGGTTTTGTTGGCTATTGGACAGTTGGGAGTGGGTAAATCTCTGGGAATGGATGGTATTCCAGTGGAGTTTTACAGGAAATTTGGATCTTTTTTGGCTCCAATTTTGTGTAGGCTGTTTAATATGTTTATACATGATGGTGATTTATGTCAATCGATGTGTGAGGCGATGATTACCTTACTTCCGAAAGAGGGGAAAGATCGGAAGAATTGTGGAAATTATCGGCCGATTTCATTGCTGAATGTGGATGTGAAGGTATTTACTAAAGTTATGGCTAATAGGTTGGAAAAATATATGGGGAAATGTATTCATTCGTCTCAGGTGGGGTTCTTGCGGAACAGGTTTGGTTATGATAATATTAGTACTTTGATTGATATAATGAGTTTAAAGCAGGAAGAGTTATCGGATGCAGCGTTGGTTTTTATGGATGCGGAGAAGGCGTTGATAGGGTGAGTTGGAGATTTTTGAGATTTGCAATGAGGAGGATGGGATTTGGGGATGGTTTTCTGAGTGTCAGAGCTAGCCCTGACACTGAGGATAATAAGTTGTCTTCAGAGTGGTTCCAAGGCAAGGATCTGGGTGAATGGTGTTTTGTCTGAGATTTTTGGATTGACTAGGGGGACAAGGCAGGGTTGTCCGTTGTCCCCTTACTTGTTTAACCTTCCTTTGGAGCCATTGTTGGCGTATATACGTGGGGAATGTGGTGTTCGTGGTCTGAAATTTGGTCATGTGGAAGTTAAAGTCCTTTCATATGCAGATGACATGGTGGTGGTTCTTGTGGATCCTGAGCGTAGTAGTGTGATTCTGAAAAATATTTTTGATAGGGTGAATAAGTTTTCGGGACATAAAATCAACTGGGTCAAAACGGAGGTGTTTCCGATTACGGGTACTTGTGGGCATGATTGTTTTTTGGATTGGTGTTGCAAATGGACTACATCACATTTGAAGTATTTGGGTGTTTATCTAACTAGGGATGTCAAAATAATTGTGGAGTTCAATGTAGATAAATTGGTGGCTGCCTTAAATGCGGATGTCAGAAGAGGGGAACGATTGCCAATGGGGATCTGGGCTAGGGTCAACGCCATTAAGATGGCTCTTTTACCTAAGGTGCTTTATGTTGTGCAGTCCTTGCCTTTAAGATTTTCTAAAAAGATGCTTGCTAGAATTGATAGAGTTTTTCAGAACTTTCTGTGGGGGGATAAGAAGAGACCTAAGATTCTGAAGTTTATTCTGATGCGTAGTACTAAATGTGGGGGTTTTGGAGACCCATATTTGGAATGTTACTATAAAGGGTTTATTTTGAAAAAGGCAGCATATTATTTTTCAGTGGGAAATGGGCTGGAACCCTTTTGGGTGCTAATTGAAAGATATAAGCTAAATGGTTTTCCGTTGTGGCGTGGCCAGCTACGAGACGATGCAGACGTGAATCTGCACCGCTCCGCGAGCCGCCACATAATCCTGAAACATCCTGCCTGATTTCGACAAGATGGACCAAGAATAAGCAAACGTACGGAATGCGGAGGGTCTGCTCTACATCCTGGTGAATTTTGGGGACAAAACGCATACGTGAGGAGGAGAAACATCGACTCTGGTCTGAGGCCACGTTTTGAAACGCTGCTGCAATCAAAATGGCCGTCGCGTATCTCCTGGGCCCTGGCCGGGCCATACAGTGAGCTGCAACCACCACTCGCGGGGTACGAGAGGATGGCGCTGAAACCGGTGACTCGCACCTGACTGCAATTTGACTTTCCGCCCCTCCGCACGCATTGTCAAGCGTGGGGCGGCGCGTATCGACAGCTAGTGTCCGCCGCCGGAGACCGCGAGCCAGCACAGCCCGCTGCGCGGACAAGGGAGACTCACCACCGCATACCGCTGGAGACGCCGTTGGAAGACGAGGAACCTGGGAGAATACAGTACGTACCTGGGGTGGAAGCAGTGTAGCAACGGAGCGGACTGCGGCTCCAGCCATAATACGTTCACAGCGGCACTATCTACAGGATCGTACTTCCCCCGAGCCCAGCACACGGCGCGCCCGTAACGCGGAGCGGGTGCCTACTAACTATAAATTACCGTTTCATCCGCCGCTACCTTGTCACTGCTGCAGGCGGTAGAATCAGTCTCTCAACCAACGAAACTGAGCAGGCGCGGGGACATACCCCAGTCCGAACATTGCCCACACCAACAGCCCGTCAATAGAAGCAAAGAGGGGGAGAAGAGATCAGCATAAAACTGCCCTGGTTAGCCAGGCAAAACAACCCTGGGTAGCTCGCAAAGCGTGCTACCCTAGCCTTCGGAAAATGTAAGCAGCCCCGCAGCCCACATAACAAAGAACGTGCCTGCCCTCCACGGGGTCACAAATTGCAATACATGGAACACCGACACCGAGTGACCGCCCTGTGAAGCTGCCAAACACCGCCTGAGATCATCTGTACCCTGGCGCAATTGTGCGATCTAATCAAGTGGTGTGCGGCCACAACGCACCTCACTAAACTACTGCAGTGGCCTTGGGACGCATCGGAGAGAATGAGGAAAGATAAAGCTAAGAAACTCCTGACACAGAGCAGAATGGAGCAATATACAATCCCTTCGACACAGGTCCCCGACTACCATCCGGTCACCCTGGAAGAAGGGCAACCGGACAACGCAATCTCTCTGAGGGACATCATGGCCGCCATTGCGGATTCCCGCACGTCAATGGAGCAGAAAATGGACGGGATAAGCCTGGACGTGTCCCTCCTCAGACATGATCTCCAAAAGCTGACGGTGCATACTGGCGAAGTCGAACAGCGCATCTCGACTACAGAAGATGGAGTACGTGACATGCAACACCAGCTCAGAAGCGTCACTTCGAAACTCAAACTGCTGGAAAGCCGAGTTGAAGACGGTGAGGGCCGCTCAAGGCGCAATAACGTGCGCATAATTGGCATACCTGAGAAAGCTGAAGGCGCCTGCATGGAGCTCTTCCTTGAACAATGGCTAACAGACCTAGATGACCTGAGCTCCTTCTCCAAGTTTTTCTCTATAGAACGAGCACATAGAGTACCCACAGGTAGACCGACACCAGGGGCGCCACCACGCACATTAATTGCGAGATTCTTAAATTACAGGGACCGAGATGCCCTACTGCAACTAGCATGGACCAAAGGCCCGATCACCTTTAACGGCTCAAGGATCGCCTTCTTTCCAGACTACACGAGAGAGGTGCAGAAAGCGAGGCAGTCTTTTCACCAACTTAAAAAGCACCTGCAAACATTGGGGGTCAAATATGGCCTACTTTTCCCAGCACAGCTTACGATTTACCACAAAGGCACATCAATCCATTTCAGTGATCCGAAGGAAGCATGGCACTGGGCGGAACAACATATAGAGGGGGACTGGTCAACTCCCCGAGCCAGCAGGGGAAGAAACAACAGACCGCCCCCCGACCAACAACATGCATCCCGATTGCCCCCGGAACAAGACCTACCAGAGGACAGCGATGGATGACCCCTGACACTACTCCTGGCGACGCCCAGCAGTATACCAGTGAGTACACAATGCACTACCCTAACACAATCCACAAACCGTACATGCTGACACGAATCAATACACTTCCTAAAATTGCGGCCGCGGGGACGACTCGCAGCCACACGTTAGAGGGCCCCCCCAAGAGACACATCAGAGAGTAGTCCCAGCGGTGCTAACCCCTGATCGCACACCGCCAGGGACTAGCATACGTATACAAGTTGAGTTTATTGCATGTAAGGTGTCCAGTTGACGCCCGTGGTTTTCTAGGTTCGGGCGACCGATGCTTCTAGTTGGGAGGAGTATGGGGTGGGGGGTAACGGGTTTGTTAAGTTTAATTACACACGGGACACGTCAGACATGAAACATATCAGGGCCAATCAGTACGATCACAACTTATGGGCACAAGCTCGCGAGACGCGATGCGTCGTCATCAGCAGCACACATATCCACTTCCATAAGCAGACATGGCATCACATAACAAAACTGCTAACACCCTCAGAACACTCCGGCTCATGACGTGGAATGTCAATGGCCTCGGCAACACAATCAAGTGGCGCCTGGTTAGGCAATTCCTTAATAGACGGGCACCAGACATAGTGCTTCTGACTGAGACCCATCTTGCGGGCACGGAATGCACCCTGTTCAAACGCACAAACTACAAGCTGACACTCCACTCAGGCTTTACAATGGGATCAAGAGGAGTCATGGTCCTGATACACAAAAACCTCCCTTTCCAACTTACCACAGTGTGCCTGGACACCGGCGGCAGATACGTATATGTGACGGGCACGCTATGGGATCAATCCATCGCACAGTTAGCCATCTACGCACCACCAACCCAACTAGACCAACTGCTCACAGATATTGCCCCGCTGATCACAAACAACACTTCCAACCTGTTGGTTCTGGGTGGAGACTTCAACAAAGTCATGAACGTAACTTTAGACCGCTCACACTTACGCAACAGGAACCCCAATGCAACTACCCGACTCGCCACATTCACCAATGCACTGGGTCTATGCGACACATGGAGAGAACTCCACCCAGACACTAGGGAATACTCTTTCCATTCAGGGGCACATGCCTCCCTATCTAGGCTGGACTATTTTTTCGTCCCGGCCTCTGATTTATACAAGGTACAGGAAATAGACCTGCTTCCTAGGGGCATATCTGACCACTCCCCGCTTGAACTGAAAATCACAACATCCAGGCCGATTCCCCCGCCGAGCTGGCGACTAAATAACTACTACTTGAGGGACCCCGAGCTAGTGGATAAACTCCAGGAGAGCACAAACACATACTTTGAGCTTAATACACAGTCTGCTTCAAACCCTGAGACACTGTGGGAGGCCTACAAGTCAGTGCTAAGGGGCGAGCTAATATCATGGACGACTGCCAAAAAAAGAAAGCATCTTAGCAAAATACTTGAAGCAGAACAGCAAGTGAAGCAGGCAGAGGAAAAGCACATAAGCGAAGACACACCGGACACAATTCGCACCCTGCTTCGAGCACAAAAGAAGCTCCAAAATACAGCAATGGATAATGCAAGGCATGCACATACTGCGATGCGAGCGAGAATCTATGAAACGGGAGACAAAGCTGGGAAGATGCTGGCATGGCTGGAAAGGAAAGAACAGGGGCGTAGCCATGTCTGGCGGCTGGAGACAGGAGAGCAAAACACTCGCGTAACAGACCAGGACATAACACAAGGCTTTGCAGAGTATTACGCAGAACTCTATGGGGCCCCCAGGACCCGAATGGATGCCTCGATTTTGGAGGAAATAGTCATCCCTACCTTAAATGCGGTGCAGCAGGAACTACTGGAGAGAGACATCACGGAGGACGAGATTCTAAGTGCCATATCCAGCCTCCAAACCGGCAAATCCCCAGGTCCCAATGGCTTCCCGATCAAGCTATGGCGGAAGGTGGGGACCAATGTAATCGCTCCACACCTGTTACGGATGTACCAGTATGCACGTGAAAAGGGCATTCTCTCACCTGACCTACGTGAAGCAACGATAATAGCGATACCCAAACCGGACAAACCCCCTGAAACCTGCAGTTCATACAGGCCTATCTCACTTATAAACAGCGAAACAAAGATACTCTCCAAAATACTAGCAGACCGCCTCCAACAGGTCATCCCCTCTCTGATGCACCCGGACCAGTGTGGCTTCATGCCACAGAGATCAACACGCATGAACCTTTACAGACTATATTCAGCCCTGGAAAGAGCCGACAGCATACAAGGCCCCCTAGCCTTACTTGCAATTGACTTTGAAAAGGCCTTCGACTCAGTGAGATGGGAGGCTATCTGGGTCATAATGCACCGTATGGGTTTCGGCGAGAACTTTATGAGCTGGGTACGCCTACTATACAACTGTCCAACCGCCAGAACCAGGATCAATGGATGGCAATCAGATCCCTTTGGGCTGGGGAGAGGAACGAGGCAGGGCTGCCCACTGTCAGCCATGATCTTTGCGATCGCAATAGAACCCCTGGCAATTCTCCTGAGAAACACACCTACCTGGGAAGGCTTTCGCTGGTCAGCAACCTGGGAGGACAGAGTATCGCTCTATGCTGATGACCTGCTCATCTACCTGAAGGACCCAGCCAATTCCTGCTCCAGAGTTACGAGCATACTGGAGCAATATGGGGCATTCAGTGGCCTACGAGTGAACTGGGCCAAATCCATCCTATTCCCCATAGGGGGTGTGCCTGCAACCAGTCTAATGAACAGCCCCTACCAGATCGAAATGGAGCAGTTCAAATATCTTGGGATACACATCACGCAGCAACTTGCAGACTATACATCCCTGAACCTTGCCCCACTCGTAACAAGATTCGCAGAAGATACCCGCAACTGGATCTCTTTGCCATTGACATTGTTGGGTAGAGCTGCACTATTCAAAATGATTGCCCTCCCCAAATTCTTGTACATCCTGCAAAACGCCCCTCTATATATCCCGCAGCAAGAATTCCATAAGCTCGACTGCATCCTCAGAAAGCTGCTATGGGGAGGGGCGCACCGCGGATCGCTCTCTCCACGCTCCAAAGGTCCATATGGGAAGGAGGGATTGGACTACCCAGGCTGCAATCATACTACTGGGCCGGCCAGCTGACGGTGGTCAATGACACGTTGCATGGGGATGGGACACTTCCGCACATCAAAGCAATTAACCCCCCCAACACAACAGCACCATTAGAACATCTCTACGGAAGCCTGGGTCGCCCACCGAAACCAGATATGGCGACACACATTGTGAGAATATGGAAAGAGGTACACTGACAGCTAGGATGGGATGGGAAACTGACACTGGCCCAACCCCTGTGGAACAATTGCCATCTTCCTGAAATACAAAAGTTACCTAGATGGCCCGAATGGGTCCAACGAGGAATCACCACCGTTGGGGCTGTGCTGCGGGAGGACAAACTTGTACCATTTGAAACATTGCAAGAGGAATTTTTCCTCCCACCCACAGAAAGATACCACTACACGCAATTGCAACATGCGTGGAGCACCCACCAACAGAATATACGAAACATACCGGAAAGCTCCCCCCTTGAGTGCAATATGGTATCGGACCAGGTGGAACGGAAAGTCACCTCCACCATGTACAATGTGATTACATCCTTTGCGACACCAGAACTGACCAGCCTGAAGACCAAATGGGAACGGGACGTGGGATCGCTCCAGCCGGAAGACTGGGTGGAGGCCCTAATGTACCCGCGCGAGGTAACCATTTCTTCAAGACTCAGACTGGTTGAACTAAAGATCCTGCACCGCGTCTACTACCCAAGAGTCGCCCTTTTCCGCTGGGGGAAGACGACAGACGCACGTTGCCTACGCTGCAAGCATGAGGAAGGCACATTCTTCCATATCCTATGGGAATGCAATAATATCCAACAACTCTGGCAGAAATGCTGTGACAAACTATCCAGCGTTATAGGCAAGACAATAGAAAGATGCCCAAAACATCTCCTTCTGGGGATCTCCAATGAAACCGACCTGTCCCGGTATGAAAAGATACTCTGCTCTACTGCAACAGCCGTGCTCAGGTGGAATATAGCACAACTGTGGGGCGCAGAACGCACTCCGGACTACGACCAATGGGTCGTGGATGTAGACATCTGCGCTGAAATGGAACATCGGGTGTATACTGCAAGGGGCTGCCCGCAAAAAGCGAACAAAATATGGAGCCGCTGGGAAGACGCCAGCTAGAAGTCAGGTGTGACACGGCAGACGCTAAGAATGGACAGGTTTGCATGATGCCGAATGAAGCGAGCCAGGAATGTACTGATCGTGCCACGAGTAACTCCTGTTTTGGCAAAGTCTGACGGACCACTAGACGGCAGCCCCAGTTACCAAGGGTTTTTTCTCTTTTCTTTCCTCTCTTTTGTTGTTTTTAGTTTTTTACCTGCTTCTCTCTCCTTTCCTTACCCCCTCCTGAAAATGTTGATTGTATGATTGCTCCCTTACTCCCAGCCCTGATACACAGAGAGATGCACGTACTGTTAAGTTGTTTTCCTATGTTTCAAATCAATAAAGTCTTTGATAAAAAAAAAATGGTTTTCCGTTACATGCTGTTACCTCAGTGGACCATATACCTGGGAGGGGAAGTAGACTACCAACTATTACTGTGTCTAAAGAAGTCTTGGTGTGGTGGTTCAGTCTTTTTCAGGGGAACTTGTACTTACACTATGAAGCCTCTATTTGGCTGAATCCAAGCTTGCAAATAGCTAGTAAACCCTTATGTTGGAGGAGTTGGATCTTGAAAGGGATTTTGTGTATCAGGGATGTAGTACATAATAGTAGAACTGAATAGATTTATGAAGTTGAAAACGCTACTGAGTGAAAGATTGGTTATGTTGGCGGGACCATTGGAAGAGATTTCGGCGGGTGGTCAGATTCTTAAGTCATCCCCGTGGATGGTATGCATTTATACTAGCTTGATGCCGGTATGTTCGAAGGATGTTGATGCTGGGGAAAAAGCTTTAGAGAAGTGGAGACAGGAGTTGGGTTGTGATATTACGGAAAAGGAATGGGAATTCATGTGGGGTGTAGGGTATAGAAGCAAGTTGGATTTGAGGTTGAGATTGATTCATCTGAAAGTGGTAGGGCATCTGTAATGGACCCCGTTTCATATGTATAAACTGGGACTGGCTGGTGATGACTTGTGTTGGGGATGTGGGAAGGAGCAGGGAACGTTGATTCATATGTTGTGGTACTGCTCTCGGGTGTTAGAATTTTGGGTGGGTATGTTAGATAGACTGGAGGCGATCTTGTCTATCTGTTTTCCTAGGATGCCGATGCAGGTGTTGCTTTTGTCAGGTAGAGGGCGTTGTGCGGTGGCCCGTCAGTATGGTCAATGGGTTGATAAAGCTCTTGTTGTTGCAGTGAAACAAGTGTTGATGGTGTGGAAGACGAGGAAGAAGCCTAAAGTAGAGAATTGGATTAATGATTTGTTGGTACTATCGAACTTTGAACGGGTGATGTTTGTGAGACAAGGGAAAGCATTTAATGACTTATATGGTGACTGTGTATCAGAGGATTAGCAACCCCTATTGGACCCGACTACCTGATTGTATATATGCGCATTAATTGAGAGTTTCCCTAGTCTTGTTTTTGTTCTGTTTTATGTAGTCTGTGTGTTGTCTTTCTGTTTTTGTGTTGTTCTGTGTCTTAGGTTTTTGATATGTGAGAATGTGCATAGGTGTATTATTTTGGTTGTGGTTTCGGGTTTAATTTACATTCGCTGTAATGTGTCTGTGCTTATGCATACTTTTAACTGCTTTCATTTACTTACCTATGTATTATTGAGTGTTCAGTTCAATGCTTTGTTAAGCTTTTGGCGAAATGTATGCTGATTGTTTGAAAATCTACTAAATAAATTACAAAAAAAAAATAAAACTCATCTCTGGCGAGGACCGCCCTGACACTCTGCCTGCGACAGAAAAAGACAATTAGATACTGCTGGAAACATAACCACAAAACCACAATGTTCAATACACCTCGACAAATTATTGACCTAATATTAACAGTTGGAATTGATGTACATCACTTGGTCATGTAAACGCCTCACAAAGCACTGGACTGCCTTATAATACAGATCGCACCACTTAATGCTGAAAACATCCGCAATTTTACAATGTTCAAACTATGCTACCCAACGAAGGGTGAGGGAGGGTGGGGATCATAAGTCAAGGGGGGCTGCTGAACAAGGGACTGTAAGCATCCCCCAAGCACCTGCGATCGGATGTCAGGCCCTGGGGGACGCCTCTTCCGCCTCAAATGGGAGGAAGAGTAGAGTATGACAAACCCCGGAGTGGGGCGGCCAGAGGGTCAGCCCACTATGTAGGCTGTCCCTCGAGTGCCCCCTCTGGGGGCCGGTCAGCATCTGGTACAGAGAGGGTTGGTTTGGTAAAGTGGTGAGAGAAGTTCCTGCATTCCTACTGTAAGGGGCAACGAAAAATAAATACTTTTAATAATAAAGGACAGAATCATTTAAAAAAAGAAAAGGGATGAAAAAGAAGAGCATGGACTCATCAGAAAGCGAAGAAAGTGACAAAGCTTTGGGGCTGATAGCAGTGAAGATGAGGAACAAGGACACCTTAGGGCATGGGTAAAAAATAAGTTGAAAAGAAGGATCAATAACAAGAAAAGAGGAGCTATGACGGATAAAGGAGCTTGCAAGACAAAATATGGGAGATACACAGTGGGCAAGGGCCTACAACGGTGAATTAATTAAACATTAGCCTGGTACATAGAATAAAAGGTAAAGCGAAAAATTGGAGAAAACAATTTATAGACACTTTTTCACTCCTTGAATTTAAATATAGGGATTTTGACATCAATAAGTCTGACAAAAAAGAAGATGAAAAAACATGCCAAAAAAAGCCCCAGTAGAACAGAATTTTCAAAACTGGCTGTCAGCTTTCCATATCCTGGCAACCATAATATTAGAAACATTCCCAGATGAAGGCACAGCAGGTAATGTGGAGGATTTATTGACAACAATAGAAACATTAAAAAGAAGAGGGAAAGTAACAGTGGGAGAAATTCAGTGTTTAGCAGGTAAGTTCAATTTTGCAACTAGAATAATACCGCAAGGATGCGTTTTCCAAAGAAGTTTAGAACTAGAAATTAAAGGAGCATCAAAGAAACACTACCATAAAAGGCTGGGGAAGAATGTGAAAAAGGACCTGCAATGTGGGAAGACTTCCTAAGGGACTTTATCGGTACGGTCATCTGGCACACACAAGTGAACCAGGAGAGCAAGAGAACATTATTTACAGATGCAGCGGGTAGCAAAGGTTTTGGGGCAATCCTGGACAGAAGGTGGTGTGCAGGGACATGGCCCGCACCCTGGCACACGAGGGGTTGGACCAACTACATCACGTTGCTGGAAATATTCCCAATATGGATTGCCTTTTGCTTATGGGGTACAGAACTGGAGGACAAAGAACTGACCATTTAGTCGGATAACATGGTGTCAAATGAAAAATTATATCGTGCCTCCTATCGCAATAAATATATGTACATTGACCTACGCCAAGCTGCTAACAAGTCGCTTGCAAAGAAATCCGTGTTGCAAGGTCCTGACCTTAAAAACAATGTAAACCTCCATTTTAGGTCAATCCGCCATTTTAGGTTTGCTTTGTAAAGTCACCCTGTGAGTTAAAATGGTGGACGATGTCATTCCAAAATACAACATGGCTGTCTTGACCTCTGTATGTAGCTAATAGGTAACTTGCCTGCAGGCCACTTGTTGAGGTCGTGAACTGAGACCTTGTCCTTCATTGACCTGTGTGTAAAGGATTACTCGTGCAATGAAACTAATCCGCGAGCATATGTTAAGAACAATGTATTCAAATACTGAACGTAGAACAGTTGTTTAACTACATTGTATTAATGTTTGAGAAGACCTGCATGGGAAATCCCAGAATACACAGTTGCCGTATAGGCTTGTTGATATATGTATTAAAAGCAAACCAGTTACATGTGGATGTGCGAAACTCTAGATCGGTGATGTATTAGCGGAATATTAACCCGAAGTAGGGCTGGACATCAAGCTCACGAAGAGTATAAAGGACCAATGCATTCTAATGTACAGCGTCTCTCACTGAACACACTGAACCACGCTGGAGTTCGTAGTGTTGCACTGAGGGCCGATAGCTATCTGATTTTGCTCTGTTGTTCGTAACTGGATTCAGTATAAAATAAAGTACTTTGTATGTTCCTGTCTAACCCGTGTTTGGTGTATTTCCTTTTGGGGTAATCAGCCTCGATATTTTGATTTTGTTTTCACAGTTGGCACCCGATTAGGGACCCTCAAGATTGATGCCGGATTGTTGAAGGTTGACGCAGGCTATCGGACCGGGATCGGACGGTGTGACAAAAAGGGGCCCCACTGAACGAGACGCGACACCTCAGCAGCGCTGCATGACCCGATCCCTGGACGATTAGCTTGTGGTCCGAGACGGCATCTTGACGAGGGTCCACTTATCGAGGCGGGCAGATTTGCCGAAATTACCATACATGAGGTAAGATTAGTTAGGTAAGATTCTTTGAAATCCGATCGGACCTCCTTAGGTTTGTTCAGGTGAATCGTGACCCGACTCTTAATTCAACCCTTGAATTTGGCGCATTGTATCTGCAGACACAATTATTGACCAGGTAACACCAATAATTTGATATGCCTGGGAAATTGTCTACCTGCTTCAGGGCGTTGTTCCGCAGCGATAGACAATCTTTGGAATGTAGCCGTCCCGCACCACAGGAGGGGTCACCGGCATGTACTATGTACTGTAAGCATGGAATTGGAAGTATAGTATTTAATGACATTTGGCACAGACAAACCAGACATGCCTAGGAACTTCAGTGGTCAATCAATGGTAGTTTTGAAATCCCTCGTATTGAGTATTTAGAGTCAATTCTATTAAAGAAAAAGGCTAGACCTGCAGTATTTGATGTTTTGCAGAATTGGAAAAAAGAAGTGTTGCAGCAACTGAAAAGTAGAGAAAAACATGCGCATTGTCATAAAACGAACTCCGAAAAGGCATTATTGTATGACCAAGATAAACATTCTGAATTGACTAGGAATATGGATAGGGCTTTCTCACTTGGAATTCAGAAAATCTATCCTTCCAAAGACCTCCATGCTTCCGATGAATTCATAGACAAATTGTTAAATGAACGAAGGCCTGGTGCCTCTGCGCCACCTCCGTATGTTCCTCTTCCTGCTGCTTTGCCTCTTGCTCCTGCTATTCCTGCTCTACCTGCTGTTGTTCCCGTTGTTCCTGCTCTTCCTAATGTTCCCCTTCCTCCAGCTCCTCCACCTCTTCTTATCGCACCAGTTACATTACCTCCATTGAATTTGCCTGCTCCCTCTCTTCCAAGTGGTCCTGAGCCGCTTGTAGTCGATCGAGGTGCAGGGTCGAAGGTTGTCACTCGCAATACTGTACCACCAGAGAAGAAACGTGATTTGATTGCATGGGCTAAGCATTGTATGGAGAGGGATGATCAAGCTAATGTTTTTGCCACACTTTGTAATATGGATAATTTTCCTGAGAAAAATGTTTTTATTGAAGGTTTAGGGATTCATTTATGTGTAATGTGGGAAAAATTAAATAATACAGATCTCACGCAAGGGTTAAAGGATCTAAATACTTTAGCGTTTTCTAGAGACACTGTGGAGAAAGTATATGAGCATGTCGAGAGGTTATTTGGGTATAGAAAGGAGTTAGAAAAGTTGCAGAATATGGATGACGAGGGGGAAAGTATGTGCAGAAACAGTTCCTTCCTTGTCGTAAATCGATATCTGAGGAAGCACAAATTTGTACGAAGGACGCGCTTAGATGGATTTCAGATATGTCGATAACTCCAGTTGAAGTATATGACACATATAGTCAGTATACGCCAGAAATGCAGAGGAAAGTGATACAGGTAATTATAGAGTACCTACAGGATGAATGTGTAAAAAGAAAGATTAGTTGGCCCATAGAGTTATTGAGTATTTATAAGAGAGCTTTTTCACTTGACACTTCTTCGACTGCTTTAGCGCTCGACTTAGCTCTGTTGCTTAGTAAGCATTCGGGGTCACCTACTTCTCAGTTGCCTATGAGAGAGGTTCCTCTGACATTTTTCCCGAAGGTTGAGATTGCGGCCGATGCTGCACGGGGTATAGTCGCTGTGGACATTCCTGCACATTATGTATCGCAGTTCGTTCACGTCCCGTTCTCAAGACAGGAAGTGAATACTATTAGGCAATCTATTCCTGATATTAGGAAAAATCCGACAGGATTCTATAAAGAAATAGAGTCCGTCTTGCAATCCTCAGTGTTCACCTTAGGCAATATCGATCTGTTATTCCCTGTACTCCTGCCCGTATATTTGTGGAAACAAGTTAGAACTATAGACGACGTGCCAGGGTTGGGAGATACATGGGTGAATATAACTAGACTCGATGGAGAAAGGCTAGCTGGTTAAAGACCGCCTCAGGTGATACTAACTTTGCCTGATAGAATCATTGCAAAATTGAAAACTACAATTCCAGAGAAAAGAATTATTTGGGACAAACTTACGGCTTGTGTTCAAGGGAAGTCTGAGGGTGCTACCGAGTTCTTTAATCGGTTCGAACAGGTATTCTCAGATTTCAGCACATAAGACCTAGGCACAGAGTCTGGGAAGAGGTTATATGTGGACAAATTTGTGCGTGGATTGCTGCCTGACATCCAGTCACAAATTATGTCTTCTGAGAGCGCTTGGCAGGCGAAGTCCCAATCATAAGTGCTGCATATGGCTCAGTACTACGAGAACCATGTCAATAATGAAAAAGATAGAGTTGAAAAATGAAAAGGGGATTTGAAGACTAAAGTGCTATTACAACAAATTGTTAGAGGGCCCAGAGGGGGTAGTTCTCAGATTAGAGGTCAGTATGTCCCGCAAGGGAATGTGCCCTTGGGTCCTGTGAACATTAACCAGTGTGCCTATTGTCGTCAAGAGGGTCATTGGCGTGCACAATTCCCCGTCCTTCGACAAAGGTCGAACAACACATTTGGGAATATGGGTAGACGATCCAGAGGTCGCCTGGGTGTAGGGGGCCCTGGTAGAGGTCAGTTCACACAGGATACTCAGCAACCTTTTTCACAGGATAATCAGACTCCGAGTGTGGATACCAGGAACATATTTGATCATCCTTCTGCTGCATATCTATCTGAAGAGCTTCCTTTTGATGACATTCTGTTTCGTTAGGATTACCCGAAGCAGGGTTTGGAACCTACACCTATTCCCGTCAATCAGAAAGGTCCCTACGTTGAAATGATGGTGGGAAATAGGAAACATCAGTTTTTGATAGATACTGGAGCACAGAAGTGTTCCATTGATCATTCACGGGCTCCAAACATTTCACGGTCAGGGCAAACCAATGTTTCTGTAGGATTTTCTGGCACGCCAGTTGTTTGTCCGGTTTCTTCGCCGGTACCCATTTCTTTGGGTCCCTTTACGGACCACTGTCCATTTCTGTTGACTTCATATTGTGGAGAGAACTTGCTGGGGTTGAATCTGTTAAAAGAATTAAATGCAGTCATTTATTTTTCTTCTGATGCAGTGCGCTTGACGATTTCACCACAGTAATTTTCTGTCTCGCAATTCTTGACTAGACCTTTGCCGCCAGAATTCATTAATATACCAGAGAGCTTATGGGCTGTTGACGACAATGATGTTGGTGTTTTACAGATTGAACCTGTTAAGATAGTTTTGAAACATGGAATCGAGTTGCCATGCATTCCCCAGTATACGATTTCAGTTTAGGGCGAGCGAGCTTTGAAATGCATTGTTTCCGATTTTGTGCATCGCGGGGTGATTGAAGAAATTTCAGGAAGTTTGTGTAATAGTCCGATTTTACCTGTGTACAAGAACGGCAATAATGCAATTCCATTCCGTTTCATAAATGATTTACGTGCCATTAATAAGGTTGTTGCTCCGCAATTTCCAATTGTGCCTGATGTGACAACGATATTAACTATGATTCCAGCTACAGCTACTTACTTTAGTGTTGTGGATCTAAAGAATGCTTTCTTTAGTATTCCTATACACAAGGATAGTAGATACTTGTTCGCGTTCACCTTAGGGGGACGCTCGTTCACATTTACTCGTGCACCTCAAGAGTACACAGAGAGTCCTAGCATCGATAGTAGGGCTTTGAAAGAACAGCTTGATACACTTGAATTGCCCTCTACTTGTACATTGCTTCAGTACGTTGATGACCTGCTTTTAGCTGCTGACTCTGAGAGCGCCTGTAAGGAGGGCACTGTGTTATTGCTTATCCATCTAGCTAAGCATGGTCAAAAAGCTTCGCTTAAAAGGTTTCAATATTGTTGCCAGGAGGTCGCCTATTTAGGCTATCTCCTGTCAAAGGAGGGAAGAAGATTGACACCTGAAAGAATAAAACACATTTCTGGCATGTCTGTCCCAAATACACAGAAGGAAGTTAGAGCCTTGATAGGTAGGGCTTCTTATTGTAGGTTGTGGATCCCAAATTTTTCACTAGTGATTAAACCGATGTTGGCTTTGACAAAGAAGGGCATTTCTTCGCCATTGCTGTGGACAGCGGAACACCAGCAATCGTTTGACTTGCTTAAGACTGCATTATGCTCTGCACCAGTTTTGGGCACACCAAACTATAAAAAGGCCTTTGTGTTGTTTGTGCATGAATGTGATGGATGTGCTTTGGCTGTATTAACCCAGGAACATGGAGGGAAGAATAGGCCGTGCAGTTACTTTTCTTCTGCCCTTGATCCTGTAGCATGCGCTTTGCCAAGATGTTTGCGAGCTGTCGCTGCTGCGTCTGTAAAACAGAGTGAGGGAATGGTCCTAGGCCATGATCTAACCCTGATGGTGCCTCACTCTGTAGATGTTCTACTAAACCGAACCCAAACACAGCACATCACTTCTGCACGGTTGACAAGATATGAATTGATCTTGTTTGCTCCTCACATTCAAATTAAGAGGTGTTGTGTTCTTAATCCGGCTGAACTCCTACCTTTCCCGCAAGACACTAATTGCGGCGATGAAGAGTCACATGACTGTTTGTATACTACTGAACAAGAAACAAAGGGTAGAATTGATTTGAAAGACACTCCTTTGGATAATCCGCAAGGAGAGCTGTTCTGTGATGGCTTCTGCTTCAAACTTCCGGATGGTACATCCACAGCTGCTTATGCAATCACCACATTAAGCACGATTGTGGAAACCAAGAGAATCACGCATAACTCTGCGCAGGCCACAGAGATTATAGCATTGACCCGAGCATGTGAACTTTCCGAAGGGCTTGCAGTAAACATATATACTGATAGTCAGTATGCCTTTGGGGTGGTTCACAACTTTGGGAGACTTTGGTCAGAGAGAGGGTTCCCAACTTCATATGGCACTAAAATCCAACATGGCTCCCTAATAGTACAACTACTCTCAGCGCTTGCGCTCCCTACTCAGCTGTTTTTAAATGTGCAGCACATCGAAGGATTACAGATGACATAGGGAAAGGGAATGCTTTCGCTGATCAGATAGCTAGACAAACTGCTACTGATCCCCTTACAGGGATGTATGTTTCAAGAGAGACTGTAAATGCTTACGCAATGGATGAGGGTGTTGGGTCTGTACAAGATATCCAAGCTGATGTCACGTTAGAAGAATCCAAGAGTTGGGCTGAAGGCTTGGGGAAACTTGATGAAGACGGGTGTTGGGTGGACATAGCTGAAGGGAAATGGCTACTCCCTGATGCGTATATAATGATGATGGTCATCATGGCCCATGGTCCTACGCATGTATGTTCCCAGAAGATGACAAAGATGTTAGAAAACATTTGGGCAAATGACAAAATTTCAAAAATTGCCCAGCGCTATGTCCAGGATTGTAGGATTTGCCTACAACCCAATGTGGGAAAGGGGACAGCAACTCCAAGGGGAAGTTTCGGGCCACCCTCTGTCCTCTTTAAAGTTATCCACTTTGACTTTATTGAAATGGAACAATGTAACAATAAAAAATATGTGCTGGTGGTCATCTGTGCTTTTAGTAAATGGGTTGAGGCTTTCCCTGTTAAAGATGCTACAGCCATGACTACTGCGAAAACCATGTTAAGGGAATATTTTCCACGGTTCGGGCTACTAAGAGTCATCTGGTCGGACAATGGTCCACATTTTGTCGCTGCTGTAATTCTGCAGATATGTGCGGCATTACAAATCGAAAAAAGGTTCCATTCGGCCAGACATACTCAGAGTGTCGGACTAGTAGAAAGACACAATGGTATCATCAAGAACAAGCTCGCTAAGACGTGTGCCGGCACTAAATTAAAATGGCCGGACACCTTACCGATCGTATTATTATCCATGCGTACAACCTCTCAAACTAAGACTGGGCTCTCTCCATTTGAGGTGGTAATGGGGAGACCTGCCAATATCTGGAACCTTCCTAAATGTAATTTGTTAAGAAACGTTGAAAATGTAATACTTTCAGATTATTGCAGCCAGTTGACTAAAAACCTGTATTTGATTTATCACCAGGTATGAGAGGCTTTACCTGTGCGATACGAGGGCCCGGGCCACAGTATACGGCCTGGAAGTTAGGTGCTCATCAAGGCATTTGAGCGCTCTTCCTGCCTTGCACCTCGCTGGCTTGGGCCGTTCCAGGTCCT
The DNA here is from genome assembly GCF_040938575.1 of Ambystoma mexicanum. NCBI lineage: Eukaryota > Metazoa > Chordata > Amphibia > Caudata > Ambystomatidae > Ambystoma > Ambystoma mexicanum. The sequence continues at coordinate 1,531,488,146 of NC_090932.1, forward strand.
GTTGGTCACCCAAACAGCGGTGCGGGTCTCTGTAAGAAAGAACTGGATCCACGCATCCCATGTCAAGAAACTTCATCACCCAGTGCCACACGTTATAGAAGAAACATAACCCCTCGCTAATGCTGCAACCAACGATCCCAAAGCAGTAAATAGTGCCGAGAGTGTGTTGGAGAATCTTTCTGAGCCTGTGAGGCTTGGGGAAACAGCCATTTCGTCTCCACAATCTCCAAGGGTTTTGCATCCGGAGACTGTTGTCCCAAATTCGGCATCTTCACTTGTCTCTGATACGTTGCTTCCAACGGGAAGTGATGACACATTGTTTCCGTATCAATCAGTACCGGGAAAAGCAAGGGACAATCTGCGTCCAAGAAAGTAGACTTACGGCACGGTTTTGCTGTGCATCTGATAGACTTACGGCACGGTTCGGCTGTGCATTCGAAGAAGAAAAGGATCATCGAGGGCTTGTTTTTGCCCGAATTTGAGAAAGGGGATTATGTTGGCTAGGGTTGTGGAAGGACTAAGAAGTCGCACGGCCGGGATGTCGCCAGCAACGAACATTGGAGGTTTCCGTTTGAAGATTACAATGCCTGCCACCGCTACTGCTCGTATGGGACTTGTCAATGAGGGGGTGACCAACCGGGACAATGGACAATATACTTGGGCCCTGAAAACGTATTGCTGTGTTTTTATAATGATATTTGGGTTTTTAATAGTCACTGTCTTAGGATTGTGGTACCTTGAGGAAACGCATCCTTTAGAATCCTTGTTGCCCACTGAGAATGTACCTACTGTTCCTACTCCCTTTGTACATTTGCATACTCTGTCCCCTAGTGACTCTCAGCATAGACAAAGGTACCACAATAATACTCTGCTACTTATCATGAATGCTACACATGCCATTTTTCATAAATCCAACTGTTGGGTCTGCTCACATTTACCGCAACACGGGGATAAGGGGCTAGGTTGGTATATACATCCTTTATCTTTGACAACTGCTTGTTATGCTTCTCTTAGAGCACTGTCCTTTGGCCGTTGGAATGATAGCATCTCAGGGAACTTTGATGGCACCAATTTGAATAGTTTTGAGAAATGTGTTTTGACTCCCCTGGGATGCTCGCTTTTCGCAAACAGGAGTAAACCTAACGTTGCTTCTATTAGGCCTTTTGATAGACTGTCTCATCCTTTCCAATCTTTGATTTCCTTTATGATGGCTCCGATAGGCAATAAGGATGCCATGCCTCCTTCTTACACTGTTAATCATAGCCCCGATTCAGTTTCTTTTTGCATACAGAGGAATGGAACTCAGTCAATGGGAGATTTTCCAGGTTGTGCCAACGTTGCAAATTTGACTGGTGAAAACAGACATTTGTATGTAGGCGAACCTGTCTACTTCGTCTGCGTTAATGTAGCATTCCCATGGTTGCCCAGGGATTGTCAGGGAACCTGTTATTTAGGGATCCTGTTACCTGGGGTGTTTATAGCTAGTACAAAAGAAGTTTCAAAGGCTCGTAAATGGCAGGACGAGAATGGTGACACTTCAGCACAAATCTTGGGAGATATAGCAAAATCAGTTGTGCCATTTTGGGGCTAGATAACGAATTCCGAAGATATCAGAAGACTAGCGAGAGTACTGGAGAGAACCATCAACCGGACCAGGGACACACTCTATAATATGACATTAGAACAGAAGGCGATAAGACTAGTAGCACTTCAAAACCGGATGGCATTAGATGTCATTCTGGCTGAACGTGGTGGAGTTTGTAAATTAGTGGGGTCCTCTTGCTGTGTTTTCGTACCAGATTCCTCCCCAACCATCTTCAAGGCAATACAGAATCTGCACGTCCTTAGTTCAGAAGTGCATGTTCCCAAGGGAATCTGGGATCTTAGCGCTTGGTTCTTGGACTTCTTGCGATCTTGGGGTTGGAAGGTACTTTCGGTCTTGCTGATTATTTTGGGAATCCTGTTGTTTCTTTGTTGCTGTATTCAGTATCTACCTAGTATATGTTCGATGCTAGGGGGATGTTGCGCACAAGCGATAGGTACGATAGGACATAAAGTGTATGCCCCAGATAAAACTTCAAAAGAATATGTGTTGAAAGAAATTCTAGCGAATGGCTTAATGGCAATAGATATTTCCGACAGTGATTCAGGGTGCATGGAGGATGACGCATGGAGTTATTTGCAAGGAGATCCAAAGTAGTTTTAGCACTTGGCATAGGCCAAATGGAGGGTTTGTCAAATGAGAAATTATATCGTGCCTCCTATCGCAATAAATATATGTATGTTGGCCTACGCCAAGCTGCTAACAAGTCGCTTGCGAAGAAATCCGTGTTGCAAGGTCCTGACCTTAAAAACAATGTAAACCGCCATTTTAGGTCAATCCGCCATTTTAGGTTTGCTTTGTAAAGTCACCCTGTGAGTTAAAATGGTGGACGATGTCATTCTGAAATACAACCATGGCTGTCTTGACCTCTGTATGCAGCTAATATGTAACTTGCCTGCATGCCACTTGTTGAGGTCGTGAACTGAGACCTTGTCCTTCATTGACCTGTGCCTCAAGGATTATTCGTGCAATGAAACTAATCCGCGAGCATATGTTAAGAACAATGTATTGAAATACTGAACGTAGAACAGTTGTTTAACTACATTGTATTAATGTTTAAGAAGACCTGCATGGGAAATCCCAGAATACACAGTTGCCGTATAGGCTTGTTGATATATGTATTAAAAGCAAACCAGTTACATGTGGATGTGCAAAACTCGGCATGAACCCTAGATCGGTGATGTATTAGCGGAATATTAACCCGATCGGGCTGGACATCATGCTCACGAAGAGTATAAAGGACCAATGCATTCTAATGTACAGCGTCTCACACTGAACACACTGAACCACGCTGGAGTTTGTTGTGTTGCACTGAGGGCCGATAGCTATCTGATTTTGCTCTGTTCTTCGTAACTGGATTCAGTATAAAATAAAGTACTTTGTATGTTCCTTTGTATCCCGTGTTCGGTGTATTTCCTTTTGGGGTACTGAGCCTCGATATTTTGATTTTGTTTTCACAATGGCCGTGGTCCGGGTAATAAATAAAGGGTACACATCATGCCAATTGGTTCTGGAGATATTCCTTTTTCTTTCCTTTTTCCTATTTTTCCCTTTTTTCTTTCTTTTCACTCTTTGGAAATGATGTTAAAGTGTGGAAATGGAAGCTATAAAACGTGCATTTGAAAAGTAAAGATACAGAATAAATAAATACATTTAAAAAATAAATAAGAGCTAAAACAAAAGCCTCTTTGGAAATGAATATTGTGATGATAGCCGGGTATATCGCCGGCAGAGTGAATGTCACTGCTGAGAGATTATCTTGTCTGCAGTGGACAACATTCAGGTCTTTGAGACCAGGGTTTTATGTTCATTCATCCCCCGTTTTTTTTTTTACTGCTTTTTTTACCTAAATGTTTTGCCGAAAAAATGTATTGCATTGTTTTTATTGGGGGTTCCACCCAAGCCCCCTATCTGCTATTATGTATTTCCTATACCCCACCCTACCCTACCCCTTATATGCCCTTACCCCCCTCCATATTTTTCAATGTGTTTTTTCAGCAAAGAATGTTCGGCAAAAAGTGCAGCGAAAAACAACGGGCGATGTATGAAAGTCGTACCAAGACCAGAGGCGGAGCAGGAGATGACAGCAGTGTCCGAAGAAGCATAGAAGGAGCTGGACAAACAGGTGAAGAAAGGAGGGCCGGCACACCGAACGGCGTGCAGAGCAGAAAGGATAATGCCGCAGCAAAAGACACATCCCCGGCACGTGGGCGTTAGGATATGGCTGGGGAAATACTTCAGCAGGAGGGTCCATGCTAGCAAGGAACGCATTTGCCATCAAAACGGCCAACCAATACAGTAAGTGCCTGCGAGAATTTGGAAGAGTAATACAAGTTTGGCCATGAAAACGGCCAACCAATACAGGAAGTGCCTGCGAGAATTTGGAAGAGTAATACAAGTGTGGCCATGAAAACGGCCAACCAATACAGGAAGTGCCTGCGAGAATTTGGAAGAGTAATACAAGTTTGGCCATGAAACGGCCAACCAATACAGGAAGTGCCTGCGAGAATTTGGAAGAGTAATACAAGTTTGGCCATGAAAACGGCCAACCAATACAGGAAGTGCTTGCGAGAATTTGGAAGAGTAATACAAGTCAAAAATCTTCAAGGTATCAATAAAAATCACATCAATACATTTTTGGATTGGGCCTTTGAACAGAGCAAAAGGAAATCTTGGGCAGTGTCACACTTGGCAGCAGTTGCGTATTTTGTTAAATTGGAAGGGGGCGTGGACCCTACACATAGCCCACCGACAAAATATGTGCTCATGGGTTGGGCCAGAATAGAGGAACAAAACTAGACTCCAGGCATCCTTTACACTAGACTAAGGATACTAGATGCCTTGTATGAGGTTTGCAGCAGGGAATAGGAGGAGGTTCTATTTAGAGCAGCTATTGCACTAACTTATTTTGGGGCCTTTATTTAGAGTAAGCGAAATAGTAGCCAGGAATACACCAACCGCAGATGGTTTAGCAAAAGAGGATCTTACCTTTGGAAAAGAAAGCATGATCATTTTATTAAGGAGACCCAAAACTGATCAACAAGGAAAGGGCAAAATAATTAACTCATACTGCATAGATGACCACATGCACTGCCCTATATGTACAACAAAAGCTTTCCTATATCTACGCCCCCAAACAGGCAAACAGCTGGTGATCCACAAGGATGGCAGGTCCCTGAGTAGGCTTCAATTTCAAGCAGTTGTAGGATGCGACCCGACAGAATTTGGGGCTCATTCCTTCCACATTGGGGCAGCAACATCAGCATGTTGGGGGTTGGAGATCGGAGAATTATAAGAGATATGTGAGGGAGGAGAAGATATAATGCAAATATTCTATTCAGTGGGTAATGGCCCATTCAAGTCTGCATGGAATGTGGGTAACTCTTTTGTGGCCCGAGCAGGCAGGCGACTGGAAGACACTCATCAAGGCCTGCAGTTCCGAACCAGGTGGGGGGCAGCTGGCATGGCATGGGAAGAACTCCATGACAGATTGGCGGCCCTAATTGGGTTCAAGGGCCCGCCCGCCTGCACTTGTAATAATCCACCTGAGGGGCAGAGGGGAGTTGCGGGGGGTAATGATTTACCATAATTGGAGAGGAAGCAGTTATTGATAGAAATGTTTACATCACTCAAAAGCATAGCTCAATGTTGGTGGGACACATAAGTTTTCCTGTGAGAACTAGTGCCCAGGCGACACTGGAGAGGGGCCAACTCCAATAAAGCAGAATAAATATCCAGGAGAAAGCTGAACAAAGCGCCAGCACATTTTTGCAAAACCTCAGGCCTAACATTCATTAGACATGGGGGAATATCACTAAAAAGCCCAAATCTTGACCGTCAGGACGGGGTACATGTGTCAATAGAAGGCACAGAGTTATTCACAAGGAAGGTTTCCTGGGCACTTTCAGAAAAGTGTTGCATCTGAGGTACTTCTAGGGAAACCCGAGCGGCCGTAGACCCACTCAGGTGAGCCAGCCCAAAAATAGGCTGAAAATAAGACTGATTATAGAAGAGGCTGGCTAAAGGCGGCATCGCTCCACCTATGGCCTAATTTGTATCCACCGTACCATCCTCTATGTGTTTTATTATTGTACATTGCACTATGGCTCTACTCTGCTTATGCCCTGGGACCCAAAAGGGCAGCAGGCCCTGGAGGTAAGGGTCACAGCGATTAAGCAGAGGGAGACGGCCAGGGTGACCCATGGGATGGATGGCAGGCAGCCACCTCCCCCCCTCCTAACACCACACCCCTACTTCCAGGTAGGCAAGGCAAAAGGCATTGACAGGAGGGAGACTGCCGGGCGTCCGGGCGTCCGGTCTCGGAAAGGGCCCTGTGACCCAAAAAAACAGGTTGGTCCCCCCTCTCCCAGCTATGGCCAGCCCGATGCCTGTGAGGTAAGTGCTCCCACGCAATCTTTGCCCTGTAAGGACAGTGCAAAATGGAAGACCCTTCAAAGGGCGGCTAAAGAGCATACTCCCTCTTCCCCTCATCTTCTACCCATTTATCTCCCTCCTCCTTTCCACTCCTCTCACACTATTCTATCCCATCTCTCCATTCTTTGCTATCTTCCCCTAGAGAAAGCATGGCTGCAGAGACATCAGAGGCTCCCCACCTCCAGGACACTGAGGCAGATATGCAAGATTTGGAAACAGTCCGACACAAGCGGAAGACTTCTGCAAACACATCACAAGCCACATCACCACAAAAGCACAAGAGGTTTGCTGGACCATCAGCTGTGGGCCTGAGCACCAGCAACAGGTTTGCTGCTCTGGAGCAGGACATACTGAGCACAGAGTCAGGTGAAGATCCCACCAGACTTTGTGAAGAGCCTGAAGACTCACAAGGACCTGGTCGATTTGCTGTGAGAGCTGGGCGCCGCACCAACCTTCACGACCAAACCTCATGGTGAGCGTGTCAAGATATCACTTAACACAGTGGAGGACTAAAGGAGTGTGATGGACGCCTTCACCACCCAGGGTCTGCACTACTGCACATTCCCATTGGAACGGGTGAGGTCCCAGAGGTTTGTGATCCGTGGCCTCCCTGCAAACACCAACATTGCAGACATCTCAGAGGAGCTCGTGGAACGCTACCTCCCAGTGAAGAGAGTCGTACAACTGACCTCACCGGGGGACAAGAGCAGGAGATTCCCTCTGTTTGTTGCCACCCTGACATCAACCAGTGATGGAAGACCCGCTGACCTTACAAAGATCACACGGCTATGCAGCTGCGCAGTCACATAGACGATGACTGATCATGTGCTTCAAACGGTCACACATCCCCCCTTCTGCCACCAGGAGCCAAATTGCGGGCGATGTGGGGAGAACTGAGAGACTGAAGCAAGTCGGCAACCTGCACCAACTTCAAGGGACCTCAACCTGCCAGCTACCGCGGATGTCCAGCTCTGCCCAGAGCCAAACAGGATGAGCGGCAGAGGAGGGTACAATGACTACTGCAGACAGCACGGAACACAGAAGCCACTGCACATGACTCGCAGAAGGAGACTGCCATGCAGAGGATCAGCAGAACCCACCAACCACACCAAGGCACTGCACATCACCGGGACTCAGAACAAACAACTGCCACGCAGAGGGACAACCCACCCCACCCGCCACCAGCTCAAGGCCCAGCGAAGACCAAGAGGGCACCCACCACATTCAGGCAGAGCTACGCTGGAGTCCTAAAGATGCCACCCAATCCACTGCGAGCTGCCATCCCACCGCTGGAAGTGGGAACAGCAAGCCCCATCAACTGGAAGATCATCATTGCGAAGCTTGCAGCTTTTGTCGTAGAGCTGAACATTGACTCCAACGTGACGGTGGTGGCAAGGCTCCTCTTGAGCCTATTACAGGGAGTAGAACCAAGCTAACATGGCATCTAAACCCAGCTACACCATCGTGATGTGGAATGCCAACGGTATCCAGAAGAAGACAGATGAACTACTTCACCTGATGGAAACGAGAAACATGAGTGCTGCCTTGTCAGAGACCCACCTACACGGAAACCAGAAGCCCGGCCAGGCGAACCACAGAGTGAACCGAACTAAATGGCCAGCAGGAGCCAAAGGAGGGGGCACAGCAGTGATAGTGAAGATGGCGATCGACCATCATGAGATTGCGCTCCCACCCCTCAGAAGCATTGAAGCCACTGGAGTGCAAGTCAAGACTGCGACAGCACCACTCCGGCTGATCGCAACTTACTGCCCTCTGAAAACGAAACTGGACCTTGGAAACCTGGATGCTTTGCTGGGCTCCACTGTTCCAACAATCATCAGAGGAGACCTCAACGCCAAATATCGATGCCGGAACTCCAGGACCGCCAACCAGAGGGGATGGATACTGCTGGCATACTCCAGGAAGAATGACTGTGTGGCAGCAGGTCTGACTGAGCGCACACACTCTCAAATGTGCTGTACATCGTGCTACTGAAGAACCTGCAACACTCCGTAGAGCTGGAAACACTGGCCGAGCTGACCTCGGACCACAACCCTGTAGCAATCACTGTGGGAGATGAGATGGAACCCTACCAGCGGGCCGAGCGGTACAACTTCATAAGAGCTAACTGGGGCCTCTACAAGGAAGAGCTGAGCAGCATGGTCACACCTAACCCCCTGAGCACCAAGGAAGACATTGACAAGGCTGTGGAAGACTTCACGATAGCAGTCCAGCAGGTAGTCGAGAGCAGTGTTCCCAAACAGAAGACAAACCGATGTTCCATCTACGATCTACCGAGAGGCATCCAACAGTCAATCGCTGACAAGAACGGGGCACAACGACAGTGGCAGAAGTTCTGCATGCCTGATCTCCTGTAGAAGTACAAAACACTCACAAGGTGCCTGTGGGAGCAAATCAGACAGCACTGTGGAGAGAAGTGGGTGGCAGCAACAGCCAAGCTGATGGAGGCGGACAACTCAGTGAGGAGAATGACTTGCCGCCTGACTGGGAAGAAGGAGCCTTTCCCACTAATCCAGGGACATACCCACCTTGCATGCAGCAACAAGAACAAGATGGAGTTCCTTGCTGAGACACCAGAGGCTTTGTTCACTCCAAACAAGGCAAGCAGGCTTCCAGACAGAGTGGAGGAAGAAGTTGACAAGCATCCCGCAGAAGACCAAACTGGGATGAGAGCAGAAGATATCAAGGAGTGCACAAGCTCTGAGGTAGCAGGATTTGTAGAGAAGCTGGCGAATGGCAAGGAACCAGGGAGCGACGGAATAACCAACCTGGCAATCAAGAACCTCCTGCCGACATCAATGGAACACTTCACAGAAATCTTCAATGCATGCATGAGACTTCGAAACTTCCCAAGATCCTGGAAGAAAGCAAGGGTCATCGTATTCCCAAAGGCCGGCAAACCACTGAGGGATCCTGCAAACTACCGTCCTGTCAGCCTGCTCTCTGTATTATCAAAGTTCCTGGTGAAGGTCTTCCTCGCCCACCTCAGCGAATTCACAGCCGAAAAAAAATCTACTAGCAAAGGAACAGTTTGGATTTCACAAGGAGCATGACATGACCCATCAGATGCTGAGAGTGGTGGACACCATCAGCCACGGATTTAACATCAACAAGTCGATGGGAATCGTCTTCTTGGATGTCGCCAAAGAATTCAACTTAGTCTAGCACAAGGGACTGATGCACAAGATGATCGGCCTGGGATTTCTGAACTACATGGTGAAGACGATTGCAAGCTACCTGGAAGACCACACCTTCCATGTCAACATGCGGTCTGAGAGGTCCTCATCACGTCCCACCGGAACAGACGTGCCAAAGGGATTGAACCTCAGACCTTTCCTGTTCAACATCTTCACCAACGACATCTCGACAGATCTCCACAAGACCGACCTGGCACTTTATGCGGACGATGTTGCAGTCATCTCCCAGTCGTTCAGTGAAATGGAAGCGGCAAAGAACCTGCAAGCTTCATTGGATGCCATCTTGAGGTGGTACAGCGATTGGTGGATAGAACTTAACACCAGAAAGACAACAACCACGCTGTTCACCAGAAAGAAGATCAAGGAGCACCCGCACATCGGCCTCAACGGCGAGACCATCAAGTAGGAGAGCAGCAGCTGCTACCTCGGTGTGACCCTGGACAGCAAACTCAACTGGAGAAGCCATATCAGGAATACTCAATAGAAGGCATCAGGAAAGATGACAGTGCTGTACCTACTCCTGAAGCAGAAGTTGCTGATCTCTGCATTTATTACCTAAGGACAGCGCTGGCCAATGGGCCGGCTCTTGCCGGGTCCGAGATTCGGCATAGATGTCTGGCTGGATCTCGGGAACCACCCAGCCTCAGCCCTGACCAGGTTATACCGAGTCACCAGCTCCGCCGAGTGAAGCTGGGGGCTCGGTGATCTAATCTGCGCTGTGCTCCCTTCCCCAGCAGTCATTCGCCGTCTGCAGGCTCTATTTGCTGAGCCTGTTTCTTTCTTCTGGGCTGAAAGGGACACCACAGGAATCAATGGGCCATGAATATAACTGGGAGGGGGCATCACTGTTGAAAGCAGGCATTCTTCATGCTGGGCACACTATTGTTTACCAAATGTGGATTTCACACTTCCATAGAAAAACAAAAGTCATTTCCGAACTGAAAAATGCTGCTTGCATTCACTAGTTTTCTGTGAAGAGTTTTTTTTTTGTCGGACTACCAGCCATACTCTGTAATTTGTGTGCCACTTTGTGTTTTATCACAGGTTGTATTTATAAATATGTTATATGCTTGTCAAACTGGTTAATCACAAATAAACGCTTCTGTTGTGATGACAGCAGTTTTTAGGAAATTAAACTGTGGGTACATGGGTCCCAATTTTTGATTTTCACTACAGGGGCAGAAATTCACCAACCTCTGGCCTGAATATAAAAATGACCAGCCCAACCCATCCCCTGGCCAAACACATTTTATAGCACTTGTTTTTTAATAGAGAATAGCAAAAAGTCATATGATTAACAACCAGTTTTGAATATATAACATCTCAGCAACGGTCTCTCAACCTGCTGAGCTACCCTGGTAGCCTTCTACTGTAGAGCATGTCTATGGATCCTTAATTTACTAAAAGGCACTGCATTACCAACCATATTTTGGGTGCACCACTTCCATGGAAGTGATTTAAAGTGGAATTGATGTGCAGTGTGGAGTTTGGAAAGAAGCAGCATGAAAGAAATTGCTAAATTTTGTAAATATTATTTTGAACATTTCCTGATTGGAGGCCAACTGCCAGCTTCGCCTCCTCAGAACTGCACCACCTCGGCACTCCGCCCCTACCTCCAAACTCCACCCCCACCGCGGCCCTTGTGGCATCCCCCTTACATTTTTTCCATTTCCACCACTGCTTAATGGATGCCTGGCGGGGGACAGCAGCCACATGTTTTCAGCCTTAATGGTGGTGGTGCTACACCTCGCCAGGCATCCCTTTAGCTAAGAGATGCGGCATAATCGCTGCGTCCCTTAGTTTAAGGGATGCCTGGCAAGGGCAGCAGCACCATTAAGGCTGAAAAGGTAAGACGGCAGGAAGACAAGACCTTTTTTCCTAAAGCCTGAAGCTCCTGCAAATGAGCAGGAGCTTCAGACTTTAGAAAAAAAAACCTCTGCCTCCTGCAGCCTCACCTGTTTTTCGATAGCGGTGGCACCAGCCCACGGGTATCTCTTCATTAAAAGGATGCCGCGCAGGTGCCAGCGCCACCATCATGGAGACAAGGCATTGTTTTCTGAACCCTGAAGCTCTAGCACATGAGCGAGAGCTTCAGGCTTTAGAAAAAAAGCCTTGTCCTCTGGCGGCTGGGGCTGCCAGGGGACATTAGTGAGCTCTGGGAAGGGACCCGCCTCAGAACCATATTTCTGAGCCTGATGGTACTAGGCCCTGGCCAGCCCCAGCCCACTTAAAGCCCCGACCTTACCATACTCTATGTGTTTCATTATTGTACATCACCCTATGGCTCTACTCTGCTTAATCTCTTTAAAGTTTAGAGGGTGCGGTCCCTACTGCTGTCCCGAATGAGCTGAGTGCACACAGCCCAGGCAGCCCAATAATCAATCACCCCTGACTGCAGCGCGTGCGCTGAGGAGGAGGCCGCCCGGGGAAATGATATTGCTATTTACTAGGGTCATACAATCAAGCATAGGCGTGAGGGGTGCCTTACAGACCCCCAGGTGCACTGCTAGGCTGACTTTGCTGGGCTGGCTGGGCAGCAGCAGACATCGTGCACTCAGTGCTCTCAAACGGAGTCTGATTTCGAGTAGCACTCTTGTCTTTTTTAATGTAGGTAGTAACGTACCTGGTGTACTTAACTTTATAAAATGAAATGATGCAGCATTGCAGGCGTCACGCATCGTGACGGCGGCGCTGGAGCCTTTTGGAGGACTCGGCCTTCTGGCGCCCCCTAGAGGCTGGCACGTCAGGCAGCCGCCTGCACGGCCGGATGCAAAGACCGGTCGTGGAGGCTGTCAGGAACCCTGCGAGGGGGCCCTGGACACCAGAGAGCGGTGGCGCAGTGGGCTAGGGACCGGTCCCAGTGAAGGGTGATCCAGTGCCCCCCGCCCCCTGAGGTTACCTGCAGCCTAGGGAAGCTCTTCAGGGGAGAGGCGCTTCCCCGCCCGCTGCCCGGGAGAAGGTGCGGGAATCCTGTAGGCGAGGCGGGGAGGGTGCGGGCGGGCGGGCCGGCGGGGCTCCCCCATGCCCTGGAGGCATCGCCGGGCTCTGAGCGCACCCGTAGGCCGCCCCCCTCCGGGGCATGTCCGTGCGCCTCCTGGGGCTGGCGGGCCTGACTTCAGCACCGGCCGAGCCGGACAGCGCCCGCATGGAGGAGCTGGAGGAGGGCGGCGGCGGCGGCGCCCTGCCCCCCCGGCCCGGGGAGCTGGACCTCGAGGAGCTGGCCACGCTGGCCGCCGAGCTGCAGCCCGAGAACGGCGCCCTCCAGGAGGGGCCCGACCCCGAGCTGCTCTCCGTCTACCGGCAGAAGGAGAAGGACCTGATCCTGGCCGCCCGCCTGGGCAAGGCGCTGCTGGAGAGGAACCAGGACATGAGCCGGCAGTACGAGCGCATCCAGCGGGAGCTGCAGGACAAGCTGGAGGTGAGACCAGGAGCGCCAGTATAAACCAGTGCAATGGCCAGTAGCAGGGGCGCAACGAACCCACCATTTCTAACCCTTCAAACATGCGAGGCGCTATCTTCAGAGACGGTGGGGGAGGGGCACATATATTTGGGTGGGGGGTCATATAACTCCTTTATGCATTATACCATGACTATTGTAGTGCAGCTTCAACTCTCTCCTTTAAGCCTGCAAGCACCCTCTTATGGACTGCTGTGAGAATGAGCTGTCTCCGGTCCCCCTACCCTTCCAATCACTCCCCTGGCATGCAGGTACTAACGCCACACCACGATTGGAATTGCCTAAAATGTATCCATATGAATGCAGGTGCTAACAGTGACATGCGGCTCTGTAGGTCAGTCAGGTACAGTGAACATATGGGTGGGGGGTAGGGGGGATTGGCAGCCGAATGTTGTTGCGCCACTGGCCAGCACTTACCAGGGTACATGCATGAATGCCTACAGGGGATACACGCTGAATGACAAGCTCGCGGTGAGAGGCCCAGCCAAGGCCCGCCAGTATAAACCAGTACAGTGGCCAGTACTTACCAGGGTATAGGCATGCCAGTTTATAGGGAGATCCACATTGCAGGGCAAGCCTGAGGTGGGAGGCCCGGCAAAGCGCTCCAGTATAAACCAGTACAGTGGGCAGTGCTTACCAGGGCTTATGCATGAAAGCTTATGGGGGGATCCAATCTCCATGGCAAGCTAGAGGTGAGAGGCCAGGCCCAGTATCCTCAGTATAAACCAGCATGGTGCAGCGACCAGTTCTTACCAGGGTATAGTTATGACACATTACGCAAGCTTGAGGTGAGAGGCCAATATGGGGCGACCCAGGACAAGCTTAAGGTGAGAGACCTGGCCCGGCCCCGCCAGTATAGACCGGCACAGTACATGGGCCCAGTATTTACTAGCAGCATAAGGGCCTATGCATGCAACAGTATGGGGACACGCTCGAGCTGAGAGAAACGGACCAGTCTCGCCAGTGTACACCAGTGAAGTACACCGTCCTGCTCTTACCAGCACAACCAGGGTCATGGCATGGAACAGTAGGGTGAGATCAACGCTTCAATACCAGCAAGAGGGGAGAGACCCGGTGCAGTCCCACTAGTATAAACCAGTACAGTACATGGGTCAGTACTTACCAGTATAACCAGGGCATGGGCATGGAACAGTATGGGGAAATCCACGGGTCTGTACTAGCAAGAGGTGAGAGGCCTGGAGCAGTCACACTAGTATAAACCAGTACAGTACATGGGCCAGTACTTCCCAGTATAACTAGGGCATAGGCATAGAACAATATGGGGAAATCCACGGTTCAGTACTAGCAAGCGGTGAGAGGCCCGGTGCAGTCCCACTAGTATAAACCAGTACAGTACATGGACCAGTACTTCCCAGTATAACCAGGGCATAGGCATGGAACAGTATGGGGAAATACACACTTCAGTACTAGCAAGAGGTGAGAGGCCCGGTGCAGTCACAATAGTATAAACCAGTACAGTACTTTGGTCAGTACTTACCAGTATAACCAGGGCATAGGCATGGAACAGTATGGGGAACCCACGGTTCAGTACTAGAAAGAGGTGAGAGGCCCGGTGCAGTCCCACTAGGTAAACCAGTACAGTACATGGGGGGCCAGTACTTCCCAGTATCACCAGGGCATAGGCATGTAACAGTATGGGGAAATCCATGCTTCAATGCTAGCAAGAGGTGAGAGGCCTGGTGCAGTCACACTAGTATACACCAGTACAGTACATGGGCCAGTACTTCCCAGTATAACCAGGGCAAAGGCATGGAACAGTATGGGGAAATACACACTTCAGTACTAGCAAGAGCTGAGAGGCCCGGTGCAGTCCCACTAGTATACAGCAGTACAGTACATGGACCAGTACTTACCAGTATAACCAGGACATAGGCATGGAACAGTATGGGGAAATACTAGCAAGGCCCAGTGCAGTCCCACTAGTATAAACCAGTACAGTACATGGGCCAGTACTTACCAGTATAACCAGGACATAGGCATGGAACAGTATGGGGAAATACTAGCAAGGCCCGGTACAGTCCCACTAGTATAAACCAGTACAGTACATGGGCCAGTACTTATCAGTATAACCAGAGCATTGGCATGGAACAGTATGGGGAAATCTACGCTTTAATACTAGCAAGGCCTGGTGCAGTACTACTAGTATAAACCAGTACAGTACAGGGACAAGTACTTACCAGTATAACCAGGGCATAGGCATGGAACAATATGGGGAAATACACGCTTCAATACTAGCAAGCGGTGAGAGGCCTGGTGCAGTCCCACTAGTTTAAACCAATACAGTACATGAGCCAGTACTTACCAGTATAACCAGGGCATAGGCATGGAAAAGTATGGGGAAATACATGCTTTAATACTAGCAGGAGGTGAGAGGCCACGTGCAGTCCCACTAGTATAAACCAGTACAATACATGGACCAGTACATACCTGCATAACCAGGGCCTGTGCATGGAACAGTATGGGGAAATCCATGCTTCAATACTAGTAAGAGGGGAGAGGCCCGGCGCAGTCCCACTAGTATAAACCAGTACAGTATATGTGCCAGTACTTCCCAGTATAACCAGGGCATAGGCATGGAACAGTATGGGGAAACACACGCTTCAATACTAGCAAGAGGTCAGAGGCCCGGTGCAGTCCCACTAGTATAAATCAGTACAGTACATGGGCCAGTACTTCCTAGTATAACCAGGGCATAGGCATGGAACAGTATGGGGAAATCCAGGCTTCAATACTAGCAAGAGGCGAGAGGCCCGGTGCAGTCCCACTTGTATAAACCAGTGCAGTACATGTGCCAGTACTTCCCAGTATAACCAGGGCATAGGCATGGAACAGTATTGGTAGAGCCAAGTTGCAGGGCAAGCTTGAGTTGAGACTAGAGGCCCTGCTTTGCCCTGCCGTTATGAGCCAGTACATGATCCATTGCTCACTAGTATAACCAGGGTCTATTCATGAGACAGTATGTGGAGTCAAAACTGCAGGAGAAGCTTGTAGTGCATGAAACAGTTGTTACTAGCATTCCATTTTTCTTTTTGAATGAGGGGCAACCAGGTAGGGCAGCAATGATAGGTGTTGCCTAGTCCCACCAGTATAAACCAGTACATGGGCCAGTAGTCATTGGTAGAATCATGGTATAAGCTTGAAATCATTATGGGGCCATCCCAACTCAAAGAAAAGCTGGTGTTGCGACTCCCTTGCATTTCGACCTTTAAGCACGAATGCAAGAGTCTGCACCTGCCTGTAAAATCAAGGAACAGGTGTTGCAATGCATGCAAAGACTATGTAACATTTTGATAGAGCTGCAGGTCAAGGTCACGGGAGAGGGCATGCCATTTTTACCAGAAACCTGAATTACCCCAACACGCATCTTTGTTTGAAGCAGTGGCAGCAAAGAACATCCAGGGAAATTAGTTCAGACTTCTTTTTGATATTAAGGAGAGTACGTACCGATCTATCAGGAGAAGGCCCTAGTCTTATCAAGTGAATCCCTCGCTTTAGAAGGTGAATGAGTGATGCTGGAAATGCTTTTGGGGACAGGGCCTCCTTGTCCCTATCCTACCACTTTCCTGAATGTATTTTCTGCACAGGAGTCCAGTTTTCAACCCTGGCAGTGCAGCTCTTCATCTTTTCCTTTTGGATGACCCATGGGATATCCCTATGGCACCCATGGGTAGGGGTATTCCTTGGTACCCCTAGTGTATGTTTTTGGACACCTGTGTGTTGCCCACAGAGCAGGGTATGGGCTGGTGGCAGCTACATGCTGACTTTACAGTGGCTCTGGGTGTCCTCCATTTTTGGGACACCCAGGCCCTGCCATAGGAATCAATGGATTCCTGAACAAAGGCAAGATGGGCAGTGAAGGCCCATGGCTTCCTACCTTTCCCCTTTGTTTCTCAATGTCCTGAGAAGCCCTGGCTCTGTTTTCCCTTCCCACCGATTGGGTGATGGGTGGAAGAACCATATATGGCTCGGGTGCTGCCTCTGCTAGCCTGGTAGGTGCCATCCCAGGGACTGCTTGTCTTGAGTAGACCCTTGGGGTGGTGCCTGAATGAATGGAAAGGGTAGTCAATTCACATTCTGTGTTGTGGGTGTCTGTTTTTGACTGTGTGTCACAGTGCCGGTGGTCCTGCCTGAGCGAGCCCTATCTGAAACTGGAGTAAATGCAGTGTGTGCTCTGAAAAGCTGTGAGGTGTCTCCAATATACATCCACTGTTTTGGTTGTCGGGTTTTGGGTGAATGGCCTGAATACCCGTGAGCCTGATTGGGTGCTGTCCAATGAATGGACTAGTGTGTGATTGGCTGACTGAGCCTAGCTCCGCCTGAGTGGATGGTGGGATTTGTGTATATCAGAAGGCCCCCTCACTTACATCAGTGTCAAAAGTCAGAAGCTTGGAGTGTTCCTGGAAACCTGCATTCTGAATCCAGCTGGAGGAAGAGGTTCTGCTGCTACAACTTCTCAAGAAATTGTAAGGTTGCTGTGCTGATTCAAGGACTGATCAAGAGAGGACCTGGAGAGGCAACCTCTTCCCGTAGTTACAAGGGGACATCGTGCAACTGCTGCTCTTCACCCAAAGTGTCCTGGAAGTCAGTCGTGAGTGCCTTCCGTCCTGCAGAAGTATCTTCGTGGGTCCAGAAGAAGAGTATCCAGACATCTTGAGCCCAAGCGGCGTGCTGTGTCAGGACGCTGTCCGTGAACAGAAGAAAACCTGACTGCTATGCATTGCCCAGAAGAGGGGATACCTTGGCATGGTGCTGCCCAATGCCTGGACCTTGCCAAGTTCCAATCAACCAAAGAAATCTTCAAGGGGCAATGTAACCACAACATCTGCCCACTTTTCCACGGCTGAAGAAGCCCAGTGCCACTGCCTCCAGAGAAGTGCCAGCTGGTGGGTTTCCCGCCATTCCGAACTGAATATTAAGTCCCGAGGGTCCAGACTTGGTGGAGATCTGCAGAGCAGTCCAGTGCTCAGGTCCAGCTCACCGGAAGTCATCTTGTTATCTGTGTTGCGGCTGCAGCACCGAAGAACTGAACAGTGACCAACCACAAACTAGAGAAACCTGACACCTACATCTGACACTGCACCCGCTGCCACCGAAGGTCATCCACAGAAACCGAAGAACTTATGTTCACCTCCAAAGCCTTGTCGAGGTCCACAGCAAGTTTCATCTTCGTGGGATATCCGCAACCGGCGTAACTACCCGTCCAAGCAGACTACCATGACAGACCTTCACTGCTGCCTTTCTGACACTGCTTGGTTCCCTTCTCCTGCTCGACACTTATGTCCCAGTGGTTCCTTCTTCCAGAGAGGGTCCATCTTCAAGAGGCACCGTCGAGTAAAGCTGAGAAACTCCACCACTTCACTTCCAAGGCACCCAAGGTACCATGATGAGGAAGAGGGGTTCCTAATGCAGGAGTTATGCAAGGGTCCCATATTTGTCTTGGACTCGACTCGCCTGTTGCTACCCAGGTACTTTGGGGGTGGTGGGACCTGTAGAAATAAGAACAGACAATTCCTGAACATTTATGGACTGGGCCTTAATATAAAAGCAAAGCGTAACTTACCTTTTTATTGCAGGTTGCCCAGGTGGGAAGGATCTTATTTATTTACTTATGTATTGGACATTTGTATGGTGCCTATACACAGGTGTTTCCAGGTGCCACAAGACAAGATGGGGAGGGGACATGGGAATCAAAAAGGAAGAACAACAAAACTGGTTATATTGGCGTTATGACAATCCTATCATGCAAGTGCATGACAAGGTGGTAAGTGCAAGGGGGGAGGGGTAGAGGTGCAAGAGTGGGGTATCCCTAAGGGTGGGGGTGGGCAAGTGCTGGCCAGGTCAAGGCGGCAGCAAGTGCCAGGGGAGGGCAGGGGGAGGGAGGATGTGTGCAGTGGACAGGAAGGACCAGGTTGGGCTAGTCCAGGGAAGGGAGCCCAAGGGCAAGTGCTGGCAAAGGATGCTGGGGGAACTGGTAGGGGGGGTCTGGCCCCTGGTGACTCTGAAGGGACCATGCCCCAGTCACAGCGGCAGATGGAGAGTTAGCAAGGGAGGGGGAGAGGGAAGGAAGAGGAGACAAGGAAAGTCTTGAGAAGTTTCCGAAACTTAAGAAGATCTGGCTCAAGCCTGAGGGGAAGAGGGAGGCCATTCCAAAGGGACGAGCCAGCCGAGGAAAGGGATCCATCTCCCACTCTCTGCTTTGAGAAGTGTTTGACCTGCAGAGAGTTGGAGCCAGGAGCCCGAAGGACTCTGGCCGGGAGGTATTTAGGGATTGAAAGCTGGATGAAAAGCTGTCACAGGCTCCGAGCAGCCTTGTGGATAATGCAAGGAGTCTTGAATTTGATCCTTGCGATCATCGGGAGCCTGTGGGGAGATTTTAGGGCTGGAGAGATGTCGTACCTGTGCTTGAGGCCAAGGACAAGTCTTGCAGTCTTGTTCCGGGTTAGCTGAAGGGGGCGAAGGGAGGTTAAAGACATGTTGAGGAAGAGGCTGTTGCAGTAGTCAAGCCTAGAGAGAACCAGGGCGAGGAAAGGTAGAATGCCTCTGAGGAGGTGCAGCTGAAAATTGCACTTCTTGGCAAGGTCCGTGATGTGTGGAGAGAAAGAGAGAGAGGAGTCAACGCTGATCCCAAGGTTGTTTGCCTCACAAATGGGTGAGGGGAGAAGGCCCAGGGAGTCAGGCTAGAGAGTGGGGGAGAAGGTGGGGAAGAACAAGGAGCAGGCATCCCAATGAGAAGGATCTCTGTCCTACTGGCATTAAGGCAGAGATCACTGGCAGAGCACCATGCCTGAATAGCAGTCGGGTATGAGAGAGGAGGGGGAGGAGGTAGAGGAAGACAGCGTGAAAGAGAGCTGTGTCTCATCTGCGTAACACTGGAAATGAAGGGAGAAAGTGGAGATCAGGTGAGCCAGGTAGAAGTTGAAGAGCCAAGGCGATAGTATAGAGTTCTGAGGGGCAGCACTGGTAGAGAGTGAAGTGGAGGAGAGAAAATGACCCATTTGCACTTGGGAAGGTCTATTTGAAAGGAAGGAGGTCAGCCACACCAGTGGACAGTCCATGATGCCTAGGGTATCATGGATACGGTTTATGAGGATGGAGTGGTTGACTGTGTCAAAAGCAAAAGAGAGATCGAGGAGGATAGGAACAGAGGGAGTGTTAGTGTCCAGGGTAGCGAGTAGGTCTTCACTGGTGTTCAGGAGAGCAGTTTATGTGCCTCTGGCAGCCCTAAAACCGTACTGGTGGTCATGGAGGCAGCCGGCCATTTCGGTGTGGAAGGTCAGTTGGGGGAGAACCAGCTTCTCCGTGAGTTTGCCCAAAAAAGGGGTGATAAAGATAGGGCGATAGTTAGCCAGACAATAAGGGTCAGCAGATGGCTTTTTTAGGAGAGGGTTCCCAAGAGAGTGCTTGAGGGGTTGAGGGAAGGAGCCAATGGCAAATGAGTGGTTGCAGAGGTCAGCCAAGGCTGGAGCGAGAGAGAGACGATGTTGTCCTTGATGGTTGATGGAGGAGCAGGGGAGCGCCTGCAGACTCATAGAGCGGACAACTCTAGAGATCTCATCTGGTGCAATGGGAGAAAAAGAGGAGAGTATGGGAGGGAATGGGGGGCCAAGGGAGGCGAGAGAAGGGAGAGGGTGTGCAAGGGAGCAGCAGATGACAGAGAGGACAGGATGTCCAGAGTTTTGGAGGAAAGGTGGGCGGCCAGTGCAGAGCAGAGGGCCTGGGAGGGAGGAAGAGAGGAGGAGACTGTGGTACGATTGGCAAGTTCCTTGCAGATATTAAAGAGTTCAGACGTGTTATTGGTGGCTCCAGAGATGTGGGCTTGGACATGAGCCCTCTTCTTGGAGCAGATGGAGAGACGTTATTGCCTTTGGAGTAGGCGGCAGGCCAGTGTGTCAGAGGATGAGCTAGATGCCTGCCACTTCCGCTCTGCAGCTTTGCACTTGAGTTTCAACATGACCAAGTCAGAGTCATACCAAGAGTTGCATTTGGAGGCAGACGTCATGCGGATCCTCGTGAAGGGGTTAAGGATGTCCAGGGTGTTAGAGATAGAGAGATGGAGGTTAGCTAGAACCGACTCAGAAGGAGAGTCTAATGAATGGGCAGAGGAAGGATGAAGTAAGAAGCAAATGCAGCGACTGACACATGCTACATTGGTCGAATGATGGAGGAGACTGGCAGGGCAGACAGAGGCGTCAGGGGACAGGGTAGGGCAAGGTGGGAAGACAGGAGAGAGTGGTCAGACTAGGAGAGATGGGAATTGAGAGGGGTAGAGGAGGATGTCTGTTGAGATGGGAGCATCCAAAGTGTGTCCAGCAGAGTGGGTTGGGCCCACTGAGGGAAGTATAGAGAGGGAGATTGTTGCAGAGGTCACAGAAGCGAACAGTGGCCACATCAAGAGAGTCGAGATAGATGTTGAAGTACCCAAGAAAGATAGGAGGACAGGTTGGCCCATTCTGAGAAGAAGATGGAGGACGGTCCGGTGGGGTCTATAGATGGTAGCGAGAGTAAGAGAGAAAGTAGGTGAGACAGACAGCTTGCAAACAAGGCTTGCAAAGGACGAGTAGCTTAGATCAGAGCCACTCAACACAAGGCTGGGAGGTCCTGGGGTTGGATAGGATCATGTAGCCCTCAGGGAGAAGAGTCAGAAGCAGTGACAGAGCTGGCCTTGAGCCATGTCTCAGTGAGAGCAAGGACATTAAGGTCAAGGTCTTCAAGGAGGTGACAGATGTCAGAGGAGTGTTTGATAGCAGAGTGAGTATTGAGGGTAGCTATGTGAAGTTGGTTGCCCCCTTTAAAAGATTTGTGAGTGGGAACAGGGGTGGGGTGCCACCACTGGGGCAGAGGTGAGAGGTGGGATGAGGGAAGGAGGGGTGGAAGGAGAGGGGGGAGTTGAAGAGAGAAGGAAGACGCCTGTCAAGAAGGCAGAGGTTGGGCTGAGAGCCGTGGGCCATGATAGTGCATTATGATAGACGTTAATGGTGCATTTGGAAGATGCGAAGTGAGCCAAGACCACTTCCCATCTGGTGCTGTCAGTAATGGGTGAGGAGGAGAAAGGGGAGAGCACAGAGACCACATGAGAGGTCTATAGGTTAGAAGGAACAACAAAGAGAATGCCAATGATAGTCTGTCTGGAGGTAGCATTGTGTAGGTGTCTGCGATGGGCAGACGAGCGTTGGAACTCAGGAGTGCCTATTTTAGTTTCTTCCTTCCAGACTTTGTGAGGATATGAGATGGAGAAGCAGTTAGAAAAGATAGAGGAGACGGAGAGCACCATGGGGCAGAGACAAGAGGGAGGGCATAGGAAAGCAGGAGGGAGGGTCAGAAGCACTATGCAACAATAGAATCACACCAGGTGGCCAAGCAGACAGAAATCAGTGAGCACGCTGGAAATGCCCAGATTTACAGATCATTAACAAATTGGTAGCACCCCAAAATTCGATTTTGGCCAAAAACACCCAAAAGCAGTGCAAATGGTGGATGCGCAGTTGGAAGCACACCATGGTGGATGCACAGTTGGAAGCACACCATGGCGGATGCACAGTTGGAGGCACAACATGGTGGATGCACAGTTGGAAGCACACCATGGTGGATGCACAGTTGGAAGCACACCATGGTGGATGCACAGTTGGAAGCACACCATGGTGGATGCACAGTTGGAAGCACATCTGCATTTGAATTTAGCCAGAAAGCACTCAAAAGCCATACACATGGTTGATGCACAGTTTTGCATTTTTACTCTATGAAGTATTCTGGCAATGTTCTAACCTAATTGCCTGATTTTCTACATCTGTGGTTTTGAGGTTCAACAGTGTTTATTCATTTTAATGCAATTTATCACATCTATCAGTTGGTGCATTATTACTGAACTAAGAATAATTGTGGTACCAGATAGCACTGTATAAATTCAGTGAATTATTATAGAATCCTGTATACAAAGTGAGTTATGTAATTGTATATATCCTCCTAAAACTATTTTTATTTTATAAAAGAACTGTTTTAGCGCATAACATAGTGTGTGGACATTCCTCTGTGGGGATTCGGTGTACCTAAGAACCAGCCTGCATCACCTCCCTTGAGTGTCAGCCTTGGTTGCTCGTCCATTGCTACCCTTTGAGAGCCTTAGCTAGGGTGCCTCGGCGTCTCTACTCCAACCATAAGGGGGTGTAAGTACAGATACCCGCCTGCAGTCTTTACATAATGCAAGAATGGAACATTGAGAAATTTACTTAACACCAACTTCATTTGGTTGTATGCTCTGTGACAGACACGTGGAAGATTTTAAGTCAACCTAACACATGTATGTCTATGCTACGTGTAAGGCATTGAGAAAGCATGCGTTGAGCGAAACGTATTGGTGTATTGCGTAGTGAAAAATGTGTGTGGAACAATATTTCCATAACTCCTGTGTAGTACTCCTTACAATGATGAGTTGTACTGTATTATTCTATGTGAGTTAAATCAGCGCGCAGCGCTTTTTGAAACCAATGTGGTCCGACCAGCGCCAGAGTTTCTTCCTCTTCCATGAACAAAATAAAGTTGCCTGTTATCCTTGGGGTATTCCACATGGGCCCTGGGAAAATCAGGTATGAAGAGGATGAGCTTGAGCCGTTGAGATCAGGTAGAGGGGGGGGGGCAGGCAAATCAAGAGGCGTAGGATCCTGAGACCCCGCTTCCCCTGAGAGGCGATGAAGCAGGACCCTAGGGTCTTATGTGCAGAGCCAAGTCATCAGGGCCCTCTTGAAAGCTTTTGGTGGGTAAGAGGTTGCTGGGTGAGGAGCGGCCAGGACCATTAGACCTTTGTGGATGGTCTTGATGGTACTTCTGGCGTTCAGGAAGAGAAAACCCAGCGATCGGATTCTGGTTCGTTTTCTCAGGGTCTCTTTTAGGAGTGATTCTGGGTACCCGTTGCGCTTTGTTGGAATGCCTTTTTTGTGGACTTGTGGACAAGAAGATTGAAGGTTCACTCTTGGGTCTAGATGGGCGAGGTTTAGAATCCCGGCATAGATTTTGATAGCTTGTTCTGAGGTTCCAATGGGCGCTGCATGACAAGCTTGAGGTGAGAAGCCCTTCCCAGTATTGACCAGTGCCATCAGTGTAAACCATTATAATGTTTCATAAACACTATGGAAATATTCACTTTGGGCAATAGGCCAAGCCAGGGGTGAAAGGCCCTGCTCAATAACTATCTGTCCAACCCAGTTCACACCAGTGCATGGGCATGCAAAGCACAAGAGCAGCTGGAGGTAAGAGGGCCAGCATCCATCAGTTCCACCGGTATAAACTAGCTCACAGCCAGTATCCAGCGATTTAATGGCACTGCAGGGCAAGCTACACCAAACAATAGGTGGGTGGTCCACATAGCTCAATGGCACCAGGGAAAATACTAACTAAACTAATGGTGAGAAAGAGACCACATGGGACAAATCACAGTTCAATGAGTATTTCTGTTAGTAATTAGCAGTGAGGTGGGCATTGCCAACCAGCGCCACTAATGCGAACCATGTGGAGAAGCATGTCAGTAGCAGGAGAAGGTGGTGGTTAAGTGGCAGCACCCAATACTTTGACCATGATTAACTGGGAGATGGGCTTGCACAGAACAGGAAAAGCTGGAGGCAAGATGCTGATCCGGATAAACCTGGACACAGGCAATCTGGATAAACCTGGACACAGGCACATGCAGAGTGTGCCAGTGGTACAGGGAACATCATCCGTATTCTCAGCTGAACACAATTGTCAAATCATGTATATTATTAGATTGTCGGTAAACCAATGTTCATGATGTTCGTATGTTCTGCCCCCTTCTCGTGTTCCAACTTTCTCCTCACCAGCAGTTTGTTATTAGTTGTTTGTTATTTTATTGAATTTATATAGCGCTGTTCGCCAAAAGCACTGGTACAGATAAAATATGAAACAACGGTACAGTCAAACGAACAATGCAAACCAGTAAAAACAGAAAAGGGGGGAGAACAGGATTCAGATAGTGGAAAGAACAGATAAGGGGAGCTTTGAGGTTCGACTGAAAAATACAAAGAGAGGAGGAAGAGTGGGCAGAGAGATGGAGGCAATTCCAGTGTTTGGGAGAACGAAGAACAAAAGACAGCAAGCGCGAAGATGCGCATGGAGGCTAAGGAACAGTAAGAAGAAACTGATTCTGGGAGCGAGGAGAACGAGTAGAGGAATAGAATGAAACCAGCAAAGAGAGATAAAGCGGAGCAAGACCATGAATACATTTAAAGACAATCGATAGAAAGTGATAACGAAGACGAGACTCAAAAGGGAGAAGTGATATAGAAAGTAAAGCAGGTGTAATTGAGGAACGTGGAGACAGAGAAAAAAGGAGACGAACTGAAGAGTTCTAGATAGACTGAAGGGCAAGAAATGCGAGGCAGGAAGATGAAGAAGAAGAGCTGAACAATAGTCAATACAAGAGAAAACAAGATAGAGGAGATAGAGGAGAAGCTTAGTGGCATGGAAAGAGAGATAGGGGTGAGCACAATGGATATTGAACAGAGCCTAACGACAGGAACAGGCAGCGGAAGAAATAAGATGACAAAATAAAAGAGAAGGATCAAAGATTACACCGAGCAGAAGAGGAAAACGGTAGATAGGAAGGCAAAAAAGAGACAGCGGGAGGAGGAAGAGGAAGAGGGATAGTGGTAGCAGGAAAGAAGAGAACCTCAGTCTTCGAAGGATTGAGGTGTAGAAAATGAGAGGACATCCAATTTTGCACAGCAGGGAGGCAGTTAGAAACAGTAGAATGTAAAATTGCATCAAAGGAGAAGAAAGAAAAGATTTGAGTGTCGTCTGCATATGGATGGAGAGAGAGATTAAAAGAGGAGATAAGAGCAGAGAAAAGAATACTATAGAGTGAAAAAAGGAGGGGGCCAGAACAGACCCTTGAGAGGGAGCAGAGAGGAAGAGTGTCCAGCTCAAGTTACAGAATAAGACTGATGAGAAAGGTAAGAATGAAACTATTCAAGAACAGCACCAGATAAATCAAAGTGGAACAAGAAGAAATAAGAAGAGAGGGATTGACAGTATCAAAAGCAGCAGAAAGGTCAAGAAGAATGAGAATAGAAGAATATTTGGAATGACTTGCCAAAAGGTGAGCATTGGAGAAATCCAGGAGAACAGTCTCTGTGGAGTGGGAAGGCCGGAATCCAGACTGAAGAGGGGGTAGAAGGATCCAGAAAGATTAAGATTTGTAGTTTAGATAGGAAAGGGAGAAGACAGATTGGTTGAAAATTTGCAGGCATAGAAGGATCCAGAAACTGCTTTTTTAAGGTCAGAAGAATACGTGCATGCATAAAGACAGAAGGGAAACAAACAAGAATTAGAAAAGGAAGAGTTAATGAGGGAAGTTAGATAAGAAAGGAGATGGGTATAGATTTGGGGAATGAGAGTACAAGGAAGGGGATCTGAAGAAGAATCTAAAGGATGAACACGAGCAAGAAGAACAGAAATATCAGTATCGGAAAGAGGAGTGAAGGAAAATAAAGAGTAAGTAAAGGAAATTACAGGGAGGGGAGAAGGTGGGGTAGCAGGAGTAGTAAAAGAGGAGCGAAAGTAGCTACTTTGGATGTATGTAGTTAGCAAAGTTGGAGGATAAGAGAGATGAGAGAAGAGATGGATCAGGGGGTTTAGGAGACAGAAGAGGGCCTCATTACGAGTGTGGTGGTCCGGAAACAAGGGTGCTGGTAAGCTTACCCGCACCCTTGTTTCCGGACCACCACACTACCAGACTGCCTGCCGGGGCCGCCGTGCCCGGCGGTTTGGGTTTGTTTGACCTTGTGCAAATCGCCTGCACTAATTTTACCTAAAAACATTTGACCTTTTGACCAAATTGACCACATAACAAAGGAAAGCATATTTATGCGTGTAATATCATTCTTGCTATTTATGTTTGTTTTTCAAATTGTGTGCGGGGGGGGAAAAATAGTTTTCCCACACACAATTTCAAACACATAAACATAAATAGGTGCAATTATATTACACACATAAATTATTATTTCTATTTGTGTCCCCCTCCTCCATTGTTAAGGATGCGGAAGACACCCCTGCAACCCCCTTTTGACCTACTTACATGAACATGAGGAGCGGGGGACACCCCTGTAACTGCTGCACCTCATATTCAGGTATTAGCCTATGTGACCTGAAACAAAAAGGTCAATTTGGACCTGATGCAAAAAAGGTCAATTTGGACCACTCAGAAAAGGTCAATTTGGTCAAAAGGTCAAATGTTTTAGGTCAAATAGGCTAATACCGTGCCAGGCAGGTCTGACCCTGCCGGGCTCAAAACAGTCCGAGTAGGCAGAGTGGTCATGGCAGCACCGGCACCATTAGCAACGGTGCTGGTGTTTCCGAGTCCCCATTCCGATGCAGTCCTGTTGGACTCCATGGGAATGTAGACTTAGCGAATCCCCCGCCTGACTTCCCGCTCCGCCGGGACTTGTAATGACCCGGTGGCACCACGAAGTCCGGCGGCAGATTCAATGTTTCGAGGTCAGCTTCAACCCGCCGGTAGCACCGGCAGGTTATCACCAACCTCGTAATGAGGCCCAGAATCATGTGAAGAAGTTGAAGAAGGCGACAAGGATGATGGGACAGGGTAATAGTAAACTCAGAGAAGTAGGTTTTTGTTTTGCAGCAAGTAGAGCAAGATCATATGCAGAATGTAAGGGGAAAAGTATGGAGGGATCAGAAGAAGAACAAGACTTTTTACGGTGCCATTCGGCTTTACGTAGACAGCAACAGAGCGAGACAGGGTCAGGAGTAATTCATGGTTGGGGAGATTTACGAGTGGGTGAAAAAGGGCACGTGGGATAAAGAGAATTAAGTGTGGATAACAGGGTGGAATGCAGAGTACTTGTAGCATCATCAGGAGAAAGAGAAGAAAAAGCAGAAATAGAAGGAAGAGACGAATTTAGTAAAGGGAGGAAAGAGATCGAGTGGTGGAACTAAGATTGCAGCGAGTAACGATAGGTGTAGAAGAAGGAGGTGGGGGTGGAGTAGGAGGAGAAATCTAAAAGGAAAGTAGAGAATAATCTGGGGAGTAAGAGGGATGAGCAGACACAGGGTCCAAGGAAAGAAGTGAGGAAAAAGAAGATCAAGACAAGAACCAGAGGATGAGAAGGAGGTGAAGAAAGAAAGTGAAGGTGATATGAATCAGAGTGCAATATCAATGAAGAATAAGTCAGAATTGTAGAAAGAGGGAGAGTAAAATCGCCAAGAAGAAAGAAAAGTGAAGAGGAGGCAAGAAGGGAAGATAAAAGAAGATCAAGATGATCAATGAAGACGAGGCGAGTGATAGACAATAAGAAAGGAGACAGGAAAAGGCTTAGAAAAGGAGGAATAATGATACCCAAAAGAAGTAAAAATCAGGAGACCAGAAGGAGGAGTTTCACATCTCTTTCTATATTCCACTACTATTGTAATGTGCCCGGAGGCAGGGCTGCTCCACTTAGTACTGCCCCTGATGGGCAGTGTTTCTGGACGAAAGCACCAAGAGAAACACATATAAACAGATACAAATGAAGCAAAACAGCAGGGGGGTTACAGATGCGTGCCAACATCAACCATTCCAATCAGCATGAACCAGGACATGAACAAGTAGGCAGTATCGATAGATACAACAGTGGCTTCTGAGAAAGCTGGCGATAAAGGACCCTTTGAAAAGACTCACTTATTGGAGGAGGAAGTTTTACCAGATGCACCAGTGGCTTCTGGGAAGCTGGAGAAAAGGGACACTTTAGAAAGACTCACTTGTTTAAGGAGGTGGTATCGGTACATACATGAGTGGCTTCTGGGAAAGCTGGAGAGAAGGAACCCTTTAGAACGACTCACTTGTTGAAGGAGGTCGTCTCAGTACCTTCAGCAGTGGCTTCTGGGAAGCTGGAGATAAGGAACCCTTTAGAACGACTCACTTGTTGAAGGATGTCGTCTCAGTACCTTCAGCAGTGGCTTCTGGGAAGCTGGCGATAAGGAACCCTTTAGAAAAACTCCCTTGTTGAAGGAGACAGTAGTGGTAGATACACCAGTGGCGTCTTGGAAAGCTGGAGAGAAGAAGGAACCTTTTAAAAAGACTCACTTGTTGAGTGAGACGGTAGCGCTGCATACACCAGTGGCTTCTGGGAAAGCTGGAGATAAGGAACCCTTTAGAAAGACTCACTTGTTGAGTGAGACAGTATCGCTGCATACACCAGTGGCTTCTGGGAAAGCTGGAAATAAGGAACCCTTTAGAAAGACTCACTTGTTGAGGGAGGCGGTAGCGCTGCATACACCAGTGGCTTCTGGGAAAGCTGGAGATAAGGAACCCTTTAGAAAGACTCACTTGTTGAGTGAGACGATAGCGCTGCATACACCAGTGGCTTCTGGGAAAGCTGGAGATAAGGAACCCTTTAGAAAGACTCACTTGTTGAGGGAGGCGGTATTGGTACCTTCAACAGTGGGTTCTAGGAAAACTGCAAATAAGGGACCCTTTAGAAGGACACACTTGTTGAAGGAGGCAGTAGTGGTAAATACACCAGTGGCTTCTGGGAAAACTGGAGATAAGGAACCCTTTAGAAAGACTCACTCGTTGAGTGAGGTGGTATCTGTATATACACCAGTGGCTTCTGGGAAGGCTGGAGAAAAGGGACACTTTAGAAAGACTCACTTGTTGAAGGAGGCAGTATCAGTACCTTCAGCAGTGGCTTCTGGGAAGCTGGAGATAAGGGACCCTTTAGAAAGACTCACTCGTTGAGTGAGGCGGTATCTGTATATACACCAGTGGCTTCTGGGAAGGCTGGAGAAAAGGGACACTTTAGAAAGACTCACTTGTTGAAGGAGGCAGTATCAGTACCTTCAGCAGTGGCTTCTGGGAAGCTGGAGATAAGGAACCCTTTAGAAAAACTCACTTGTTGAAGGAGGCAGTAGTGGTAGATACATCAGAAGCTTCTGGGAAAACTGGAGATAAGGGACACTTTAGAAAGACTCACTTGTTTAAGGAGGCAGTATCAGTACACACATCAGTGGATTCTTGGAAGTCTGGAGATAAGGAACCCCTTAGAATGGTACATGTGTTAAAGGGGGCATTATCTGTAGATGCATGGGAAGCTTCTGGGAAAACTGGAGAGAAGAGACCCTTTAGAAAGACTCGCTTGTTTAAAGAGGCAGTGCCGGTACATACACCAGTAGCTTCTGGGAAAGCTGAGGATAAGGAACCCCTAAGAACGGTACATGTGTTGAAGGAGTGTAAACCAGGATTCGATCATGTAGGCGGCATAATCAGCAGGAGAAGGAAAATAAATTGTGATGGGGAGATGTCTTCACTAGACATAAATAAGAAAAAGTTGCGCACAGGGAGATTATGGGGCATTTGTCTCGGAAGGATAGCTTAGGAGCAACGTGCTCGCCTTGGAATCAAGATGACAATGAGCAACACAGGTTCGATTCCCAGGTCCGCGCTTAGAAACCTCTGGGTATTAAGCGCGTTATAAATAACCTATCATATCATATTATGGAGGACTCCCCTTATGCATCACTTGTACTGGTGTAAGGCAGGCCCTAGCACTCAGTTTAGCAAATTACAGAGATATCGTATTAGGCAGGAGAACAGCAGCAATCCTCCTGCGAGAGAGCCAGACTGGCACGGGAGCTGAGAGAGGGCGGGCTAGCTACATATTTAACATTGCCCCCAGTAAACAAATTATCCGTGGAGATGCTGGGGATGGGAGCCCAGACTCCTTCCTAAAGGACCACTCCAACCCTGCCACCTGGGTCCATCCAAGGGAACCCTGGTAATGACTAAGGCTACAACGCTTGAAGATATACCGAAAAACTGTCAATATTCAATAAAAACACCTCCCCGTGGTGTCAACCGAGCCCAGGAAACCCTGCATGGTAGAGTCCATTGGAAGAGGTTGGAGGTGTGAGCAACCCTCCCCCTGTCGAAGCAAGCATACCGACCAACACAGAAGGGAGCATGCAGCCATCATGCAGTAATACCCCATTGGACGACGATGGATGTAAGATATTAGCTGCCCTCACCCCCTTACTTCATTGACCTAGCCACGTTACGCCGGGCTGTCGGCTAACTGTGTGAGAAAACTACAGTGCAGGTGAGACATCTCTCCACCACCAACCTACTCCCCAAAAGTAGAGCATGCAAGGGCAGTGTCAAGGCTTCTAGAGATACTTAAGATTAGAGCATTGGGTACCCCACAGCACACATCCTATCCAAGATCTTTCACCCCAACAAGATACACACAAGAGGTACCACTGAAAGCAGAAAAGAATCGAGATAGGAGAGCCAGAACCAGACATGTGTGGCAGCAGCTCTCTGTCCCCACCTTCTCAGTATGGAGTGCACACACAACAACATGGAGCCACACAAGTATTGGTGCACGATGCAACAGTGCAGCTACAACTTAGCTTGGATGAAACAAGGCTGAAAACCATGGTTATAGGCAAAGAGGGCAGAACAGCCAGGGTCCAGCCCCTGTTCCAGAGGATCATGAAGTGAAGGACCGCGCGCATCCTCGCGTCGCGAGTGGTGCCCTAGGTGCATCTTCTCGCATTCACTAGTGCTGATGCAGCCCTTTCCCCCAACACAGGCCGGGGACTGTGAACTTATGGAATCTCATGGTCCATGTGCCCTGTCCCGTTAACCTTTTAAGGTTGGCAGCAGGAGGACCTGTCTGGTACTGCCATACTCTATCTGTTTGTAACAACTCTGCCCAATTTGTGTGGTCAATTCACTGCCCCCTTGCCCGGCCTCCTTCCACCTCCAGCCACAGCACCCTGCTTGCCAGCTCAGATTTCTGTGCCCTAGTTGGGCCAACATGATGGTGGACTTGAAGGCCCCTTCCCTCACCTTGCCATCCTTCATGTAGAAATTCACTCAGGGACTCCCAGGCCTTCAAGAGGAGAAGCGCCACCTCGACTAACCTTGGCACAAATCTACCCATGGAATTCTAGGGAATTCTGGCCATTTCCAGGGAAGACACCTGGGAACACCAGGGCAGCGCCTCGTCGGCTGTCATTTGAGGAAAATGAGGGAAGGAAGAATTGACCTCCTTCCCTAAAATCCACCGTTCTGTGCAAGTGAGACCGAAATGAGGCAGGTGCCCGTGGTTGGCTGCACACCCCCTCCTCCACTCCCCCATGCCATCTGTCCCTCATGCTCACCAGTCTCCCTTCCTTGATCTATTTTGGTTCTAACAGGTGCTGTGTAATTGCCAGGGAAAGTGCCTGTGCGGTTGTTTTGTGAAAACCTGAAGTTAAATGGAAACGCCCGGCTTGTTTATGCGCTGTAACCCTAGCTGTGACGCAACGGCCACGGGCTCACTAATATGGATGTAGTTAGAAGGGTGGAGTATTACTGGGACACTTGCGAGGTCGGGGGGGGGGTGGTTTAGAGGCAGTGGATACGAGTTTGGGAGGGAAAAGCGGGCCCATTCTTGGTGAATGTATCAGAGTTAGTAACCACAGACACGCCCCTTCTGAAGCTATATTCCTGGGAGTCTCACACAATCTGACCTTCCCATCTACACTGTCCAGTCCCTGGGGCTGCCGCGGGAGAGGCAGCCAAGTGTGGCCCCTTCAGGAGGCTACCAAGGCGGCACATTTCCTGGACCAGTGCTTAGCGGCTTCAAAAGGCAAATCCGAGCAGGGTTTTTCCGAAATCTCCTTCCTTCCGATTACAGTCGCTAAACTCCATTTTGAACATATTTGATTGAGTGAGATATACTCGGGCGAAATAGCGATGGGATGCTTGCTGCATTGAGAGATTTGCATCTCCTCCATAAACAAATAGGTGCCAAGGTGCCATGCCCACATTGTAGTCAGCAGCCCTGAGCTGTGGGCCTAACGCTGAAGTAAGAAGGCCATTGCAAAGGTGGGCACGAGGCAGACAAGGGTAAATAGGAACATATCAGGGTTATGATAGGATAGGTTATTTATAACGCGCTTAATACCCAGAGGTTTCTAAGCGCGGACGCGGAGATCGAATCTGTGTTACTCCGTTTCGTCTTGCTTCCAAGGCAAGCACTTTGCCCCTTAGCTATCCTCCCGAGACTGGTAAAGGACTGATAGAGCTGCCGCTGGAATGGGAACACGGACTGGCCCTAAAATGTCAGGGTATTCCCCGGTCACATCCGCTCTGGCCTCATCAGTTGTGTTTTAGACAAAACTTTAGCTGCAAACAATTGAAAGACGCAGCAGTGATGGGCATGGACACAGACCCTACCACATGGGGGCCAACACCCCTTCCGCGTCCCCTAGACCAGGACAGGCCACAACAGCATTATCACAAGTCTCGCATTTGTGCTTTTTTGCAGAGAACAGATCAGAAGATAATTGAAAACAGCAGCAGACTTGTTCTCTCCAGTCCAGTCACAGAAGAAATCCCAAAACAGTGACAGACTTTCTCTTTCCAGTCCAGTCACAGAAGAAATCCCAAAACAGTGACAGACTTCCTCTCTCCAGTCTAGACACAGCGGCAGACTTGCTCTCTCCAGTCCAGACACAGCGGCACACTTGCTCTCGCCAGTCCAGACACAGCGGCACACTTGCTCTCTCCAGTCCAGACACAGCAGCAGACTTGCTCTCTCCAGTCCAGACACAGCGGCACACTTGCTCTCGCCAGTCCAGACACAGCGGCACACTTGCTCTCTCCAGTCCAGACACAGCGGCACACTTGCT
The DNA here is from genome assembly GCF_040938575.1 of Ambystoma mexicanum. NCBI lineage: Eukaryota > Metazoa > Chordata > Amphibia > Caudata > Ambystomatidae > Ambystoma > Ambystoma mexicanum. The sequence goes on from NC_090932.1 coordinate 1,531,521,558, forward strand.
CTCGCCAGTCCAGACACAGCGGCACACTTGCTCTCTCCAGTCCAGACACAGCGGCAGACTTGCTCTCTCCAGTCCAGACACAGCGGCAGACATGCTCTCTGCAATCCAGGCACAGCGGCAGACTTGCTCTCTCCAGTCCAGACACAGCAGCAGACTTGCTCCCTCCAGTCCAGAGACAGCGGCATACTTGCTCTCTCCAGTCCAGTCACAGAAGAAATCCCAAAACAGTGACAGACTTGCTCTTTCCAGTCCAGACACAGCAGCAGACTGGCTCTCTCCAGTCCAGACACAGCGGCAGACTGGCTCTCTCCAGTCTGGTCACAGCGGCAGACTTGCTCTCTCCAGTCCAGTCCCAGCGACAGACTTGCTCTCTCTGGTCCAGTCACAGCGGCAGACTTGCTCTCTCCAGTCCAGTTACAGCAGCATACTTGCTCTCTCCAATCCAGTCACAGCAGCAGACTTGCTCTCTCCAGTCCAGTCCCAGCAGCAGACTTGCTCTGCCCAGTCCAGTCATAGCGGCAGACTTGCTGTCTCCAGTCCAGACACAGCGGCAGACTTGCTCTCTCCAGTCCAGACACAGCGGTCCAGACACAGCGGCAGACTTGCTCTCTCCAGTCCCGACACAGCGGCAGACTTGCTCTCTCCAGTCCAGTCACAGAAGAAATCACAAAAAATGACAGACGCAGCAGGGCGGCACAAGCATCATACGACTTTGCACACATTGAATAAAGTTGCAAACATAGTGTGGCCTAGTTCAATGCAGCAGGTCACGCCACGGCGAAACACACCATTGTGAAGTTCCATGTGCCTGTGCCCTCTTTCCATCTCCCCTTCTCTATGTGTCTCTCTCTTCCTCTCAAGTAGACGGATTGTGCACACTGTGCAACAAGCATCAAGAACTGGCAGGTGGCGGGGAATACCATTTAGCCCCCTGTTTTCGGCACAGTTACCACCGGCTATGGACCCAATGGGGAATGGGGATTTACTGTTAACGCCAAACCCATGGTCCGACGCTAATAGCGTCGGATCGATTGGCGCTAACGCAATTACAGTTGGGCGGTATTGCACCCCGGGATACCGCCCAACTCGTGAAAAGAGCAGCAGAGAGCAGTCTGATGCCTCGTGCCATCTTGCACAGGTGCTCAGGCCAGTGGGGGGTCTCCTTTTCAAGCATTTGCCCATGGCTGTTTGCCCCTCACATCTTCCCTGCGATTTCTGCAAGTGCAAGACCCTGGGGGTCGGAGCTAATAGCCCTCATTGTTTAAGCTCCATCTGTGTTCTAGCACCTAGATGCCTTCTGGCCTTAGTTCGAGCTTTACAAGTCGCGGTACCATACCATACCAGTGGGCGGCTATCAGGGCACAGAGGGTTGGTAGGCTATAGAGTTGGTAGTCTATGGGCCTGCCATCTGGTGATACAAAGGGTGAGATAGCTTAGATTAACACGTATGCAATCTTCTCCTTGCCCAAAATAATTCTCTCTCACACAACCCACATACCCCTGCTCATGGGCGTAATTATAGGGGGGCGGGGTTTTGCCCCCCCCAATTTCTGTGGCATGCCTTTTTGTCCCCCCCATCTTTTGGAGGGAGGGCAGGAGGGGCTGCAATCATCAATTATGTAATTGGACAGCGCGAGCCCAGCTATGGTGCCCAGCAAGGCTTGCGCTGTCTCATTACATAATGCTGAGATGCTTGGCAGCCGCGCTGCAACACATTTAGGGCCAGGATGCCCTGCATGGCTCAGTCCCTCACCAGGCTGGCCTGACTCAAAGTCAGCAGCCAGGGTGCTGAACTGGGTGTTGCAGGGACTGGTGCCAGTGCTGCCATGCTAGCAGCAGCAGTTCCAGGGGCCGCAGGTCAGAGAATCAGTTTCCGGCTTTGTGTTTGTGCGACACAGAGAGGAACTGGGAAGCTCATTCAGCTTGCTGGTTTCTGTCTGGAGGTGCATGAGTGCGAAGAGGTTAGGTCGGTGTAACATGAGACGTGGCCCGGGTGGAATTTGAAAGCAGAGCAGAGGTACTTTAAAAGAAATCTATCATTTTTAATTGTGTTTGTGTATGTTTGTTAGGGGGCTGGGCTGCGGGCTGTCCCTAGTGAAGGCGTGTGCCAGTCTTTGATACTTGGAGGCACCATGGAAGTGACTTTAGAATAAGTTGCATAAATAAACCAAGTGACAAATAACTTAGTGGTGCAAAATATCTAAATTGCACTATTGTTATATGTGGAGCAACTCTATAGTCATTAGGCTTTTGCATTATGATACCATGATCCATTATAAAAAGCTTTGAAGTGAATCAGAGTCACTTGCAGAGTTGCAGATAAGCCACCATGTGATTAAATGATTTGCTCAGGATCACACACTTGGTTAAATGGTGAAACTTGGATGTGGACAATATAAGCGACCGCGCTCATCTTTCTAGGTTTAGTTGATATAGATATTTATTAAGGTTTTGCTTTACATTTCATGTGCTTAATTAATTATATATAGCAATGCCTTGGAAGCAAGCCACATTACATAATAAACTAGCCTTTCATAGTAAACTAACCATACACTGTATACATTGTCATAGAAATATGTTGAGCAATGAGAGTATGGCTTTAGTTTTATTCTCCCCGTTCTGCATGCAAAGTCACAATAGGATCATGTAGACTAATGTGATCCTAACAAATCCCCCTTGGGTTTAAAGCCATAATCATTTTTTCATAAAGTATGCAACATTATGCACCCTTCTCACTTCTGATCACTCCCTCCCATTCACATTTCTAAAGGGACAAAAGTCCCTGCTAATAGTACCCCATTCCCTCCCAGTAGTACCTAATGGCTCACATTGTAATGCTCTGTTGATACAGAGCAATGTGAGGACCCTCTGCTGCCCGGAGCTCCTTGGGACATTGTCCTGGCAGCGCGACACCTCTACCATCCGGAACGGGTAAGGTGTACTGCTGCCAGGACAAGGAGCGTGCGGAGCAAGAATTTCTCAGCACACATTGTCCTGCCAGCGGGACACCTTTGACGTTGGGCACCCTCTTTGATATGCCAAACGGGAGAGGTGTCCGCATGACAAATGTCCCGGTCTGGCTCTTAAAAGAGCCACGGGGGACAGCTTGCCCCCTCTGCCTCGCCAGCTTGGTAGTCCAGTGCTTGGAGCCATTTGAACACAAGAAAACATAAATTAATTTTAAGCAGTCAGATTCTTGTAGAAAACCCAAGTTATGAGATATTTGGCATTTAAAAATTGATACCAAGTATACTTGGTCACCCACTGCATTGCATTAACCGATGGCGTCTGTCTTTGAATGAAAGGAAAAATCAAGGGAATTGCTGACATTCCAGTGAATCTGTTCCTTCTGGCCATGGCTTTATAGTCCAGCTAGTTCAAGTCAACTTAGCCCAACATTTCAGGGATCAGGGGGTGATAAAGTCTGGTCTGCTCAATGGACGTTGCTCCACTGTTTCCATGTGTTATTGTATATCTACATATACATTTTGTGTCCACTCAGTGTATGTCAATGGATGTGCTGGGTGCATTTGTGTGTGAGTGAGAGTATATACAAGCATATGTGTGTTGACTTTTGTGTCTGAATTAATGATAAATAATTAATTGTTTGCATGTTCTATTGGAATGAAGTTTGTGAATGTTATGTTTTGTCACTGGGTGCATGGCAGGCTGGCTGAAGATCTGTGGGGCCCAATTGAATTTTAAAGATAGGCCATCAGTCTTATGAAAGTTATAACAGAGTGTCAGCAATGGACTGTTGTGGTGCAGTAGTCTAGTGTTATCCCTCAGGGATTTAGGTTGTTTGACCTAGGTAAAAAATCACGGCAGAATTGACCGTAGTCATTTTTGCTGCGAATACGTTTTTATCTCGGTACAAAAAACCAAACCCATGTCCCCCCAAACCGCCAGTTCACCCACAAACCCCCCCACTTACCTTTTCTCCATCCACCGCCTCTCCTTTACCCTGCAGCGTCAGCTCCATCCATCTAACGTGGGTCGGATCCGACATTGCAGTGTTCCCTTTTCTTCTTTTTTTTGTTGGCTCCCTTGCCACCAATGCTGAGGAAGCAGGGGACCCCCACCCGCAACCGCCGAAGCCAAAAATACTGAACATGGGGAGCGGGGGACACCCCTGCAACCCCAGATCTTCATGTTCGGTATCTTCGGCTTCAAACTAATGGTGGTGACCGAATTCAGTCAAATCTACCATTCAACCAAATTTGTTTGAACAATTTGGCCGAAATGATCCCTAAGAGCCACCATCCGTCCTCCCTCCACCCCACCCCACCCCTGTCCCCCCCAGCATTTTCAGCAAAGTTACTCCACTGCCCCCGCTTACAGGAGAACAAGGGGCCACAGGCTGGAGGACTCCTCTGCCTGTTCCGTGGTTCCCGAACTCTCCTCGGGCACATGTGCCTCCTAGGTGGTCACATGGCCTCTGCTGGCCTGTCAGTTTTCTGGGCGAGGGGATCAGGCAGGATGGACGAAGACAGAGAGAGCGCGGGGCAGTGGTTTGGGATTCAAGATGGCGCAGACAGGATGCATTTATGCATGCGCTGGGTTTTCTATAGCGCCAAACTTGCTTTGAAGCAACAGAGCGCTTTACAACAATGGGACACAATAATAGGGTACAATTAGAAAGATAGACTATCGGGTTGATTCATGTTGCACTTTGCGACGCAGCATCATACAAGTGTGCTCACTCTTTCACTATCCTGGGAATACCCGACAGGGAGATAGAGTGATAACGTTTTCACACAATCAGGCAATTTGGGGTATCGAGGAAATTATCCCAAACCTTCTAGATTCCCAGTTCACAATTCATCCGGGACTAGGCCTCAATCTCCTACTATGCTCCTTTCTCGCGACAGCTTGTCGGGATATGTGTGATAGGATTCCTGTGTGCTGCAGGTCCGCGTGCTGGTGGAGCACTCCGACCCTGCCAGATCTAGCTTTATTGCACAAGCCTTGGTAGTTTCTTCCGCTCAAGCGCCCAGAGGCCTCAGTCTCCAATGGCAGCTGCTATCACAGAACCCAAGGAGGCTAGGTCAGGCTAAGGGTGTGTCCTGGACCTGGGAACGGTAACTCATGTTGATCAAAGAAGAAATGCATTTTCAGATCAATTTTTTCTTTGACGTGTCAGCAGAATACAACTTTTTGGAGAACAGGTTTCAAAATATAGTTGAGAAGCCCTAATTATAAGATGAGTTTTCCTACATAGAAACAATGTATCAGCTAACATTTAACAAACATAATTAAACGCTAAAAGCTGAAAGAAAATCAAAGAAACGATATTGTTAGTGCCCGCTCCTCCCACAATAGCCTCTCTGTTTGTCCTCGCGAGTCCCCTTCCGCATGTTCGATTATAACGCGCCCGGCGTCACTAGTGCCCCATCCCAGTCCCTGACGCGCCTGTCTTCTTTTTTAAATTTGTGATCTTCTTCTGTTAGGTAATTTGTGTTTCAATATTTTGGCTTTTGGAGGTTTTTGTTTGGATCTTATGCTTGACAACTCCTAGAAATGTTTACTGCAGAGCAGAGATCTGCAACTTTTGGCTCTCTAGATGTTTTGGACTACAACTCCCATCAGCTCAGGCCAGCATAGGTTAACAGTGAGCAATGGGGGACTCAGAGCCACAGCCAGTAAACCCCTACTGTAGAGGACCTATCAGTACTACAACTCCCATCAGCTCAGGCCAGCATAGGTTAACAGTCAGCGATCAGGGACTCATGGAGCCACAGCTTGTAAACCCCTTCTGTAGAATACCTATCAGGACTACAACTCCCATCAGCTCAGGACAGCATAGGTTAACAGTGAGCAATGGGGGACTCAGAGCCACAGCCAGTAAACCCCTACTGTAGAGGACCTATCAGTACTACAACTCCCATCAGCTCAGGCCAGCATAGGTTAACAGTGAGCGATCAGGGACTCATGGAGCCACAGCTTGTAAACCCCTTCTGTAGAATACCTACCAGGACTACAACTCCCATCAGCTCAGGCCAGCATAGGTTAACAGTGAGCGATCAGAGCCTCAGAGCCACAGCCTGTAATCCCCTTCTGTAGAGGAGCAATCGGGACTACAATTCCCATCAGCGCAGGCCAGCATAGGTTAACAGTGAGCGATCGAAGACTCAGAGCCAAAGCCTGTAATCCCTTTCTGTAGATGACCTATCGGGACTACAACTCCCATCAGCGCAGGCCAGCATAAGTTAACAGTTATCGATCAGAGACTCAGAGCCACAGCTTGTAAACCTCTTCTGTAGAGGACCAATCGGGACTACAACGACCATCAGCGCAGGCCAGCATAGGTTAACAGTGAGTGATGAGGAACTCATAGAGCCACGCAGAGACGTTGCTAGGGGGGGCTATAGCCCCAGGTCTTTTGGTTGCAGCCCCGTATGGAAGAAGCTCAGGGACTACAACCAAAAGGCTGTAGCTAGCCCCAAATCCCGTCAGTCCCGACATTGACTTAGCCCCTGATCTTGTCCAGACCTAGCAACACCTCTGCTGTAGAGGACCTATCGGGACTACAAGTCCCATCAGCTCAGGCTAGCATAGGTTGACAGTGAGCGATGGTGGACTCATGGAGCCACGGCTTGTAAACCCTTTCTGTAGAGTACCTATCGGGACTACAACTCCCATCAGCTCAGGCCAGCATAGGATAACAGTGAGCGATGGTGGACTCATGGAGCCACAGCTTGTAAACCCTTTCTGTAGAGTACCTATCGGGACTACAACTCCCATCAGCTCAGGCCAGCATAGGTTAACAGTGAGCGATGGTGAACTCAGAGCCACAGCCTGTAAACCCTTCTCTGGAGGACCTATCGTAACCTTAACCTAAGTGCAAGACCCTGTTTAAATCTGTGTTTATTCAGTTACGGTTTCTCGCATAGCTGTTTCATTGATGCTGTTCAAGATAAGATGAGTGGGTTTATTTATGTAATTACTCATCGATTTAACATTTTTGGTAGAGCACACTAATCCTACAATGTCCTAGCGCTTGGCAAGAATGAGGAAGGCGGGCTTTAAATGGGCCATTGCCAGGACACAGCGCAGGTTCCGTGTCTAGTAATTGATGTCCAGTGGGTCCTCTTTCCATGGGGTGACTCATAGATCACCCCAGAGTTTGCTAAAGTTGCCCTGATCCTTGTGTTTCAGTCGCAGGATCAGAGACACACAGCAGAGGCTTTGCTAGGGGAGGGCGCTAAGGGGGCTATAGCCCCTGGTCTATTGGTTGAAGCCCGGGATAGAATCTCAGGAGCTACACCCAAAAGGCTAGCTAGCCCCCAGTCCCGACAGTTCCGATGTTAGCGTAGCCCCAGGTTTTTTCCAGGCCTAGCAACAGCCCTGCTGCACAGAATGTTTCGGAATGCAGATAATATTGTGAATTCAGCTCTAATTGCTTTATGGAGTTAGTGAAACTGGTATAGTGTGGCAGTGAGTTGGCCAATACCAATGGCTCGGTCAACTTCTGGTTGAAAGCTGCAGACTTTCGAGCTCGTCGATCTCATATGATATGATATGGCATTTATAACGTGTCTATACACAGGTGAAGGGGCTACTTAGTGCTGTTTAGAACACGTGCAGAACAAGCTGCAAATCAACAAAAAAGAAAACATGACCTAAGAGATGACCTAAGATGTAAAGAGAACAAGAACATTCTAGATTCCTTCAGAAATAACCAGCTCGGTTTTCAAAAGAACAAAAGGCACTGTGCCTTGATGACAGAGTTTATACATTATTATTATTATAATGCACCCACGGGATCATGGATGGGCTTCTGTTTTGTGGGTCATCATTCTGCGACCCCTTTACACTCCCATTGGCCCCCTCCTGTACTGTTAGAGAGGGGCTGCTTTTTGTTATAAGTGATGATAGCAGTTCTTATGGCATCATCACAGACCTGTTCATCGTACATGGTTTCAAAAGTTCTCATTCCATGCATCCTTGGCCTTTATTGATATGTACATAGTTCCATGGTCTAATAAGAATGACCAGGAGAAGAGTTAGAATGTTTGGATTTGAAGTAAGCGAGGATGGACGGAGAGCTCGATTTGAAGTAAGCGAGGAAGGACGGAGAGAGCTCGATTTGAAGTAAGCCAGGAAGGACGGAGAGAGCTTGATTTGAAGTTAGCCAGGAAGGACGGAGAGAGCTCGATTTGAAGTAAGCCAGGAAGGAAGGAGAGAGCTCGATTTGAAGTAAGCCAGAAAGGACGGAGAGCTCGATTTGAAGTAAGCGTGGAAGGACGGAGAGCTCGATTTGAAGTAAGCCAGGAAGGACGGAGAGAGCTTGATTTGAAGTAAGCCAGGAAGGACGGAGAGAGCTTGATTTGAAATAAGCCAGGAAGGACGGAGAGAGCTCTATTTGAAGAAAGCCAGGAAGGACGGAGAGAGCTCGATTTGAAGTAAGCCAGAAAGGACGGAGAGCTCGATTTGAAGTAAGCATGGAAGGACGGAGAGCTCGATTTGAAGTAAGCGAGGATGGACGGAGAGCTCTGGAGACTTGGGACGGCTGCACCGAACCTACTAATTTGAATAAGCTTGCAGTTTTCGTGTCTCTATACTTGCATGGTAAAAACACCACCACGACACCCAACCCCCTTTAAAAAAAATAAAACATTTGGGATGAAAAATCCTGTACCGCTGAAACATTTCTGCGGCTAAGTGAGCTTCTCCCACTATCAGTGACTGCTTCAAAGGGCGGGACCCTATCGGTGGGGCCCGTATGAGGGAGCTTCAAGAGGGTTGGGCCTCAAGCCCAGGGATCGTATCTCTCCAGGACTGAAATCTCTGCACTGGCTCCCAGTGGCTGCGAGGATTAAGTTCAAAACCCTCTGCATTGTACACAAGGCCTTCTGGGGCCGCAATACCCTCAACTCTCTCTTCCTAAATACCTTCCTTCCCGAGCCCTTCGCTCATCCGCCTCCAACTCCCTCAGGGTCAGTCGCTTCTCCAAGCAACGAGTTGGTGGTAGATCTCTCTCTTTGGCAGGGGCCTCCCTCTGGAACAGCCTTCTTACCTCCCTGAAACTTGAGGAGAACCATCTCTGGTTCCAGAAGCACCTCAAAACCCCCCTCTTTGCTTCGGTTTTCTCTCCCCTCTCCCCTGCTGAATTCCTAGCTGAAACTGCACTGGGTACCTGGCCACCCTGCTTGATCTCGGGCCCAGGCACCGCCAGCTGCACACCAGCACTGCCTCCCTGGCAACCCCTGCACTTGGGGACTGTTTTCTGTATCCCTTCAGTCCCCGTACCAGCACTTATGTCTGCACTTACCTTGCACTTGCCACCTCTGGCTGTTTACTATCTTAATTTTCTACTACCCCTTGTACTGCACTTCCCCTCGCCCTTCCCCCTCGCACTTTTCCCTTTTCCCCCTCCCATGCACTTGCGCAATCTGAATGACACCTGGCCTAGTAAAATCTTTGTCTGTCTTCCCTTTGTTCTCCCTCCCTTGCCTCGTCGCTCCTCGAAACACTTGTGTAGAGGCGCGTTATAAATGCCATATCATATCATATCATATCATATCATTGGGGCGATAATAGGTTGGGGCAGAGGGGAATGAAAGGCAGAAGTTCTTCAAAATGCAAGAGAGGGCAAACGACTCTTAAGGGAACACCAGAAGCAGTAGTAAGACTCTTCGTGTTGCAAATGAGAGGGCAAGGTGTTTCCTGTGTTAAGGGTTTAAGCATCAGTTGGTCGACCATCCAGATAGGGTTGTGAGCATTTTGTAGCAGGGATGTATCAAGGGGGGGGGACTCCTGGCTCCAACAGGAGGGGGGGGCTGAAGCACATGCTGTGTCCTAGGGTGAGTCGTCTGCCCCAGATAGGAAGAAGAGTGTGCCAGGATAGCAAGAGGGCGGAGCTTAGACAGGAAGGGGTGAGTCACGTGATTTGGTGACGACACAGGTTGACCACCCCTGCTGTACACTGGTGCTTATTCGTTCTGATTGTCTTTCCTGTTCCGCCAAGGCAGGAAATGCTACTCGTGCATTGTGTTCACATTATTAGTTCACCACACTGGCAGACCTCCTGGTGGAAGAACCTTGTGTTTGCGGGTTTTCATGTTGCGGTGTGGTATATCATGGATGCCTCAATGTGTGCCGAGTGTTTGCATCGTTTGTGCTGTCAGGGGTGCTTGGCAGGTACTATTCTGAGGCTGGTCAGTTTGCCTTTTCCAGCCATTGGTTGCAGATTAGCCCCCCTCAGCCTGTCCTCTAGCAGCAGGTTCCTATCAGTTCTGCTAGGACACTCATATGACTCCAGGTAATTGTCAGAATGAACACAGACCTGTTTTTAAACAGGCAGTGACGCTGGTAGAGAGATCCAAGCAGATCTAGCCAGGCCAACAAACAACTGATGTAAGGTTGTGTTGTTCTTGTAACCACCGTAGACAGTTCTTTGAGCCATGGTCCCTCTGGCAAGTGACAGGTTCTTTGAGCCATGTTCCATCCGGCAAGTGACAGGTTCTTTGAGCCGTGGTCCCTCTGGCAAGTGACAGGTTCTTTGAGCCATGGTCCTTCCGGCAAGTGACACGACTTGGCGTAGATTAAGAACTTGCTTTTATTTGGCTTCTACTTGAGGCAAGACCATAGTGGACTCATGCCCCACAGGTAGAAAGTGTAAGTCTTTTCTGAAGAAGTGTTAGTGGAATGATCTAATTATCGACTCCCCACTGAGGGTAATCGGGGTCACACAGTTAGGGGTTTGCAGTGAGAGGAAGCAGGGCCCCTTATAAACCAGGGGGTGACAGTGGGACTCATGAGGGACCCCACCGGAGTCCAAAAACCAGGCTGGTGCGTATGTAGTGAAACAGAGATTTCTGGAACTTGACAGCTCCAAAACGAATGTTCTCAACACTAAAAATATCTTCTCATCATCCAAACTTTTTGCACTAACCTCAGGTCAGTCTGGCATCAAAGGCAAATAGAGCCTGCCCCTTGACTCAAGGATCATGCTTAAAGCCAAGATTTGATCTGTGGTCAGCAAATTCCACCCGTAATGCGCCTCCTTGCCAACCTGTCATACTCATTTTAGGTCATTCCATCAGCCCTGAGCACATAGGGACCACATGCAACACCCATTACTGTCTCTGCCTACTCGCACATATCCTGCCATCTATACCATAGCAATTGCCTGGTAGAACTTTGGACTTCTGTCAACTTCTTTCTAAACTTAGCGAAATGTTGCTATTGCGGACTGGCAAATCAACAAACTGCCAGCCTCCAAGTGGGCCGGAATGCGACTGACAGGATGGTAACAAAGAGAAAGCACTGAGGCACCATCATCCCAATCCCAGTCCCTCCTGGCCTCATATTTGTGTTTTTGTAATTTGTTAATCTTCCTTGCTTTGTGTGAGCGCTGTGCGCTCTTTGTTTTTTCCCCATTCATTGTTTCCGTATTGTGCAGCTTGCCCTTTCTCCCGCCCCTCCCCCTTATTGGGACTTTGGCCTACTTATGACATGCCCTCATGGCATTTCCCCATGCCTGTGCAGCCCCCTCGGCTAAGGGCCCTGCTGCAAAGGGCAGCTCCTGTAGTAGCAGCTCCAGAGTGTGTTTGCCGGTGTTCGCCGGTGGAGCAAGCAGCACACCTGTCAACCAACAGCGACTGACAATGTAAGCAAGGTGGGACAGGGAGAACAGCCATCACTGCTCCCTATTAAACAGTCCCACCTCTCTTATTACTCCTATCAGCAAAAAGCTTGTGGTCTGCTTCACGTCACTCACAATGTATGCTATCCGTATCGGGCATTTAGGCCTTTGTTTTAGCCATTTCTGGTAGTTATGCCTCTATGTAGGAATCCCGATTATGGTATTGTTGTTGTGTTTTTTTAGATTTAGGTCCTTTATCTAGTAAAATCGAATCTGGGTGGCTCTGCATTTGCTGTGTGTTTGTGATATTTAGGCTTTCCCCCTCGATCTAGGAAAATGGAATCTGGGTGATTCTGCATTGTTGTTTGTTTTTGAGATTTAGGCTTTCCCCCCTCTATCTAGGAAAATCAAATCTGGGTGGTTCTGCATTGCTGTGTGTTTTTGAGATTTAGGCTTTCCCCCCCTCTATCTAGGAAATTCAACTGTGGGTGTCTGTATTGCTGTTGTTTTTGAAGTTCAGGCTTTTCCCCCTGGCTTGCTGCTAGGCCGACTGGTGTGCTCATTGTGAATTGTGTAGTGTCTCCCTCTCTCTCTCCCTCCCCCCTTCCATCTCTCTGCTCTCTCTCTTCATGGTGCTTTCCATCTCCCCTATCTTCTCTAACTGCTACTCTACCACCTATCCTATCTCTCTTTTGAAGTCTGCAAGGAAAAAGTTCAAGAAAGATCTCCTGGTCTCCAATCCAGGCCTGCCCATCGCTGACACCTATGTCAAAGCTTCTACCAGGTAGACTGACATCCTCTTTGTCGGTCCTCTCCGGTCCTTTGGACTCCCCATATGATCTCAGCGCTCTCTTCTTTCTCTTCTTCTCCCATTAATGGTGGAACCCTATGGGAAGTTCTCTTGGCATATTTCCCATCCTCTAGGGGCATCATTAATGTGTACCAAAATGGCACAGTCATGGTACAGGGCTCACAGCATAAGCTGCTCCTTCTTAATAGGCATCTTCCATCTCTCATCAGCTTCCTCCCTTCTTCTGCAGCTCCTCCTTTTGCCACCCGTCTGACTCCTTTGCCACCACTGACATGCATACCACATTCCTATACCCCTCCTCGGAAGACCTTCAAAGGTGGCAACCAGCTCCACTTAGCCACCGTCAACTCTCACTCTGCCGTTAAACATGTGACACCTCCTTGAAGACTTTGACCTTGAGGTCCTCGCTCTCACCGAGATGTGGTTCACAGCCAGCTCTGTCATTTGACACACTTTGTTATAATCTGGTTATCTTAGTAACAACATTTAATCTCAAAAGTGTCACTAACCTGATCTGACAGCGACTTCCCATGAAGGATGCAAATGCTGAAATGAAAGTTCCCCCGGATAGCTCTACTCTCCCCTCTCCGGAAATGATAATATGCCAGAGCGGGAAGGAGCAAAACCCCCCAGGGAAACCCTCTGGGGAAGAAAACCCTGGACAATGTTGCTCACGGGTAATTGGGACGAGGTCTTCGGAGTAACTGGCCCGCGTATTGAAGATGGAGTCTGGGAGTTAGACACAAGACAGGTAAGAATTCAACAGTGAAGATTAGACTGAAATATTGCAGAAGGAGCAGTAGTCTGACACTTACTGGAGGAGGTTTGATCGGGAACACCGGTTTCCAGTATTTAGGTCCAGAAAGTAGTACCAGCCCACCCTTAGGGAAAAGAGAGATATTTTCTGCCAGAGTAATATAGGGAAAGTGGTGCAGAGAGCAGGTATTAGAAAGAATGCTAACTTACTTTGGATGGGAATGTCGAGAGTGCGGCCAGTCAAAGTGGATGTTGGGAGCGGGAGACTTGCCGAGGAAATACGGGACTCTGAGCGAAACCGAGATGAGAGAGAAGAGGAGAGTCTGGATAGAAAGGAGACAGAAATAAGAATTCACATAAGTCAGTGAAGGGCAACCTAGTAGCGAAATTTACGAAGCGCCAGAATCAGCAGTAGCGACGCGGCGGGTAGCCGTACTTCCTTCCCTAAATGGGATCACGTGAACAGCCATCTGCGTCTCTTGGGAGCGTGCATAGTCTATCCCGTTGTCTGCAGTTACGGTGCGGACATCCACGGCCATCTTGGACAGGTTGGAGCGTATTACTCCGCACAATCGGCAGCGCTGCCAAAGAGACCAGCGCCCTAAAGGCGTGACAGTATGCCCCCTCCTCAAGGGGGGTGAGCCCGGTTTTCCTGGGTGGAGCTGAAAAAATTGCCGTATAAGTCTAGGGGCATGAATACCTGCAGCAGGTTCCCAAGTTCTCTCAGCAGGGTAGTAGCCTTTCCAGTCTACCAGAAATTGCAGGCGGCCCCTATAATAACGGGAATCACAGATACTGGCCACCTCATATTCTGGGCCGGTGTTTGTCATAATCGGGGGAGGATGTGGCTTGTTAGAACGTAGAAAGCGATCATTTACTGACATCTTGATCTGAGAGATATGAAATACTGGATGCATACGAAACCATGATAGGGGTAATGCTAGGCGAACAGCGGCAGTCCCTACTAATTCTCTCACCTTGAAAGAGCCAAAGAATTTTGGAGATAGTTTGGATGGAGTTAAATGTCTTGGGAGGAACCGTGAGGATAGCCAGACCAAATCTCCCACCTTTAATGCCAGCAACTCATGGCGATGACGATCAGCAAACCGTTTGGTTCGTTCTTGTGCCGCTTGGAGAGACAAACGGGCGATTTGATGTCCATTCTGTATGTTCGATATCAGATCCTCGACACCTGGGCAACTGGTGGAGGGTGAGGAAACCGTAGGCACAAAAGAAGGATGATAACCATATGAACAGTGGAAGGGACTAGTCTTTAATGCAGTGTGAGTGGAGTTGTTGTAGGCGAATTCTGCTAATGGAAGTAGATCGACCCAATTGTCCTGAGCCGCTGAGATAAAACACTGCAGGTAACATTCTAGAGTCTGGTTGAGGCGTTCGGTCTGACTGTTGGTCTGGGGGTGGTAACCTGAGCTAAGAGCTCTCTTGATTCCCAGTGTATGACAGACTTCTTTCCAAAAGCGAGAAGTATATTGAGGGCCTCGATCTGATACTATGGTGTCTGGTAAGCCATGTCGGGAAAATATCTCTTTGATATGTGGAATGCTCCCGGGATCTTTATTAATGGGGTGAAATGTGCCAGTTTGGTAAAATAGTCAATAGTGACCATAACGGTTGTGTTTTTGGAGGAAGAAGGAAGATCCACAATAAAATCAGTGGAAATCACTTGCCAGGGTCTATCCGGGATAGGCATGCGAGCCAGCAAACCGAATGGTGGAGATTGAGAAGATTTAGATTGTATACATACAGTGCATGCTGCTATGTAATCCCTTACGTCAGTGCATAAGGTGGGCCATCAGAAATGTCGCTTGATCAACTCGAGGGTAGTCTGATAGCCGCGATGTCCAGCTGCCCGAGAGTCATGGCACATTTGTAGAACTTCCTTTTGCAGGGAAGTTGTAGGGACAAGGACTCGTTCCCCAAAGAAGTAATACCCTCTCTCCTTTGTGAGATGGTGTGATGTTACTAGGTCCTCACAAAATTGCAAATGTTGAGTTGTGTCTTGCTGTAACCTTTGAAGAAATTCGGTAAGCACTGCAATGAATTGAGCTTTTGGGAGTAGTGTTTAAGAATGAAAGTGGTGACTGGGTATGTCTTTTCGAGAAAGGGCATCCGCCCGGAGATTTTGACTTCCCGGTAGGAACGTGAATTCAATCCGGAATGGTAGGAAGATGGGCCCATCTTGCTTGTCTGCTATTGGTAGTCTGGGCTTGCTGAAGAACTTTAAGGTTATGATGATCAGTACGGACCTTGACCGGAAAGGGTGATCCGAGGAGAAGGTGTCTCCATTCTTCAAATGCCCTCTTTATAGCTAAAAGCTCCTTCTCAAGCACCGAGTAGTTTATTTCCGAAGGGTTGAAGGTTTTAGATAAATATGCCACTGGTCTTTCCTCGCCTTCATCCGAACTTTGTAGAAGTACAGCCCCTAATGCATGGTGGGAGGCATCCGTTCTTACGATGAATTGTCGTGACTGGTTTGGAGTCAATAATATGGATGCCGATGTGAATACATTTTTTAGGGTTTCAAAGGCTTCTTGGGCTTGATTATCCCATGCAGAAACCACTCCCTTCTTTAGTAGCTTGGTGATGGGAAGGATGATCTGGGAGAAATTAGGAATGAATTTCCGATAGAAATTTGCGAAGCCAAGAAAACGTTGTATGTCCTTGATATTGGTCGGAGAAGGCCAGTCCAATACCGCAGAAACTTTCTTGGGATCCATGGAGATTCCTTGTGCAGACAGTACAAATCCTAAATAAGTAACACTATCTTGATGGAAGGTACACTTCTCAGCTTTGCAATACAAGAGGTTGGACTGTAGACGATCTAGAACTATGTTAACATGACAAATATGTTCTTCCTTGTTTGAGGAAAAGACCAGAATATCGTCCAGATATATGACAACAAAATGAAGGAGGATGTCAGCATACAGATGATCCATGAAGCGCTGGAATACAGCGGGAGCGTTAACAAGGCCGAAGGGCATAACTCGATATTCATAATGGCCAAACGGTGTCTGAAAGGCTGTTTTCCACTCGTCTCCCGGGGCTATCCGTATCAAATGGTACGCTCCTCGGAGATCCAGCTTTGTGTAGACAGAAGCCCCCTGAACTGCTTCAAGTATGTCTGTTATTAATGGCATCGGATATTTATCGGGCACAGTGATCTTATTAAGTCCACGATAGTCAATGCAAGGTCTAAGTTCTTCTGATTCTTTCTTTGGAATAAAAAATAGTGAGGCTCCTGCCGGAGATTTGGATTCTGTTATGAGTCCATTCTGGATGTTGGCATGTAGGTATTCTTTGAGGGCCTTCTTTTCTCGCAGAGATAGTAGATACATATGTCCAAATGGTAGAGGAGTGTCAGGTAATAAGTCTATATGGCAGTCATCTCTCCGATGAGGGGGTAGCGTTGGATATTCGGGTGTAGCAAACACTGTTTGAAAGGATTGATGACATTCTGGGATAAGTCCGAGTTGGCTGACCAGAGGTGCCGAGAGAGGACTAACCATCTCCGAAGGGATGTTAACTCCAACTGTGTCTTGAGAAAGACAATTATTTACACAATGTTCTGAGCGTAAAAATAAAGTACCAGCTGTCCAATTAATGTATGGGTTGTGGACCCGCAACCAGGGAAGGCCTAAAATAACTGGGAAGTGGGCGGTCTTGATCAGATCAAACACTATAGACTCTCTGTGGGAAGCGATCATGCAGGTGACTGGTCTGGTCTGTTCACGTATGGGTCCCGAGCTTAAAGGATTACCATCTACCCCTTGTATAGAAGTGGTCGAAGATTTAGTCTCTCTAGCTATACCTCTTTCCACAGCCCATCGATCATCCAAAAAGTTCCCTGCTGCCCCGCAATCAACCAAAGCAGGTATACCCCTTAATGTCCTGTCTGGTAACAATATGGTAAGGGAGAGAACTACCATAGACTGGTTATCAGAGAGTGGTTCTAAAGATAATCCAAATTTTTGTGGGGAATCCAGTGTCTGTAATCCTACCATCTTCCCCTTTACGGCAGGACTTTGGCGTTTCCCTGAACCAGGATTGGTGCACGACGAGGTGGGACTAAGGGGCAATCACGTAGAATGTGTGAAGAGGACCCACAATACATGCATAGGCCAAGGGTCTTCCGTCTTTCTCTCTCAACACCAGAAAGAGGGCCTCGAACTGATCCGATTTGCATCGGTTCGTCCCCTGATGAAGGCTTGTTATTGGGAGGATGATATTCTGGCATTGACCGGACACTCTTTCCCTTCTTCTTCTCATAAGAGCGTTCGTGCAGACGATAGTCTATCTGCATTGTGAGCGTAATCATATCTGCCAGATTGGCCGGGTGAGGAACTTTAGCAACTTCATCTTTAAGATCCTCAGAAAGTCCTCGACGGAAGAGCGTGAGAAGACCATCATCAGGCCATCCCGTCTCGGCGGATAATTGTTTAAATTGAGTGATGTAGGACATAACGTCTTTAGATCCCTGTTTTAAATCAAGTAGTCTTTCCTGAGCGGTAACCGTGACTTCTTGTCGGCTAAACATTGACTTTAGACTATTAGTAAAGGCTGGATAAGAATCGAGAATGTCAATGCCAGAGGTGACCAACGGGGTGGCCCAGGCTAATGCAGGACCGGTCAAGTGAGAGATTAAGAACCCCACCTTGTCTTTGTCCGTGGGAAAAAACCGGGACTTGAAGGTAAACTGGACGGTACAACTATCCAGAAATTCCTTCAACTTGTGGGGATCCCCATCAAATTTACCCATTTGTAAAGTGGCTGGAGGGGTCTCGGAGAAAGCTCTAGCGACCTGTTGCTTAAGTTGGGCATTGTCTTGTTTAAGAGACTGTGGGCCTCATTACGACCCAGGCGGTAAGTTACCGCCTGGGCCGTGACTTTACCACCATGGTGTAAACTACGTTTACACCATGGTGGTTGGCGGACTTACCGCCCCATTCCGACCTTGGCGGGGCGGTAAGTCCCCAATCCCCATTTACCCTTCCCCATTCCCATTTTGCCCCATAGGGCATAATGGGAGTGGGGAAGGCGTTAATTACGCCACCGTAAATTACGGTGGCGTAATTAACTCCATGGTCCCTTAGCGCCATGGATTTTAACACCCGCTAAAATCGGGTGTTAAAACCTCCATGGCGCTAGGGGAACTCGGAATTGGCGGTAAGGGGTCGGCGCAGCTAACGCTGGCGTTAACCCCTTACCGCCAGGGTCGTAATGAGGCCCAGTACCTCGATAGACATGGCTTGCATCGCAGCCATGAGCTGCTCCATTTGTTGCTCCATGGGAAATGCTGGAAGCTCAAGCGTAGTTCCTACGTTTTTTAACGGGCGTCGCTATCTGTTATAATCTGGTTAATTTAGTTACATCATTTAATCTCAAAAGTGTCACTAACCTGATCTGACAGCGACTTCCCATGAAGGATGCAAATGCTGAAATGAAAGTTCCCCCGGATAGCTCTACTCTCCCCTCTCCGGAAATGATAATATGCCAGAGCGGGAAGGAGCGAAACCCCCCAGGGAAACCCTCTGGGGAAGAAAACCCTGGATGATGTTGCTCACAGGTAATCGGGACGAGGTCTTCGGAGTAACTGGCACTCGTATTGAATATGGAGTCTGGGAGTTAGACACAAGACAGGTAAGAATTCAACAGTGAGGATTAGACTGAAATATTGCAGAAGAAGCAGTAGTCTGACACTTCCTGGAGGAGGTTTGATCGGGAGCACCGGTTTCCAGTATTTAGGTCCAGAAAGTAGTACCAGCCCACCCTTAGGGAAAAGAGATATTTTCTGCTAGAGTAATATAGGGAAAGTGGTGCAGAGAGCAGGTATTAGAAAGAATGCTAACTTACTTTGGATGGGAATGTCGAGAGTGCGGCCAGTCAAAGTGGATGTTGGGAGCGGGAGACTTGCCGAGGAAATACGGGACTCTGAGCGAAACCGAGATGAGAGAGAAGAGGAGAGTCTGGATAGAAAGGAGAGAGGTTTTACAGAAATAAGAATTCACATAAGTCAGTGAAGGGCAACCTAGTAGCGAAACTTACGGAGCGCCGGAATCAGCAGTAGCGATGCGGCGGGTAGCCGTACTTCCTTCCCTAAATGGGATCACGTGAACAGCCATCTACGTCTCTGGGGAGCGTGCATAGTCTATTCCGTTGTCTGCAGTTACGGTGTGGACATCCACGGCCATCTTGGACAGGTTGGAGCGTATTACTCTGCACAATCGGCGGCGCTGCCAAAGAGACCAGCGCTGTAACGGCGTGACACACTTCTCTCTGCGGGCTACAAGATCCTCTCTAAAGCCCAGACCTAAGCAGTCTGGGGGCGTAGTGACCCTGACCTTCCCTGAATGGGTCCCTGCTAATATCATAACCACTCAGTCCTACTCTTCCTTCGAGCGCCTTGTCTGCAGGCTTGCTATCTCTCCAATCCTCTCACTGTCTCTTGCCACCATCTACAGGACCCCTTATCCGGTATCCCTCTTCCTCTCATCTCCTGGCCTCCACCTCCAAGCTTCTCCTCCTCAGAGACTTCAATATTCATCTTGACTCCCCTGATGCGGCCTCTGGACTATTCTGGAGCCTCTGTGACTCTCTTTTCTTCACCATTCTTCCCTATGGTCTGACACACTCAGTCGGACACATGTTGGTGGATGCTATTATCTCAGCAAATATCCCCATCTTCAACCCTCTCACTACACCTCTCTCCTGGTCTGATCATGCTCCTGTCCTCTCACCTGGATGTCTTGGGTCCCCTGGCTAAGCTTCCGCTACACTGCCAGTCTCCTTCTCTGTCATTCGCCCGATGAAGCGTGTGTCAGTTGCTGCTTTTTCTACCACTTTCATTCCCCCTCCGACTGCGGCCGCAGACTCCCTGACACAGCCCTTGCTAACCTTCACCTCTCCATCTCCAACACTCTGGACATCCTTGCCCATGTCATAAGGATCCGCCTGTAGCCTGCCTCCAAGCGCAACACCTGGTATGATTCCTACCTAGCCTCTCCAAAAAGCAAGTGCAGAGCTGCTGAGCAGAAGTGGCAGGCATCGAGCACATCCTCTGACAAACCGGCTTGCTGCCTGCACTAAAGGCAATACAGACTCTGCATCCACTCTATGAAGAAGGCCTATATCCAAGCCTGCATCTCTGGGGCCACTGACAACATGCCTGAGCTGTTCAAAATATGCAAGAAATTCAAAATTCCTACTGCAGTCTGCACTTCTCCTCTGCCATCCTTGACCCTCTGCACCACACTGATCTCTCACTTCATGACTAAACCTCAGGACATCCTGTCCTCACTCTCCTCTACATCCCTCCCTTCTCCCTCACCCGCTCTCAGGGCCCTCTTGACTCCCAGTCTCCCCTTCCCTCCTACTCTCCTCTTTCTCACCCATATCACCGGATGAGGTCTCTAGACAAGTCCTCTTTATGAAAGTCGCTCCCAAACAGGTGGTCCCTTGCTCCTCCAGAACTATCAAGGACAACATTACCTCCCTTGCTCCAGCCGTGGCTGATTTCTGCAATCCCTCATTTGCCACTGGCTCCTTCCCACCACTCCTCAAGCACTCCCTTGTGCACCCTCTCCCCAAAAAGCCTTCTGCCGACCCCTCCTGCCCGGCTAACTACCACCTTATCTCCATTACCCCCTTCCTGGGAAAACTCTTGGAGAAGCTAGTCATCTTCCAGCTGATCCACCACACTGAATCTGTTGGTTGTCTCCGCGACCAACAGTCTGGCTTCAGCCAGGGCATGGAAACTGCATTCCCGAACACCTGTGAAGATCTGCTCTCAAATCGTGATTCCAACTCTCCCTCTATTCTCATTCTTCTTGAACATTCCTCTGCCTTTAATACGGTCAATCATGCCTCCCTTTTAAACCGGCTCTGTGATACCTTTGGCATCACTGACCTGGCAATGGACAGGTTAACCTCATTCCTCTCTGACCGACCATCCTAGGTTCAATTACACCCTTTCCTCTCATCCATCACACTCTCCACCTGTGGCGTCCCTCCGGGCTCTATCTTCTATCCGTGGCTCTTCAACATCTACCTTGCCCCTCTAGCCCATTTTATCTCTGCCTTCTCTCCTCACTTCCAGTGTTATGTGGACGACGTGCAGCTCTCCTTTGAGCTTCCCTCCACTGCCTCCTCTTCTTCCTCTCTCATTTTCGACTGTCTGACTGGTATACAGGCATGGTGTGCTGCTAATGATCTCTGCCTTAATGCCAGTAATGCTGAGATCCTTCTCTTCTCCTTCCCTCTGCCCACCCTCCATGGATACCCTCCACTCACCCTCCTGTAAGGAAAAAAACCTTGGTGCCATCTTGGACTCCTCTCGCTCCTTCTCCCCTCACATCACCGACCCTGCCAAGAAGGTCCACTTTCAGGTACACCTCCTCAGAGGCATTCTCCCTTTCCTCACCTTCCCACAGAAACTCAATGTCTCTAGAGCTCTGGTCTTCTCCAGGCTGAACTACTCTAACAGCGTCTTCCTCAATCTGCCTAAATCCTCCCTTTGCCCCCTTCACCTAATCCAGAACAGGACTGCAAGACTTATCCTTGGCCTCAAGCCCAGGGACTGCATCTCTCCTGCCCTAACGTCTCTCCACTGGCTCCTGGTTGCTGCGAGGATCAGGTTCAAGACCCTCTGCATCATCCACAAGGCTTTCTGGGGCCTGGGACCCCGCTATATCGAACTCTCTCCCTGAATACCTCCCTAATAGAGAGCCCTTCGGTCTTCTAGCTCCAACTCTGCAGATTAGGTGCTTTTCTGAGCGAGTGGGGGCTAGATCTCTCTCTTCCGCAGGTGCCTCCATCTGGAATGGCCTCCCTGCACCTCTCAGACTTGAGCCGGACCTCCTTAAGTTCCTGAAGCTTCTCAAGACCCTGCTTTTCTCTTCCACCTTCCCTCTCCCCCTCCCCTGCTAATGTCTCCCTCTGTCCCTTTTGACTGGCTGCCTGGTGCCTTCAGATTCATACAGGGCACCAGAATGCCCACAACCAGTCCACCCCTGCACTTGGTCTCACCTGACCCCTTACTTGCACTTACCCTGCCGGGCTCCCTCTGCACTAGCCTTGCTGGACCACACCCCTTGAGTCCATCCAGCCCGTTTCTCCCACTTTGCTCGTGGACCTTCTTTTCCCCTGCACTCCCTGCAGCCCACTTGCACTTGCCACCTGGCCTCCCCCTAGCACTCGCCTAACCCATGGGTCCTTTCCGTCCCACCTGCTATTGCACGCTAGCCATTCCTAGCGGCACATCCTTTCCCTCCTTAGCATTAGCGCATTCCGCTCTGACCGGCACTGCCCCTCTCCGCTCCCCCCCACCCGCACTTCTTGTTACTGCGCTTGCACGATCCGAGTGACACAAGGCCTAATATGACCGTTTTTTTGTTTTTTTGTTTTCTTCATCCCTGCCCCACCCACCCATTCTTGCTTTGTTGCACTTTGAAAGACCATTTGGTGTATAGGCGCATTATAAATACCCAATAAATAAATAAATATATGGAGGCATTTCCAGATTGTCATGCTGGCTCTGCCCAAAGACCATCATGAGGCTTACCGCGTTACTATATGCCAGGGCTACCCTCTTTATCAACTTTGTGTGCTCAAACAAAATTCTGGTCCCATGGCACATAAAATATGCAAGTACTGTCACCGTTTCGTGCGATGAATAACGTGCATGCAAAATAGGACAGAATGGCAAATGCTCCTGACTGGGGCATGCTTGACTGAGTCCAAGGGAGACTTAGACAGGCCACCCAGCCTATAGCGATATTGTGCCAGCTACAAAAAAAGCACAAAATTCATTGAACATAGCATTTTATCCACCTGCCTGTAGGGATTATTAGCCTGACAAATCCATGTCAGTTTCAGATATCCATTGCCCACAGCCCTAGTTGCCCCGAACCCCCAACTCCCTTTGTGAGAGATAGTTTCCAATTCAAAAGCTCTATAAGGTCATTAGACGTGGAGACTGTAGGTTTTGTAGCTCACTGTGACTGTATAAATGTTGCAAAATGTACATATTTATGCCGCAAGATTTCCTTTTTCTCGGTGCAAAATGTGACAATCAATGTTATTATATCTGAGGCGGGGTCTAGTTACAGAATATGTTCAGATCTATGCATATTTATGTTTGATAAAGTAGGGTGACCAGATAAAAAAACCGGGACAGGTCATAGAAATAGAGGTAGGACTAAACCAAATACACATAACACGTTAGTCCTTGTTAGGCAGAAACCTGTGCAGTTCCCTTAGGGACCACTGCAACAGATTTAAGACTACAGGTGTTGGCAGTAAACCCACTTGGTAGCAGTCTGTACCACCCAGATTTACCTGGTAGCTGTGGCTGAGCAGTCAGACTTCCCTCAAGAAGAGTTAGGCAGTATGCAAAGTATACACAATAGGCACTCAGATACAACAATACAAGCAAACACTGACCAGAGCTTTGGTATCAAAGTATATAATTATTGATTTAAAAACACACTGTTGAAAACACTCCAGCACTCTTAGTGTAAAATATTCTAAACGCAGTTACTATTATAATATATACACCCCTTTTTCCTTATCAGATAAGTCACTGTAAAACACCACTTATTTTCATACAGAGGTGAGCGCTTAACTAGATGGCACTCCAATAAATTTGTGAGAAAGGGAGGGAAAAAGACAGAATATGGAAAGGTACACCACTCTAAAATTCAGGAACACTGTTAGCAAGGCAGAAGAGCAAAAGTCACTGGTGAGCCAAAGTCCAAAGGCTGGGCCCACTCTTAGAGAGAGCAGAGCACAAATGTGCCCAAGATCACACAGTTACACTAGGCTTAGAAAGTCTTGCAGAGGATTCAAAAAGAGCTTAGAGAGGCTTAGGAAAGTTTAGCCAGGGTGTCCCAGGCTAACCCAGGTTCGAAAGCCGGGGGCTAAATCTACCCCGTACAGTCGGTAGCAAGGGAAGCCAGGCGGGACACGGTACCTTAAGTGGGAAGGGTCCTCCAGCGGTGGCAGTTGTTCCTGGTAGTCGGTGCAAGTTGCATCGTCGTCCAGGGGAAGAGAAGATCTCGACTTGGAGGAGAGATGAAGGTCGTTGCACTACCAGGGCAGAAACCAGCCGCAGAGTTTTCCGGTTAAAGGTGGTACCTTTATTCGCGGTCGTGGTAAAACGTGGTATCCCGGTTGCCGGGGTGCTTGGCACAGGCAAGGCGGCCACGAGGTATGTCGGGAAGGTGAAAAGACGGTGAAACTGGTTATCCCCACCAGTCAAAGGAAGAAGACTCTCCGGCGGGAGATCTCCTCTGTCGTTGGGGAAAAAGTGGTGAGACGGTCCAGCAGGGCTCCACCGGTAGTGGTGTCGTGGCAGGTCGGCTCAGCTTCTCCCTCGTCGGATTCTTAGGTCCTGTGGCGACTTCTGAAGTTCCAGTCCCCAAAGCCCTGCTTTTATGCAGCAAACCCCCATTCACTCAGCCTAGCTGTCACTCAAACATGCTAAGTGGTGAGCCGGCCGGCTCACCACTTGGGCCAATCAGGATGGAGTGCGACTTGAGTTGCCCAGGCAACTCAGTCCAGGGTGCCTAAATTTCCCTCCACCCCTCCTAAGTACCCCAGACAGAGTGGCGCCACTTTGCAGGGCTTCTGTGGAGAAGCCTGCCAAAAAGTGGAACAAAGGGCTCAACTTGGGTTGGAGTCATAGAAGAGAACACAAACGCCATTTTAGAATCAAGTTTTGGCAAAAAATACCAACCAGAGAATTAATATTAATTAAATAAACCGGCGGTATGTTCGAGGCTACCGTAAATAATTAAATAAAGATAGTAGCCTAAAACAATGGGAAATAGGAAAATATTTGGGGTTGAATATAAAAAGTAGTATCCACTGCCACCAGCCAAAACTCGATCAGGGGGGACGGAGACGTGCCCCCTCGACTAACAGACCCTGGGGCAATCGAATTGCCCCAGCCAGTACGTCCACAATATGATGGTTTGTACTAGTTCTGTTCAGAATTTAAGACTAGTAAAGTCAATGGTGACTTTACATGCCCTGGGAGACAGTAGTCAGTCCCAGGGTATGGAGTCTATATTGGGGGGTCACTATGACACCCCTGTGTCACTGCACTGAGGGTGCTGTGTAACACACATCACAAAAACACATGAAGCCCTATGGAGTAAAAGACCCCATAGCCCATTAAACACTTCTAGATTCAAAGAAACACACTCAAATCATGTCCAAGAGTGAGGGTAAAAGAGTCTCACTCTTGGCAGGAGAAAAAAATAAACCCCAAAAATCCAGCAAAGCTGCTGGGGGACTCACTAGGTTAGGAAATTCAGCCTAAACAGAGAATTCTCCCTAATAGTCCTACCTCTATTTCGCTGGCCTGTTGGGGGAGGAGGGGGTGTGCTCATAGCCACACTCCTCTCATTGGAGGAGAGCGCCTGTGAGGGGAAGGGGGAGAAATAGGGGGTATGAAAAGCATTTCACTCCCTCATTCATACAGGAAGAGTTGCACCGGGACCTGATTTTGGGATTTCGAAATTGGGTCCCGGCAAAACCTGGACGCGGTTTATAAAATGAAAAAACTCCCGGGACCCTTGGACCGAGGAGGCTGATTTCTCCAGACTGTCCCGGGAAAACCGGGACATCTGGTCACCCTAGATAAAGGCATTGGCGTAAGTGAGCGGGGTCTGCGGGAACAGAGTACATCTACCTTTATAGTGATTTTCACAGGTACAGACCTGCTCTTTTTCCAGTCAAAGCACACCCCTCATTTATACTTGATAGGCTTTTTAAAACCGCCCACTTTGCTTGGGCTCCTGCTGAGCTCCTGAGCAGCGAAGCAATGTCCCGATCAGTTATAAGCTGCTTTGTACTTCCTGCCTGGGTGTAGGGGGCACCTCGGAGAGAACTGGCCCTGCTTGAAGAGGCGCCTAGTTTCCTTTTTTGAGGAGTGAAAGGTATGGGCATTTATAGTTCACAGGAAGATGCGCACATTTGACAAAACTATTGTGTCACATCAAAAAGTGCGGCTTTCCCCCCCTCCGACTGAATATGTTGTTGTGGAAAACATAGAGGCAACTGTGCCACTGGATTTCTTTATACAGTGAAAGTGTGTAGGACTGTTGTACAACAAGTTAAAATGCCATTCATGGGTTGACGATGAAAGAAAAATCCAAACGGTTACTCCAGTGCATTTGTAGAATTTTCTAGAATGTGCAGGAGGAAAACCTGCAAAAGTCCTACTCAAGTTACATTTAAACTAATATCTCTTTTAACCGTAGAGAGAAAATTGAAAAGCAAAGCAGGTGAACCCTACTTTTTGGGCCATGCAACCCACTTGGCCAGTAACCTTTCGTGGGGTCACACACCCACTACGTTTTAGTTACACTTCTACCTCTGGTCAAACAACACCTCGATACCTGTCCAGACTAAGGTAAAAACACTCTGAGTCGCCCTCGAAGCATCCTTAAATTCAGACGAACGCGTCAAAATGATCGGCAGAAACTGTAACCATTACCTTTGCCTCATTAGGAACATTCGACCCTTCTTAACAGAGGCGAACGTGGCTGTAATCGCCCACACAGTCATTCTGCCAAGGCTAGACTACTGTAATGCGCTACTCCTTGGAGCTAGCACTACCAGTAAAAAGAGATGCCAGCGGATACAAAATGATGCCGTGCGAATTATCAAAAGGATTCCGTGGAAGGAGCACATTTCAAAACACAGGGAAGATCTTCACTCGTTGTCCGTACAGGACCGTATTAATTTCAAATCATGTACCGTTGTTCACCGCTGCCTATAAGGCAACACGCATTTTTACCTTACAACAGTGATAACTCACTACTCCCCATGTAGGCGATTGCGCTCAGCGGGTCAAGCGCTTGCCTGCTGCCCCGTGTCCAAACGCACAAGGTGGATGGGCAGATCCTTTCCAATACGCACCGCCCAGGTGTGGAATTCCCTCCCAGGGAACCTAAGACAGGAAATGAACCTTTTATGCTTCAGGAAATATTTTTCAATAATTTCAAGTCCTATGTTTTATCTGATTCTTTATTGTCTTGTTCCTCACCTGTCACTTTTAGCTGTTGTCTTGTGTTGATGTGCGCCCCGATGCCAGCGGGCTACTGGCGCGTTATAAAAATGAATACAAAAAATAAAACTTAATATAAGAATCAGGCTACTCCCTAAGTAGATTGTGCCTTCCCAACGCATTGGTAACCGGTACTGTGTGAATGGGCATGGGGGGCTACAAGGTGATTTGTTGCCCACCATCTTGGAATCCCCTCTGCCACCCTGAAGGAGTCTGGCATAAATACTGAGACAGCTTTCTCCCAGTGATAGAAGTGTGCCAAAAAAAGTAGTGGAAATGTGACTCAGTTGGGGTATGCAGGAACGAGCAAGTTTGGGTCAGGTTGACAGCCAAGTAGGTGGAACAGGCAAGCAGATGTCCTATTGTCTTTCATTAATTTCTCACAGTGGGTCAGTCAATTGGAACTATATATGTTCTTTGTGAATTCAATCACCTCAACTCCCTGATCTTAACTCTGTTGGAACTCAAACGTAACATCCACCTAACAGCACTTGCTTTAACAGGGCCCTGCCACTACACACATGTGTGCTGTCATGATTTGAATTTGGTAATTTACGACAAAGCCTGGATCCCAAGACTGAAAGTCTTTTATTTCCCCTGGTCTGTGTAAGGGTGCAGCCGTAAGGCTCAGACACAGTGGTGGCATGTTTCTGGATACAAACTTTTATGAAATGAGAAAAGGTTGGAAAAATGTCTCTCTATCCCTAAAGCTAAGAGGGGTTTCCCTACGTCTAAGGAAACTAGCGAAATTGCCAGGAAGTCCGAACGTAAATAGTCTGTCACTGTCATGTCCAAAAACCTGCTTCTGTCCCTAACACTAATAATCTCAGAGAACTGTGCAAGGAGAGTCTTCTCTTAAAATAACAAATGTTTGTTATGCTTTCAATCAACAGAAAAGTTTGCAGTCTCTCTGGTAATAAAGTAATGCAAAATAATGTTCCAAAATATGCAGTTGCTGGATATCTCAGAAGGACCTGTTGCTTGACTTCACAGTTCCTTTATCCAGCTTGAGAGGGTCTGCTACCAAGCCTAGGATTCCTTTTCCTTATCAGTCCTAGGGTTCTTGAACCTCTTTTCCATAACCTTTCACGTGGGTGCGGGACCCAGACTCTCAATACTTTACACACCTTGGTTTACTTCCCTGCCAAGCAGGTGTTTTCTCTGGTAATGTCTCTTTTCTTCCTTCAGGCTCCCAAACCCTCTTGACTTTAAACTTTGGCTTCACATACGGGTGTGAGACCCAGACTCAGAAGGTTTCGTTGTATCCACTTGGTTCACTCTCCTGCCAAATATACAACTCTCTCACATTTGCTTCAGGGTCCCAGACCCTCTCTTTCATCAGAGCCCCAGACCCTCTTACTTTTGGGTGCGCGTCCCAGACTCACACGCTTTTGTTGTATCCGCTTGGTTCACTCTCCTGCCAAATATACAACTGTCTTTTACTTTCTTCAGGGTCCCAGACCCTCCCTTCCTTTTGGGTCCCAGACCCTCTCTTTCATCAGAGCCCCAGACCCTCTTACTTTTGGGTGCGCGTCCCAGACTCACACGCTTTTGTTGTATCCTCTTGGTTCACTCTCCTGCCAAATATACAACTGTCTTTTACTTTCTTCAGGGTCCCAGACCCTCCCTTCCTTTTGGGTCCCAGACCCTCTTTCTCTTGCGTGTGGGTCCCAGACTTGCACCATTGCATTTTATATGCTTTTTTCACCCTCCTGCCAAGTATACAGCTGTCTCTCCTTTGATTCATGATCCCAGGCCCTCTTTCACCAGTTTCTGAGCTCATTCCAATGCTTACCCGGACCTGTCACAAATCCTGGGTTACCCGCGTACCCGTCTGCTTTCTTCTCTGCTGTACCGACGGTTCCCGGGCAGCTGTATTCTTCCTGGAGGTTTCAGTAGCATTTGGGTGTTCAGCGGCATCTGCAGTGTCCCTGCAGACTAAGACTTCTTACCGGTTCTGTCTCCTCCACATTTCGTCTTGTGTCCGGTAAGTCTCTTACTATTCCTCTTCGGGGGACGGCTCTCCCTCTCTCGCGTCTCTCCAGTGCATTTCTTCCAGCCTGAGCTTGACACTGGCCTCCTTTGGGACTCGTGCGCTGGGCTGATGTATTCGTTAGAGCCAATGCCTGGGCTCGGAAAACTAGACTCCTTGGCCGGCTTCACGCAAATAATCTTTGTACTCCTGGCTATCTTCTTTGTCACAGTATCAACCTTGTTTGTTTGTTTTATTACTTGTATTGCTCACCAGACCGGAGGGTATCAGGGTGCATTGCATAAGACAGCTCACAGCTTGGTTACAGATAGGCACATGTACATAATACAAAGAATAAGATGCAGAGTAAAGTGAAGGCACATAGGCAAAATACATAATAAAATACAAGATATAGTTTTAGTTACTCATAGTTATATAGAAGGGTGTCGCAGAAGAAAAGTCAAAGGTAGTCTAGAGAGGTTGGCGGGATTACTTGTCAGAATCTTTGAGCCAACTTATAAGGTTCTGCTGGAATTGAGGGTAGGATTGATTTACTCGCAGGGGAGGGGGTAGGGAGTTCCACAATTGAGCTGCCTTAACCGAGAAGCTGCGACCCCCAACTCTGGCGAGTTTAAATCTTGGAATCAAGAGGCAGTTAGTGCTCGATAGTCTGGTGGGTCTTATATGGGTTTTTCTGGTGAGTCTCTCAGTAAGATAAGAGGGTGTCATATTGGTTAGACATTTGTATGTGAGAGAGGCCACTTTCATCTGGATTTTATCATGTGTGGAGAGCCAGTTGTTTAATCTTCTCGTTTCAGAGATATGATCTCTCCTGGAAGTTCCAAGTGCAGCTCTGAGAGCATTATTCTGGAGGAGCTGGATTGAGGTTCCCAGGATAATGATCTCAGTCTTGTCATCATTAAGGCACAGTCCATGGGTAGCATCCATGCCTGAATGATGAGATATACCTTGCTCACCAAGGCCAAATCCTTGTCTTAATCACCAGTAAGTGGTAGGAGAATCTGGGTATCATCTGCATAGTTAGTGTAGGTGATACCAAGATGGTCCAGATCATCGAAAGGTGCATGCATAATGCTTTGGACTGCTTTGTTTGCCATTGTTGTCATGTAGGTTAGTTTGGCTAACTTGACAGTAATACATACTAGCCCTATCCAGGAAGGGGGCAGGAAGATTTGGGAGAGGAGTTATACAAGGTGAATCAGGTAGAAGCATTCTCTGGTGATGATCGTCCCCAATCACATAGGGGAATTCCCCTCTAATGGGATCCTCCCTCGGTCCACAATCCCCAGGGGCGTCATCTGTACTGTGGATGCACCGCCCTGGTCCCATGGGAAAGGTCTCCCCCTTTCCTAAAACGCTCATCCCATAGGTTACTAGATTTGTAAATCGCTCCTTCCAAGAGGCCTACATTCCAGAAAATATTAAGGAGGCCTGGATAACTCCATTAATAAAAAAAGGAAAATCTTGATCCAACAGTCTCTGGAAACTACAGACCTATCACAAATGTACCATTCATTCTAAAAATAATTACCAAAATCGCCTTTGTTCAATATCAGAATTTTGTGGAACAGAATAATGTTCTAGCGAATGAATCTGGTTTTCGCATGAATCATGGGACAGAGACTGCTCTCCTAGATTTGAAATCAAATATTACAGGAATCATCGAGGAAGGAAATGCAGTTCTGCTTCTCTTGCTGGAACTTTCTTCGGCATTTGACTTGGTCGCCCAGGCTCTTTTAGAAAAAAGATTGGTTATGGAAGCCAAATGTACCCCACAGGCTGCAAGTTGGTTTAATTCTTTCGGTTCTATGTGATTTTGCTGACCTATTTTTGGTCGTGGTACTTTTCATCGCCGGATTTTACATCGCCAGAAACCCTGTTTTTGTTTTTTTTTATTCTGGGGGTGTTCCCCCACCAAAACCCCCTACCCTTACTATTATAATAATACCCCAACCCCAACAAAACACCCCCCAAAATAAAAAATAAAAAAAACGGGGTTTCTGGTGATGTAAAATCCGGCGATGAAAAGTACCACAACCAAAAATAGGTCGGCGAAATGCGTTTATACCAAATCTTTCCTAGGACCAAGGACGGCTAATGTGGCGGAGGGCAATGCCCAGTCAAAAAGCTTGTCTTCATTACTGTTCAACGTAACCTTTTTTTTTTCACTGGGGGTCCAGTTTTCAAATTACACTGACGATACCCAGATAGTGTTTAAATGGCCTGGGCTCTACATTGAAGATGTGGACAGAGTGAACAAAGTATTCAAGGCCATACAGATATGGATTGCCGCAAACTCGGTGGCCTTGTTATCGTTATCGTCACCCAACAAGAATTAAAAAATCTAGATATACGGTACAAATGTTGTGTAGTTAATGGTAATGCCATCATGGTGTCGGATGCAGTTAAAACATTTGACTCACATCTTTCTTTTAAGAAAAAAGTCTCATACCTTAAATCATCTTGCATCTACTTCATCAGCCTACTGTGGCAGATTCGCCCGTACTTGCCGGAGGATAAACGAGCATTGATCACAGCAGCTATTGTACATTCAAAATTGGACTATTGTAATAATAGTCTTTTGGTAGGTACGTCCAAGTCCAACATAAAGAAGTTAACAGTGTCACAGAACGGAGCAGTTTGCGCTGTATGTGGGCTAAGTCCTCTTTCCAAGATTTCCGTGTCTCGCAGGAAGTTACACTGGTTCCCAGTTGAGCAGTGAATACACTTCAAGGTCTCCGTCCTGGTGCTCAAATGTCTTTTAGGCGAAGCCCTTTCTTACCTCTTTTCAAGAGTAAAAAGAACTCCCTTTAGACAAACTCTCCGCTCAAACAACAGCGTGGCGCTATACCAACCACGTGTTACTCTAAAAAAGATTGATGGGGCAAGCTTCAATGCTTGGGCACCTACCATTTGGAACTACCTCCCATCAGAGCTTAGGGCATGTACATCTACGACCAGGTTCAAGGAGCAACTGGAAACGCTTCTGTTTGACGCAGAGATTGATTAAAACAAGCGTGTGACTCATGTCGTAAACCTTAATACCTTGCTCACTGCACCTCTCCCCCCTTTCTGTTTCTTTGTTTGTTTGTCTTGTGAGCGCCCTGAGGCCTTTTTGCGAGTGGCGCGATACACAAAATATGTAGATAGATAGATAGATAGATAGATAGATAGATAGATAGATAGATAGATAGATAGATAGATAGATAGATAGATGAGGCGGGACGACATCCTCAGATTTGTCACATCTGACAAGAGTCACAGAGACGAAAAGTCTGTGGTTCAGAAGTATCTCAGAGGAGCGCATTACAGTAGTCCAAGTGGCTGGTTACTAAGGTTCCTACTATAAAACTGCATGCTTGTCTAGTGGAATGAGGTGCATGTCCCATGTAGCTAATCCATGTTAAAATAAAATCCAGTGGAGATGGCCTGTGAGGAATTCGACCATTCGCCCAGTGGGTGTGCGCTCACCTGGGCTTTTTTGAAATGTTATATGAAATTGAATGATGGTGGAACAACCTCTGGAAAAATGTGTGGGGATAATCTGCACACATTTCCCTATGCTCACTGCATGGCATACACATAGACCTGTGTACTGTGGGTGGACACAGCTTGCAGGCGCAGTCCTCCCTGTCACATTTAGTTGGGATGTGACACCCCGGAGTAAATCAAAGCTGGTACATGTGTTTACAGTAGGCAGCCCCCGCAGGGGGACCCATTCAGAGTGTAGGAGTATGTGATTTGATGGAGACATAAAGTCTGTTCTCACCACAGATTCAAAGGAGACCTGCTGCTTTAATCAGGAACCACAGAGAGCTCAATTAATCAGAGAGAGACACTTTGATCCGCAACAGACAGGAAGATGGGTGGAACTTAGTATTACGTGTTTTCACCCCTTTACCTTTTCTGTTGCAAAGCATTCAGGTTATGACCTCATGCATACAGGAGATTGTTGTTGGGGACCCAGGATTGGTTCATTAAGGTAGGCTTAGCCTACACCAATCACTGGGACCCATTTGGCTTCAAAAGAGAGTTGAGCTCCTCTTATGGGCAGATCATCTGAAGATTTTGCAAGGAGCAACAAGAAGAACTCATTTGGAACCTGGCTGAAGGTACAGTCTGCCTTACAGCTTCCGCCAGTGAAGGAAGGCCAGGATTTCCAAGTAGGGAAGCAAGATCCCTTCCCTAAACATCTCCCAGGGAACAGAGGGAGATACTGAATCCAGAGGATCCTCCAGCAGCTCCAGAACCAGTACCCAGCCAGCACAAAGCCTGCCCTACTAGGCTTTGCAAGCAAGCTTCCTAGGTGGGAAGTGCCAGTGAGTATCTGAACCAAACCAAGGATAAGGCAGTTGCCTGCAACACCCGCCTCAGCTTTGGGCGTCTGCCTTAAAAGGACGACACAAGCCGGTAAAGAAGCTAGGATGAGTACATCAACAAGCATCAACCAGCGTCTGCCTTAAATTACATTTTGGAGCCAGTGTAGCCTTTCGATCTGCAACCGACTGCACCGCTGACTGTTGTTACGCCGTCCAAGATGCTTCGGCCAGTGCTTCAGACCCACCAACCTGCACTGAGACAACGATTCCTGACCCTGAGCCACTGTGTAGGCCAGCCTGCCACCGTCTATCCAGCCTCGCTCGCCTAACTGCCTGCTGCCTGATACCTGCAGCTGTCTCCCACCTTGGACTCTGTCGCAGAAGCTGCAAAGCGCCCTGAAACCTGTCGAGCACCAAGAACTTCTACAAGCACAAGGTAAATTGTGCTTCTGCCCCCCTGGTCCTTCTCCGAAAGGCCCCTAGTGACAGTTTACTACCCATTGCTCCCTTAGTGTTGAAACCATGTATCAGTGAACTATTGCGATTAATTACTTTACCGAGTGCATCCCTTTTCCTTCTTGAAACTGTCTGTCCCCTGTTTTCCTTTATAGGGTGGTTGTATTTTGTAGTGTGCTAGAACTGTCTGTTGAATAATAATACAGTAGATATTTGTATACAACCTTGACTGGACAGTCCCTTTTATCATTGGGCAATAATTGTATTTTTCTCTGTGTTGCAACTAACGAATGATCCACGACCTTGCGGAGATAAGCCTGCCGTACCGTGCACTTTGCCAAAATTGGACAAGGAGGTTTATAATTTGCTTGTGTTTCCAATCTGCTTGGATCCCTTCTGGTGTACCACAGGTGTGGGGCTGATTGATGGTTTCGAACCAATATTTTTCCCTGGAGTACTGGTGCCCTGGAAGTTGATTCGTCACACGGCCTCACCCTTTATCAACCGTATCATCTAAGCATTTAACCTGTGACAACCTGACAAGTTTTTCCAAAAATCACGGGAGATGGGGTGTCATGAGAGATAATTTCTTAGTAGTAGGAGGGCCGCCTCCATCTTCTGATAGTGAAGATGAAGCAAGTTAGGGTGCATCAAGGCGGAGATTAATGCACAGTGAAATGGGGTGGTAAAATGAAGAGGTATGATTTGCTTTCCAAATCAATGGTTCTGGAGTGGTGAAAGTGGCTGTAAAAAATAGTGGAACTGTAAACAGCCCAAAATAAAGGTGGGTGGTACTCTGCGCCCGATGGCTCCGGCTTACTTCGACGTCTGCTTTCGTCTCCGTCTAAGTCTATTTCCAGTTTCTGTTTGTTTGCCAACACTGAAGCATCTTATACCAGGCACTTAGGAACTAGGTCACTTTCCGAATTCACATGTCAGGAGGAGACTACAGGTTCAGCTTGCAGGGTTGCACAGTATACTGCATGCCAAGCACATTGCATGTAGCTCTCTGATTGGCCTAACACCAATCGGGCCTTGCAAGCAGATCAACCCATATCATGTGCTATTGCTTTTTTCTTTTTACAACTCAGATCAACAGTTTCACTTTTTGGAGATGTATCTACTTTGCTTGAAGCTGCCTCCACAAAAGGCTTTGCACCACTTCTCAATCCTGAGAGCAGGAATGACACAAGCAGGGCCCAGGCCTCAGGACTATCGTGGCAATGCTCCAAGGATGCCGGAACACAGAGTACACAGAGCCCAGGCAAACACAATCACACTCAAATCCAAGCCACTGCGACTAAAGTCGACCATAGTGACTGACATCCCCACAGGCATTTTTAGAAGCAAGTTAGTGCCACACAAACCAAGGCATGGGCACTTGGGGTTTGGGGAGGTAGGCATCGCTGCACTACCGGCCCCAACCTTTTAAAATAAAAATGTATCTTTTGCTGGTGGCTGGGGGGGCGGGCAGCAGCTGCACAAATGTGTGTTTAGGGGTGGGCAGGCTGCAATGCCAAGCGCCTACTGTCCCAAAATGTTTTAATTCAAAATATGCAGCTTCCCCTATGGGTTAGCGGATCGAGAGATTGTTTTTGTGGGGGTGGGAAGCTATCTATAACTCGGGACATCACAGGAAGCAACAATATTTGGGGCGACCTGTCCCAAGTATTCACTGTAAAAAAATGAAAGTATTAAGTATTAAAAAAATGAGCCTAACAATTGTTTTGGATCCACATACCACTCAATAGGGAATTTAATTAATCAATTAAAAACTGCCTCCTCTCTCATTTAAAAAAAAAGATATATGAATGAGTATACTTTTGTTTTTTAGGTATCCGTCTGTACTCAGTACATTGAATCTCATGCATGCTAATGCTTTGAGGATTGAATTTCTGTACAAGAGCGCTGGACCTTTTCTTTGAGTCATAATGATATTTTGTCAATTTCTTCGTTTGGATTCATACATTACTCTAATATAAATATTGTGTATATCTTCTCCTAGAATCATTGTTTTGCCCCTGATGAAGAGTGTCTGTTTCACTTGAAACGCGTTGGGCCTACCACAGCTCCACCACCAAGAATAAAAAATGAAGATTGGTTTTTGTGACCTCAATCGATTGAATGTCGTCTTTTATTAAGAATTGGTCTTTCTCATATTAACATGACTTGCATTTAGACTATAATTCATTGAGATACTTTATTTTTCTAAAACGTTGGTCTGGTTATCCAGATATTAGAAAGTGTGCAGGGGACGTAAATTCCTAACTTGGGAACTTATTTTTGTTCTGTCCCACTATACAAAACCAGTAATTTTACATTGTAAAATAAGTAAACCTATAGACTAGGTCATTTGAATATAATTTGTAAGGTAATTCAGTTGGTTAGCGCACCTGCTGCGGTGAAGTATGTATGAGCTATAGTCATAGGTTTGTGTCCATTAAACCATACATGAGTGAGGCTTTTTGTGTAGTACACAGAATCACTTCTAGGTGATCAAAATTTTGGTGGCCAAGGAAAATAAGATCCGTTTGGGTAGAGGGATTTTCCTAGGGTGACAGTTTGATCAAACAGGAAAGCCTAGCTGTGAGTCCAGGTTTTCTGGTTGCACAGTTTGCAAATGTATACACATCACACTGCACATTTTCCTGTTGCTGTCCTGGATGGATGTTTGGCATGTTCTGGATTTGTAGCCTATGCGCTCGCTTTGATATCCGTGCAGAGCCTGCCGATGCAGGTTCGAATCCCAGCAGGGCCAAACTCAGCCTTTCATCCTTCCGAGGTCGATACATGAGCACCACACACTGTGGGTAATGATAAGTAGCGCTCAGATGCCTGAGGGTTTGTAGCGCTATATAAATGCTAAATGTATTATTATCATTCAAAATTCCGGCACAGTATAGTTTTATTTTGCCAGTACAAAACCCAGGCCTGAAAGCAACATAATGCAATGTAATGGAAGTTCATACGCCTGGATTTACAGAACGTCTCACACTGGCCAGCTTGAGATGTCTGCTCGACAGAAATCTGCCCTGGCCAACCTTTCAAAGAGCAACGTGTATAGATTTGAATAACGTGAAGACCAGTTTCATTCCAAGTGGAGTGTACAGAAGCATATTGCTCCTGGTCTACACACCTCATAAACTGGCTCAGCACTTGGGTCTCATCTTTGTGCTATTGTACAAGCAGCACCCTTTCTGCCATCTGTAAACGGGGTATTCTGAGTCATTTCTGAGCGGAAATGCCATCCCTGCTATTGAAAGAAATAATAAAATACAAACATATTTTAAAAACTCTCCAGTATGTTACATCCGCCGGTGGTGTTCACTTTCAGGAGACGGATTGCCTCTGTAGCTTGGCCTATTTCTTGAGACGAGCTGGAAACCTTGCTTGATGGCCTTGTCCACTCGCTGTGCTGGAGGTAGCAGCGCGTGCTGGCAGGTGGACATGTCACGCTGACCTGCCAGTGACCCTCCACGGCACAGCTGACGGCTCGGCTTGATCGGCTCTCAGCCAGGATGAGCCCCGCGCAAAAGGTCAAGCAGTGTCCCCTGGTCCTCAGCCCCTGTAATCAACAGACGGGCACAAGGAGCCCAGACAAGCAACCTAAGCATGTGTCTTTTCTTCTTCCTGTTACTCGGCCAGTACTAAGCGTGTGCCCAACTTGACACCCACAATTAAAAGGTGCAGCGCTTGTGGTAGGTTCTGCAGCTGCAGGCCCGCCAGTGTTACCCGCGCAGCCGCCCCGGAGTGCGCCTCGTTATTCTGCATATGTCTGCGCTGCGCCTTGCATGAGGTCTCCCCTTTTTCTAAATACGGGCCATTTTAGGAACAACCCCGTAAGACTCGGGGCCTGGATCACAGAAACGTTATGGTGCAATCCCATAGGAAAACGCTCTGTGGAGGGCGCATGCGCTTTCCGACTTTATTCCATCTGGTGCAAGAGGCCTGATTCATGGAATGCATTTTTAGCGAGGTGCAAAGTCACTTTGTACTGGTGCCACCAAATAACCTGAAAGTGTATTTTTGCAGTGAAAAGTCAATGTGCACTGCAAAAGTACTCTTTGCACTGTGCTAAATGGGACCAAATCATGGGCAAACAATCCATGAATCAGGCCAGAGCGTTTTCCTATGGGATTGCGCCATTATAAAACGCTTCTGTGAATCAGGCCCATGACTCTGCCCTTAGCAAATGGCAAAAACACATTACTATTTAAGAAACAAAAACTAAAAATCTGTTACAACGAGTGCAACTGCCCTCGACCTTGCTATAGCGTTCCATTGAAGGCATGCAGTGCCTGGGGCAGGGAGTGGTACATTGTAGCCGAGCCTACATCAGTGCAGCCTTCCAAGCCCAGACATGAGTCTGTAGCCTGTACATTGCAGCACACCACAAGATGCAGCAGTCTAGACTTCACACAGAGCACTGATGTCCACAATGCACTTTTCTCTGCACAGGCATGATCCCATCGGACATTGCAACTTTCTTAACAACAATGAAGTAGTTACTGCACACATACCATTCTGTACATTGTAGCCACCACGCAACAGTGCATTGTTCAATGTACACATACCATATCTTGTTATTGTGGCACATCAAACAACAAAGCAGTAGTCACTGCACAGGCATTCCAATTGGTACAACGTCCTTTTATCGCGGGATGTTTTTTTACCGCAATTGTTTTAACGAAAAAACCCATTGAATTTTTTAGGAGGGTTACAAAAATATATATATGGTGTGTGGGTGTCTGGGAAGAGATAAAAAATGAAAGGGAATGGGGGGGCTGGTGGGGGACAAGCCCCCCAAAAATAATATAACATTTTGTAAAATGTTTTTTCGTTAAAATATTCGCAGTAAAAAAAACACGAAAAAACATTTTGCAATGAAATGACATGAAACCTTGCAATGTATATTGCAGGACAAATCACAACCCTGCAGCCTTTCCTGCACACATATCACAGTATACATTTCAGCACACGACGGAAGACTGCAGTAATCACTGTACAAACACACTGCACACACCGCACAACAGTGCAGGTTTGGTTGCACAGACATCACATTGTCATGCAAACATGTACCATCTGGAGGCATGTACAACTATCAACAGGGAGGTTATATTGCAAAAAATCTGGGTATTTTAAAAAGGCACTTCATCAGCACTTTTTTTTTACTTTTAAGTAATTTGGGGAAAAATAAGTTCTTTGGGAGAAACCACAGTTGAAAATATTATTGCCAAACATAACTGAGGAAGCCCTGAACTAATAGGAGCAACAAGCGTCCTTACAAACAGTCCGTGGAGCCACATTTAGTAGCTAGGAATCAAAGCAGGAAGGGCAACTTCCGCTGAAAAAATGATGTCTAGGATTGGAAGAGATATTACTACCGAAAAACGTTCATACCTGGGTGTCATTATGATAATTTGAGTGCTATTAAATTGGGTAATAATGATACTTATTGCAGCACTTAGAAGCGGGAGGAATCCGGTATGAAACACTATATAAGAACACTTATTATTCATAACAGTTATGAGGCGGCGCTTTTTGTTCTGAGGTGGGACTTCCGGTTATGACATAGGACTTCCTGTTTTTCGGTACAACTTCCTGTTACGAGGTGTACATCCCGTTTTGAGGCCAGACCTTATTTTATGGGGTAGACTTTCTACTACGAGATGCAAAGTCCTGCTGTTAGGTGGACCTCCTATTGTGCAGTGGGCTTCCTGCTAAGATGTAATTTATGAAGGGGGGCATTCTAGTGTAAGGTGGGTCTTCCTTGTATTAGGTGTAACTTACTGTTCGATAGAATTGTGTCGATTAGCATGCGTCACATCTAGGCAGAATTGTGTAGATTAACATGTGTCATATCTAGAAAGAATTGTGGAGTTTATCATGCGTCACATCTAGGTAGAACTGTGTAGACTAGCATGCGTCACATCTAGAAAGAATTGTGGTGATTAGCAAGTGTCACATCTAGAAAGAATTGTAAGAGATTAGCATGTGTCACATTTAGGTAGTGATGCCACTTGCCAACTGTACTATAAAATGTCACCCCTCTGCATATACCTCTCAAACTCTGAGCTAAACACAACCATATCTCCACAGCACAACAGACCGCAAGCACTTCACTACACCGCAACAACAAAACAAACCACACATAGCCTTGCACAACAGCACATGACTGCTACCAACTGAAAATCACACCTAACCTCAGCGAACAGTGTAAACCGATCTGAAGCTGCCAACAGCACATCGCATCTCCCCTGCTCTTTTCTCCCGCTCAGTCCCACTGACCTCTACCCCCCCTCACCATCTTGCCTTACAAACCCACCAGAGCGCCAGGGGACCACACAGGTGGTGACAGTGCGCGGCACACCTAACCTCAGCGAACGGTAAACCGAACTGAAGCTGCCAACAGCACATCGCATCTCTCCTGCTCTTTTCTCCCGCTCAGTCCCACTAACCTCTACCCCCCTCACCATCTTGCCTTACAAACCCACCAGAGTGCCAGGGGACCACACAGGTGGTGACAGTGCGCGGTATAAGAAACCTTTAGCATTACATGATGTGGTGGACTTCCTGTTATAGCGTTGGGTGTTGATATGGTTTGGCCATGATGGTCCCAGCCATCATTTAGATTTTCTGTGTCTAATTTATCAACATTCAGTAAGCAGTACCTAACGATGTGTAAACATTCAGGAATTTGTAAATAGTTTTCTGAATGTAATGAAATTGAAGAGGGAGACCCAAATGTGGCCCTCGTTACACCCATCCCACTCTCAGCCTGGCGACAGAGAAACGAGAGATGTACATCGCTTCTGGGCCCTTCCTCCCCATTATTGATGTATCGCAGGTGTGAGAAGCACTACTCACTCAGACAACCATTCAGACCATACCTGGATGACAATATCAAAGAGATACAGTTGCCATCAATTGAACAAGTTGACAGACTACAACCTTGAAAAACATTGATGGCGTCACAACTGACATCATGACATAGATACGTTAGACATGAAACACATAGGGCCTCATTCCGAGTAGGGCGCAAAGGAATACCGGGCGCGATTAAGGACA
The DNA here is from genome assembly GCF_040938575.1 of Ambystoma mexicanum. NCBI lineage: Eukaryota > Metazoa > Chordata > Amphibia > Caudata > Ambystomatidae > Ambystoma > Ambystoma mexicanum. The sequence continues at coordinate 1,531,562,643 of NC_090932.1, forward strand.
TTGGTGCCGGTAATCCCTTTGCGCCCTACTATGAGGCCCCTTAGCGGGTCCCGCTATGGGCGCCTGGTTTTACCAGGCGCCCTTAGCAGGAGCCGCAAAGGGACCAGGGAGCAAATAACGGTACTCCAAATTGCTGTACCGTTATTAGCTCCCTCCCCATTCCCATTGAGCCCTAGGGGGGCTCAAATGGGAATGGGGATTGCTTTTTCAATGGGGACTTACCGGTCCCGCAAAGGTCAGACTACACCGGTAAGTCCCCATTGAACCAGGTCGGAGTCAGTACCTTTATTGGAGGCGGCCATGGTGCTAATAGCACCATGGCTATCTCCAATCTCGGAATGAGGCCCATAGACATCCCTGAAGTTATGCAGACATTTAGCTTTATTGCTGATAGACATGAAGGATATGCTTATGACTCATATAGTTAAAGAACTGACACAAGTATACGTTGTTCTACGCGGAAACCGCAAGACACACGAGAATACACATGAACTAGTTGCTGACGCTTCATCGCAACTAAGCTTACACTATGTTGCACCGGCCAATCATCTTACACTAACCTGTAACTTTGTATTCACAACACATAGAGGTGGTCTCAGGAGAAGCCACCAGAATGGCGTACCCAGGGATCGTACTAATCCCTTATAGAATGTATATATAGTTCACCTCTTTAACCAATGCCTTCCCCTGTTAGGGTTTAGGGCTGTAACCTCATTTTTGTGATGTCATGGGTTAACAAAACTGGACGACAGGCGTCTGGAGAGCGAGAGCGCTTGGAGAATGTTGCATTGTTGATGCTACAGTCCCTGTCATTGAATTGTTAATAAAGGCTTTGAATGTATTTTTGTCCTATAGCTGGGTCTTCCGTTCTTGGGACAGGGGATTTTCAGGGCCTAGTTCATCTTGCATGTAAACGGGGAGACTAATAATAGTTCCTTTGCCACTATTACAAAAGAAAGACAGTCAGATAGTTCAGTATGTTAAGCGCTTGCTTCAGAGATCTGTGTTCCACCTGCAGTCACAGATTGGAATCCTGTCACAGCTGGCTCAGACCATCCTGCAGAGGTCAATATTTTGAATACCAACACATTGGCTAACACGTACACATATTATTGCAGTGCTTAGAAGTGGGAAAAATCCACCTTTCAGCACTATATAAAAAGGGGATATTATATCTAATCATTTCTGAGCCGTATGGACTTTTTCGTTGAGGCTGTTAGTGAAGTTGCTTGCACATGCTCATGTGGTAATGACAGAGTTTTTTTTAATAGTGCAGGGCTGTGTGACCTGTGGCCTGTGCTTGTCTGGGCTGTTTGGCAGACCTACTGCAGAAAAAAGAAACAATTATAGATGAGCAGGATCTAGGTGAAAATAATGAGAATTTTTTTTTCATATTTTGTCACAGTTCATCTGACAAAATGCAGGGGGGAAACCCCCGCACACCCCAACATCCCCTCACTTTAATGAATACCCCAACCCAACACCCTCTCTATTTTTTTCGAAGAACTGTGATACCATTAGATTTTAAAATATTCCATGTTTTGTGACTCGCAGTGTTCGTCCTCGTTATTTTGGTCCAATAGTGAAGAGGGATTTACGTTAAAATAACGAGAAGTTTACAGCAAGTCACAAAACATCACATTTTTTTTCATTAAATTTTGTCTCAGTTCATTGAAATAAAACGGGGGGGCTGCAGTCTCCCCACAACACCCCCTCCCTTTAATTAATACCCCAAACCAACAACACCTCTATTTTTTCAAAGAACGTTGTTAAAATGTGATGAAAAAGAATGGCATGTTTTTGGACTCCCAGTGTTCATCCCCGTTATTTTGGATCAATACCGAAGCGCACACCTAATGGTATGGATATTAGTGAAACAGTTCCCTGTATACTAAGTAGACACTTCGGGGGCAGGGGGTGCAGAACAGAAACAACTCTGGCACAAAAGTTGTTCTTTCAACAGAACAGAAGAAAAAAAAGCAAGTTTCCTTCCTATTGGTAATATGAGAGAGTGTAAAAAAAGTGATTTCCTGGGTGAAGAGGAGACCACACAGAGAAGCTGGAGCATGTCCTCCTGCAAGGGCAAACGGGGTTCAGAGAAAGTGGGGAAGGACGTATGACAAAAGACCAGGGGCAGGAATGAGATTGGGGAGAAGTGATGAAGAGGCACATGGCGTGGAAGGTGAGGATGAAGAGAAATGGGGCATTCAATATGGTACGTGGTCGGGCCGGGACTGTAAAAAACTGAATGAGGTTGGGAGGTCCCATTTTGCACCCTCAGATTTTATTTGCCTTTCTGCACCCGCTTTCTTTGCCTCGGCTGTGGAATGGAGCCTGTGTATTTTTGCCAAATGCTTATGTGTTTCAAATGTGTGGACAATCTCCCACTACTTCACCCGCTCTCCCACTACTTCACCCGCTCTCCCACTACTTCACCCGCTCAGAAGTGGCGAAGAGAAAGACTAGTGGAAACATACATTTCCCAGATGGACTCAGATGCTGTCTCGCAGTTTGTAATCCAGACAGATTCTTCAGTGGACTCGGTGCTAGTATAGAGGACCCTATCTTCATCAGAATCAGGCATTTCGGCCACTAACACTACCAATACACTTTCCTGTACTACACAGCCGAGTGTGACTACCCTTGCGGCATATTCAGATGAACAGCAACTTAGGAACCTACTTCAACTCAGGAACCACCCATTCTTAGAATATCTTCACCTAACACTCGCTCTGTAGCTAAACATGCAATAAATATACATGATTACATACAGGAGAACAAACTAAATGTTGGGGGTCATTATGAGTTGGGCGGTAAGGGATACCGGGCACCGGTAAGGAGACCGGTGCCCGGTAATCCCTTACCGCCCAATTCAGAGGTCTCTTAGCGGGAACCGCAAGGGACGTGTGGTCGGACCACACGGTCTTTACGGGTCCCGCTAAGGGACCAGGGCGTTAATTACGGGCCTGCCATTAGCAGGCCCGTAATTAGCGCCTTCCCCATTCCCATTGAGCCCTTTGGAGGCTCAAATAGGAATGGTCGGATGAATGGGGCCTTACCGGGTCTGCACAGGTCGGAATGTCCCGATAAATCCTCATTCACCCAGACCGGACACGGACCCAGGTTTGGAGGCAGCTATGGCGCAAATAGCGCCATGGCTACCTCCAAACTCGGAATGAGGGCCATTATGTGCACCACCGAAACTTGGTTGAACGGTTCTTGTGGTCCAGAAATAAGCATGACCCCCCCCCCCCCCAGGTTTTAACTTTTTTGCGAAACATCGAGAACACGACATTGGAGGCGGAGTGGCCCTCCAAAGTAAATCTGACTTGCATGTCTTCGAATCACATATGGAATCTGCCAGCTGTGAAATTCTGCATATAGAACTTCTTCCAAATGCCAATTGTTGTGGTAATTTTTATCTTGATTTATCGCCTTCCTGAAAACATGACAAGCTTCAATGAAGATTTAATGCACCTACTTGGCCCTTTAAATAAAACCAATGGCGCCACGATTCTTCTTGGGGACTTGAATTACTGGCTGGGCAATGCCAGTGATAAGGCGAGGGATATGGAAAAGATGCTTAAAGGTCAAGACTTTACGATTCTCAAACCGAGCCTAGGCACTCAGGAGGTAACATTCTTGACTGGGTTGCCACAGGAATTAATTTGATGTAAATCACCCATACCAGAGCCTGTCCTTGGTCTGATCAGTTTTTTTAGAAGGTTGTATACATCTCTCGCACAAACCTTCAAAAACTCCTATATGTTACCAAAAAAAAAAAACAATCAACAGGAATATAAGAAAGGTTAACCTAGGAGACTTAAATATCTGGTAAAGCAAATCATGGACTTTACCAAGGGTTTAGACACTCCAGAAACCCTGGTCTCTACTTACAGTACGCATCTTCTCGGCTACTTAGATAGAGTATCTCCATTTAAAACCAAAGTTATCAAAGCTAGACAATGGGCCTCATTACGACCCAGGCGGTAAGGGGTTTACGGCAGCGTAAACAGCGCCGACCCTTACCGCCTGAGTACGAGGTCCCTTAGCGCCATGGCGGATTTAACACCTGCTTTTAGCAGGTGTTAAAATCCATGGCGCTAAGGGACCATGGAGTTAATTACGCCACCGTAATTTACGGTGGCGTAATTAACGCCTTCCCCACTCCCATTATGCCCTATGGGGCAAAAATGGGAATGGGGAAGGGTAAATGGGGATTGGGGACTTACCGCCCCGCCAAGGTCGGAATGGGGCGGTAAGTCCGCCAACCACCATGGCGTAAACATAGTTTACGCCATGGTGGTAAAGTCACGGCCCAGGCGGTAACTTACCGCCTGGGTCGTAATGAGGCCCAAATGCCAACAATCCTGGTTTACTGCAGCATTGGCTACAATAAAAATCGCGAAAAGACGGCTTGAACAGATTAGGGACAAAAATCCATCCTGTGAAAACAAGGAGGCCTGGAAATCCCTGCAAAAAATATGTAAACAAGAACTATACAAGGCGTGAAGGGACTTTTTTAATAATGAGTCAGCGGGGAATAATTCTAAGAAACTCTTCGAATATACAGAAGCCTGGAGAAGCAGAAACTACAACCCCAGCCGTTTACTCCTTCAAATGAGGACTGCAACAACATACAACAAGCTTGCTCTAACAAAATTGCGCAGGCCCGTTCTAGGGTTCTGATGCCTCGAGACATCACAAAAACCTGCTGTCCCTGACTATCGGAACTGAAACTATGCAAATCTTGTTTCGGCAAAATCCTCCCACCCAAATTCATCCTACAAAACCCCAACATGTTTGTACCTTTCTTGGTATGTTTCGGTAACTCTTTTTTACGGATGCGTCCCTGATGGCCTTAAACATGTTGTGGTAACCACACTCCAGTAAAAACCCAGCCCGAATCCATATGATCCAAGTAGCCTGCGACCTATCACAAACACCCTATTATTACTAAAAATCATGGATAAAATTGCAATGACAGAGTTTGGACATCATTTGGAATCTAAACATATTTTACACCAGAATCAATCAGGTTTCAGGACATTATACAGCACGGAAAGTGCACGGTTGGACTTGCGGACACGTATGTTTAACATCATTGACGAAAGTACATCAGGGCTTCTGAGTCTTTTAGATGTGTCTGCCGAGTTCGACTTGTTAGAACACAAACGCCTTTTGGAATGTCTTCATACCTTTGGCAAATGTTCCAGAGAATCAACAAACTGGATGTGTTCTTTTCTTAGCAATAGGATATCCTGGGTGTGCTGGGGCGCTGCACCTTCAATCTCAGAACACATTCATGACAGTGTTCCACAGGGAGCACGTGTGTCCCCTTTATTGTTCAAAAGACTGGATGTCCCTAAACAGGATGTGATTTAATCCAGCCAAAACAGAACTGCACATGTTTTACTTTGAAAACTATGGACTTAAAAAGCTTAGCCATGTGTTTATATACATCAAGATTAACATTAGATGGATGGTTCCGCCAATAGAACATCTGGTGTATATCATTGATTATAGTTGACCGATTTCTTCTGAATCACAGATCTCATAGGAGCTAGTATGTCAAAAGCTTGGTTAGTTGCTGTTCTGAAGAGATGAATAAACTCCTCGAGGTGAATATTATCTTCCAGGGAAGCTAATAGTGAGGTAACTAAGGCGTCAAAAGCCTCATGTGTAACCTTTCTACAATTCCTAGTGGGGACTGGTGACTTACTCAACTGAGAGTTTTTATTAAGGAAATGAGGGTAAAACACTGCAAAGGAAAGAGTGTGGTGGTCTGACCAGATGCAGTCATCCACTGATACTGGAGACACCTTTCGATTTTTCGATAGAATCCAATCCAGGATATTACCACCCTTATGAGTTCGGGATTTAACATGCTGAGAAAACGCAGCGTACTGAAGAGTTTGTAATAAAGATGCGGCATCATGGTCCAGTGGGTTATTAGCCCACAAGTTAAAATTGCCCAAAACTAGAGGAGCCAATTGATGTTTACAAATACTGCCCAAAAAGGTTCGTCATCGGTAGTCTGTATAGTAACAAAATGCTAGATGTGCTGACAGAATGAATATTCAGTTTTAATAGCATGGCATCGGAATAATCACATTTTGGTAAATCGGAAATGTAAAATGTGATGTCTTGCCTATACATTAAAGCCACTCCCCCCCCTTATTCCCTACAGAGTCATTATGAAGGGACAAATAACCATCAGGAGTGGGCAACTGCACAGCATGATGGTCAGCCTCATGGAGCCAAGTCTCAGTAACTGCTAAAACATCAAGATTAGATTCCAAGATAAAATTAGCCAATGAGCGTCGAACCAATGACCGTGTATTTAGTAATGCACATTTTAGTGAATGTAACATTGGTGATACGAGAGGCGTTATTCCCAAATGATTACTATGATTAAATGTGTTAGTAAACAAAACTTGAGTGTCTTTACGGATATGAGCAAGACTGAAGTAAAAACAGTGCAAGAAAATGCATGAAATGACCACCATTAGTGTGTTATTGTCCCCCACAGCATCCTACTTTATGCAGGCTACCCTTCAAATCACCCCCCATTCTCACGTCTTAAAGGACATTCCCATGCCTATAGCCACACACACCCCTGCCATTACCTGCAAACACTGCTGCACCTACACCAATTCATATGCAGATCACTGCTGAGCTGGGCTTTTTGGCTGCTTGGGAATGCGTTTTATGCCCCAAGCAGTCTGTTGAAATAAACAACACCAACCCAGGCATGCAAGAACAAGATAGCGCAGTGACAGGTTACACTGGCTTGTTATCAGCAGGATACAGGTTCAAAACCCCACTAGGGGAGAGGTTTTAAAAAAAGGTTACCCGTAATTCGGTTTACATAAAGTAAAAGAATGATAATGGACTGCCCTGAGAAGTAAGGGATTGTCGTACCCTTTAGTTCCTGCCCACCTTGACCTCTATGTGTCCCTCACTCTTTGGGCCTCATTAGGACCCTGGCGGAGAGGGTTTTACGCCAGCGTAGTGCATGGCGTACCTCTCCGCCATACTACGAGTTCCCGTAGCGCCATGGCGGCCTTTTCCGCCTGGTTTTACCAGGCGGAGAAAACCATGGCGCTACGGGACCTCGTTGTTAATTACGCCACCGTATTTTACGGTGGCGTAATTAACTCCTTCCCCACTCCCATTATACCCTATGGGGCAAAAATGGGAATGGGGAAGGGCAGAATGGGGATTGGGGATTTACCGCTCCGCCGAGGTCGGAATGGGGCGGTAAATCCGCCAACCCCCATGGCGCTATCGGCGGCTTTCCGCCATGCTTCGCGGTGCATTTAGCACCGCGAAATCCGCCTGGGTCCTAATGAGGCCCTTTGTGTTGAAAGTCTTTCAAGTGGGAGCAATTTATAAGTGGTGGCTCATTTTAGTGTTAAGAAATGAACATGGGACATTTTTATTGTGAAGGCCAGCACAAAGCATCATTTAGCTGACCAAGTCTATGCATTCTCCCAAGAGAATTAACGTGCCACACAGAAAATGTTTTAAACTATGTTCTTTATTTTCATGTCTTTTTATTTGACACACCAAATCGTTTTTTGGTATATTTTTAGTTTCATATGGTGCATCCCTGTGAAGGTTAACTGTCATTTTCCTGCTGAAGTAGTATAGTGGCTGCTTTGGGACATGGACTAAATGCATCTGTTAAGCATCAAAGGTCTTTTCATTTTCTTAACAAGCCAACCACTGCCTAGTGCACACCAGATGAGAAAGCAGGGTTCATTGTGTGTCCTCACGCAGACAGTAGTTCATGGCAAATCAATGCTGTGATATATGTGCAACAATGATTTGTGAGCTGTTGGTTAATGGTGTCTATGTGGTGCTCCTCTATGTAACAGCACATATGTCTGTTTTTTTCTGATGTGTTCCATGTCCATACAATAGCACACGTGAACGTTTTGTGTATGTGGCTCTGACGATGGGAGGAACTCAGCCATTCATGCGGTGGGTGTGCGCCCACCTGGGCTTGTTTGAAATGTTTTATTAAATGGAATGATGCTAGACCAACCTCAGGAAAATGTGTGGGGCGAATCCACACACATTTTCCTATGCTCACACCACAACAAACGCATAGATCTGTGTACTGTGGGTGGACACAGCCTACAGGCACAGTCCACCCTGTCATATTTAGTTGGGATATGACAGCCAGGAGTACACCATGTCATCTCCAGAAAGAGGGAGGGCCAACCTTCCCCCTGCCATGGCCAGCCTGATTAACAAACAAAGGCTCCATGGATCCTCCCTGCTCTTTTGTTGGGTCCTGCAGCAGGTGGCAAAGTTTACCATACGAATAGAGTGTACTTCAAACAGGCCCACAAGGGGCCTGGCTGCACAGGTTAACAAAGGAGGCGGATAGCTCCAACAAACTTTCATATGTAACTGTGTCAACCTAAAGCCAGCTCCCGCCATCAGTGCCATTGACAGTGAACTTTCATGCCTGGGACTGTGTGTTTACAGTAAGCCTCCCCGGTAGGGGCACCCCATTCATCAGGCACAAGAACGTGGTTTGCAGGAGCCAGAGAGTCTGGTCTTGCTGCAGCTTCAAGGAGACCAGCCGCTTTAAACAGGTACCACAGAGAGATCCATTAACCAGAGAGACTATTTGATCAACAACAGACCGGAAGATGGGTGGGACGTACTATCACATGTTTTCACCCCTTTACTTTTTATGTTGCAAATCACTCTGATTATGACCCTGTGCATTCATGAGAATGTTGGTGGGGACCTCAGGATTGGTTCATTAAGGTGGGTGTAACCTGCACCAATCACTGTGGCCCACTTGGGCAGATCATCTGAAGACTTTGCAAGAACTAGCAAGAAGAACTCATCATTGGACTCTGGCCGAAGGTACAGTCTGCCTTGCATCTTCCGCCAGTGAAGGAAGGCCAGGACCTCCAAAGAGCGAAACAAGATCCCTGCCCTAAAAATCTCCTAGGGAACATAATGACCTCACCGGACCCTCCGGCCGGTACCAGAATCGGTACCCAGCCAGCACACAGCTCTGCAGCAAGCTTAGGAAGGAAGCGCCAGAAGGTCTCTGAACCTACAACAAAGGACAAGGCGCTGCCTGCAACACACTCCTCAGCTTTGGGCCACCTGCCTTAAAGGAAGACACAAGCCCATTGAATAAGCTGGGAGAAGTGCCTCAATGAGCATCTATCGACGTTCGCCTTATGGGACATTTTCGAGCCAGTGGTGTTCCTCAATCTGCAGCTGACAGCAATGCTGACCATTATCAAGCTGCTGTCGCTAAAAGACATCTGTGATGTCTCGACCAGTGCTGCAAAACCACTGAACAGCACTGAGAGAGCAATACCCGACCCCGAGCCATTGAGTAGGCCAGCCTGCAGATGTTCGTCTAGCTTCGCTCGCTTCAAACACTTGTGTATGAGCGCGATATAAATAAAATATTATATCATATCTTGCCACCTGATACCCGCAGCTGACTCCTGTCTTGAACTCTGTCACAGAAGCCTGCAAAGCGCCATGAAGCCGACTCGACCCTTTCGAGCATTAAGAACACCTACAACACAAGGTACATTGTGGTTCTGTCCCCCTGGTCCTTCCCAGAAGACACCTAGACAATTTCTAAGACCCATTGCTTCCTTTGTGCTGAAGCCAAGAAACCTTAAGGTGTTGTTATTAACCACATCGACTACCCTCCTGTCATCATCCAGAGTGCATCCCTTTTCCTTCTTTGACACTGTATGTCCTCTGCATTCCTTTACAGGGTGGGTTGTGCTTCGTAGTGTTGCTAGAACTGTCAGGTGTGATATGAATAAAGTAGATATTTTTGATAGAACCTTGACTGGACAGTCCCTTTTATCATTGGGACCAGGGAGGATAGCTCAGCGGCAACGTGCTCGCCTTGGAAACAAGACGACACGAAGCAACACAGGTTCGATCCCCAGGTCCACGGTTAGAAACCTCTGGGTATTAAGCACCTTATAAATACGCAACTAAGTCATATTCCTGTAACAGCGCCTCGATGCCCACGGGCTGTATGAGCTAAAGTTTGTAAGAGGTACAATCCTTTCTGTGTATCCTTTTTGTGCATTATTTATTGGGTGTCTCTTGTAGGGTGTTGGGGTGGTCAGGAAAGGTCCCAATGATGAAGAAGGGTTCATGTTGCTCGCGTCATATTTGTGACTGGGGGTACGGCAAAGTTGACGTGATGTTACACGTTTATGTTTATCCAGTGTAGTTAAATGTGAGTGGGATGTGTTCCTTCAAGTGTTACTTTGTGTTCAAGATTGATACATGTTAGATTTGCATGCACATAGAAAGATAAATGGTGAAACCGCCAAATTATATATAAAACAGACTCCAGATATGGGGTGCGATGAAGTGCCTAGATGCTGGGTGGCGAGGAGTTTCATAATGTGTATGCGAGGAAGATGACTGGTCACGGAGGACCAACTGTAAAGAAGAGACAATATTTATTAATTATTTATTGCACACTGAGATACATACACAGGGAATGTATTAATCTATACGTAGTGGGCGTTTTATGAATTCATTTAACTCTGCAGTAAGGAGTTTGCGAGGTAAATTTTAAGTGACTGGGAAAATCTAGTTCTGTAGGGTTGGAGGCCAGAGGAGGAGTAATGATTAACTGAGCAGATGGGCAGCTAGCAAACTGACCAAGGGTTTATGGCCTGGTATGACCTGGCAGTTTTGCAGAAAGCAGATGTAATCTCTTTTGAGTGCATGAGAGCTTACAGACCTTACAGAGGGGTAGGCCATTTGCTTTTGACCAACAATAAATGTGGGGTGAGGTGACACTCGCAGCCAGAGTGACATATACTTCCCGTGTTTTGATTGTTTTCTCAGGTTGTGGCCAGAGGCCATGAGTGTTGAATTTGTAGTCGTATAAATTAGAATGTTACAGTAAGCTGGGGTGGGTGAGATGGCTATCGAGAGTTCAAAGGGAGCCTGTTTATTCTGCTCTTCCGCATGTTGTTTGAAGTATCTGTGCAAACCATGTGCAAATTACGTTTAGGATTAAGGTCTCCGACCCACTGGGACTTGTAATGAATTATGGGACGTGCAGTCCCCTAGCAACAAAATTGCGGTTTCTTGTTAGTTTCTTAATATTAAGGGTAGATTAATTTCCCTTAAAGGTATTTAAGAACAAATCATCAGAATTCACTGATAAAGAGGAAGACAGTTTATTTAAGGCAACATTTATAGATTCCCTTTCCCAGTACCTTTGGGGAAAAGGAGATTACTATCCTTATAGGTCTCAAATGGTGTTTCATTTCTTACAGTTTTTTCAAGTATCATATCGGCAGTGCCCACATCCACAGATTTGTCTTGGCAGCTTTGAAACGTCCTCCCCTTTTAAGGATAAATACTGTGTCTCATCCCACGGGTTCTCCTCACCATCCTGTGCCTTGTATTCTCCCATGTGATCCTCCTGCAATACACCACCCCCAAGGTCAGGATCAGAAAGCGTCTGCCATTCCCTGGCCTCCTGGGAAGAGACTTTAGACAGAGTTTCAGTGAGGGATTGGTAGAATGCATCACCCCACCCACACCTGGATGGTCTTGTAGACTGTGTTAATGGTGGCAGAGTGAGCTGCGTGATTGCCTGAGTGGGGAAGAAGGACTTGGGTGTTGTCAGCGTAATTTGTGTAGGAGATGCCAATTGAGTCTACGAGGTCGATGAAGGGTTTGGTAAAGATGTTGTACAAGGTGCGGGGGGAACGCAAGAGCCATGGGGAAGGCTGCAGGTATTTGGTGCAGGGGGGAGCTAGCGTTATCTGCAGATTTACCGTCAAGGAGGGAGGTGATCCAGCTTGTTGCTGCAGGCGAGAGGTTAGCTGCAGAAGGCAGGCGTTGGCAGAGTGTCTTGTGGTCTATCAGGTGGAACTTGGCTGAGAAATCTAGGAGTAATAGTAAGGCCGGCCTTCCTGCGTACTTGATCTCATATAACTGGTTATTTAAGTCAATCAGGGCTGATTCAGCGCCATGCCCAGGGTGGAATCTTGATGGCCGCATCCCCATGATATGGCTCGATTTCAGTTATTGCTGGATTGGGAGGTATGCGGCTCTGTCTGGGATCTTGAGGAGGAAGGCGACTGTGGTGATTGGGCATTAGTTGGAGGGGCCCAAAGAGGTTTTTCTCAGTAGTGGTAGCACCCAAGGTTCCTCTATCTGTTTAAACATGATCAAACAACATAGGACCTATAAGGTTCAGCTGTAAAACCATAACAAGACCAGGAGGCTGTCCCTACCTTACGGAGGGAGCGACCTTTGTCAGAGTTTAAAACAGAAATGACATGTTTTTTAAAAATGTATTGCAAGAAATTGATGTTTTTCACACCTGCCTTGATCTTCTAACCAAACGAAAAGAAAGAAGGTCCTATGTGTAGAGAAACGCTGTGATGCCAAGCTTAATAAGGACTGTCGGCGATGCACGACTGACCCCAATTAGAAAGGAAACACATGATTGGGTGCTCCGAATTGAGGATGGGTATTCTCAGCATCATTATCTCAATTTAATTCGGTAATATTAATGCTTGTTATGTAGAGGTCTACATAATGCAAAAACTCTGGTCACAGAAACTGCCATAGGCTAGCAAGATATTATATTATCATTATTAAAGCGCCTCTATTCGTAATGTCTGTAGTGAATGTTCGAGGTCCCTGGCCCATCCTCCTGTGTGGATCCACTGCCATAGGACCCATGTGAGCAGGTGTGGTGTTTGCTCCTCTTGAGAAAAGTCCCCATATATACTTTGTCGGTTGACCAGAGTCTATGCTTGCTGTTAGCACCAGCACTACACACCCTTTTTGCTTGAACACTGGCAGGGGGTCAGTTAAGAGAGTCACACAGCCTTATGTCTTTGCCAGGTTTAGTCTACCACTTAGTATCCTGGAGATATGCCTTCTCCACTGTGAAGGTACAGAGTCTGCTTCATTTAGGGGTGCAGGTGCCGCCACTCATGATAACCAAGTCAATTTCTGCCAGTATGTCCCGCAGGGGCTCTCTGCGGTTGCTATTGGCTCCACCAAAGGCCTGGCCTCCTGGTGCTTTCTGCAGGCTTTCCTTGGAGGTTGTCTCTGAGCTTAATGCAAGTTTTGGCTCGCCTTGTCTCTGATGTGGTAGCAGGACAGCTGCTGCATGAATGACTGCCCGTGCATGACATGACATGAAGCTACACACCTTCTCCAAATACTACCACGAGATGTTTGTGATGCTTCTTTGTGAGCACTTTTGAGGGCTTGCCTGGGAAGGCGGCAGTGCGCAGTGTAGATGAGTAGAACCCTTTCCCTGGTGGGGCACACATAGATGGTGATTGAAGACCAACGTGCTCACAACTGCAGGCACATACATGGCCGACCTATAACACTGCACCACCAAAAAGCTTAGGTATTGCGAAGGCCTGCTTGTAAGTGTCATCAAAGAAGCACCACCCAGGCCTTGTTGCCAGCCGTACCGTGCGGCTTGCAGTGACTGTGGCTAGTGTGGACTGACGTATGGCACCATTCATAACATCACCAGATGTGCCAGTCATCTCTTTGCTTTCACATTTCCCTTCATTAATTTCTTTCATGCCGACATCAACACGGCCGATGGTGGCCTCTTGTTTGGTGTAAATTCTCTTAAAGGATATTTATACCGTGCACTATCACCACCGTAGTGTTCCCCTGGCGGATCTGAAAGAAAGGGGGGTAGGTTACGGCGCGTTAGTAGGACAAAGTTTGGAGAGAGAGCAAAGGAAGCTGTGATGTGCTCTTGGCAGCTTCAGTTTGGTTAACACCGTTCACTGAGCGTTTTGGTGTGGTATCCGGTCGGAGTCTGTCATTGTGCTGTTGTTTGAGGCCATTGACCTTTCCAATAAGACCGGGCTTTTTATGTCATGTTCTGGGGATGGGCAGTTTCGACCCTTTCGGTGCACCATACCTGTGAGTCCTGCACATTGTCGTGTTATGCGAGCATACACACCGGCATTAAATCATCAGCATATTCATTATGAAAAGAAAAGCGTGACTTTAATCGTAAATTGCAGAACTTCACATTTGTTGGGGCCTTAATATGTGTAAATAGACATGTAAGCCAAGTCTTTGCCTAAGCCAACATGTGTTTCGACGTCGCACAGTCCTTGTCAAGGCTATCTATTGGCAATTGCCTTTTAAAACAAAGAATTCCAAAGTTAAGCACATATAGGAGATATTTCTTTTAGAACAATGTGTATATATCACACAAAATGAATTTAAAATGACACCTCTGTTTCATAGACTATTCAGCAGCCTTTGACTGTGTTTCACGTCCCTGATTGTTGGACAAACTCGAACGCTGGGGTATTAACCCCCGCTTGTTACACTTTATCAAGCTGCTGTATACCGACAACTATGTAACGGGTTGGCTTTCTCAAGATGGTCCTACTACTGCTCCAAGGGCAACGAATAAAGGGCTCAAGCGCGGGTGCCTCCTTGCACGCCTCTTGTTTAACATTTACGTGTCCGACATGGATGCCACCCTGAGTAAGTGCTGTAACTTTCCACCAAGCATGGGAGGTGTCAGCACCTCCTGGATCTCTAATGCGGACACAGGGTACTGCTGGACCAGACTCCGCTAGGGCTACAGCGTACCATGCATGCTCTTTATGAGTATGCCACTGTGACTAAGCTTAGAGTAAACTAGAGCAAAACAAAGATCATGCAGATACACAATAACTTTCCACCAAGCATAGGCGGTGTCAGCACCTCCTGGCTATCATATGCGGATGACAGGGTACTGCTGGACCGGGCTCCGCTAGGGCTACAGTGTACCATGAATGATCTTTATGAGTACGCCACCGTGACTAGGCTTAGATAAACCAGAGCAAAACAAAGATCATGCAGATACACAATAACTTTCCACCAAGCATAGGAGGTGTCAGCACCTCCTGGATATCATATGCGGACGACAGGGTTCTGCTGGACCACACTCTGCTAGGGCTACAGCGTATCATGCATGCTCTTTATGAGTATGCCACTGTGTATAGGCTTAGAGTAAACCAGAGCAAAATAAAGATCATGCAGATACACAGTAACTTTCCACCAAGCATAGGAGGTGTCAGCACCTCCTGGATATCATATGCGGACGACAGGGTTCTACTGGACCGGACTCCGCTAGGGCTACAGCGTACCATGCATGCTCTTTATGAGTACGCCACTGTCACTAGGCTTAGAGTAAACCAGAGCAAAACAAAGATCTTGCAGATACACAGTAACTTTCCACCAAGCATAGGAGGTGTCAGCATCTCCTGGATATCATATGCAGACGACAGGGTACTGCTGGACTGGACTCCGCTAGGGCTACAGCGTATCATGCATGCTCTTTATGAGTACGCCACTGTCACTAGGCTTAGTGTAAACCATAGCAAAACAAAGATCATGCAGATACACAGTAACTTTCCACCAAGCATAGGAGGTGTCAGCACCTCCTGGATATCATATGCGGACGACAGGGTTCTGCTGGACCACACTCTGCTAGGGCTACAGCGTACCATGCATGCTCTTTATGAGTATGCCACTGTGAATAGGCTTAGAGTAAACCAGAGCAAAACAAAGATCATGCGGATATACAATAACTTTCCACCAAGCATAGGCGGTGTCAGCACCTCCTGGATATCATATGCGGACGACAGTGTACTGATGGACCGGACTCCGCTACGGCTACAGCATATCATGCATGCTCTTTATGAGTATGCCACTGTGAATAGGCTTAGAGTAAAGCAAAGCAAAACAAAGATCATGCAGATAGACAGTAACTTTCCTCCAAGCATAGGAGGTGTCAGCACCTCCTGGATATCATATGCAGACAGGGTACTGCTGGACTGGACTCCGCTAGGGCTACAGAGTTCCTACACATGCTCTTTATGAGTATGCCACTGTGTATAGGCTTAGTGTAAACCATAGCAAAACAAAGATCATGCAGATACACAGTAACTTTCCACCAAGCATAGGAGGTGTCAGCCCCTCCTGGATATCATAAGCGGATGACAGGGTACTGCTGGACCGGGCTCTGCTAGGGCTACAGCGTACCATGCATGCTCTTTATGAGTACGCCACTGTCACTAGGCTTAGAGTAAACCAGAGCAAAACAAAGATCATGCAGATACACAGTAACTTTCCAAGCATAGGAGGTGTCAGCACCTCCTGGATATCATATGTGGACGACAGGGTTCTGCTGGACCGGACTCCGCTAGGGCTACAGCATACCATGCATGCTCTTTATGAGTATGCCACTGTGACAAGGCTTAGAGTAAACCAGAGCAAAACAAAGATCATGCAGATACACGGTAACTTTCCACCAAGGATAGGAGGTGTCAGCACCTCCTGGATATCATAAGCGGATGACAGGGTACTGCTGGACCACACTCTGCTAGGGCTACAGCGTACCATGCATGCTCTTTATGAGTACGCCACTGTGACTAGGCTTAGTGTAAACCAGAGCAAAACAAAGATCATGCAGATACACAGTAACTTTCCAAGCATAGGAGGTGTCAGCACCTCCTGGATATCATATGCAGACGACAGGGTACTGCTGGACTGGACTCCGCTAGGGCTACAGCGTACCATGCATGCTCTTTATGAGTATGCCACTGTGTATAGGCTTAGAGTAAACCAGAGTAAAACAAAGATCTTGCAGATACACAGTAACTTTCCACCAAGCATATGAGGTGTCAGCACCTCCTGGATATCATATGCGGATGACACGGTACTGATGGACCGGACACCGCTAGGCCTACAGCGTACCATGCATGCTCTTTATGAGTACGCCACCGTGACTAGGCTTAGAGTAAACCAGAGCAAAACAATGATCATGCTGATACACAATAACTTTCCACCAAGCATAGAAGGTGTCAGCCCCTCCTGGATATCATAAGCGGATGACAGGGTACTGCTGGACCGGGCTCTGCTAGGGCTACAGCGTACCATGCATGCTCTTTATGAGTACGCCACTGTGACAAGGCTTAGAGTAAACCAGAGCAAAACAAAGATCATGCAGATACAAAGTAACTTTCCACCAAGCATAGGAGGTGTCAGCACCTCCTGGATATCATATGCAGACGACAGGGTTCTGCTGGACCACACTCTGCTAGGGCTACAGCGTACCATGCATGCTCTTTATGAGTACGCCACTGTGACAAGGCTTAGAGTAAACCAGAGCAAAACAAAGATCATGCAGATACACAGTAACTTTCCAAGCATAGGAGGTGTCAGCACCTCCTGGATATCATATGCGGATGACAGGGTTCTGCTGGACCGGACTCCGCTAGGGCTACAGCGTACCATGCATGCTCTTTATGAGTATGCCACTGTGACAAGGCTTAGAGTAAACCAGAGCAAAACAAAGATCATGTAGATACACAGTAACTTTCCACCAAGCATAGGAGGTGTCAGCACCTCCTGGATATCATATGCGGACGACAGTGTACTGATGGACCGGACTCCGCTACGGCTACAGCGTACCATGAATGCTCTTTATGAGTACGCCACTGTGAATAGGCTTAGAGTAAACCAGAGCAAAACAAAGTTCATGCAGATACACAGTAACTTTCCACCAAGCATAGAAGGTGTCAGCACCTCCTGGATATCATATGCGGACGACAAGGTTCTGCTGGACCGGACTCCGCTAGGGCTACAGCGTACCACGCATGCTCTTTATGAGTACGCCACTGTGATTAGGCTTAGAGTAAACCAGAGCAAAACAAAGATCATGCAGATACACGGGAGAAGACGGTGGGCCACCACCTTTAACTGGCACATGGGGGAGTTGAAGCTTGACACTGTAGAACACTACGTGTACTTAGGAGTACCCTTCCTGAGTACTTCCACTGTCCTACACTATAGAATCAAACTTTCACTTAAAGTCACTCGTAAGTGGCAAGTGGGTAAAGGCTTTGTCGACAGTACTGGAGGTCGCTTCGGTGAAGGTTATTTGGCGGCCTATAAAAAGGCCATCATGACGTGTATTCTTGTATGGTTTAGAGACTATCCCTGGCAAGCATGTCATCTGGCTAAGTAGCATTGAGGGCAATATATTGCGATCCCTACATGCTCTCCCCTCCTCGGGCCCCATAGAAGCCCTGCGGCTGGAGTTGGGGTTGCCCTCTCTGTTGAACCTGTGGAAGATGGCCCGCTGTAAATCTTTGGCCAAAATATTTCTGGTGGGTGCCATGTTAGCAGAGTTTGCAGAGCACCCATGTCGGAGGACTGGCAACACTGCTGACGTGGAGCTGATTAATACTGTGCAATTCCGTCTGGATGCTGTTGGTCCCCCACATAGTGACATGGCAGATATTGGTCACTTATTCCATTACCTAAAAATCAATCCCTCGATGCATGTCCTCGATTGATAGCTTAACAGAGAGACGATACTCACACTCTATCACACGATACTCACGCTCTATCACACGATACTCACACTGTATCACGCAGGAATTTCGCCCTATGCAACCCTTCAGTTATTTAACAAAAATTACTAGCATTGCTTTAAGGTGATTTATACTATGGGCCCGATTCTTGGAATTTTTTGCACGGTTCAAAGTGACTTTGCACTGCTGAAAAGTGACGTTACACAGCTGAAAAGTGACTTTGCACTGCCTACACAAACCCTGATTCATTTGAACAGTGCAAAGTGTATTTTTGCAGTGCGAAGTGCGTGCAAAGTCAGTGCATAGTCATTTTTGCAGAACAAAATGACTTTTCACGGACTTCATACTGCAAAAATACGCTTTGCACAGTTCCATGAATCAGAGTTTGTGTCGGCAGCGCAAAGTCACTTTTCAGCAGCGCAAGAAATTCCATGAATCACGCTCCATATTTTCGCCTGAACTTGCTCCCGGCGTTTGAGTGTGCATGGGCCGAAAAGCCACGTGAGCAGAGATTTTCTGTAAGGGGCCGGTTGAGTCTATTAGACAGCTGCTCACTATCTGCACTTGCTTTCATGAACTTTATGCCGAGGGCTATGGCAAGTTCTGAAACCGATCAAACCTGGGCCCTTATTTTCCGGGCAGAATCTCTGCTGACTGCTGCAGCTGCTCCACGGGTATGGGGACGGATTGTTCCACAGTTCACAGAAACGTAGGGATATGATTATCATTTGTGTTAGAACGTTTTGTATGGTCATTTTTCTTAGTACATGTTATATGGTGAATAATGGCTGTTTTACTTGTATATCATTTCTACTGTTATATTGCTCCCTTTTTACTATTTCTTAATGCAAAAAGGCATTTTAGCCAAATGCATGTTAAATTACAAAAATATTTAAAAAATAAATAAAACCAAAACACTATGATAGAGGGCTAGGAAAAGAGAGGGAGGGGACAAACAAGGAAACTACAAAGTGTTAGTCACATGATCTTGTTAATAACATGCTTTGATATTCTAATATGTGTAAATGATTACGCTCAGACTTTAAACCGACCATTTGCCTATTTGTGAACTGCATATTGTTTAGGCTTCCGAATCAGCCATCTTTTAGTGTTTCAACGTCACATCGAATAGTGTCAAATGGTGAGTTGGCTGCATGTTCCAGTGGTCTTGGAAAGGCCCTGGTTGGCAAGGAACTGGCGTCCTTGCCATCCTTGAGAGCGTTTCTGTTCGTTTCTGGAGGGTGTCTGCAAGACTAGCAGATCAGCGCCACGATGCGCCCGGGCTGTTTGTGCGCTTTATAAATGTCAAAAATAAATAAATAAAATAAATGGGGGATCATAGGAGAGTGAATCGGGGCCAGGTGGCCCTCTCACAGGCGCTACACAAGGCGGCAAACCAACTGCATTTCTCAACCTGAGTTATGTTAGCGGTTCTTGTACCGCACACTGTTGCCACCTGTGTGGTCTCTTGGCGCTCTGGCGGATCTGCACAGCAAGGAGGCAGTCGGGTAGGTTAGTAAGACTGAGAGGGGAAAAAGAGGAAGAGAGCTGTGATGTGCTGTTGGCAGCTACAGTTCGGTGACACTGTTCGCTGTGGGTTGGGGTGCTTTTCAGTTGGTAGCTGCCATGTGGTGTTGGGCAAGTCTGTGTCGGCAGTGCAAAGTCACTTTTCAGCAGCGCAAAGCCACTTTGAACCGTGCAAGAAATGCCATGAATGGGGCTCTATGTGTAGTTTGTTTCGTTGTTGTGGTCTTGCAGGGAGTGCAAGCGGGCCTCCTTGTTCACCGAGGGCTCATGGGTGCAATAATACAGTGTAATGGGCTAGGTCTTATAGAGTCCAGCAACTGCAACTTTAAAATCCTCTTGGTGCGAGTAGGGGGGCTGGGCTTTGAGAGCAAATTCCTTGGAGCGTAACCCCTTCCATGGTCGAGCGACGCCCGTGTGCCCAATACCTCAATATGCACTGGTTCAAGTGGGTGCAGATTGCACATTTCTGGTGCGGGACCTTACAAATGCACCTGAATTTCTGGCAGGGAAATCTAAAAGTAATAGAAAGGCTCATGCTGTGCATGAGCCTTTTTATATTGGTCGCAGCAAGGCAAGCAGGTGCATTCTTTGCGGGGGGGCGGAGGGCAGGGGGCGCATCACAGAGTGTGTCCTACGTGAATCAAGAAAGAGCTTTCCTCTCCACACCACACCCAGCACTCAGCTGTTGCACGAGGGCCAACATGAATGCGCATTGGGCATTTGCACATGTATTGTTCATCGCTGTGAATTGGCCCTGATGCAAGATGCGCTACTTGCCCTACTTGCACATCCAGTTGGCGAATGCCATCGGGCAGAAGGATGAATGAATGAATCAGCCCCTGTGGGTTCTTCTCTGGGTTCTTCTCAGTTCGCTTGTCACGCTCTTTGGCCGAGTACACCGGCTGTTTTGAATGCATTCCACGTTGGCCAGTGTGCAGCGTTTTGATATCCTTCTCTGTCTCTAGCACATTGTTGTTGAGTTCGGTGTATGCCTTTTCCCTGGGCTTCGTTATCAGAGGGTGGGGCGTTGAGTAGGGCTTTCTCTTTCCCTTATGGCTATTATCCACTTATCCGGTCACATTGCTACACTTGCTGACGGGTGCAGCCTGAGTGGGCGAGTGGGGCAAGCTGTTTGATAGATCTACAGATGGGTGTTATTTTAGGTGGGGGGAAAGGGCCCCCACCTTTTGTGGCACATCATTCTGTCCCACTGATTTGGCAAGGGCTCCTTTCATTTAGGTGTCATGTCAATCCCTGCCCCCCAGCATTTTCAGCAAAGTTACTCCACTGGGTCTACAGGGTTCTCTTTTTTTCACGGGACTTTTCTTAGTGTGGGCTCAGCAGATGTGGGTAGTACCTACTGCAAGGGTCTGCAACCTTTAGCTTTCCAGATGTTTTGGACTACAATTCTCCTCAGCCCTAGCTAGCATAGGCAATGGTGTGGGATCATGGGAGCGGTAGTCCATAACATCTGAAGAACCACAGGTTGCAGACCCCTTACCTAATGTGAAGGGGATCTTTAATTACTGAGTACTGGAAGGTAAAGAAGACACCTCCATATGGACAATGTTTAGAATAAATGCGAAAAATGAGACTGGAGGAGAGCTCTTAGTATAGAACTGGATCTAGAAAAAGTATATTGAATTATTTATTTTATTTTATCAGAGTTTTATAACGTGCTACATTGTGAGCAAGCTGCTTCAAAGCGCTAGGGTTGGGGTGGCGAACACGATAGGTGCGTTATATCAATCACGACACACATGCAGATGACCTTCAGGGATGTCAGAGGTTAGGGAGGGGCAGAGGCAGGGAGGCGCCAAATCAAATATGGCGTCGCCCGTGTAAGGGCCTCTGGTCAGAAGGCTCACTGCCGCCACTGTAAACCCCTTCGACCGCTACCCGCGGCCCATCACAGCGAAGAACCTGTGAAACCAGCCCTCCTGTGACAAGTCCACACAGACCAAGAAGAATCCTAGCCCACGACTACATACTCAACCCGAGAAGATGGAGCAATGAGGCTCAAGCCTCGGTATCCAAAAATCACATCTGATGCATAAAATCTATCAGCAAGAAGAAGACAAAGGCCTTGGGGCGGCTGGAAAATGCGGGCAGGACACTGTGTGTTACCACCCACATTGCCAGCCACCTGACTGGCTGAGTACGCTCTTCCAGGTGTGAATGCTGATTAACCATTTGCAGGATGCTCTCAGGGAAAGAGAAGTCCAATAGTTGCATCTGGGTCCTCTGGACTTGAGTTTCCGAGGCGCTTATGGCTTAGGTGTGGAATCTTGTGGGAGATTCTCTGATCTGCAGGGGGCAGTGCAGGGATGCCAGGCTAGTAGCGCCATACTCCTATTTGTTCACCAGATCAGCCTAGCGGCACTGCTCTGGACCAGTTCCCTAATTTAAAATGAGCATGCTGTATTAACATCAGGAATACAGCATGCGGTAATTAGAATTACCACAGTAGGTATGCTGAGGGGTCTGAAGGTAGTGTGACTCTAGTGCCACTTAGGTCTTCAAGCCAGTTTGTAGTAGTATTTCAGAAATGCCACATGCCGAATTTTAGAAATACCCCATGTCTGGGTTTATAAAAATTTGAAAATGCATTTAATTCGCTGTTTGACCGATAGAAATGTATATGGAACAAAGTTGCTTCTGTCTCGTGGAGAGGGAGAAAATGCACAGAAGGGCGGGTAATGACCCTTCTTCTTATTGTGCATCTCCATGAACAAGGGTTGCAAATGTGCGCAGGAGAGAGTCACTTTACCGCTGTCAACATACCGCGGTAAACGATGCTGTGGGCCATCGTCTTAAAAAAACAAGGATACAACCCCTAACAAGAGTCATTGTGGCCTCCTTTTGCAGCAGTAGGGTACAGATCCCTGAAAGCAAAAGGGAGAAGTAGGGCTGCCTTAGGCATGGGCTTTCTGTGCTGTGGCCCAGGGCCCAGCAGTCATGGGGGCCCCGCAGGCAGGCACCAGCTGTCACTTGGAATTGAAGTCATTGGGCCTCATTACGAAGCTGGCGGCCGCGGAAGCCCCGTTCATTCCGGGCCGCCACATTACGAGGTCTGCAGCGGGTCCTGCTCTTCACGCCTGGTCAGACCAGACGTGCAGAGTGGGACCCGCTAGCAGACCAGGATGCTAGCAACGGGCCCGTCATTAACAGGCCCGTTGTTAGCATCCTCGCCATTCCCATTGAGCCCTATGGGGACTCGAATGGGGATGTACAGGGTCCGGATCCCGAGAATGGGAATTACTGGGCCTGCTAAAGTCGGCATGGCCCGGTAAATTCCCTATTTTTGGGACCCGGACCCGGTACCCGGTTTGGGGGTAGCCATGCCGCTAAAAACGGCATGGCTACCTCCAAACTCCTAATGAGGCCCATTCACTTTAAGGACACAATGCTTTTTTGCCAGTCCCAGCGTGGCCATGCTGCCCGCCACTTCACAATCCCCTGTGACCCTCCAGAGAAAAATGCCCGCCATCAGGCACTACACAGGGGCCTCGTCTATACAATGTATCGCTCTTCATTTTGCAGAGCATTTAAAGTGGACGCTATTCATTAGTGATGGTTCATTTAAGTAACCATTGCTGTGGACAAGTTGTTGAAGTTTTTGTTGAAGAAACTGAAAATGGTGCATTTTCATTCTGAAAACAGACATAAATCACAAGTTAGCCAAGTAAATCAATGCCTTCATCCATGAAAATGTAAGTGGGCCACGCAGTTTTGTAAAACATGTTCCTAATATTTACGCTTTCTTATTTGACACACCCAAAAGCATTTTTTGTTGTTGAAAGCCACACTTTCCTGTCATCCTTTGTTGAGCATGCCTTTGCCAAACAACGAAGAACAACCAGGTTACCTTTTCACACTTTTTCTTGCTCTGAATATACGTCTTGAAAGAACAGTCACAAAACACACAGGCAATTTCTGTAACCTTCGGCAGCATTGCATTCTGCTATTAGTAGTCTACCATTCAAGATGGGGAAACTTACTCCACAATCATATTCTTTTTGCTTAACACATTTCAATAAATATGTATTTGAGTAATTTTGTTATAATTTGTGTGCTCTTCAAGTCTCATTTGTAAAATAGAGTCTTGTTAAGAGCCAACTATAGGGTTTAGGAGGGAAAAAGAAGAGAGGGCATATCAATCATGATCATCAGCTAGGGATGTGGAGAGGGCATATCAGTCATGATCATCAGCTAGGCATGTGGAGAGGGCATATCAGTCATGATCATCAGCTAGGGACGTGGAGAGGGCATATCAGTCATGATCATTGGCTAGGGATGTGGGACGGGAGATTGCTGTCCTAGAGACTGGAGAGGATGGGGAAGGGAAAGGAGGAGAGGGCATATCAGTCATGATCATCAGCTGGGGATATGGAGAGGGCATATCAGTCATGATCATTAGCTAGTAACGTGGAGAGGGCATATCAGTCATGAGCACCAGCTAGGGATGTGGAGAGGGCATATCAGTCATGATCATTAGCTAGGGATGTGGAGAGGGCATATCAGTCATGATCATCAGCTAGGGACGTGGAGAGGGCATATCAGTCATGATCATTAGCTAGGGACGTGGAGAGGGCATATCAGTCATGATCACTAGCTAGGGATGTGGAGAGGGCATATAAGTCATGATCATTAGCTAGGGATGTGGAGAGGGCATATAAGTCATGATCATTAGCTAGGGATGTGGAGAGGGCATATCAGTCATGATCATCAGCTAGGGACGTGGAGAGGGCATATCAGTCATGATCATTAGCTAGGGACGTGGAGAGGGCATATCAGTCATGATCACTAGCTAGGGATGTGGAGAGGGCATATAAGTCATGATCATTAGCTAGGCATGTGGAGAGGGCATATCAGTCATGATCATCAGCTAGGGACGTGGAGAGGGCATAGCAGTCATGATCATCAGCTAGGCATGTGTAGAGGGCATATCAGTCATGATCATTAGCTAGGGATGTGGGACGGGAGATTGCTGTCCTAGAGACTGGAGAGGATGGGGAAGGGAAAGGAGGAGAGGGCATATCAGTCATGATCATCAGCTAGGCATGTGGAGAGGGCATATCAGTCATGATCATCAGCTAGGGACGTGGAGAGGGCATAGCAGTCATGATCATCAGCTAGGCATGTGTAGAGGGCATATCAGTCATGATCATTAGCTAGGGATGTGGGACGGGAGATTGCTGTCCTAGAGACTGGAGAGGATGGGGAAGGGAAAGGAGGAGAGGGCATATCAGTCATGATCATCAGCTGGGGATATGGAGAGGGCATATCAGTCATGATCATCAGCTAGGGACGTGGAGAGGGCATATCAGTCATGATCATTAGCTAGGGACGTGGAGAGGGCATATCAATCATGATCATCAGCTAGGCATGTGTAGAGGGCATATCAGTCATGATCATTAGCTAGGGATGTGGGACGGGAGATTGCTGTCCTAGAGACTGGAGAGGATGGGGAAGGGAAAGGAGGAGAGGGCATATCAGTCATGATCATCAGCTGGGGATATGGAGAGGGCATATCAGTCATGATCATTAGCTAGTAACGTGGAGAGGGAATATCAGTCATGATCACTAGCTAGGGATGTGGAGAGGGCATATCCGTCATGATCACCAGCTAGGGACGTGGAGAGGGCATAGCAGTCATGATCATCAGCTAGGCATGTGTAGAGGGCATATCAGTCATGATCATTAGCTAGGGATGTGGGACGGGAGATTGCTGTCTTAGAGACTGGAGAGGATGGGGAAGGGAAAGGAGGAGAGGGCATATCAGTCATGATCATCAGCTGGGGATATGGAGAGGGCATATCAGTCATGATCATTAGCTAGTAACGTGGAGAGGGCATATCAGTCATGAGCACCAGCTAGGAATGTGGAGAGGGCATATCAGTCATGATCATAATCATCAGCTAGGCATGTGGAGAGGGCATATCAGTCATGATCATCAGCTAGGGATGTGGAGAGGGCATAGCAGTCATGATCAGCAGCTAGGCATGTGGAGAAGGCATATCAGTCACGATCATCAGCTAGGGATGTGGAGAGGGCATATCAGTCATGATCATAATCATCAGCTAGGCATGTGGAGAGGGCATATCAGTCATGATCATCAGGTAGGGATGTGGAGAGGGCATATCAGTCATGATCATCAGCTAGGCATGTGGAGAGGGCATATCAGTAATGATCATTAGCTAGGGATGCGGGACAGGGAGATTGCTGTCCTAGAGACTGGGGAGGAGGAGGAGAGGGCATATCAGTCATGATCATCAGCTCGGGATATGGAGAGGGCATATCAGTCATGATCATTAGCTAGGGATGTGGAGAGGGCATATCAGTCATGATCATCAGCTAGGGACGTGGAGAGGGCATAGCAGTCATGATCATCAGCTGGGGATGTGGAGAGGGCATATCAGTCATGATCATCAGCTAGGAATGTGGAGAGGGCATATCAGTCATGATCATCAGCTAGAGATGTGGAGAGGGTATATTTAATTATTTTGCATTTTTAAAGCGCTCAGACAGCCCGAGGTGCTGTTACAGGAATTGTTAGTTGTGTAATCGTTTTTGTGTGTGTCTTAGTTGCATATTTCTAACGCGCTTAAATACCCAGAGGTTTTCTAAGCACGGACCCGGGGGTTGTACCTGTGCTGCTTCGTATCGTCTTGCTTCCAAGACAAGCACACTGTCGCTGAGCTATCCTCCCGAGACATATATCAGTATATATATATATATATATATATATATATATATATATATATATATATATATATATCAGTCATGATCATTAGCTAGCGATGTGGGGAGGACATATCAGTCATGATCATCAGCAGCTAGGGATGAGGAGAGAGCATATCAGTCATGATCATCAGCTAGGGACGTGGAGAGGGCATAGGAGTCATGATCATTAGCTAGGGACGTGGAGAGGGCATATCAGTCATGATCATTAGCTAGGGATGTGGAGAGAGCATATCAGTCATGATCATCAGCTAGGGACGTGGAGAGGGCATATCAGTCATGATCATCAGCTAGGGACGTGGAGAGGGCATATCAGTCATGATCATTATCTAGGCATGTGGAGAGAGCATATCAGTCATGATCATCAGCTAGGGATGTGGCGAGGGCATATCAGTCATGATCATTAGATAGGGATGTGGAGAGGGCATATCAGTCATGATCATTAGCTAGGGATGTGGAGAGGGCATATCAGTCATGATCATTAGCTAGGGATGTGGAGAGAGCATATCAGTCATGATCATTAGCTAGGGACGTGGAGAGGGCATATCAGTCATGATCATTAGCTAGGGACGTGGAGAGAGGATATCAGTCATGATCATTAGCTAGGGACGTGGAGAGGGCATATCAATCATGATCATTAGCTAGGGACGTGGAGAGAGCATATCAGTCATGATCACTAGCTAGGGACGTGGAGAGGGCATATCAGTCATGATCATTAGCTAGGCATGTGAAGAGAGCATATCAGTCATGATCATTAGCTAGGGACGTGGAGAGAGCATATCAGTCATGATCATTAGCTAGGGATGTGGAGAGGGCATATCAGTCATGGCCATCAGCTAGACATGTGGAGAGAGCATATCAGTCATGATCATCAGCTAGACATGTGGAGAGAGAATATCAGTCATGATCATTAGCTAGGGACGTGGAGAGGGCATATCAGTCATGATCATTAGCTAGGGACGTGGAGAGAGCATATCAGTCATGATCATTAGCTAGGCATGTGGAGGGAGCATATCAGTCATGATCACTAGCTAGGGACGTGGAGAGAGCATATCAGTCATGATCATTAGCTAGGCATGTGGAGGGAGCATATCAGTCATGATCATTAGCTAGGGACGTGGAGAGGGCATATCAGTCATGATCACTAGCTAGGGACGTGGAGAGAGCATATCAGTCATGATCATTATCTAGGCATGTGGAGAGAGCATATCAGTCATGATCATCAGCTAGGGATGTGGAGAGGGCATATCAGTCATGATCATTAGCTAGGGATGTGGAGAGAGCATATCAGTCATGATCATCAGCTAGGGACGTGGAGAGGGCATATCAGTCATGATCATTATCTAGGCATGTGGAGAGGGCATATCAGTCATGATCATTATCTAGGCATGTGGAAAGGGCATATCAGTCATGATCATCAGCTAGGGATGTGGAGAGAGCATATCAGTCATGATCATTAGCTAGGGATGTGGAGAGAGCATATCAGTCATGATCATTAGCTAGGGATGTGGCGATGGCATATCAGTCATGATCATTAGCTAGGGATGTGGAGAGGGCATATCAGTCATGATCATTAGCTAATGATGTGGAGAGGGCATATCAGTCATGATCATTAGCTAGGGATGTGGAGAGAGCATATCAGTCATGATCATTAGCTAGGGACGTGGAGAGGGCATATCAGTCATGATCATTAGCTAGGGACGTGGAGAGAGCATATCAGTCATGATCATTAGCTAGGGACGTGGAGAGGGCATATCAATCATGATCATTAGCTAGGGATGTGGAAAGAGCATATCAGTCATGATCACTAGCTAGGGACGTGGATTAGCTAGGGATGTGGAGAGAGCATATCAGTCATGATCACTAGCTAGGGACGTGGAGAGGGCATATCGGTCATGATCATTAGCTAGGCATGTGGAGAGAGCATATCAGTCATGATCATCAGCTAGACATGTGGAGAGAGAATATCAGTCATGATCATTAGCTAGGGACGTGGAGAGGGCATATCAGTCATGATAATTAGCTAGGGACGTGGAGAGAGCATATCAGTCATGATC
Organism: Ambystoma mexicanum; assembly: GCF_040938575.1. Lineage (NCBI taxonomy): Eukaryota > Metazoa > Chordata > Amphibia > Caudata > Ambystomatidae > Ambystoma > Ambystoma mexicanum. Next base: position 1,531,591,390 of record NC_090932.1, read on the forward strand.
ATTAGCTAGGGACGTGGAGAGGGCATATCAGTCATGATCACTAGCTAGGGACGTGGAGAGAGCATATCAGTCATGATCATTAGCTAGGCATGTGGAGAGAGCATATCAGTCATGATCATTAGCTAGGGACGTGGAAAGGGCATATCAGTCATGATCATTAGCTAGGGACGTGGAAAGGGCATATCAGTCATGATCATTAGCTAGGGATGTGGAGAGGGCATATCAGTCATGATCATCAGCTAGACATGTGGAGAGAGAATATCAGTCATGATCATCAGCTAGGGATGTGGAGAGGGCATATCAGTCATGATCATCAGCTAGAGATGTGGAGAGGGCATATCAGTCATGATCATCAGCTAGAGATGTGGAGAGGGCATATCAGTCATGATCATCAGCTAGACATGTGGAGAGAGAATATCAGTCATGATCATCAGCTAGAGATGTGGAGAGGGCATATCAGCCATGATCATTAGCTAGAGATGTGGAGAGAGCAAATCAGTCATGATCATCAGCTAGAGATGTGGAGAGGGCATATCAGTCATGATCATTAGCTAGGCATGTGGAGAGAGCATATCAGTCATGATCATTAGCTAGGCATGTGGAGAGAGCATATCAGTCATGATCATTAGCTAGGCATGTGGAGAGGGCATATCAGTCATGATCATTAGCTAGGGATGTGGAGAGAGCATATCAGTCATGATCATTAGCTAGCGATGTGGAGAGAGCCTATCAGTCCCTAGCTAGTGATCATGACTGATATGCCCTCTCCACGTCCCTAACTAATCATACCAGTCATGATCATTAGCTGGTGATGTGGGGAGGGAGATTATGGGCCTGGATATGGGAGAGGTTGTATTCCCTGCACCTGGCCCTGTGCTGATTTTCAAGGCACAAGTACACGTGGGTGGACTTTTTTGCTCAGAGCGCATGCTGTCCCCTTTGGGTTATTTTGAGGTCGGCATTATGCAAAAGATGTGTATGTGCATGTGTTCGGCCACTGGCCTTTGATCCCAGGTCGCCACATTCCCAGGCCAGACACCCACAAGACCACATGGAAGTGTCATCAAAGCGTGTCTTGTATATTGGATTTTGCTTTGAAGGGAATATTTCAGTGTTTAAAAGGGGCACACCTTTATACTTTTCCGGCAACGTTATAGGAAAGTCCTCTCTCTCGGGCTATTTTCGGGTGGTGATTATTCATATTTTGAAAGGTCGAAGCTCAGATGTCCTGTGCACTTTCTGCTATTAAGAAGAGCCAGCTGAATTAAGTTTGCTGATTTCTCTTGAGGTATGTTCACTCCCTTTATGTCTATCAATGAGCCCCCCTGCCTCCTCTTGAGCCTTCCTAACTTTGTTAACACATGAAGACTTTTGAAACTGCTTACTCTCACTGCCTCACATAATCCTTCCGTTCCGGTAAATAGGGTCTGTTTCGATCGCATTATACTTTGCCCTGTCAGTCCCAGGTCCAATCCCTGCCCTAATATCATGGAAACCTGCGGTCACAGCAGGAGACATTCTGTAGGTATGTCGCTCAAAATCATAAAAGCATTGCTTGGAGATTCATGCAACATAATCCTCATCTGTAGCTCTGAAAGAAAACCATATGATATGATATGATATGGCATTTATAACGCGCCTATAAACAAGTCTTTCAAGGCGCAACGAGGCAAGGGAGGCGAAACAGACCGCATTGCGCAAGTGCAGGGGGGGAGGGAAAAACGTGCAGGGAGAAAGGGGAGGGGGCAGTGCAGTACTTAGAATAACGGTAAAATAAGTAAGACAATAAATAAAAGGGCGGCCAGCTGGTGGCAAGTGCAAGGGTAAGTGCAGACAACTGGGGTCAAGTGCATATTGCTACTTTGTACAATATAGACAAAGAAATACAGCACAAAAATAAAAGCAATCAAGAAACTGCTACAGACAGAACAGTTTACTTCAGTTAGCAGAACACAATCACACTTTTTTCAATGAATTCCAAAGTCAAATGGGAGTTTTCAAACCAAAATTGCCAAAGGTCCTGTGGCAAACAATATTTCTACCAGCTACAGCTATGTACATGTGTGCGTGCAAGGGCCTGAGTTCCAGAGTGCTCTCAAATCTGAATTTGCCGGTTAACCAAAGAGTGTGCTCCTGGGCAAATTATTTTCTCACCTTTCCCTGTCTGCCAGAATTAACAGTTTCTAAAACTGGTTCAGCTCACGCTGTCTGATGCTCCAGAAGGCATTGCCCCTGGTATTGCCAGATATGTAAGTGCTAGCCGTGACAATTCATACACCGTAACTCATAGATTATATGCCTCTTGGCTTAATCCTGGCAGCTTCTTTGTATGAAACTTTACATGAACACAGAGTATTACAGACTCGTTCTGTGACGTCATTGAATATACAAAAAAGGGGGGGCCCACATATCTTTTGCCACCCTGGCCCCACAAATCCTAGGGTGGCCTGGAGAGAAGGATGGGGGTGAGACAAATAACCCTCCAAGGTGAGGTGGAAATGGGTTGTCCCAGACGAGATGTGGAGCAGAGTGGCGGTCCAAGAAGGGCATGGCGATAAGGGACTTGCAGGGAAGGTTACAGAGGATGGGAGGTAGGGGGAAGTGGGTTCAGGGGGCAAAGAAATCCTAGAAAGCTATTCCATATTAAGCAGTTCCACAGGAAGGTAACCACGAACCACTGTCCACATCAGAAACGGCCACCCTTCGACCCCCTATCATATTCCCCCCCCATTCACCCCAAGTGAAAGAGGTCCCTTCACAAATGAACCGCACATTTTGGCAAAGGAGGCCAATTTTTAGATGCAATACCTACCCCAGTTTTCCAAAAATCCACCATACGCTAAATATTTCAGTACTCCTAATGAGAACGCTGGTAAACTTATCCGGCATTTATAAATGCAGCCTGTTTCTAAGAATACCGCTGCCCTCACTTTGGGCCCCATGTGGTAAAAATGGATACAGGACTCAGCTGAGAAGGTTGGTTATGGGGAAGGTAGATTGCGGTAACGCCTTTGTATGGAGTCATGTAGAAGGTGCCAGAAGACCTTGCAATGCTGCGGGTTGGGAGGCGGCGGCCATCTTGCCGTTGTACTGTTTTTATATTCCTCATGTCTAGAGGGGATGGGCTGAAAGGGCAAACGTGCATAGCTGGGGGAGCAGGTGCATGCCACACAGAACCTTCCCTCGCACCTGCTTCGTGGGCTACCTATATATACATTGGTCGCCAGGCCCATGTGTCAGAGTCGCTGTCCGCGTGGGCCCTCCCTGTCTGCCCATCGCTGTTTTAAATAAACCCAACATCCTTTCACTTTCCTCAGATTCCGGCAGCCAGGGGGTTCCTCTGATGGCGCTTGGGTGGCCATGTGTGTGCTCAACCCAACAGGCCGGGGACGGCAACTGTTACTGCAGTAAACCCGAGGCATGGCACCCTATGCGAGCCTTTCGTCTGACTACTGTGCCCATGGACACGGCGATTCTCCGACACTGGAGGGTTAGGGAGCCGGGCATCTTGAGGGCTGAGGGGGTGACACGTTTACCATTACCAGGGATCAGGGGCGCAACGAAACCTACATTTCGGTGGGGTGGAGGGGTCTAAGGGTTGATAAGAGGGGACACTTCAGAAAATAGGCGGGGCAATCTTTGAGGCTCCACCCCACTATTTTACTCTTTACCCCCATGGTCTGGTGTGGGGACCAACTATCAAATAGTACATTTTAAAGTGCAACATGTAGAGAGGCCGATGGAAGTCTTTTTTGAAAGTAGCATCTTTAAAGTTTTAGGGCCCGATTCGCAGAAAAGTCTCCATTTGTCCCGCAATTGCTGCGTGCCGAGAACGGATAAAAAATGTGCGCCCTTCGTGCAGAATAAAAAATGCGTGCCTCACGTATTCATGGAATTCAATGCACAAACAAACCATATTCGCAAGTCGTGCCCGAAACGCCCCTGACATGCCCGCACGCAAAGCATAAACAGCTAGAACAGCTACATTTGCGCGCTGAACCTGGTGCGAATACATGCACCCTTCAAACAGTCTTTGGGTTCCCCTGCAAGCTGGCCTGCATCTAAGGGACCCTGTGAAGTGTCCCCCGTAACTTTTGCCGGCACCACGACAACATGCATATGACACTTCATAACTCGAGTACAACTCGGAAAATCTGCGTGCGGACACCTGTAAACCGTTCCTGCACCCCGCTACAATGTGCATGCGCACCCCTAACTTAGATCGGAACCCTGTCTGCATGCCTGCACCCCAAATCCAACATGCGATCCCACCTCTGTGCAGTTATTCCTATGCGCAAATTGTCTGTACGCCTGCCTTCGGGTGGCGTAGAGATCGAGGGATTTGCATGGCCATTTCTCTGCCCAGAGGATGGGCGGGTGGTTCTGTGAGTACCTGTCGTTTGGCACAATTGTGGGCGTGCGAGAGACTACCGATGGGCCGTCCCTCATAACACCCACCTTTTCCCATGTTCTTCCCCATTTTCTGTGTTCCGACCCCTTCCAAGGCCTCTGTGCAAGCCACGCCCACGCTCTGCTTGGAGTCACCCGGCCACTCACATAGCTGTGCTTAGCCTGCACGAATACCGCGCAAGTCCCGGAAATGTCATGCGCAGTCGGTTCCATGAATCGACAAGCTAAGTTTCGCACACAGTTTGATGCGCAAGTCCCCTATTTCCCGTGCAAATAATTCCATGAATCTTACTGCGTTTGTTCAAGTACGTTTTCTGCACAAACACAGCAAAACTTTAACACCGCCAGTTTTGGGAAAGGCTTCCCTCACCTTTCTGCCTAACAAAATGCAAGTGTGCACATCCAGGGGTACATCTAGGCCAACATTAAGGCGGGGACTAAGCCATCAAATGTTGGGAGAGGCGCTAACTTCAGAGACGTAGGGAAGTTGGCAAACTTACTTGTGATGGGGCATATAACTTCGTTACACATTGTAATGAGCCTATTATAGTGCAGCTTCAATGTTACAAGCAGTTAACTCTCTCCTTTAAGTCTGAAAACACCCACTTAAGGACTGCTGTGAGAATGTGCGGTCTCTAGTGCTCTCTCTACCCATCCAAACACTCCCCTGGCATGCAAGTACTAACCCCACATCACAATTTTAATTGCCTAAAAATGTATGCATATGAATGCAGGTGCTAACAATGAAATGCTTTACATAACTAAGGTTTGCACAACGCACTTCAAGGGATTAGACTTCGGGTTCTCCGCATTTCATAACATATCCTCAAACCCATTGAAGAAGATCATCACTCAAGACTCTGGTGCTTCTGACCGGCACCGACTATCAGCACTGTCACTCCTGATGCACGTCAGAGTGCCTTTAAATTCCATACAAAGTTTACATTAGATTGCAAAACCACACCTTCAAATAAAAACAGTTTGCAAGTGAGGAGGCAAGTTCAAGTACAGTCGGCGCTGCATCCTGTGCCAAGAAAGTTGTTTTTCGTGTTAAAAGTGCTGTATTCAGAACAGTGGTGGAAGTGGAAAAAAGTAACTAGTGGACTCTGCATCCGAAAAGGAGGGAGTGGGATGGTGGGAGATGGGGGAGGGTAGGACTGTGGTGGATGGGGTTTGACCTTTGGTTTGCTATCTACAATGTCTCTTGTTGCTTTGTGGCTAGACTAGACATTGCCTGGAATAATGAACAAGCACTGGCAAAGCCGACAGTGTAGGCTTTTGTTCAAGTATGGGATAGGCACTGATATAATGGTATTATCTTACCATAAGATGGCAACGGCTGAAACATGTTGCGATTACCTAGGCATATGATGGCCTTAGCTGGCAAATGCCTTTCTAATACCTCAACCCAAAACTGTTGGCTTTGTGATTGCTTGTTTTTAAAAGGAGTTCAGTGCATGGAACATATCCAATTCAAATGACTGAAAGCACACTTGGGTGAGGCTTTTTTTTTTTATTACACCAAAAGCCATTTACAACTGTAATTAAGCCATTAACGCTCAGCAGACTCTCTGCAGACTGCTTAGAAATAACCTTGGAAGGCTAATGGTTGATGTTAATGCTTGATAAAACTAGCTCAAAGAGATCCCATGAGGATGTGTTTTGGGAGGGACAGGTAGTGCGTGGGATTGGCCATAGGAATTAGCATGGCCGTGGCCAGTCAGTGGGCTGTTAAATGACCAAATACCCTCAAGCTGTGCGTCCCTCCTCACAAGTCATCTCCCTCCTAATTGTACTCCAGTTCAATAATGTTGACTTTACAGCCAAAATTAAAAATAGAATTAAGTAAAACTTAGGCAAAAGTGAACCTCTCTGGTCAGTTGCCCCTCTGGTCCTTGGCTGCTCTGATGAACTTTCCTCTGGTCCCTGGCTCCCTTGCGAGTTGGACCTTTCGTCCACCCCTCCTTTGATCTTTGGCGAGTCGATGGCAAAAACAAGAAGCAAAACGCTTACATTTTCTGTCAATCACACACACAAGTACCTTAGCTACCTGAAACACACTTAAGCACTGCTCTACACAGTTGACTAAATATCTCAAATGTTCACCGTACAGAGACAGGCTCGGACTGGCCTATAGGGCAATAGGACCGTGGGCGAACCAAAAACACAAAATGTTGGTGTCAGCCAGTTTTTTTGGTCAAAGTGGGCCACTTTTCTGGCCAATGTGGACCAGTTTGATGAGTTAATTTACTCTGCGGCTAGTAGTTTTGACCAGTGTTTCTGAATAAATATTCTTTAAAATGCACAATGAAGATTACCCCTGCTAGCTGCTCCGGGAGTATTAATTCTATTAAAGACTAGGCTGCAAGCATTATACTTCAACTTCTTTAATTTACTACTCCTCAGCAGTTTCAACAAACCAAAAAACCAATAACAAAACTGAAAACAAGTTTCAATAGGCTTTCTTCTTTTGAACTACAATCCCCATAGACTCTGTAGTCCATCTCCTTCCATGCTCAGCTATGACCACTTACTGTCTCCAAGCTCCTCCTCTCTTTTACTCGCTCTGAACTGTCCCTTTTAAAATCCACACTGTGTCCTGCCAACAGAGCGAAGACTTAAACCAATCCAAACCAAATGTCGATCCTCCTCGACTCCAGGCGACTATAGCAGTTAGTCGCCTATCTCAATTGTTCTCCTGTTCTTCCCCTAGGAATAATACAAAACAGACAATTCAGGGTGGTGTCCATCTATAATTACCATCATATACAGCATTATCAATCATAATATACAAATGCGATATACACAATAGATAACTTAGGTGGGAATGTAATGCTCGCCTCCTAGTCTTTAATAGAATTAGTACTCCCTGTGCAGATAGCAGGGGTTATCTTCATTCTATGGCAAGACTGGAGGCGAGCATTATGCTTGTTCAAAGCTTCCTACCACAGCGACTGCTAGGCTCTCGGTCGGCTTAAAATAAAACTCTTTAAATGTGCGATCATTCGCCCAGTCTGCTACTAACATAATATCTCTCAGAGACACTCCTGCTGTAAAGGCCTTAGACGCCCTGGCTTCTCGTACTGAATGTGCTCCATACTTGCCCACGTCAATGCCTGCCACTTGCATGATTTCCTTAACCCATTTAGCAATGGTAGCTGTGGATACGCCTTGGAAAGGCTTCCTGCGTGCTATGAGCAATTGCATGGTACTGGCTGCTCTCTGCTCAGCCGTCCTGCTTTCATATTCCTTGACGCAACTCGCTACACACCATTTAGGTCTGTTCGGCAAATATGGATAGTGTACTGACGAAATACCTGTCTTAGTCCTCTTCACTATTGTGAAGGTTACTCCCTCTGGACCAAAGGACCTCCTATCCACTTCTAGTGCTCTCACATCCGATACCCGTTTGCACGAAACTAGACACAAAAGCATTGCTAGTTTCCCTGATAATTGCTTAAGGGATAAGTATCTTTCTCCAGGCCAACTTTCTAACAGTTTAAGGACAACTGATACATCCCAGACTGTCTTATATCGAGGTTCCGGGGGCATCTTAAATCTGGCCCCTCGAATGAGCCTAACCACTGCTGGATGCTCTCCCGCTGGTACTCCCTTGATTGGCAGATGTCCTGCGGATATTGCGGACCTGTACACTCCTATTGTGTGTAACGCTCATCCGTCCTGTAACAACAGCGCCAAAAAATTCAGTATCATCACTACAGGTGCAGAAATGGGATGAACACCTCTCCCTTTGCACCAGCTAGTCCACTTGGCCCAAGCCACGTCGTAGCTCCTTCTAGTGGACGGAGCCCAGGATTCTGCGATGAGCTGCGCAGCCTGCGCTGAAATGCCAGGCAGTGCGCAGCATCTCCTGATATCCTGCACGCAATGAGCGGGAGTCTCCCTCTCACTCTCAGAGGATGACATGACCCAGCTGGGTCCGTGAGCAGGTGTTCTCCTTCTGGGAGCACTCTCGGATGGTCCGCTGCTAACGCCATAAGTGTTGCAAACCACACTTGTGACTTCCACAGTGGTGCTACTAACAGCAGCTCTGCTTTCTCCCTCCGACACTTCGCTAGAACTCTGCTCAGCATCATGAATGGAGGAAATGCGTAGTGTGGACCGTCGCTGCATTCTTGTAGGAGTGCGCCTGTCCCGCTCTCGAGCACCCGAGTCCAGCTTCCAGCTGAAGTACCCGTCTGTCTGAGCGTTCAACTGGGATGCGAAGAGGTCTATGTGTAGCGGTCCCCATTTCCGGTTCATCTTCTGAAACACTATTGGATCCAGCCTCCAATCGCTGGAGTCTGTGAGGTAGCGCGAGTTCCAATCCGCTACTATGTTCAGTGTCCCGGGGAGGTATTCCGCTGTTACTGATGTCTCTGATTGAAGGCCAAAATGCCAAAAATCTTTCGCTAGCTCTGCTAGCATCTTGGATCTGGTGCCGCCCAGATGGTTTATATATCGGACTGCCGATATGTTGTCCATCTTCAGTAACACGCGCAATCTAATTTTCCCCTTCGTGAAGGCTCTGATCGCAAAGGATCCTGCCAGCAGCTCCAGGCAATTTATGTGGAGACAGAGTTCCTCTTCGCTCCATTTCCCCCCTGTCTGTATGTCTCTGCACCTTGCGCCCCAGCCCAGTCGGCTGGCGTCAGATTCTATAATTAGGTCCGGTCGGTCTCCGAAAATGGCCTGCCCATTCCAGGCGTCCATATTCTTCAACCACCATTTCAGTTCTGTTATGGATTCTTGATCCAATGGTACCGACTGATAATACCTCAAACCCTGCTGCAGGTGTCTTATCTTTAGCCTCTGCAGCGCTCGATAATGTAAGATTCCGGGAAATATGGCTTGAATGGAAGCAGCTAGAAGCCCCACTATTCTCGCCAATGTCCTGAGCGAAACTACTTGTTTCTGTAGGCACCCTCTTATTTCCCTCTTGATGTCGCAAATCTTCCGGGCTGGGAGTTCCAGCGTGGCTTTCCTGGTGTCCAAGACGAAACCTAGGAAGTCCAGCCTCTAATGCTGGTTCGGTGTCCGACTTCTCCACGTTGACTAGGAATCCCAGGGATTACAGCAGGTCTTGGACCCATTTTGTCTGATATATGAGTGTTTCCCGGTTCTCGGCCAACAGAAGGAGGTCATCCAAATAAATGATCAACCTTATACCTTTCTCCCTTCATGGTCTTGAATCGCCAAAACCGCCCCTTCCAGCGAAAAGCTAAGAAAGTCCTGAACTCTTCTGCCACTGGGACCGTTAGAAAGGCATCCTTCAGATCCAGTCTTGTCAACCAATCTCCTTCTCTGAGAGAGTCTCTGAGCTGGTGGATGCCCTCCATTTTGAAATGATGGTAGACTACCCAACCGTTCAGTTCTTTTACCTTTATAACTGGACGTACTTTCTCCTTTATGTGCACCAGAAACATATTGCTTATGAAGCTGGGGTCTCCCGGACACTTCTCTATGGCGTTCTTTCTCGCCAGCTGATATAGCTCGTGATCTAGCAGTCTTTGTTCTGCACGCTCTAATCGCTGTTGGTGTGGCTTGCGCTCTTGTACAGTTGACTCCTAGGTGCATACCTAGAACTGTTTGTGACACCCAGGCATCACTTGAAAGCGCATGCCAGTTTTTCCAGAACATACCGGTTCTCCTCCCTACTGGAGGGTAATGAGCTGCTCTGACCTTGTGTGAATCCTTGTCCTGAACCGGATCCTCTTCCTCTGCGTCCTCTCGGGAAGCGCCCTCTGGTTGGGAAGAAGGAATCCTGCTGTCTGGTCTCCCAGTACTGGGCTCTGGGATTCGGGGGTCTTCTACCTCCCTGGTTTCGACCAGCCGTGCGATCGCTGTGGCGACTGGTCCCGGCAAAAACCTGGTTCGGAAAGATCTTGCGGATCAAGGCATGTACCTTCTCCAGGGAAGTGTAGGTACCGACGAAATGGCCCATCCCTTTCCGAAAGTCTCTTCGAAGAGGAGTCCTTGAGCCGCCTCTCCTGCCTCGTATGATGCGAGGTCACTGAGCTTGGCATCGATCTTCAGTAGTAGACCCCTTCTTCGTTCTGAGGCGATGTCGCAGTTAGCATTGCCTAGGAGGCATACTGCTCTCTGTGCCCAGCCTGCCAGGGCATCAGGGTCTACTTCTTCCCCTGTGTCTCTGGCTCTCTCCACCAGGTCCATGATTTTTGTGAGCAAACTGGCTAGGTCAAGCACCTTCTCTTGACAACTCCTCCAGGATCTGTCGATACCCTTACGGGGATCCTTACTTGTCTTAGATACGAATGTAAGCATCTTGGGGTCAAGCTCTGGTGTTTCGGCTACTTTGCCAGGAAGGTCTGGTCTCGGGCAATTCCGCTCGAAGGCGCTGTCGGACCTCCTTGTCGAGCGCTTTCCTTAGCCTCATGGTCATGTACTGTGCCACCCTTGGTGATGGTTGCCAGTCTGATGACCTCGGGTTGCGGATGCTGTCTGGATCGAACATATCTTGGTCTACCTCTTCGAGGTGTTTCTCCTTGCGGATTCTCTTTCCTCCGCTGGGTTTCACTTCCTCCTCCTCCCCTGTTTCCTCCTTGTCTTGGGAGGGGAGGTCTCCTTCTACTGGCTCCTCTTCCGAGCCTGGGTTCTCCTCCCCATCATCTTCTTCCCCTGGAGTGGGGGTCGTGAGGTTCGGCACAGTCTGGTGCTGCAAATACCCTTCTCTGAGCTTTGGGAAGGCGCCGACTACCTCTGGGGCCTTTTCTTTTGCCCCATCCGAAGGGCCCTGGGTGTCGCAAGAGGCTTTCCTCTTTCGGGCCTTAGTACTCCCCTTAGACCCTGCTTCCGAGGGTTCAGTGGGCATGCGTTGTGTCCTTAAGGTGCTATCAACAGGCTGGTGCAGTTTTGCCTCCAAGGTCTCCAGCCTGTCTTGTAGGGGTTCACCCCTTGAGCCACAGCATCTATTAGTGAGTTTCCCAGCACTTCCTTAAAGCTGGCAGCTAAGTCTAATGACTTCTCCTCTTCGCTCCACTCAAATTCAGACATTCTGGGAGGTTGCTGTGTGCCTGGTATACCTGTCACAGGTGTCTGAGCACACCCTCTCACTAATTAGGTGCTCTGGTGAGAATACTTGCTCACTCCCAGTGCTTTTCTGTACTGGTATACTAATATCAATTAGTATTATTATTATTTAATTTCTTTTTTTATTTTTTACTGGTAGTGGCTGCACCGGACTGTTTGTATCAATTGCTTGTTAGGCTTTCTTCTCAATGAGCTCCCTGCCTGCGAGGGCTTTGTGTCTTTGCCACAGGCTGCTAGCCTTTGTCGTGTCTCTTGGAACATCAGTGCTCTGTTGACTTCTGCTAGCGAGCAGTCTCAAGCCCTTCGTGTGGGCACGTCGCTCGGAGCTTCCTCGCTCCAGTAGGAACTGTGTTTATCCTCTTTATAGAGCTACGGAGTAGCTATAGATTATAATCATTGCCGGGCCCGGCTCGTGGATGTGCTTCGTTTTGCATTGCAGGAAGAATGCGACGCGGAAGTCGGCACCGTACACCGGCCACGCCTCCGCAAAGGAGGGAGCTGGAGTGCTTTGGCGTTCGCACGCCAAAGGTGGCCCCGCCTTCCCAAAGGAGGGGGCTGGAGGGCCTTGGCGCTCGCTCGTCGTTCTGCGAGCGCCTTAAGACTCCCACGGCGCCCGGCAACACCCCCGGAGTGCCGGTCATACGGCACAGGGTGATAACGACATGGGAGTGAGACCCGCGCGGAGCGGCTAATCTATATGTAATCCTCAGTAATTCTAAGCGGGCGCAATTCGGGTCGCGTGTGACGTGCTAAGAAATTCAAATCAATAAATATATGCTCCTAGGGCATTTCTCTTCGTTCCTCTGCGCTACGCAGTCATATACAACTAAAACTCTGATAACAAACACTAGCTTTCCCATCATACAGAGAGATGATCAGAAATAGTACTTATCTGCTTGAAGAGCAGTAAAAGAAGAGGAGGAGCTCAGAGACAGGAAGTGGTCATAGCTGAGCATGGAAGGAGATGGACTACAGAGACTATGGGGATTGTTTTCAGTTTTGATATTGGTTTATTGGTTTGTTGAAACTGCTGAGGAGTAGTAAATTAAAGAAGTTGAAGCATAATGCTCGCCTCCAGTCTTGCCATAGAATGTGCATCACACTTTATCAAAATAACTCCTCCTTGGTTATCATTCCACAAAAGGAATGAATATCTATTTGCAACAGTGGGCCACTTTTCATTGGTGCACCGAGACAATTTTATGGCCAAGTCCGACCCTGTACACAGCCATATCTTGGAGATTCGTCACAAACCTCCAGCGTGGTGTTATGCATGGTTTGAAGAACATTCAACTAAGGACATCAAAGCAAACTTTACTTTTTAGCATATCACGCTTTTAGACATTATGGGGGTCATTACGAGGTTGGAGGTAAGGGTAAAATGTTGCCGATAAAGGATTACCGGGCCGCTACGGGCTATTCCGACCAACCAGACTGCTATTTACGGTACCGTAAAGTACGATGCAGTAAATAGCGGTCTTGGGTCGTGCGCACGACACACCATGCCGATATTAGGTGCATGGCGTAAACCAGAGCTGATCACAAGTAACGCGCACACGTAAATAACGGCCTCCTTAAGGCCGTAAAGTACCTTACCGGCATGGAGTACATACAGGCATCTCAAAGAAGGTGTAAAGAACCCTGAGCAGTGGTTGCCAGAGCCACAGGTCCACACAATCAGCCCTGGTGTAGGCAATGGAGTCTGCCACAGCAGAAAAGGATCACACTCACACACCACACCCCCTCCCACACCAAGATGATACCAATAGTGGTAGCAGCACATGAAGCAGGAGGCCCTGCTTGCAAGGCCACAACTACAAAAACAACACCAACAACAATCAGGCCCCACCACAGAGGAGACACAGGAGGAGAAGGAGGGTGAGACAGGCCCAGCATGCAGCACCAGTGCAGCCACCGTCACCACCCCAGCAGCATCCACTCCCATGCATCAGGTCCGGTCCCTCATGCAAACCCCTGAGCAGATACTCACCCTCTACCAGCTTGACTGTGCCACCATCACCACCATAGTTGCCCTGATTAATTACGAGAGATAAGTGAGCATCATACAAATACACACCGCTATCCCTGCTCAACTGAAGGTGGTGCCTGTGCCCCACATCCATGCCACAGGCACCTACCAGCACACAGTGGGACCCATGCATGGCATATCACAACCGTCCATTTCACGGACGCAGAACCAAGTACTGGATCACCTCCACAAGCGCACAAGGGACTACAAATACCTACCATGGACTACCCAGGAGATATACGAAACAAAAGTTTCACCCCATGCATTGGCAGCCATGCCAAATTGCATGGGTGCCCCTGACTGCACCCATGTGGATTTGCCAGACCCGCATGGCATGCAGGTGGCGTATCGCAATGGCAAGCAATACCACTCCACCAACGTGCAGACGGAATGCAACGCAAGCAACACCATCACACATGGGTGGGCCCAACATCCAGGACCAAATCATGACTCAATGGGCCAGATGAACCCCATGCTACCCTGCCGCATGGGGCGACACGCAGGACGACATGCCTGTCTGCATGTTGAGTCATCTGACTGTGTCACCAAGAGCAGTATGATGGATATGCCACTGACTACAGCCAACTACAGCCAACACACCGAACTACGGAATCACACAGTACACTGCAATTCATGGATCTAACCTCAAGACTGCTGCATGCTTAAATGAAGCACGTACCACGAGATGTGCGGGACACTGTTCATAGACCATCTCGAAGACGCTCCCCCCTACAAGCAGCCCATTGCACAAGACACATATTGGGGCCAGGAATGGGGTAAATGCATCCATGGACATGTGCGTATGGGCATCAATGACCTGTTACCATGTAAGACAAGTTCAGTACTCCACCATGACAGTCAAGACACTTACCTTCATTGGCTACACATGCAGGTGTTGGTGGCTGTCCCTTGGCACCATGGTACAGGACCCCTGTCACAAACCCACAGAACAGGCCCAAGGAGGCCTACAATACTGTCCATACCTGTGCATGCGTGCAGATGAAGCAGCCACTTGGCTTTACAGTGCACATATTAGTTGCCTAAATTGGTCCGGTGGGGGACCCAGCTACTGCAATGAGTAGATGTCCTAGAGCCCCATGTCATGTGTGATGCTGTACGAAATGTTGCATCCATTGGGACGTGGCCCTGTCCCCTGACATGGGACTGCTAACACCAGATGAAGTTGGAGTGAAGGAGGAGGAGGAAGGGGCAAGACAGCATCATTGAGCCGGTGCACAGGAGGGACATGTCGTGTGGCAAACATTGATTGGACAACAAAACCGAAACACAAGTCAGCAGAGGGTGCCATGACATGGGCACAAAGGGCATTGGGTGTGTGGATACTTGTAGACCATGCACTGTCATACATCATAATACACATGCACAATGATGAATGTCCACACATGTTTAACTTTGCAAATCCAACGGTGTATTATCGATTCAAAAGCATAAGTGTGAACATTCCCTCCACCATCCCACCCTCCTCCCCCCCAACTCCACAACAAACCCTCACCCCCACCCCTATTCCCCCCAACTCCACAACAAACCCTCCCCCCCCAACTCCACAACAAACCCTCACCCCCACCCCCTCCCCCCACTCCACAACAAACTCTCACCCCCCACAGCCCACCCCCCAACTCCACAACAGTAGTCCCATGTTGTCCATCAAGGCCACATGTGGCAGCAATGCCGACTACTCCATGCTCCCGGGGCCCGGGGGAGGCATGTCCCGGCGCCGCTGAGAACGCAGGGTGCGTCGCGGTGGGCTTGCCGGGGTGGTGCGACTGGATGAGGGGGTGTCCTCCTGCTGAGGCGGCTGATTGGGATGCGCAGCCTCAAGGGCATCTGCAATGCGTCCAAGGACGTTGCATAACCGGTTTGTGCTCTCCGCTCCACCCTGCCCTGGCGGTTCTCTTCCATCGCCTCAGTGATGAGGGCAGTGAGCTGTGGTAAACTAAATGCATCCAGTGGTGGTCTTTCATCCCTGCAGGGGATTGGCCCTACATGCCCTGACAGGTCCTCGACTGGGGAACTGGGCCCGGGATCAGAATCTCCCTGTGCGTCGCCATGTGCACTTCGGCCAGGTGTGCCAGGCTCCCCTGAGTCACTGCACGACACCTGGGGGACATTGCTGGGCTCTGGGGTGTGGACAGTGGGGTAGAAGTCCTCCTCAGACGCCCCACAGATGGACAAGGGGCTGTCCACATTTACCAGGGGGGCTGTGACTGCCACCTCCCCAGCAATGCTCGACTCCTCTGACCTTGGGGTGGGCATTGTGGCAGGCGCCGATGCGGGAAGGGATGTGGGTGGTGCATCCTCCATGGACCTTTGGGTAGCCGGGGTGGGCTGGTATGCGGCGGACCCTGCCTTTGCCCGTGGAGGTGGTGGGACGGCTCGTCTCAGCCTCCTCGCTCTCATGCTCAGTGCCTGTGGGGGTAGAAGAGAGGGACGGCATGAGTGATTGTTTGAGACGCTAATTACATTAATGGCTGCATTCACATTTCAGTCATTTGGGGTTTGTGGCCTTTTGGGCGTTGCAACATGTTTCTGATATGTACGCAGGTGTCGGAGTCACTCATCCTGGCCTGGTACTGTGCAGTCAGACTCGAACACTGCCAACCCATCTTCACAGTGTGCATCATGGGATGTGCCAGTTTGTGCACTATGTGTGATGTGCGTTATGTACTTGCACTTGGCACTTGCTTGGGTGGCAGTTGGCTCAGCATGATTTGGATGGGGGGAGGGCACCATGACAAGGTGCTTTGGACAGCCCTTGGGTGTGTTTTTATCATGTAATTGCGATTGGCGGTGTTGACTTTGGACACTCACCTCCATCAGCAGACGATGGTGTCCCACACTCCATTTCGCTGATGCCCTCTATGGATGTGGTCCCAATCAGTGCACCGCATGTCTCCTCCCATGGCTCTAGTCTCATTGGGGAACTTGGGCCCCCTCAGGTCTGCTGTGCCTGACTCCGGTTGGCGGAGAGGAGGCTCCGCTCCCTCATCTGCAAGTCATCCCACCGCTTGCGGAAGTCACGAGGGGTGCGGGGGGTGGTGCCTACTGCGCTCACCCTTTGGGCGAGTTGCGGCCAGATGTTTTGTTTGCGGCGCACTGCCTCCCAGCGCATGTCGCCGCTGAACACGATCTCAGCTTGCTCCTCCAAGGTGTCGACCATGGCCTGCAGCTCTTCGGGGCTAAATCGCTGTCTGGTTGCTGAGCCTGTCCGCTGACTTCTTTGGTGTGTTTGGCATTGCTACCGGGTGTGTAGGCCTTTTCCAAACTTTAGATTGCTCCCAAGCGTACTGCCTGATGAGGATGGCAATGGATTGTGTTTTCAAAGATGGCCGCCGCGCTCCTTCCCGTTCCTGTGCGATGACTATATTTCCGGTTCCGTTATTTTGCGGTGACCGTAATTTATGGCATCCGTAAATTACGGTCACCGTTATTTACAGACGTCACTGCTTCTGTGGCGGTGTTGTTAAGTACGTCTCGCAGCATGCCGGTAGGGGGTTTTAAGGGCCATTTAACGGCATGCAGCTAGGTGCTTTACCGGCATTGGAGAAAGCTTGTGCCCGCGAGGTCGTAATAGGCCGCAATTAGCGGTCTGTGACCAGATCGGTCTCGTTCTTTCCGCCATGCCGGTAAATACCAGAACTTACCTCCAAAGTAGTAATGAGGCCCTATGTGTATGAAAACATATTTCAAAGGGTGCTGTATTGTGTTGCTCGCTTTAGCTGACACAGATTTGCAAGGCGACTGGTGGTCTTCAGTTGGAAATTCACCATCATGCAAAAGAAAGGTTATGCTGCTGACAAAAAAACGTGTTGTCGAGTTCATTACGGCACTAGCTGCAGAGCCAGGGACCCAGCCTGTGTGTCTCAGGGGGGCTGTGACGGGGAAATGGGGCGTGCTAGATCATCAGAGCCGAGGAGATTGTAGATTTGCCACGGAAGAAACTAAATGCCGCCAGGACCATGTTCCTGAGCCTTTGAACTGTTAAAGACTCAGCACGGAAGCCCCACCCCTCAGCTCACATTTGGGGGGCAGGGTTGGAGGGAGGGGTTTGGAGCCCGATTAGCTCAATGAAGTTGCGCTCCTGCCAGGGATCGGAAGAGGAGGCAGCGAACGCTATAAGGCACCCAATGGCTCAGGTGATGTTATAGGAAGTGACATCATGGGGCGTGTGGGATTACAGGAAGTGGCATCACAGGCACTTGTTTGTGGGCGGCACACTGCTGGGCTTTGTTTGTCAACCACTTTCCCACTGGTGCACTGCTTTCTAGTAGTCCCCAGTGTGGTGGAAGGCTCTTTCATGCCAAGCACGCAGTGGACACCCAGCGAGAAACAACCAAACAGGCCTTCTGCCCACTCATTAACGCCCCCACAAGCCTCAATGACCCCTCCATAGGACTAATCTACGAGAAGGCCAATAAGGTAGTTAAATGCCAAGTGGCCCAGTTTCATGAGGGATGGGAGGAGGTCAAAATAAACCAGTTGGGGAGTTTTAGTCAAGCAAACCTCAAATTCCAGTGCTGGAAGTTTCGCTTTTCCTATTATAACTTTGGATCTACAAGCCTCAGCATGCATAGTGATATTTGCTAAATAACTAAGACTGCTTGAGGGTTCCCCTTGAGTTGGCAGCTATGAAAGGGACATGCCAAAAAGTGAACATGCCTGCACGAAATATGGAGATTTTAGGACTGGGGTGTGCCTCTTAAGACTAGTGGGGCTGGGGCAGAGTCTGTCAGTTTCCAGACAGAACCACATTTCCTTATTTCCATAGGCCAGTTGACCTCTGAACACACAAAGATTAAGGAGGGGAAAGACAAGGACACAGTACAAGGAAGACTAGGAATGACCCTATGGTAGGGTGACAGAAAAGAGTTTGAAGTCCAGAGAACACAGTTTATCTGAAATCCTTTCCCAATGTTGTGATGTGCCACAGGGCTCTGCACCCTCCCCTCTTTTATTCAACATTTATCTCTGCCCACTAATGGATATCCTGGAGAAACACCATCTTAGGTTCTACACTTACGCTGATGATACGCAGCTGTACATCAGACTTGATGATGTGGAAAATGCTCTTGCTAAGGTTGGCAGATGTTTGGAGAAAATAGGGGTTTGGAGGGCACAAAATTGGCTAAAACTCAACCCTAAAAAACAGAGGTCATCCTGTTTGGACCAAAACATTTATTGGAGGGGAAATGTAGCCCGCCCTCAACCCTGTTCCTGGGGTCTAGACTTAAATACGCTACTAAGGTAAAAAAAACCTTGGATGTGTTTGGCAAAGCGACCTGGGTTGTAATGGTCAAGTTTCAGCCAAAGTACAACTACCGCATTTCTACAACATCCGCTTGCTGCGCCAAGGACTTCCTTATGTACCTGACACCGACCATGCTATGGTTGTTGGAGCCTTAGCCAAATCTAAAATAGACTACTGTAATTGACTCCAAGCTGGAGACCCAGCCAAACAGATTCATCGTCTACAAAAGGAGACAAAACGCAGGAGTAAGATTGGTATTTGGTGCATCTAAAACTACCCCAACCTCAGGCCTCTGCCGCTCCCTTCATTAGTTAGTGTTTGAGGACCGCATAAAATTCAAGATTGGTTGTTTGGTGTACAAATGCATTAATGGTCTGGCACCAAGTTACCTAATGAATAAACAAAATCTGTACTATCCTGCTCGGGCTTTGTGGTTGGAAGACAAATATCTGCTTATCATCCCAAGGACAAACTGTGTTTCAAGAGGAGATTGCAGATTCTCAGCTGAATCTAAGGAGGGCACATTCGCTCTTGTCCTTTCGAGCAGGTCTAAAGACCCACCTGTTTAAATAAAAGCTTCATTTTTTATCTGTGAATTTCAATGGCACTAATGTCTGGACGACTAAAATTCCATCTAGTCTATTGTTCCATCTGCGCCAGGATTCGATTTAGTTTGTTGTGTGCGCGCTTACAAATAACTCAAATCAAATCAAGGGAGGGCAAGAGAAAATGCCCATATGAATAATTAAAACCAACACAGTCAATTGCAGGAATGTACACAGAACCTCCCCCAAAGGGCATATTTCAGAGCCGCCAGGTTACTGCGCTTTTATGGTGGCAAGAAAAGAAATCTTAAGAAATCTTAATTATAAATGCCCCAAAAATGCTGTATAGAGGCCGACAATTCTGTATTTTGCTCCTCTAGCGCTGCATAGTTTTAGTTTGGACTAGGGCAGAAGTATGTCAGGCGTGGACATCTGACAACCATGGTACCATTATCCTCACGGCGCTCCCTCGGTTCAGGTGGAGTGTCTCACTTCATAATATCTACTGTATACTCAACCAGGAGAGCACACTTAGGGCAGCAGCAGTGGGATCAGTAGACTTGCCGATCGGCTGAATTGTAAAATCCAGTTGGGTTTCCAGGATATCCGCATGTAGTGAACAGCAATGGGTATTATTTGCACATCTGTCGAACGCCCGGAGTGCCCATGTCTGCGAGCAATGCCTACTTTCATCTATCGCATTTAGCGTTCCCCATTTCAGTAGATGAGGGAACCGGGGTGCTGGGACTGGAGGCAGAGGTCATTGCCTAGGATAGCACAGTATGCACACGCTATGTTATACTATGCTATCGGTTCTTTAATAGTGCTCTCTATCCCATTTTGCCTTGCTATTTGGAACATTAGGTCCTCTAAGAGACAGTGCATAGCGTGGATAGTCAGGCAGTGGGATTAGACGGAGCAAGGTTGGTGGGGTGAGGTAGATCGGTGAATCCATGCTCTGCTGCCATTAACTATCTACTGGTTAACTGATGTGTGGTGATGTGTGTATTGCAGGATGAGGTCACAGGGTGGTCATGCTGTTTAATGCTGCATGACTTCTAGAGGTATCACGCAGCCCACAAATGTAATCATGAACGTTCTTGTGTGAATTTCAAGGTCAGGGTGTTAGGTGCGAGTGCACACACAAGGAGGGAGTAGGGTAGACTAGTATCATGTGATTATGGACGTTATAGTTTAATGGTCTCTGCGATGTGCTATTGAAGATTGATGTGGGTGTCAGGGAACAAGGCTGAGGGTTAGATGTTAGTCTTAGGTCAATGGTTGCATTAGAGCATGGTAAGGGCCACACAAGGGGGATGTTGAGTCTATTAATGCATGCATTGGTGGGTTCTGGTTTATAATACTTAATTAGCTGGTTCTAAGTGGCATTCCTTGGTGGTGGCTCCCATATTCTGGCATGCACCCCTGCATCTGGGTTTGAATGCCTTTTCCAATTGTAGGTCAGCGAGGTAGGTTGGTGTTGGCTGGTAGGGTCGACGGTGACATCAGTCTGTGTCATGTTTGAAGGGATCTCTTTATGATCCGGTTTTAGAAAACCTGGATTATAATTAAGGTTTCCTTGATCAATAGCGTATTAAGGCACTAAATCACGTCTCCTAATTCCATCATATGTTTTTGAGGGCCACATTGCTAAAATACTGAGGATGTATAAGGGCGGCACTGCACAGCAGTCAAAATACTGTGTGATTAGCAGGGGAGAGAGGAAGGGAAGGCAGAGGTAAAGAGGAAGGTCTTGAGGCTTTTCCAGAACTTAAGAAGGTTCTGCTCAAGATGAAGAGGGAGGGTGAGGCTGTTCCAAAGAAGGGGGCCCGCTGAGGAAAGCGATCAACCACCTGCTCTCTGTTTAGCAAACTGCTTCACACACAAGGAGTTGGTGCCAGAGGAAAGTATGTGTCTAGAGGGGGAATATTTAGTCAGAAAGAGTTACAGATAGAGTAGTGCCCAGCCCCAGACAGCATTGTGGATGATGCAGAGGGATTTCAATTGAATCCGCCATGCGATCAGGAGCCAGTGAAGACTTTGTAGGGCAGGAGAGATGTAGGCCCTGGGATTGAGGCCAAGGATAAGTCTTGCTGCCCTATTCTTTATTAGCTGGAGGGATCGCAGAGTGGACAAAGGTAGATTAAGATTAAGAAGGAGGCTATTGCAATAGTCAAGCCTAGAGAGAACCAGAGCCTCCGTAACATTGAGTCTCTGGGGGAAGGTGAGGAAAGGTAGAATTCCTTTCAGAAGGAAAAGCTGAAAGTGGGACTTCTTAGCAATGTCATGAGTATGAGGGAGGAAGGAGAGAGAGGAGTTGAAGTTGACTCCAAGGTTTCTGGCTTCCGTAGAGGGAGCTGGGGGAGAGCTCATGGAGGAAGGCCAGAGTGAAGGGAAGAAGTCGGGTACCGGGGTCCCAATAGGGAGGATCTCTGTTTTGCTTGCATTGAAGCACAGATCATTAGAAGTACACCAGGCCTAGATGGCAATACAAAAGGTACAATTATCTCTAGACATGTACTGACTCTCTTTGCATTTGTATTATTTATAAGTAGATTAGATACAATACCTTCTGAAAAGATTGATTTCAAACATTACATTTTTTCATAACATATTTATTTATTAATTGTTTAGTTTTGATTGTTTCTTTTTTCTTTTGTAGACATCATTATCACGAAACCAGTAATAGAAAAATACACAAAAGACAATCACTCATTGACATTATATGAAAAGCCTAAGTAAAAAAACAAATTAATCTAAAATCAAATTTAGTACAATTTCATTGTCTAAAAATACCACACCATACTGTGATCTCATATAAACCCATTAATCACAATCACTTCCATCCTCATTCAAAAACAACCCATTCATACATGTTCAAAATCGAAATTATAACCATTTGGTTAAAAGAACCCGACGTGCCTAACCATTAGAGCCTTGATGTTAGACGTTATTCGTTGCCTCAAAAATACATCAATTCTTTGATGTACTGTTAGTGTCATGACCACTGCTTTCAAGGAGTCAGGACCTACCCAACACCCTTGCAAACAGGCTCATAACATGTCTTATCGGCACCAGCAAGTCCCAATAGGGACCTTTTGGACCTTGTCCTGGCACCGGTGGTGCCAGGCTCATAGTAAGGACCCGTCCCGGCACAGGAAGCGCCGGGCTCATATCAAGTGTAAAAGTGCTTGGGTGAACCTACCTGAAGCAGACCATGCTGCTTACTTACCAGCCAGATGATGCTTTACTCTCTTCTAACAGGGACTACTTTTCTTTCTGGGTGGGGCAGGCACCACTCCCTGGATCACTGATGCTGGAACTCTTCTGGAAGCAGGAACTCTTTTACCTGGGCGCGGCTGCGGTGGAAGAAGACATCTAAGTACTCCTATGGGCTATTTAAACCACACCCGATTGGTACCACATGCTTCGCGTTATTCTGCATCTGCAGCAGGACGCTCACCGCGTCAGCTCCAGCGAATCTTCAGCTCCGGATCCTGTAGTTACGAAAATTACCTGCTGGGAACCAATCTTCAATCTTCAGCAGCTCCTGCAAAACAAACGGCACAGGTTAGACAAAGGCAAAGTTAGCGCTTCAACTCACCCGAGCCATCGGCAGCATCCAAGTCGTTTTCTTTTCTGCATTCCGCGTCCGGCATCGAGCCTGCAAAGACAAAGAACATTGGTTAGTAACGTTCAGTTACAATACTGCTTACCTGTGTTGCGCTTGCTCCAACTTTGTTCGCGCTGCATTCCGGCACCTGTAAAAACAAAAGGGGACATTAAGGTGCATTCTACGGCCCTAAAGCAGTCTTCCTAATTACGTGCCTTCGAATTCACCATCTTCTTGTTACGCTCTCTGCCACGAATCTGGGAGAGCATCTTCTTTGGCATCGACAGCATCCTAAAAGCAAAAGACATAGACATAAGGAAAAAGACATTTAAAGAGAGCAATCCAAGGAGAACTTTAATACTTACAAGTCACGCTCGTGCAGCAAAACGGCGGCATCGCTCTCACCTTCCCTCTGCAATCAAGAGGCGGAACTCACATCCAGTGAAGTAACTGGACCCAGCGCCCCTGCACAAGACGCAGGATGGAGAGCTCAACATTCACTTACTTAAGGTGAGCACAACAATCATCTGAGTACCACGGGGAGAAAGGGAGAGAGGGGCTAGAACTTCTCCCATCCTTCCAGCCACTAATACCTTGATTTTCCACTTGAAGACACCTCACTCTGCAGGTCAAGCTTTCGGTGAGCAAGGGGCCAAATCCGGGAGCCAAACGAACCCTACGCCTAACTTTGAAGACGTTTGCAGCGCCCAGCCCAAGACCAGCGCCTCCGAGGGAACCAGGTGAGCGTTACAGAACGCGAAGCCTCCCAAACATTTCCCGCCCAGGCGCAATGGAGACTTCAGACACAGACCAATTGGCCCAGTTGCTCGGGGAGTTGAGAGCAGAAGTACACGCAGCACGCCAGGAAACAAATGCCCTAAGGAGAGAGCTAGTGATTTCTAAGGAGCGAACAGACGACTTGGCTAGACAATTGTTACAAGCCCAAGCGGGACAGACTCCTCTGCCTACCCCTGGTGGAAGCCATGCCCCAACGGCTTCCTCTAATCCGGTGCAAATTAATCTACCAGGAAATGTACCTTTGGCTCCGCCCGAACGCTTTTCAGGTGATCCGAAAAGGTTTGCTGTGTTCATCAATCAGTGTCGTTTGCACTTTCTGTGTAGACCTGCCGCTTTTCCAACAGACCAGGCTAAGGTAGCCTTTGTGCTCTCATATCTTAGTGGCAGCGCCGCAGATTGGTCTATTCCTTTAGTGACTCAGGATAACCCTATCCTTTATAATTTCCAGGACTTCCAAGCTAGTATGGAAAGATTGTTCGCAAGGCATTCTCAGGGACAGGCTCTGGACAATGAACTTCTTTCACTACGACAGGGCAATCAAGATCTTCTGGCCTACATTGCATCATTTAACAGACTAGTGGTTGAAACCGGATGGCCTGAGGATAAGAGAATCACCCTTTTCTATAGAGGCCTTCGTGGAGAACTTAAAGACGTTCTGGCCCAGGTGGTGAATCCACCACAAGACTGTTCCGAATACATTGATCTGGTGGTGCAATTAGATCATAGGATACAAAATCGAAAAGCCGATCGTTCCAGGTTTGAAAATCGAGTTTTTTCAAGACCACAGAGCTCCGTTAAAGGAAATGATACCGTGGAACCCATGCAGACTGGGGTGGTGAAAGGACCTCTAACCCAAAAGGAAAGAGAAAGGAGAAGACAACTACAATTGTGCCTCTATTGCGGGAACTCAGGGCACTTCCTCCAAGATTGCCCAGTGAAACCAAAGAAGAAGACAGTAGGAGCTTCCGATAAGGGTGCCAAAGGTTCAGAGTCGGAAAACGACCTCGCCCGACAAGTGTAGAGGTCCGCTTGCTGAGCGTAAAAACCAGTTCTTTGACCTCGCATTTTACCATGCCCATGGTCCTCGTGAGTCCGGAACAACCCAATCGTATGCATGCCATTAAAGCATACATTGATAGTGGCGCAATCGGCAATTACGTGGACTGTGAATTGGCCGGCAGGATGAATCTGTCTCTTTGTCCTAAGTCAGTGAAAGACGTCATCACCACCGTGGATGGTACGGAAATAGCTTCCGGACCAGTTACTCACACCACCATGGAAGTGACGTTGGTAAGCCAAGATGGACATCAAGAGAAAATCGTGTTTGACGTGATCAAGGCTCCACAGTTTCAAGTTATCCTGGGAATCCCTTGGCTGGAAAAACACAATCCTCAAATTGATTGGCGAGCAAAGACAATCCGGTTTCCAGAATGCGCACCTACCTGCTATCCGCAGCCCCCCACGAAACTAGCTGCAACTGCTTCTGAGAGTCCTCACCTGCCTCCTGAATACCGGGAATTTCAGGATGTCTTTCGAAAAGATCAAGCTAATTCACTGCCTCCTCACAGATCATACGACTGCCAAATAGACTTGGTTCCAGGATCCACTCCTCCATGCAGTCGAATTTATGCCCTCACAGAACCTGAAAATCTTCACCTAAGGCAGTATTTGGATCAGTACCTGGCTAATGGATTTATCCGTCCCTCGAAGTCCCCAGCCTCTTCAGCTTTGTTCTTCGTGCCAAAAAAAGAGGGAGACCTAAGAACATGCATAGATTACCGTGCCTTGAACCAGATTACGATTAAGAACAGATATCCGTTACCATTGATCCCTGAACTTCTTGACCAAGTTAAAAGTGCCTGTATCTACACAAAGCTGGACCTCAGAGGAGCTTACCATTTAGTACGAATAAAGGAGGGCGATGAATGGAAGACGGCCTTTCGTACTAAATATGGACTGTTCGAGTATCAAGTAATGCCCTTTGGGCTTTGCAACGCTCCGGCAGCCTTTCAGTATTTTATGAATGACGTCCTCAGAGAGCTCATTGATGTATGTGTAGTTGTCTATATTGATGACATTCTGGTCTACTCGTCCTCTGAGGCGGAACATCGAAAACATGTCACCGCAGTACTGGAGCGGCTCCGAAAACACAGACTCTTTGCAAAATTGGAAAAATGCATTTTTCACGTCACGGAGGTCGAATTTTTGGGATTCATTTTGTCACCAAATGGAGTCCACATGGACTCAAGAAAAGTGGACGCTATCATTAAGTGGCCCTCACCAACGTCAGTGAAAGGAGTTCAAAGCATGTTGGGCTTTGCTAACTTTTATCGAAGATTTATCCCAGATTTTTCTCGAGTTGTCCAACCCATTACAGCCCTCCTCAGAAAGAATAAACGTTTCGAGTGGTCTACAGAGGCTGAACAAGCCTTTCTGGAACTAAAAACAAAATTCACCTCGGCTCCAGTTCTAAAACATCCTCGCCCGGAACTTCCCTATATCGTAGAGACTGATGCTTCCAGTCTCGCAATGGGAGCAGTGCTTTCGCAAAGAGACCCGGAAACAAATCAGTTACACCCAGTGGCATTTTGGTCCCGCAAATTTTCAGCTCCTGAAATCAACTATACCATTACAGATAAGGAACTTTTGGCGATTAAGTCCGCCTTTAAAGCTTGGCGGCATTATCTCTTGGGAGCCCGACACACAGTCGCCGTCATCACGGATCATCGTAATTTACAGTACCTTAAATCAGCCAAAGCTCAATCCTCTAGACAACTTCGCTGGGCATTGTTTTTCGCCGAATTCGACTTTGTGATAACTTACCGACCAGGCAACAAGAATGGTAAAGCAGACGCTCTCTCCCGAATCGGAGTAGATGAACTCACGACCAATCTTGAACCCGTACCTATAATTCCGGAACAGAGAATCCTGGGTTTAATAGATGCACAATCCATTGAAGACATTGAAACTAAAGTTAAAGATCTTCTGACTCCAGCAGAAGTGCAAGACTGGCAGCTCAAGGGAAATGATTTCACAATGGATAAGAACCTATTATACTTTCGAGGAAGATTATATCTACCATGTACCGATTTACAAAGACAGGTGATCTCTTGTTACCATGACTCCTTAATGGAAGGACATCCCGGCATTACCAAAACGTTGGAAAAGATAAAGAGACATTTTTGGTGGCCATCTTGGAGAAAGGACATTAAGGACTTCATTAATTCTTGTGGCGTGTGCGCTCAAAGCAAAAGCCAGAAGGAGAAACCAGCAGGTCTCCTACATCCAATAGACATTCCTCCACATCCATGGCATACTCTCTCCATGGACTTCATCACGGATTTACCACCATGCTCCGGATTTAATACAATCTTAGTGATTGTGGACCTATTCTCGAAAATGGCTCATTTATCCCATTGAAAGGGTTACCTACAGCTCCAATTTTGGCCCGAGAATTTCTCGAAAACATCGTTCGGTTGCACGGCTTTCCTTCAATTTTAATCTCAGATAGAGGGAGTCAATTTATTTCTCACTTCTGGCGGAGTTGTTGTCGTCTAGCCCAAATTGACATAAGGCTGTCGACCAGCCACCATCCCCAGACCGACGGGCAGACCGAGAGGACCAATCAAACCTTGGAACAGTATCTACGCTGCATGTTACAACAATCAGAGGGCACTTGGAAAGACATTCTCTGGATTGCGGAGTACGCTTATAATAACTCAGTCCACGCCGGAACAGGAAAAACTCCGTTTTTTCTTTCATATGGAATCCACCCTCGCACCTCAAATCTTGACCCACCTCAGACTTTTGGAACACCCGCTGTAGATCATCTGCATTCGACAATCACTCAAGCCTTTAAGGAGGCCACATCTCACCTTAAGCAGGCCAAGGAACAATATAAAAAGAGTGCGGATCTACATCGAAAGGAAGCTCCTCAATATCTTGTGGGAGATCAGGTCTGGCTGTCCACCAAACATTTACCCCTAAAAGGACCGCGTACTTTCAATCCACGATACCTGGGGCCTTACCCAATCACTGCCATAATCAATCCAGTGGCGGTAAAATTGGGCCTACCTGCTCATATGAAAATACATCCTGTTTTCCACGTTTCACAACTGAAACCCATGCAACCTGGAACCCGTTTGACAAAATCTCCAGACCCTATTCTCGTGGACGGAGAACTAGAATTCGAAATACAAGACATATTAGACTCCAAGATTTCCAAATCTAAATTATACTATTTGATTGACTGGAAAGGTTATGGCCCCCAGGAACGATCTTGGGAACCGTCGGAACATGTTCATGCACCCCGTCTGGTTAAGAAATTTCATCGAACTTTTCCTGATAAACCAAGACCCCCGGAGGGAACAAATTTGGGAGGGGCCTTGAGGGGGGGTGCTGTCATGACCACTGCTTTCAAGGAGTCAGGACCTACCCAACACCCTTGGAAACAGGCTCATAACATGCCTTATCGGCACCAGCAAGTCCCAATAGGGACCTTTTGGACCTTGTCCTGGCACCGGTGGTGCCAGGCTCATAGTAAGGACCCGTCCCGGCACAGGAAGCGCCGGGCTCATATCAAGTGTAAAAGTGCTTGGGTGAACCTACCTGAAGCAGACCATGCTGCTTACTTACCAGCCAGATGATGCTTTACTCTCTTCTAACAGGGACTACTTTTCTTTCTGGGTGGGGCAGGCACCACTCCCTGGATCACTGATGCTGGAACTCTTCTGGAAGCAGGAACTCTTTTACCTGGGCGCGGCTGCGGTGGAAGAAGACACCTAAGTACTCCTATGGGCTATTTAAACCACACCCGATTGGTACCACATGCTTCGCGTTATTCTGCATCTGCAGCAGGACGCTCACCGCGTCAGCTCCAGCGAATCTTCAGCTCCGGATCCTGTAGTTACGAAAATTACCTGCTGGGAACCAATCTTCAATCTTCAGCAGCTCCTGCAAAACAAACGGCACAGGTTAGACAAAGGCAAAGTTAGCGCTTCAACTCACCCGAGCCATCGGCAGCATCCAAGTCGTTTTCTTTTCTGAATTCCGCGTCCGGCATCGGGCCTGCAAAGACAAAGAACATTGGTTAGTAACGTTCAGTTACAATACTGCTTACCTGTGTTGCGCTTGCTCCAACTTTGTTCGCGCTGCATTCCGCCACCTGTAAAAACAAAAGGGGACATTAAGGTGCATTCTATGGCCCTAAAGCAGTCTTCCTACTTACGTGCCTTCGAATTCACCATCTTCTTGTTACGCTCTCTGCCACGAATCTGGGAGAGCATCTTCTTTGGCATCGACAGCATCCTAAAAGCAAAAGACATAGACATAAGGAAAAAGACATTTAAAGAGAGCAATCCAAGGAGAACTTTAATACTTACAAGTCACGCTCGTGCAGCAAAACGGCGGCATCGCTCTCACCTTCCCTCTGCAATCAAGAGGCGGAACTCACATCCAGTGAAGTAACTGGACCCAGCGCCCCTGCACAAGACGCAGGATGGAGAGCTCAACATTCACTTACTTAAGGTGAGCACAACAATCATCTGAGTACCACGGGGAGAAAGGGAGAGAGGGGCTAGAACTTCTCCCATCCTTCCAGCCACTAATACCTTGATTTTCCACTTGCAGACACCTCACTCTGCAGGTCAAGCTTTCGGTGAGCAAGGGGCAAAATCCGGGAGCCAAACTAACCCTACGCCTAACTTTGAAGACGTTTGCAGCGCCCAGCCCAAGACCAGCGCCTCCGAGGGAACCAGGTGAGCGTTACAGTTAGCATATGCTGTAGTCATTACAATATATGTTGAATTGCCACATCATTGTATATAATACAAGTAAAAAACAATACATTCTTCTTCCTGAAAGGATTTTAAACTGTTGTCATGTCGACTAGGGTTTCGGGCCAGGCTTAAGGAAAGTCTCCTGCCAGGGCCCTCATCAGGACAAAAAAACACACTCTTAGTTTTTAAATCACATTGGTATTTGTAGATATGGTTTTTTCCATTGAGTTATTTGTTATTTTCTCTGTGTATTCCTACAATATTGGATTAGGCAGTGTTCTGTATTGTAGCTCTATCTTCAATGGGTGGTGCAACTTCTCTGTGTCTCAATGATGGATCAAGTATCCATAGTGATTGAGAACGATGAAGATGCTCTTTATTTTTAGTAATTCCACATGGGATCCACCTGTTTATGAAAGGTACCTGTGCCGCCTCGATTTCTCAAATGGCAGTTACCCGTAGACACTGCCGTACGATGCAGCCGGTTACTCAAAGGCTGAGAGGCATTCGCAGATGATGAAGGGTGCAAGTATCATTAATGTCGGGTAACAGCAGCTGAACTTGATATAATGGTAACTGACACTGACCTTTATCCATGTAATAGCTTGAGGTTTATGAGAAATCCCCCGGGAATCCTTGTTCCCCCGTTCCACTAGAGACCGGACCCAATAGGAACCCTGATGATCAGCACAGGAATCCGATCTTGCTATGTTGTCAGCTTCGGTTTCAACTTGCAGTGCAGTAGCCTTAAGATATCTCTAAATGTTGTGGAGGACAGGAGTCACTGTTGTCGTGCTGTAGAAAGGTAAGGATGACAGGTAAGGAAGGGTATGCGTGAGACTGATGTGTGTAGAGAGATGTGTGGGATCTCTACATACCCGTAAGCAACTCAGTTTGACAGAATTGCACGAAGGATACTTCAGATCTGAAGGGAGGAGTAGAGGTCGCAGTTGCTGTGCTGTAAGAGGCGAGTGAAGTATGAAAGGGTGCCGGGAAAATGGGCTTTGTGGTTTAAATGGGGCAAAAATACTATGTACTGGGGCGGCCGTCTCCTTGTGTAAGGTGCAGATGATCAAGTGCAGAAGACACAGAGATGTGTATTTTCGGGCAGACACTAGATCCTCAGAGAGGTAGTTAGAACGTCAGTCAGGGAGAAAGTCTCAGAGCGAGATAGTAAGAAGGATAGAATATTAACTCACAGAGTGTCTGGCAAAGGGAGAAGCGACACGCTGATGTCTTGACTGTGGTTGCAAATATCCTCTGCTGGAGGCAGTCATCAGCGGAAACAGGAAGGAGAACGAAGGGTGTCTGAAGGCTGGACCGTTGTGTGGAGCTTCGGGTGCCATCTTGGGAGTAGATTGGAGAATCGGGCAGATCCATCTCCATCTATTCCAGATGGAACGTTGTCGAATCCGGGATGTGACAACAAGGGCGTCTGAAGGAAGTTTGAAGAAGAGTTGTGTGTCGTCAGCATAGCACTGGAAGTTGGGGGAGAAGGAAGAAATGAGGCGTGGCAGCAGAGTAAGGTAGATGTTTAAGAGCCAAGGTGAAATAATGGAGCTCTGGAGGACGCCAAAGGTGGAGAAGGAAGTAGGGGAGGAGATGTTGCCCAGTATGACTTTGGAAGAGCAGCAAGTTAGGAAGGAGGCAAGATTTAAGCCTCACCATAAAGAGAAGAAATTTCTCTTCCTTCCAACAACCCTCCTCAATGCTCTGCCTTTCCAGACCATGAAACGCACCATAGAAAGATTACCTGACATGCTTTCTGGAAACATGGGCCACTATTCCAGTATCTAAACCAGGATACAAGTGTTTCTCTGTAACAGCAGTTAAAGGTCCAAGGGGATGGCCCAGTGATGGGTTGTCCATCTGGGTTATTAATACAATGAGAGGCTCAGTAGTAAACATTGGAACCGGATTTGTAGGTTTATTAGTTGTAAAATGTATGTCGCCTGGGAATATAAGTATTGTGTTATTACCATGGTGAAGGTAAGCAGGGCTCAAGCAACCTGGCAAAACCAGAGAATGTAATTCTGGCAGGGGGAAAGGGGGTCAGTAATAACCACTGGGATTATGTCCAGTGAGTGGGGATTTTAATGTTCAATTTGTACCTTTTGTTGAAACTGGCCAGCTAACAGTGAATATCCCAGACCTGTATATTTCATCGGCGGCACCACATTGCATTTGCAATGGCCACGCTGGTCTATGGTTTGGTCCTTGGAGCGTGTAATGGCGGCATACAAGGGTAGCAGCTGTTCCTTCGTTCAGTAACAATATGTTATCCAGCCTTATCAATTATATCCTCTTGGAAGTAGTCGACTGGCTGCATGCGGCTAAGATGTCTGTAACCTAGGGAGTGACCATCACCCCTTGAGTATAACTTTAAAATCTAAGTTGGGTGATGTCCAAGTGATGTCCTGTATGGACACCATTCAGAAATCACACTTCCCTGTAATCGCCAGAGAATTAAGAGCTCTAAATGGGACCATAGGCATGTCCCTCACCCTAAAGCCCCTCGTAAATCCCGTGTGAGCAATCTTGCCATAACTAATAATAATAATAATAATAATAATAATTTAGCATTTATATAGCGCTAATAACCCTCAGGCATCTGAGCGCTGCTTATTATTACTCACTGTCTGTGGTGCTCATTTATCGACCTAGGAAGGATGAAAGGCTGAATTGGTCCAGACAAAGAACTTGGGGTTCCGATTCATGGAAGTTTTTGCACGGTTCAATGTGACTTTGCATTGCTGAAAAGTGACTTTGCACTGCCGACACAAACCCTTATTCATGGAACTGTGCAAAGTGTATTTTTGCAGTGCAAAGTCAGTGCAAAGTAATTTTGAACCCTGCAAAATATTCCATGAATCGGGCCTTTCTTTTTTATTTTATTTTTATTTTATTGATACAGCTGATATAAATCAACTTTACAATATATTATCTTAGTAACAAGCAATAAGCATATAAACTAGAAAAAAATTATACTGAATCTTTAAAAAAGTGGAAAAATAAAAAACAATAAAAATAGAAAAGGAAAAAAGAGAAATGATTAAAACAGAAAATGTAGCATCACTTTCCAATCACCCCAAACAGAAAAGAGTCGGAGTTAAAGATGACACATTATCATTAAAGCTAGTCTGACATTACTCTCTTTGAGTTTCAAGTCATGCAATAAGGCTATAGCTTTTATTCTCACTATTGTAGAGAATTCAGACTGAATCATCTTCCAGAGAATATCAGAAGTTGAGACTCTATAAAGATCCACAACTTGTAAATTGTTTGACACGGTGGTCTATCAATGCAACACAGTCAGTCAAATGATGCCTTAGTGTTTCTTCTTCATCTTCCTGCTGGCAGAACCGACACAGCTTTTCTGAGTCTTTGATTATTTTGCGCCGAGCCAACACTTGTCTAATGGGCCACAAATTTAGCTTTAGATGAAGAAAATCGTTTCTGTGCGCTGGTGATGGAGCTTTGATCAGTTACAGCTCTGGACTGCTGTGTCTTTTGATTGCAAACAGTTCTGCGTCAAAATCATGATAGTTGTTACATTTCTCTCTGGTATTGATCCAGTCCCTTAAAAACAATTTGGTTTTAACCTGTACCTGATTCTGAAGAATCATCAAAGTGACATCTGCAAGTGCCAACGCTTGAACAACTAGATTACACCATTTAACAATAGATCTATCAGAGGATGAAAACATGTAGTCTGCCAAAATTCCTAATACTGTACAAGTTTTGGTTGCTAGTAAGCACTTCCTTAAAAGGGCCACCAGCTGCCACAAATATCTCATGTACAGTGAAATGAGACCCATTTCATTGCGTATCAGTGCAAGAGGTGTAGATGTGGGAAGCTGTAATATACCATGCCAATATTTTCTCTCCAAGATGGACCAAAACTTATCTGTCAAAATAGGTCTAGTTTCTGATGCATATAAAAGAATGGGAGTAACGTTTTGATAGTAATAAGTCATGGAAAGCGCAATTGTAAATTTTCCATATTTGGCTTGTATAAGTTTGGCTTGTCGTAGCGATGTTATTACTTTGTCTAATAATATTTGTCTATACAATTGACCTCCACCATGACTTAGTATGTCAGAGCTCAAATAGGTATAATGTTGTACAACCTAAAGTCAGATACCTCTAAGGGTCCAGGAAAAGGATTTAAGACCATGTTTTTTTACAGAGTTACATGTCATGATTTTAGTCTTCTCCAAATTTATCCTCAGGGGATTCTGTTCTGTATACACAGCAACTGCGTCTAAAGCTCTCTGGAGCCCATTTGGAGTCTTAGCTATAATAACCAAATCATCCACATACATCAGAAACGGAATAGGCTTATCGGCCAGTTTCGGGGCTCAGTAAAGTTGTTCAAAAAAGCTCTACCCACGTCTGAAATAAAGAAATTAAAGAGGGCAGAGGCAAGTGTGCACCCTTGCCTCAACCCTCTAAATGTCACTATTGGTGCTGACAATTTCCCATCAGCTGTTGCTCTCACTTGAATAGTGTTGTTAGTGTGAAGATCTTTAATAAGAGAGACAATATGCGAAGGACATCCATGTTAAATACATGTAGGGAGTAATAATTCTCTTGAAACCGAGTCAAATGCGGCTCGTTGGTCGATGAAAGTCATATATAGAGGATGTTTTATGGTATGGTGGTGTTCAATGATGGACGTAAGAGTGAATGGGTTCACACTCGTCCCCATGCCTGCAATGAATCCAGTTTGGAGGGGATCTCTTCTACCAAATTGTAGGGTCCATTTATTAAAGTCCCTCAGTATAAACTTTGAAAATAGTTTGCCAGGAGCTTATAGAAGGGCGATCGGTCCGTAATTGGCTGCAACAGACCGATTGCCCCTCTTGGAGATTGGAACAATTACCGAAGTGCGCCATGATGGCGCCATGATAGCGGTATGACATGGGTGAGTATGATTTGGTAGAAGATGTTAATCAACATTTTAGACCAGCTCGGGGGTTGTTAAGTTTGTCTATATAGAACAGAACATCTTCCTCTTCAATGGACAGTCCCTCATAATTAGACAACCCAGGGCTAAGGTAATGTTTTTGACACACTGGTCTCTGATACATGTTGGTAAAATGTGAAACCCAGGCACTCTCATTTACACCATTCAACTGCATTGGCTTTTGAGCTGTGTTATTAGCAATGTTAATGACTGACCAAATTTGAGCTGTATTTTTGTGCAGAATGCTGCATATCATGGACCCCCCATCCATTTGTAATAATTGCATTTGTTTTGAACAAAGCCATTTTCTGTACTGACAGTTGAGTGATCTTAAGCGCTTGTGCTTATCAGGACAGCTTGACAAGGCAATGAGCTTTTTGTTTTAACGTAAAAGAGACTTTTTTAACTGTACCACTGGATCATATTCTTGTCAAGGTTTGAAATTAATTGCTGAGCGTGTTTGGAGTTGAACCCAATAGGGATGAAGAAAAGAGGTGTAATCACCTGTGGCCGCTGTTCCATCAAGATAGCTGCTCTCCACATTATTATGGAATGATGTCAAAGAACGACGACGCCACGTAAGACGAGTTTGTGCGTTATTGACTATCATGGTCTGTGGAAAGCGTTTTTGTTCAGAATGTGATGGTGCCACATTAACAGTCCAAATTAAATTCAGCATTTCATGATTGCTGTATGTATGTTGTATTATTTTAAAGCTCATGACCGCGTCAAACGTGCCTGAATCAACGAACGCATAATCAATTATTTTAGAACTTGATCCTCTACGCCAAGTCACTTCTGGAGTAGTGTCACCAGGAAGAGACCCATTGCACATCAATAGCCCTCTGCCTTTTATAAGCAAGTTCCATTTTAGGCAGGATAAGTTGTATTTAGAATTGTGCAAGGGCAATAGCTGTAAATTTAGGTCTTGTGGTTTTTTATAGAAACTACCATGCCAGAAGATGGGCGACCTCGGATGGAAGATTTGGCCGCATGTAAGATAATAGGGTGGGCTTCCCATGTGGGAGTCTCGACCAGCCAGGTCTCTTGTAGAACTATATTGTAATGAGTAGATAAGAAGTCAGCACTGGCCCCCAGCAAATGGGAGTACCCACAAGTGTTCAGACTAATCAAGGAGATAGCACATTTGTCTCTATCGGCTGTTGGTTATAAGTTTGGGTCTTGCATTTTGTGAAGCATGCATGCACTTTTTTTTACATTTTTTGTAATAAATTTACTGTCACCAGCAGGGTTGTTTTGATGTTCCGGTGTTTCAAAATTTCTAAAATTATTGCCCAGCCTTAGATTACCATTAGAATCTAAACTAAATGGGTCTCTTGCCAAAACAAACCCGAAGGCAAATATTTCCATTCGGGCCTGCCAAAGGGCGTTCCTACCTAGATTGGATTGTAGCCATATTCTCACAATTGAGAAGCCATTATCCTGGAAAAATTCCACCTGTTCTATATCAGCTGTTGTGATATCCTGTAATGTACTCACTTCCTCACATATAGCCAAAATGCTTGTCCTATTCATTACATACGGTGTAAATGGCACTGGACGGCATTTTAGAATAAGCCGATTAAACTTGCTCCATTTGTTTTTTTCAGTGTTAGATACAATAGGCCGTGATTTTGGCTCACTAAGAATTACATGATCTTTTTGAGTAATTTCACAGCCTTGATTAAATGCTGTAGCTCCTGGAGCACGAGGCACACTTGGCATCCTATTGTCAAGTTTTAAATTACTGGTGTTACTCCGTGATTCCTGGGTGGCTATATTGTGGCTTAAATAATTTTCCACAGCCCTAGCCATTTGTTCATCAATTGTGCGGCTAATTAGTTGTGGAGCTGCTTGAGTCATTGAAAAGGCACTAACCTGATCAATTCTTGGTATGTTTGTCTGTTTTACCACAGTATCACAATGAGATAATCCAAACTTATCTCTGGATATCTCAGTGGCACTGCGGCCTTGACTTCTTTGAGCCATCAAGGAAGCATGAGATGACTGACTCAAGTGCTCGCCCATGTTTAAGACAGGCAAGCCTTTAATTGGATTTATCTTCCCCACTTCTTGCTTGTACAAGATTAATTGTGAGGCAATTTTAATTTGTCCTTCCAATTCATGATGGCTCACCCTATTGAGAGCAAGCTCACCCGAATTGTGAGATTGGGGGTTCGACCTAGTGTCAATCAATACACTTTGGACTCGTGGATGACTCATATTGGGTTGAACACTAGATTGTTGTAATGCAACATATCTTTTAATTGAGCTCTCAATTTGTGCTCAAACGTCTGCTAGGACAGAACGTTGACAGCTGTCTTGTTCAACAGTCATCAGCTTTGGCTGTTTAGATGTTGGATCAAATGTGTGAGAGCCAGCTAGACATGGTTGCTGAGAGTCCAGATGCTCCTTACTCAAACTGGAAGCTGTAAAAAAAGCTACCAAATCGTTGAGAGGAGGATAATCTACAACCTCATTTTGTCGTATAACTCCTTGATTAGTTTCTTTTATAGAAGTTCTTTTTACAGACTTCGATGTTCGAGCTTTCGAACCAGATTTCATCTGGGGTGCCAGACGCTTGATTAGTTGTTTTATGTTGGCTCTAGCTCGCAATGGCAAAGCTTTTTGATTTTTTGATTTTTTTGTCAAGCCAGGGGGACCTGGGCCTTGTGCAGTGCCCACTTTTGGTTGTAAGAGATCATATGACATCTTCTGGCCCTCAATAAAACCAGTTGAGGTAGGAATAGAGATATGTGAGTCCACATCTCCATCTCCAATAACCCCCACCTGCTTTGTGCTACATATTGGTAGTGGGAGAGAATGTTAATGCTGATGGGCTGTTCACTCCCACCATTGGAATTCCCCAGTTGAAGGAACTTACTCACATTATCACAAGGCATAACAACCCCTATTACATGACTAATTTCAGGTAAGAGTGTCTTCTTTGGTTCTAAGTGAGACTTGTTCTCAACATAAACACAGGGGTGAGATGTTAATGCAGAGTCATACTTTTTAGACGGTACACTCAAAGTTTCTCCACCTGCATGAGGAGTTGTCTTCAGAAGCAGCATTTCACTCATCCAAGTGATAAGTTGGTCTATTTGTTTGGATTGCACAGTTATTTTACAGTCCAATGTTTCAAACAATTTGGTTAACGTAACTATTGTCATGTTCATAGCATCTATTGTTATTTTAAGCAAGGCATTGTGTGATTGAACCAAAGGGTTAGTGTTGGAAATTGGAATTTCACTGAGCCTACGTGAGGCTGATGCATCTACTTTCGACCCAGATGATGACATATGAACTGTATGGACTGAATTGTCAAACAAACTGGGTTATTGATAGAGACTGTTGCTTGGTGACATTATTAGAGAAGAAGGGGCAATTAGAGAGAAATTTTCAACATTTATGCTACTGTCCTCTAATTGAGGCTCCGAACGAGGCACTAATGTAAAAGAAGTAAAGCCATAAACCTCTTTCAAAGGTGACACTAAGTTTACAACGGGCACTGATGCTGTCTCAGGAGGTACAGGATCTTTGATAGTGGCCGGTATCAGCATTGCTTTGCGAGACGGTACCGACTGCCCTTCCACAGACAATAATTGAGCGTCAGTAATAGACACATCACAAGGTGCAAATGCTGTTACTATTTTTGG
The DNA here is from genome assembly GCF_040938575.1 of Ambystoma mexicanum. NCBI lineage: Eukaryota > Metazoa > Chordata > Amphibia > Caudata > Ambystomatidae > Ambystoma > Ambystoma mexicanum. Next base: position 1,531,629,506 of record NC_090932.1, read on the forward strand.
GGACACATCAGTTGCTTGATCTAAAGAGGCGTCAATAATTACAATAGGAGTAGTTCCTGTAGGTTTACAAAAATCATGGATATCACCCGCACACATCTTCTTTTCGTTGTTAACAAGTAAATGATTTAGCATTTTCCGCTACAGCGCGTTCGCAGATGTTAGGCGGACTGGCGTTGACTTCAGAACTAATGAAGAACTTGAAGTTTTTCAAATGTTCGGCATGCCTGACTTCAAAGAATAGCCCAGAGAGGACATGGGTGCATACCTACAAATACTTATTCTTAGAAAGATGGATGCGACACCATATGGAGTTAACAATTGCAAACAATAGCCAACAACAACAATTGACTGTTGTTAGTGGTTTGAAATGTACTGGGACTCCTTCTCTTGCAAAAGTACTACTTGTTCTCAATTCCGCTGTTAGTGTTACATGCAGGAGTGAGCAAGCACATTCTTCAAGGGATACTGCCCGGTAAAACATTTTCACAATGAGACTTCTTTTCAGAACAGAGGATGAATAAGAACTTGGCCAAGTATTCCAGTTACAGTCATTCTAAATTGCATGGAATGAAGCACATGTATGTGATGATTTGAGCAGCTGCTCAAATGGACGTGCTCTGCAAAGGCAAACGCTCTACAACACAACTGTTGCTTGGTGGAACTGTGCCACTACGTATCGCGGCCGACTGCTCAAAGGGACAAGCCCCGCAGTTACAGTCGGACCACATGTGTGGCTCTCTAGAGTTACTTGACTCCCACGCTGTGCCACTGCGTATCGCGGCCAACTGCTCAAAGGGACAAGCCCTGCAGTTGTAGTCGGACCGCGTGTGTGGCTCTCTAGATTTACTTGGCTCCCACGCTGTGGCACTACGGATCATGGCCGACTGCTCAAAGGGACAAGCCCCGCAGTTACAGCCGGATTGCATGTGTGGTTGTCAGAGTTTGCTTGATTCCCACGCTACACACCGTGAAAAGTCAATAGTTGCAACACATTACCCAATGGAATCTAGATGGAGGAAGCCATGTAGGACACCAGTTGTGCTAGAAGGGCACAAGCGAAAGAATGGTACAAAGTCACTTGTAGAGTCAAGACTGGGCAAATGCACTGGGCTTACCACAAAAGAGAAGAGAGAGGCCCGCTCACTTCCTCACTCCGAGCACCGGACACCAGGCACTATGCACACACTCCGACCCGCTATGCTCTCTTTGTATCAAACGCTATGATCGTAGCTAAACCTAACATTGCCACGCTGTGGCGGGCGAGGAAATCACCTTAGATCTCCAAGTGGGAACAAGACCTCGATAATTGTATGTCAATGGAGGAAACTTTATATAGAGCCTGTGGGTGCCCACACAAATTTACCAAGATATGGAACAAGTGGGAGGACCAGAATAGTTTCATCAGGAAGCAGTGTCAGCCCCCTTGGCCCAAGGAGTTATTTAGGTGGATTAATATACTGTCTATGCATTAATGTCGCTGTACAATTTGGTTGTAATGGTTTGTTTGCTTTGTTTCTGGGTGCTCGCAGTGCCCCATTACTTGTTTTATAAAATCAATAAACAAGAATTTAAAAACAAAGAGGTCCAACTTGGCGATGGAGACAGTGCTTCCAGCTATATCGGCAAGTGGTACTTTTTTTGAAGGGCTTTGTTACAGATTCAGGGAAGGCCACCAAAGCGATAGAGTACGTATACAGGGCATAGAGGGCTGCCATGACCCCATTTGTTACAAAACGGTGCACGACTATTAAGGACCTCCCAAGGAATCACAATGATAAGCAGTTTAGGGAAGCAAAGAAACAATTGATTATGGAACTTAAATCCTTGAACTTAGGTACCCCAGGCCCAAGGGCACGATGTTAAGCCCAATATAAAGCCCTGATGGGTAAAAAGAAGAGGGAGTAAATGGGACTACGCTCTTAAGTTACTTCTAGCTGCAGCTAGAGGAATAACATGGAGGATAGTTGTGAAAGATAAAGTAAAAGGTTTTGAGTTGGATTAGAAACAACACTTCCAGAGAAATATGGACAGATCTTTTCAGGATATTATATAAGGTAGTGACGGTCCCCAGCGTTGATTACTGTATTGATTACAATATAGATTTGTGCAGCAAGAGTAGAGAGGGAGCTGGCATTTCGGAAAGGATGAAACCCTCTGAGCTTGAAGGGATGTCAATAGATTTATCTTAAACAGAGCCTAGAGTCTGGGCCCCATTTTTCACATGGCGATTCAACATTTTAAACTTGTTACATTGTGTACCTGGTGAGCTGGAGAATGGTCAAAATAGATCCCATTTTTTAAAAAAGGTGATAGATTAAACCCAGGGAATATTCGCCATATTTTAAAGTAGATAGATTACCAAAGGTTTATTGGAAAGTCTTACTGAACCGTTTAGAAAATAATTGGGTTGAGGAAAATTGCTTTCTCTCATTAGCTTAACACCGTTTTAGCAAAACACGTGGATTGTATAGCATGACTTTTTATTATGCCAAGTATTCCGAAAATGTGTTCTTGAAAAAGGTGTGCAGTGTTGGTTGCTATTATTGGTTTTAAAACTGCTTTCGACAGGATACGCAGGCCAACACTTTGGGTAGATTTACTGAGTGCGATTTCTTCTCCTTCAGGCGCATCAGCGCCAGCGCATCAGGGGCCAGCCGGTCTGTGCCGGTCCATGGTGTCTATGAAGGAGAGCATACACTTTAGCTGTGATACATTTTACTGTCCTATTATGTTTTTATGGTTTCTAAAAATTGGTTCATAGCATACAACTAGCAACCTCTTGTGACTTGTCATTGTTTGAAGAAGCTGTAATTCTGACTTTTGTGGTGATATTATGATGCCGCACTATGCGACAGACATCCTGTTCACTGTAAGACAAAGTGAGCACCCAGCACTCACTTTACGTGCCCTTGACAAATGTGCTACTTAGGGCCCGATTCTTGGAAAAGTGTATTTGTATTTGTATTTAGTTTATTTGTATTGTGTGCCTGGCCCAAAGACATCTGGGTGCATTTCTTAGGTTTACAGATTAAAGGCAGGTAGGTCATAATAGAGCATTGCAAGATACAATAAACTTAGCAGTGTGCATTTCTCCAGCAATTGCCATATGCCGAGAACGACACTACGCAAGCCTGCGCTCAGAATAAAAAATGAGTGTCATGCGTATTCATGGAATTAACTTTGCAAAGTAAGCGTATTCGCAAGTCGCGACTGGAACACCCCTGCCACACCCCCATGCGAAGCATAAACAGCCTGAACAGCTAGTTACCTTTGCACGCTCCCCTGTGCATGAATACATGCACCCTTCAAACAGTGTGTGGGTTCCCCCGCAAGCAGGCCTGCATCTCGGTCCCCTGTAACTGTTGCTGGCACCCCTACAACATGCACATGATACTTTGTAACTTGGATTAAACTCAGAGAATCTGTGTGGGAACCCCCGTGAACCATTCCTGCACCCTGCTACACTACGTATGCGCACCCCTAAGTTCGATCGGAACCCCGGTTGCGTACATGCACCTCTACATCTGTCATACAAACCACCCTCAGTGCTGCAAATCCTGTGCCCAAGTGTCCTTACGGCTGCCTTTGTGTGGCATAGTGACCAAGGGATTTGCGTGGCCATTTCTATGACGAGAGGCTGCGTGCGTGGTTCCATGAATACGTGTCTTTTGGCGTAAATGTGGGCATCCATCGTAACGCCCACCTTTTATTTGCGTGTTCTTCCTCATTTACTGAGTTCTGCCCCTTCCCAGCCCTCTCCCAAGCCATGCCCATGTTCTGCAAGGTGTCTCGCGCAAGGCACTCGAAGGCTCGACATCTCGCAGACACGTGCGAACTACAAGCAGGTCCTGGAGAAGTCCTGCGCATTCCATTCCATGAATCGATAAACAGGATTTTGCACGCAATTTGGTGCGCAAGTACCCTATTTCCAGTTCAAATAATTCCATGAATCGGCCCCTTAGGCATCCTTAATAACAAACCTGCATTATCTTTGCATGCAAAGAAGCCACTGCTGCAGGCTGCTTTAATTAATGCAGGATCAGCGATTAATCATGCTGTTGCACCCAATGAGCTCATTACTACCTTGAAACTGGACATTAATTTTGTAACAGAATCTTGGTTCACTGCCAGTTCTAGAGCACAATTTGATCTACTGATTCAAGAACATTTTCAAGTTAAGTAGCTAAACAGAGAACTCTACAGAGGGGGCACAGTTGCTATTATTGCAAGATCCTCTCTGGAGCAACTTAATTTTCAAACATTAACCTGGGACTAATTTTCTCAGATCTTTGCCTGTACATATCGTATATCTTCGAATGAATCATGGCAGCTGATCCTTTGTTACAAAACCCCAGGCCCCGCAAGTTCGTTTTTAAATGTCCTTGATGCCTAGCTTGGCATGGAAGCACTATGCTATTCAAATATGATCATCCTGGGTGACCTCAGCATTTGGTGTAATGAACCTGATGACTTGGATTGTATCCATCGCAAAGACATTTTACAATCGCATGACTTCCAGCTCCTGACAGAATCAGTAACTCATATAGGTGGCCATTGTTTGGATCCCGTAATATTTAGAGGAATAATTCTGCACCATCAGGAAAATATTCCTGTCAATTGGTCCGACCATTTTGTAGTAACCTTTACTATCCCGCGAACTACCTGGGAAAACCCTGAGTACTAACGTAAAATTCCAAAGCCGTAAAAATAAATCTTGACCTTATTACTAGTGATCAGCTATTTGCAGTCGCACTTTGAGCGGTCCATGAGCTAGATGGAATTACCAATACGTAATCGCAGACCCAAATAACAAGACAGACTCAAAGAATATGGTAAAGTGCTACTTTATGATCAGCGCAATAAAGTAGGGAAATCTGGTGAACATACAAATTGCAGCTCACACACTCTCGGAATGCATTTTGATTAAACAAGGGCTTTAAACCTCGATGTACGTCAGCTATGATGTCATCCTACGTGGCAAACAGTAAAAACCTATCGGACGGAGGGATTGGTTAAGGGGAAGAACATGTATACTTATATTTTGTATAGGTGTTAGTAACACAATTGTCTGCCCCCTATGTGATAGGCACGCCTTACTCTACTTTGACTACGTATAATACATATTAATAGTAGAATAACAGCAGCGGATTGGGTTCTGCAACAATGTATGATCGATTGCTACATGGGCCCTCTTGATTGGTTGGCATTCTCTCCCAACCATGGACATTCGGCTGGTCAGCAACTCGTAAGCAAAACGAAGCCCAGGTGCCGGGAACAGTGTCAGACTTCTACCCACTGTCCAATTAGTCTACCATCTCTCATCACTTAAGTCCCAAGCCAAGGCTCTTCTTTGTAGTTGGCCTTGCTGACTGTTCTCTTCCTTGGGAATTTTAAGGGACTGTAGGCACATTGCTATCTTCAGTTAGAGCCTAATGAATATGCCTTGTTTTCGAGTCTTGCACTACGTGTGAGGAGACCGCGATTTTGTTCATTTCGACCTTTTATTTAGTGCTATTTAATTCAATTATGTTGGGTGCTATTGCTCCTCTCGACCTCTGGAGACTTGGTTGCTCCATTTTACATATACTTTCTTCTTCCTTGATTGTTCAATACTTAGCTTATGAAGTTCTTCTTTTACTTAATCTAAGAGAAATATGCTGTGCGTATATAGCTTATCCCCTCTGACTCCCTTCGTGCCTTGCAGTTGCCTCTTGATGTGGCATCCTTGATCCCAGACCAAACATATATTCTTTGTTCTTTGTGCGAAGCTGTTTGTGCAGCACCTGTCAGCTCTGCAATCCTCGCCTCTGTCCTTAGGCTCCTTAGCTTACTATTATACAAAACCGACGTCCATCTTTTCAACATGGCCGCTTTGTCCATGTAATATTTTCTACTGCAGCAAGCTTCGATGTGTCTCATTCTACCGTGCGTTTCTGTGAATGTGCATCTAATGCATCTCTTCTTACTTATCTTCTCAGTACATATGATTTCTACACACTTGCATATCCATGTACTTTTGTTACTTCAGTTCTCGTATTTGTTCTTTAAGTATTTGCATATTGTTGCAATGTTTCCTTATATCTTCTTATTTTGACCACACTTTACTCTCGTCTGGTTTCACTTATAGCTCTTCTATGTTCAGTGGTGTATGCAGACATCTTTCAAACTCCTCAGTGTGAGATATGGTTGTCTAAGTGCATAACGTCTTTCATATCTTCGATTCAGTATTGGGATGATACCTGGTGTCACGGTACCTTCTTGTCTTCCCAATATGACGGAGGTGAGTGGGCGGGAACTAGAGATGATGTGTACATCTGCCTCGACCACCTCCTCACTCTTCTTCACCTTTTCTCCACACTTTTGTTTCTTCAGAACCCATTTCTTTGTCACCCACTCAGATCACCTGCATTCTTTAAGTGCTCATCCGCACTCCAGGTCATGTGGCAACACTCCCCAGTCAGTTGACACAATACCCAACATCCTACATAGTTCTTTCTTATGATCCTTATGAAAATAAAACATCTGTATATGCTTGCCAGTTTCAGTAATCACATTGAACATTATCTTTATCCCAATAGCTTTCTTTGCTGTTTTCTTGTATTGTCCAATGAATATTCTTATAAGACAGATTCCCAACAACACTAGCACTAGTATTGCTCCAAGTAGTTTCAAGGCATTTGCCAACCAGGTTGGAACCCATGAGAACTGGGATGACCAATCTGAATCTTCAGTCTCATCTACTTCTTCCACCATTTTTTAATGAAAGGTTGTCAACATAGTTATTTCCTCTGTCTGGGTTCCATTCTCTTCAGCGCGGGCAGGTATGTATATACAGCAGGAAGGCACGATCTTGACGTACATGCCCACTTTCCATTGCTATAATCAAGTCCAAGACATACCTTTTCTGGAGGGTAATAAGCCTGATGACCCTCAATTCTTTTTTAATCGCATTAAATCCTTTTATGGTTGAATTAATTGTTTTTAGCAGCTCCCACCTAGTGATCTGTAACCACTTGGCGTACAACGCAGTCTGAACCCCTGGCATGAATATGGCTGTAGATATCACTGCCGTTCAATAAAACAGCTTGTGCTCATCTAGAATGTCGAGATAAGCTTCTACTGATTTTGCAGAGAAGTAATTTTCCCTTTTCAATCGGATGAGGTCGAGCGATCTCCTATTTCTTTGATGTGCAGTCATTGTTGGAAAGCCATTTAGGTGGAGGTCACTTTGAGGGATCACCAATGCAGGAATATGTATCATCACCAAAGAACATACCCCTTCGCAGCTGTTGAGCAACATCATATACATTTGGAGAGTAGTGAGAACATCTTTCTGTAGCTGATGTTACTACTAACTAAAAGTGACCCCTCAATCTCACTCCACCTGAAGCTAGGCCTACAATGTGCAAGATACAAAGGGAGTCTCAAGAGGCTATTATTTGAGGTGTGGATTCAGAAAACTAATGACAATTCCATATATAAGGAAGCAATGTGGGACATCATTAATTTAGGTGTGATCTGGGAATGGTTTAGAAAGATGAAAAACATATCTGAAGTTTTAAGCTACCTGGCATTGTTAGATCAAGCAATCGTGGTGATAGGCAGTATCATTCTAGAAGTAAAAAGTGTGTTTTCCAATTGGGTTAAACAAGATATGCTTATGCATTCCATGGGTCACCCCCTGGTTGAAAGATACATCTCAGATAAGGAGCAAAGTGGTCCTGAAAATTCTTTTAATTTGATTGAAAACTTGCTGCAGAACGGTTTATAGTTTAACTATCATTTAAATATTCTTCCTTTGGTAGCCTTTATTTTTCTTTGTCCATTATACTCAGAATTAAGGAAATATTGTCTGGTTCCATTGGTGAACTTGGCAGGCACTAGATTTCATGAAGTAGCATTAACTTTTTGCAGGTCAAGTTAAAGGTACCCCTCAATTATGCAGAATCAAACAATATCTATAAAGCCTGAAATAGAAGAAAAAAGTACTTCAATCTTGCACAGTAACTTTTTAATTTACTTGAATCCCTATCAACATAAATCTATTTTTATATGGATACTAATGCATAATGCACTTTCCCCTAATCATTGTGTTAGGGTTTGATATTTGATCATTAGAATAGGCACTTTTTTAGCTTGATTTTGTATTTTTTTATATTATATTACTAGGTGATGTAGGACATTTTAGTCTCCTATTGATTATAACAACTCTCTTTGTCCCAAGCCACTAATGACTTAATTTCCAATTTTAGTATCACTATATTTTGCTAGAAAAATGTGCTGGTTATTGATATTTTTACTATGACTGAGTTTTGTAAATGATGACTTTTGTGTGTAGCTTACAACTGACCTGTTCGGAAATAAGGGAATAAAAAACATAGAACTCAACATATTCTGAGTAGGTCATTAACCAGGCAAACAGTTTCAGAAGATAACATGAAAGATACAAAGTGATAAATACAGGTATGGGAAAGCCATAGTATTAACAAGCACATCGACGAAAATTATTTAAAACGTGAGGTCAGGTGGAATGGAGAATCCTGTAAACCAGAAGATGAAATACAAGGTTCTAGAGCAATATAATTCTACAAATGCAGTGTGGTGCTCCTAGGATGCAGGTGACTTGGATAATAGGCTAGGCAGAGAAATAATAATAACATAGCCCTATAGGTTGAGGCAGGGGCTGTTATTGTGGGTTAATAGCCCATCCCTGAGTTATAGCCCAAGGAGAAGCAGAAGGACATAAGTGGGGTAAGAATCATTATCGCAAGCCATCATGACCCCTGCTCCATTATGACCTTTATTAGTACACAGTTGTGGTAGCGCAAGATGTTCTGGAGTTGTTGTAGTGAAGTAAAAGTTGCCAGTTTATTACAGAGTAAAGTAAATGGAGAAAACATGTTAGTAAATTGTTTGCATTTCTTTATTTGTAGTATATAAATAAAAATATTGTATTCATAAGATGGCCAGCTTTAGAATCAACTTGTTTGAATTCTAACATTTCCACTTGAGTATAAATTGGGTGCAATGTAAAACTAAATGGTTTTGCTGTACGAAAAGTGAAAGCATTTTTCCATGTTTTCGCTTTCACTTCCGCCTGTTAAATTATATGTTGCTTGTCACATTGACGTGTACTGAAGAAACAGATGCTCTCAGAGAAGGAACGTCTTGTCTTGAAAACGTGCTTTTACATTTCATGGAGGTTTCTTGAATGTGGATCTTTTTGTCTGCTCTTTCTCTTTCTGAAATCACAATGGTATGAATTCATTCAATAGCAGTAGGTGCTGGCTCCATTCCGAGTATTCGGATTGGCTCAGAGGAAGTCAGTAATGTGCTAATAACCAATATGCAGGAGAGAATATAGGGGAATACAGGGCGAGATGGTAGTGACAGCAAGCAATGAACACGGATACACTTCATGATGTAACAAATCGTACAATCAATGTTCTTAAGAGCTCACTTAATCAAACCAAAGCTCCTTTAAGCAGAGGGGCTTACCGAAATTAATAAAGCAACAATACATGTTCTCAGGATCACTTTAGAGTTATAGGTGCAATACACGATGTAAACTGCAGAGCAGCCCTAAACCCTAGGGAACAGCATGGATGACCTGCCCAGTGGCAGAGGTGGGTAGACATGACAGGTGGAGCGAAAGTCAGGGGTGGAAAGGCAGGGGAAGGGTCAATGGTGTAACAAAACTTGGGGTCCCCACTGGGAGCCCTGCTGATGGACCCACCCAGGCTCCTCAACAAAGCATGGACATCCCCATAATTAGGGCCGGCCTGGCCAACCACGCATGTGCAATGCCCGTGATGACCATGCACCTGCAGGGGCACGCGCACAATGCGCTAGCTTAAAGATGTAAGTATGTTTTGTAATCAAGGCTTACATCTTTTACCTAGCATAGAAACAAAAGGATCCGCCAGTGGCGGTTGGGTTGGTGAATTCTTTAATTGAAGGGGCATAAATATTTGGCACAAATATGTGAGAACAGCCGAGCATAGCAGGGGGTCCTGGAGGGGTTCTCCCGCTAGAAATATTTTTGAATATTTGAATAATGAGTTAAAATGGTGAATTATACAACTCACTGTCTGTAACCAATTGGATAAAAATCCAGAACGTTTTCTATTGGTTATGTGGGATGTGTGGATGGTCAGAAGAAGGATGCAGACTCTTTGAGGACATTTTACCCAGTCTTTATTAAAGAAATAAGAATAAGGCGTATCTTTCCCTATCAATGTGGGGTGTTCCCTACCTACTTTACAAACTGAGGTCCTCGTCAGTCGTCTCAGAATGTCCAAAAAGAATAAATCAACCATCTAAAAACTTGAATACTATCTGACCCTATCACTTACAGAAACAGAAATAAGGGCAGGAGAAAGACTCCCTTCTCCTGCTGGGTGCTTTCCACACTTGTCTTCTTATTTGCAAGGAACTTCATAATATATGATTTTTCAATAGTCTTTGGCGACTCTTCTTATCAGTTTGTGTAACTCTTTCCTCAAGTTAGTATATTACCTTTCCACTTCAGTGCCTCTCCTTGAGCCTACATTGGCCTTTATTTTCTCATACTTTTTTTTTCTTATCTCCAACTTTTCTGCTTTTGACAGAGGATTTCATGTCCCCTCTTCCCTGGGTAGAGATATATCTGCTTTATTATTCACTCTTTTGGTTATCTCTATTATTCTCTTGATCTCATTGCAAGTATACAGATCCCATAATGCTGGATCTAATCCCTTCTCGCTTTCATTGAGATCATTCTTGATTGACATTTCACTTTCATTCACCTCCCTTCCAGGGAACATTATTATTCTCTTGCTCACATTATCATAGTTCAGATTTATCAAGTTTACTTTCACGTTTCGCTCATTCGTACTGAGACGTGTTTTCCGGTTCATATACTGATTGTCGGTTGGCTTCCTGTGCCTCCCATGTACCCCATTAAATTCCTTATTGTAAGGGAACCTCTCTGGTGTTCTCACAGGTAGTGCCTTTGTTCCGTGTCGCCAGCGCACTGTCGAGACGTTCTCATTGGTGTCCTTGTTAGGTGGTCTTCACTCGTCCTCTCCCCTTTACCGCTTGCTGGGGCTTCCCCATGGCAGTATTGGTACTGTTATGAGGACAGGCTGTCCACCATGATTCTCTCTTGGGGTTGCGCCACCACCAACTCTCAAGCCCCACTTCGCTCGGCTTCTCTCAGCATCTAGGCTACACTGATCTCTCAGCGCTCAATGTACTACTCCCCAGCAACTTCAGATTTCACTGACTCCATGGCCTGCTGGGGCACCGCTTCCTCGCAAGTTTGCGTTCTCACAGGACCTCCACTGCATCAACAGATGTTCCTCTCGTTCCTCTCATCCCTCTTCTCTCTCTCTACCTGGTGAGTGCTCGTCTTTTAATCCACTCATCACAGTGAATTGGTTAATTTCATTTAAAGAGAGGAGTTTATATTTCTTCTGGATAATAGCATCTGTTAGCTTCTTCTTCAGCCCAGTCTTGTTATTTAACTTTATTTGCTAGGTTTGACAGTCCTATATATGCCATCATGTTTCTTGTTCCAGGGAGTTCTTCACAGGAACAGGAGTTCTTGTCCCCTAAGGGGGAGTCTCCTGGTGAGGTCCCACTTGTCTCGACCCCTATGCAGGGTGTTGCAGAGCAGGCTCATCTCCCTAGCCTCATGGGGTGAGGGGAACTCCCCCTTGGGGAGAAGAGACAGATTCTGAATGAATGTGATTGTGTGTTAATGTTCTGGGTGGGTGCCCGTGATGAGAATGCAGTGTGAATGTTCTGGGTGCATGTGTGGTTGTGGTTCAGAAGCATATAATGTAGTTCCTCTTATAGGCTGCTAGGGCTGGGGTGGAGACCCATGTCAAGCTTGCCTTTCATGTGGCAATCCATGCCACGGTGCTATGAAGCTGTCAGAGATAGCAGACTCCCTTGAAAGATCCTAATGTGTGGAGGATATCTGGGTGAATAACTAATGCGTTAAGTGCTCACCTCAGATGTGGAACTGGCCTGCAGTTTTGACTCAGCGGTTTATCACACGGCAGTTGATAAATTGAGTACCATTAAATTGCCTGACAAGAACACCTGTTATTGCAGTGCTTAGAAGCAGGAGTTATCTGGCTTGAGGCACTACATAAAAACACAAATTCTCATTATGACTATTGAGCAATCTATTTTTCTGCCTTTGACCGAGCACCATTCGGGATCCACCAGTTAAGAAACCGATCTCACTATTTAAAGAAAAAAAATAGTTTCAAAGAGTTTTTATGGCTGGGGAATACCGCCTTCAAAACCCTGGCCCAGCTGCGGCTTCCACCATTGCCTCGAGCTATGCAAATTGCTTCACGAAAAATGTGGAGCAGCACCCACTCAGGAATATTAATAACGTCATGGTTTGCTCGGTGAAATATTTTTGTAATAGATTTCGGATACAGGCAGACTTACAGAATAGAGGAAACCATGGACATTATTTCTTTTGATGAAAGAAAGGGTGTTCCTGCACCAAGTCCATGGTTGGCCAAGGCTCGGATAAATAGGTTTATGACTATAGAAGGGGGCTTGCAAGTGATGCATGGAAATGCAGGCGGCGATTCCTCGTACGCTTGGGTATGCACATAACAGGGGTCAAGGCTGATTTTCACACGGTTGGACCCCTTCTGTAATGGCACAGATGGAATCAAAAAGATGAAGTACTATCTAATGAAATACCTTTTCCCTGCAGGGAGGCCGTGCACTCCGATAGCTCCTGCATGTACGGGATAGACTTGGAGCTGGGCGAACTCTGGGTCAGCCCGCACGAAATGACCAATGAGAGCAAAGGAATAGTCAACAAAGCAGGTACTGAAGCTGTTAGGAAAAGTATGGAGGATGCCTGCTATAAACCCTGTAGCGGTCTGATGTACCTGAGAGTCCAGCAGAAGGTTGGATACGAGAAATATCTAGACCTTACCAGAGCCCCCATGCACAAGCACTTTATATTGAATTTAGGACCAATACCATCAGGGTAGCCAGCCAAACCAAAAACTGGCCAGGGTTTGGCTGTGCAACTTGTCCGGTGTGTGGGTTCCATGAAGAGACAGCAATGCACTTCATGCTATTTTGTGATGGATACTGAGATTTGAGAACCTAGGCTTGTTACCCTCCTTTAAGGCTGCAAATATCCGACACACTGGGTTATTGCTATAATGCTAATTATTTAAATGTCCATTTTGTAGCAAAATACCTATACCAAGCATGGACCAGGAGACTTAGATCAATCAATAATAACATGCTGGATGTGGGGACTCTAGTTCATTGTTAATAACTCTATTTATGATATCATCAACGCATTTTCCGGCCGTATTAACTTTTAATTTACTATAGATTCTATTGGCCAAGTTCTGATCAGTAATGGCTTACTGCCTTGCCTGCTAGATGTATTTTCAGCCTGTTTTATCGTGTTAGGTAATTGTTGTATTGTAATTTGTTTTTTTATGGTTTTATACTGAATAAAGCTATCTTTTGATTGATTGAAATATCCAGTGGTTAAGATTGCCATCCATCACTTTTTGGTTTTACCAGCGAGTCTCCCTAAGTAGAAGGGGGTTATGCCTGGACGTTGCACTCGAGCTTCTTATGCCTAGGAATTCGAATGTCACCACCCTGAAGATGCCCAGCATGGCTGAAACATGGCAAGGGCATCTTGTGTTTGCGTGTAAAGTGTTGCAAGGAAATCATGGTGGCAACAGTAAAGACAGGCACAAGTGATCACAGTTCAATGGTGTTTATTGAACTATAAATGCAGGGTGGAAAAACGCATTAACTAAACCTAAATCTACGATGGCAGCAAGCTTTGACCATCAAATAAAAATAAAGACTTCCTTGTGGCGTCTAAGTCAAAATAAAAAGGGCCTATACTAACAGAAACCTATTGCCAATCGTTACACTAATTACAAAAAGAGTGTGGGATAGGGTTTTCAATAAAGAAAGAAGTGTTCACAAATAATAGGTCAGGATGTGATTGCCAGGGGTCTCCCTTCCCCATGTTTTGAGCATGCAACAAAGTGGATCTCCCGAGCACAGCACACACTCGAGCTTACGAACCGCAAGTTACGTACCAGCTATCAGGTTCCTCGATGGTTAAGTCTCTTTTCAATAAAAAGTCTCTTGCCTACGAGACCTGGTGTATCTAACAAACAAACACAAAGTTGTATTCCACGTACACTTTGGGTGATGGCTTTCCCCCTGGTTCTCCCTCTTCTGGGCTTGGCTCTTCAGAAATCATATTCAACAAATCAACTAAACAGTTCATTTTCCGATTAACTTTGGGTGATAACTTTCCACCCCTGGATCTCCCTCTTTCGGGCTCGGACCCCTTTCAGTCGTCAGTCTCCCTCCTTCGGGTTTACACTGTGCCTTTTCTTACTTTCACAAGTCTTAATGTCTTTTCAAACAATTCTTCAGGCTTCACCCCGTTTTTGTTGGCTTCCCTCTGCCGGGTTCACTCTCGCCAACTTTTACAACACACTGTTCATGCGCTCATTTCAGCAAGCAGGATTCATTTCCCTTAGCTTTGCAATTATCTGTCGGGCAAAGACTTTCGATGGTACCAAGGATTTTACAACAGTCCTGTATGACCACGTTGACCTCTTTTTGCCTCTTCCCAAGGGCTTCTGGTTACAGTAGTTTCTACCATCGGGAAATCGCCCAGAGTTACCTGCATGAGCACCCACATGGTGCCGGACTCCTCTGTTACCGGTTTCCCCCTCTTTCATCAGTAGTTTCTTTAAAATCTTTATAAAGTTCTAATTAGCGTTGGTTACATTTCGTTCAACACAGTTCAGTTTCTTATCGACTCTCCCTCGACTCACTGGCTGTGATGAACCGCTTGGCTTTCTTTCTCTTTTGAGTCAAGGTTGGTACCACAGAGACAAGAGTCTCTCCCTGGCTTGGTTATCTGCGAAGGAGGGTCTTGTGTACCGTAGACATCTGCTGCAACACATGCTGGCTATTGCTTGTGGTCTCATGATTTCTTCTGTGGAGGATTCACGGGCCTTGGTCAGAAAGGGCAAGCTTGATTCTCTGCTTGTCATGTCCTCGGTATGCACCGTCTTTCTCCTCCTCTTGAACTGCCGTGCTGAGTTAACTCTCACGTCATGCGATCTGCCTTGCTCGTCCTGTGCTCTTGTGCTCCACCTTTTATCCCTTTGGGGAACGGAAGGGGCCTTCGGGTGTGAGTGATTCTGGTCAATTGCCTGACTTTGCCTGAACCTTGTATCGAGACATGTCAGATAAACGGCTCTGGTGTTAGTCCGTTTTCTTTTGTGTTGTGCGAAAGTGTTCGTGGGGGAAAAGGAAGGGCAGTGTTTTGGAATATCCCATGTTGTAGGATTGGCAAAAGGTGTTGAAAGAATGGGTATACCGTGTCTCACCCATCGGTGTCCCACTCCCACTCCCCAAGGACCCCCCATCCAGGTGATCCTTCCTCAATGGTCCAACCCCAGAAACTGGATCCAATAGCGATGGCTGTGTCCTGGCCACCTGGATGACAGATCCCCAGGGACTAGCTGGGGAGACACCTTCAGGTTTCTCACAGTGGATATGGCCTACAAGTTCTGTCAGGACCACTGCCTTTATCTCAAGCAATTTCATTCATCGATCTTTTCATCTCATAGAAAAATGGCAGGGACAAGAGATAATCCTGGCATTTAACCCTAATAAGACTCAACGTGGCAGGAAATTGACTGTGGATGCTTATGTTTTTTTGTCAAAATTGGACATGACATAGCAAGTCGGTAAAGACTGTCTCCTTTATCACTAGCAATTCTATTGATACATTTTTGCTTTTCCCACAAAGACAGGTTCTGGACAGAAACACTCCTGGGATGTGTCCCCAATGAGTCCCAAGATGGTTGAAACATGACAGAGGTTGCCGCTGTTTTCTTTGCAAAGGAGTCATGAAGTAATAGGTCATTCCCGCCCGACGCCTTTATCGCTAGCATTTCCATCTATCACTTTTTGCTTTTCTCATAGGAAAAGGTTTGGACAAAGACAATCCTGGCACTTTCTAGCACCCCAAATACCATTGAACCCATTCTTATTACATTCGTAATAACTTAAACGTTTGGTGGATGGGTTTAATAAACTCCATATTCAAAAACAGATGCAAAAAGGAATTAGACAAACATGACAAATGACTGGTTGAGAAAGAGCAACAACATTAGCAACAAAGGGAGAGGCTCTGCCAATCAGGAGGCACGGAACATGGGCGTAATCCAACATTGTGAGGGAATACTGTGAAGTCTAGAGGGATGTCGGAGAATGTGAGGGTATGTCGCATTCTGTGGGATGATGCTATTCAGTGCAGAAATGATGTTTAGAAGAATGTTCTGTGCAGAGAGTTGTAGTGTGTTATGTCATGTTCTTGTGCTCTAGCACCTTGAAGCGTCTCTTGTGCTAGATGGAAGTACCAATAAAGATCACAGAACAAATAACCGGACAACCTAAAAGAATATGGCAAAATACTACTTTATTCTCATTTCATAAAGCAGGGCGAACAGACTGACATTGGACTGATGCATGCACACTCACACACAAAATTTGATTACCCAGGGGTTTTATGCCCCAATATGCCTCATCTATGACACCATCCTATGTGGCAAATATAAAACTTATCAGGGGGAGGGTTTGGTTAGGGGAACATGTCTACTTATAGATCATCTATGGGTTAGTACTTCATTGGCGGCCCCTGGTCTGTAGGGCACGCCTTGAACTCGGGAGGACAGCTCAGGGGCAACATGCTTGCCTTGGAAGCAAGACGACACAGAGCAACACAGGTTTGATCCGCAGGGCTGCGCTTAGAAACCTCTGGGTATTAAGCATGTTATAAATAACCTATCATATCATAACTACCTCTTGATATGTATAATATTGATTATAGAGGACAAAATGGCAGCAGATTGCCCCCCAACCTTGGACTTTCGGCTCTTTAGCAGCATGTAAGCGAAACAAAACCTAGTGTTTGAATCAAGTCAGATTGCTCCCCGCTTTCCCAATTAATCTATCATCCCTCATCAGTCAGCCATAAGCCAAAGTCTTTAGTCTGTAGTTGACCTTGTAGCCTGCTCACTGTTCTGGAACATTTGAGGGAGTGTGAGCATACAACTATCTTTGTCGGAGGCTTAATGAATAGCCCTTGTTTTCGACTTCTCGATCACGTGTTAAGAGACCATGAATTTGTCCATTTCGACCTTCTATTTACTGCTATTTATTTCAATTATGTTGGGTGCTGTTGCTTCTCTTGGCCTCTAGAGACTTGCTCACTCCACTGTGTATAAACGTCATAGACATTTAATTGTCCAATACTTGACCCTTACAGATGTTTTCTTCTTTAATCTAAGAGGAATATGTCTCTTATTCAGGGCTTATCCACCTGCCTCCCCTTATGCCATGCAATTATTCCTTAAAACTAGCATCCTTGATCCCAGGCCACCATAGACTTATCTTTATTTTCCACACAAGGCTGTTTTCCAGCGTCTCATGATTCTGCAGCCTTGATCTGTTGCTGAGGTTGCTTAGGTTGAATTTGACATGAGCCATCGTCCATTTTCCTGTCATGGCCATCGTAGCCACGTTATATATATATATAACTCTATTGCAAGCTTCTAAATGTCTTTCTACCTTGCATTACTGCATATATACAGTTATTGGCCAGTAAGTTACTTAATTCTTCTTTGTATCCATGATTACTTTATCTTTAGATACATATTTATCTTAGTGCTTCAGTTACATCATTACTCCTTAGGTATTTTCATATTGTTTCAGCATAGGCTTGTATATCTTCTTTATGACATCACTCTGCCTTCGTCAGATTTCGCATAACGCTCCCCAATGTCCATTGGTGTGCGCTGAGATCCTTCTTTGTGGCACCCTCCCACTTGTTCAGTGCGAGGGTACATTCGGTATGGTTGCCTGAGTATATATTGTCTCTCGTACAATTGATGCGATATAGGGACAACACAGGTGGTCCTATGCATAGCTCTTTGTATGCTGTTCCAATATGTCGGTGGTGAGGGGGCGGGAACTAGTGAGACAGCATCCACCTGCTCCTCTACATTCTGTTATGTGATCCTATAAAGCAAGGCTTCTGAAAGTGGAGTGACACGTTTGGACTTTTGCGTCCTGTAAGGCAAGGGAGGAGAGCTTTGTGGTTAGTAAAGGTAGAGTAAGGTTGCTGTTGCTAAACTGTTTACACAAAGCAGACTGGGGAACTGTTCACTGTGTGTAGTTGATTGTCTAATTATTAAGCCGGGTGCTGTGAAGTGTGTTGTTCTTCATGCCGGATTGTATCTGAAGGCTTCATTCAGGCCTGTCCTGCAACTCTGCTGGGATGGTTCATGGGTTGGTTAGAGTGTGGCATGAAGGTCAAGGAGAAGGTGAGGGCCTTGGGTGTGAGTACATACTTGGCATACTTCAAGTGTGAAAGAGTGTGTGGCAGATGGATGTTGGTAGAGACAAGGGGAGGTGTGGCAAGGAAATTTGGGTGTGGGTTAGGGTTAGAGGCTGAGACTCAGATGTTGGAGTTGGGCAAACAGTCTTGTCAGAACTGAGACAGGGCTCACAAAGTGGTCATTGAGATCATGGCTGTGTCCACTGGTGGGATTTGGACCTTAAGCCAGGCCTGCCACAGTTGTCAAAGGTACTGAGAGGCACACTGGTTCTCTGGACGTTGACTGATTTAGCCTGGCATCTACCCATGTGGTGCGGGTTATACTTCCTTTTGCCAGATGGTTGGATTTAAGAGTTGGTTTTCATGCCAGTTAAGTTTAGTGGCGTCTTCAATTGTTGTCTAGGTTGGGATCTGGTTGAGGACTTGGCTTTTCTAAGGTCTTGTGGAAAGCCAGATCTGAAGCTCTATCTAAGGCATGAGATGGGTTCGTAAGGTGAAGAATACTTAAGACATCGAGTTCCACGTTTGATTGTCAAGACCACTAACTACCATTTCCTCCATCTCCCTAGTCTACCAAATCTCCCTTTCTCTCCTTATCGTTGGCCCTGAAGTATGCCTTTTCCCCCTGCGATTCGTATCTTTTGGTGGTGCTCACTCTGCCTGCACCAACATGTTCTTCTTTTTCTTCCTTCCCCTGCTGTGGCTGAGTCCCTTCCATAATAAACATAAAGGAGGGACTCAAAGAGCAGCAGGGAGTTCTCAACACAACCTGCCACTGAGAGAGGTTGCCTCTTTATAGTCTGTTTATCTTTGTAATGCATTTCGATAAAATATTTTGAGGCTAATTATTTTCAAAAATGTAATTAATTGAAATAGTAAACAAACGTGACAAATCCCACACTGGGATATATTACAAAACATTTCATCAATGCAAGTGCACATTTGCAAGGCATTAGCATTACAGCAAACATTGCCACATTGCAACAAAAAAAGCAATTATTTCAATGCACTTTTGCACCAAGACACGGTTTGCCCCAGTGCTAACACTGCCCCATATTAGTACTGAGGTAAAAATGCAAAAATGCAGCGCTGCAAGCAACGTTTCTGTAATAAGGCCGGCTATAACATGTCCTACAGCTGGGTCAGGCAGCACTCGATCTCTGATGTCACAAAAAACCTCTGATTCCTAGAAAAAGAGCCATAGCTACAATCCTAATGGTGCCATTAGACGAGATGTTAATAACTTGAATTAAATAATTAATTGTATTTATTAAACAGAAAGGCAAACATCCTGATCCATTTACATGCATTAACAGTAAACACAGCAATCCCTGTGCAGGCGGTATTGCATAAAATGGTAGTGATAAGTGCACAGAGTGTGAACCGAGTGATGCAGGGGGAAGTACTAGTGGGAATGTGAACTGGGGACAGCCTAGTCTTAGAATATATATATATATATACATATATATATATATATATATAATTTTATTTTATTTTTTCAAACAAGGGGGGGTGAGGGGCGCACTCTAGTTCCCAGCTTAGTATGCCTTCCACAGTCCAGTTGATCTTCTCCTCCAAGCGCTTTCATGGCTCTTGCAATCTTCAGGGAGGCAGTCTGTTCAGGTGTTGCTAGTTAATACCAAGTGTTGCCTCAGGGAATTCTGGTTGCTGTAGTCAATGCAGGTAGCCAGGAACCAACTCGCCCACCAATTACATAATGTATATCCCACAGTGGGGGAGAGGGGAAACCAACAGTGTGGCTTTCCTGAGTGGGGCATGTGACACCCCAGTGCTGCCACCTCTGGAGTCTGGAACTCCCAAAAACATTTTTTCAAACAAGGGGTGTGAGGGACGCACTCTGGTTCCCAGCTTAGTATGCCTTTCACAGTCCAGTTGATCTTCTCCTCCAAGTGCTTTCATGCCTCTTGCAATCTTCAGGGAGGCAGTCTGTTCAGGTGTTGCTAGTTAATGCCAAGTGTCGCCTCAGGGAATTCTGGTTGCTGTAGTCAATGCAGGTAGCCAGGAAGTAACTCACCCTCCTACTTGTTTTCATAACATTGGAAGCCAGGAATTGCCATTGTGAAAGGCAATGTAGCAGCAGTGGGTAGTAACCATCCCTATAAACCTGCTGCCCATTCCAACATGTACTTGTACAATCTTCCCAGCACAGCCAGTTTCTATGCAGCCACCACAAACCGCTGGTGCCATTGGAGTCCCCACTTCCGCAACAGTCAGCAAGATCTCCAGTGTGATCATGATGTGCCTGTCCTTAACAGCGTGCCTTACGAGGTGCTAATCGTCTTCCACACTTGTTATGCGCCCTTCTCTTCAGCACCGGCACAGGACTTGGGTGCGACCATTAAAACCTGTTTCAGAATCTTGTCATTGGTTGTAAAGGATTATTAACTGGAGGACCTTAACTTTAGTCAAATACAGTCTGTACATTTGATCTCTGGTGCTAGCTATCTCTCAATAGCGGGGGTGGAGGGAACGGAGGGAATACAGAAAATAAGTAAAAACACTAAGGCCCTGGTAGGGCAGAATTCTATTATGTGGGATTTTCTGGTCCCGTATTATGGGAGCCCAAACCTTTTTTCTTTTTCCCCTATTGGTTTCCTTAGGTTTTCTATTTTTCTTTTTTCATAACTCTGTTTATTGACATTTTCGTGAATAATCAACAAAGCAAAGTAATACTACTCCAACACACACATTGTGGACCCATTCTATGCTCCCTTCTTGTATCTGCCCCAAACTGACCCCCCTCTCCCATCCGAAGTTTCGTATTGCCGGCAATGCGTGTCCGACCTCACTCAGAGGGCTGCGCTCTTTGCATCACTCCATGATTTCCACCCACTTCCCCCATATTTTCTGATATTCTCAGGACAATTTTCTATTTCGGTACGTGATTTCTTCCATGCTGTGACAATGTTCCATACCTATTTCCCAATTCCCTATCTTGGGCATTTCCGTAGATCCCCACTTTGCCGCTAGGTGTCTCTTAACCACCAGTGCCGCTATGGAAATCTCTGTACTTTCCCATATATTCCCATCAAATTCTCCACTGGTATGCAATAGTAGCATCTTGTGATCTTTAGGGATTATTGCCTACTACTCTGGACAATTAGTTGAGGACCTTGTCCCACAATTCCGAGACCAATCATTACTCCCAGAGCAGATGGAAACGGTCCCTGTACCTCGCTATCACTTAAGGCACTGTAAATGAGGGTCTCATCACTTCCACACCGGGCATTGGCATCTCTGGGTAAGAAAGGCACTCTGAAGCACATCAGGAAACTGAAGCAGAATTTTCAAAGACATCAAGTTTATTTTCTTCCAGCAGGCAGGACACATCATACAGCACCAAAGACGTTTCTGAAACTCTCCTAAAATCTCTGGGCTCTGCCTGTCTTATATACACTCTAGGAAGGTGAGGTGATGGCCTGATCAAAAGTAAAACCCCCATCCTGTGATTTGTTGGCCTATAATGGCATGATCAATGTACAACCCCTGTTCCTGCTTGTGATTGGTTGTCCTATCTTCCAATCAGACCCAGTCTAAACAGGTTTTATCTGTCCTATTCCCCATCAGTGGACTCTGTATGAACTTTTATATAAAAAAGTTATCCATTGATGTCATCATGACTTAGCACAAGTCAACCATTTTGTTATGCTCAAGCATCCATGTTAGAATTTGATTGAGAATTTGCCTGACTTTGTCCCACCCAAAAAATGGCTGATCAATTACGAAATGCCTGACCCACTTATTTTTACCCAAAACGTGATACCTGCTCTGATTCAAATCTAGTTTTTCAGTCATTTATACTAAGCATATACTACTTAACAAAGCTTCTATCACACAAGACAATCTGACCTCATAAAATAGATCGTCCTTCAAAGCGATTTTCTGCAAAGCACTATAATTCTGATTTCTGCAACATTTAAAGTCCTTGATCAACCTGATAAATTATCAACATTCAGGTTTGAGATGGAGGGGGTCTATCTCCACTACGTTCAGTTTGAGGGCGAGGGGGTGCACGTCCCTGTAAAGAACACGTCGCTCTCAGCTCCTCCCATTCTGTATAGCCTGTCCCTCGAGTAGTACACCCTGTGGAATATCTTGTACTGTATTAACCTCATTCGTGAGGAGACACTAACCTCCCTTGCAGCCACCATTGCCTCCACCGAGTCCTTGCTTTCTAGGGTCCCGAGATCCCTTTCCCATTTCTCCATTAATTGTGTCAGTGCAGATGCCGTAAAATTATTGCTAGCCTAGTATAATGTAGAGATCCCCTTCTGCTGCAGTTCATCTGTAAAGAGATTAATTTCCAGGGGACTTTGCTCTGGGAGGTTAAGATCGCCCCAAAACTGTGCCGTCATTGCATGTGTTAATAAGAGAAAAGTATATACTTCTCCGAGCCCCAGTCTGTACCTTCCCGTAATTGTCTGCAACAGCATTAGCCCGTTATTCTCAATCACATCCCCCACCTTAGTAATACCTGCCCTGATCCAGCGCAGTTCTTGTCCCAGTTTACAGATCTCCTTGAGACCCGGGTTACCCCACAGTGGTTGCCACTTAGTAATTTTCCCTTTCCAGCCCATAGATTTCATGGTTTACTCCCTAATTTGTACCAGTCTCTACCCCGTGGGGGGAAGGCGCCGCCACCCTGGGTTCCCATATAGTACCTGTATTGGGTTGGCTCCTTGCATGGCCGCTAACTCAAGTCTCGTATGCAAGAGGGTTCTCCCCCTGAACAGCCATTCGTTGGCTACTATCAGTTGAGCCTGACTCGTCCCACCCACACCGACCTCATCAAAGTGTTCATGGCTATACGAGGGTTCTTGTTGCCCCATATGACCCCTCTTATCAGAGTCTTAATCACGTCAAATTGTTTTTAGGGTATGCAGAGTATTTCGCAGTATATATAACAACCGGGGGAGTGCCAGCCTCTTGAGCAGGTTAACCCACCCCAGCAATGTTACCGGTAGTGTAGCCCAATGCTTGGCATCTTCCC
This sequence comes from Ambystoma mexicanum, assembly GCF_040938575.1. NCBI lineage: Eukaryota > Metazoa > Chordata > Amphibia > Caudata > Ambystomatidae > Ambystoma > Ambystoma mexicanum. Next base: position 1,531,652,950 of record NC_090932.1, read on the forward strand.
ATAATCTGTTCATCGCTGGGTCAAGGCTGCCCTACAAGAATGTCCTTGCGTCCCAGTATACCTTTATCCCCAAGTACTTGAACCCTTCCTTTTCCACTCAAAGGGGGCAGTCCGTTGGCACTGCGGTTTTTCCACCTGTGACTGGCATAATCACTGATTTGCTCCAGTTAATTTTGAGACCGCAGTGCCACCCAAACACCTGCGGGGTCACCATTATCTTTCGGCCTGATCTTTTGGGTTCCCCCAGGTTCACGAGAAGATCGTCTGCATAAAGGGATATTTTATCTTCTTACCCAGGCCATTTAAACCCATGAATTAGTGGATCCAACCTAATATATTGTGCCAATGACTCGATCGCCAAGAGGAACAGCAAGGGTGGGTTATCTTCGGTTTTTTTATCAGCTGGATTTTCCACTAAAGTCCCCTGCCACTTCATCCCTTTTTGATGTGCTGTCCTATGGTAGCCCATATGGCTCCTAGGAGAGTGGTGCTTTTTAAGCATCCCACTGTGGTCCCGTGGTGATCGTATCACCCTTCATGTGGGTCCTGGAGTAGTGGGGTTTTAGAGTTCCTCTTCTACTGCAGTTTCCTATTGACTTGCATTGGCCCAAACCCTGCTCTGCTCCTTCGTTTTCTGGCCGTCTAGATCTTAAACCTGGAACTGGAGCTCTTCAAGGGGTGGGTAGTCTCCTCTGGCGTCCTATAGGGTTGGTTGCATCTTTTTCCAAACCTGTGGGGTAGTACTTACCTGTCTTTGCCTATTGATCATGTCCCATTTTATCATACAGGGAACTTTTTGCAGCTTTAAAACTCCCTATGTGAGTAAAAAGGGTACTCACCTAACAGTAGACATTTTTCATGGTCCCCACTTAAGTCCCTGGAGTTTTCTGGAGTTTTCTACCAAAGACTGAAATTCTAGCGCACCGAAGTGTGTCAAAGTGTGCTGGGCTGTTTGGCTGGATTCGTTCTGCAATCCTCTTCGACAAGTAGCCGTCTGTAAGAAGAAGTTTTGTGAAGCCGTACTGCGCTCTGACGTGCGGTTTACTGCTGGATTCATCTACTGGACCTTTTGCTTTCTATTGGATTACAGACCCTGGTTCCGACTCCGCCGCAACCCCCGGCCCACTGCATGCTCCGATTGGATCTGTCTACTTTAAAACACACAAGCACGTGCACCGCGCACGCACCGAAGTGTGTCAAAGTGTGCTGGGCTGTTTGGCTGGATTCGTTCTGCAAGCCTCTTCGACAAGTAGCCGTCTGTAAAAGGAAGTTTTGTGGAAACCGTACCGCGCTCTGACATGCGGTTTACTGCTGGATTCATCTACTGGACCTTTTGTTTTCTATTGGATTACAGGTACTTTTGTGAACAGTGCTATCCCCAAGGGAGAACTACCGCATCTACAGTCCCCCGCCATATCTCACTACTGGTTCCTGATTCCTTTCTTCTCTTTTCAAACCCTGGTTCCGACCCCGCCGCAAGCCCCACCTACTGCACGCTCCGATTGGATCTGTCTACTTTAAAACACACAAGCTCGCGCCCGTGCGCGCACCGAAGTGTGTCAAAGTGTGCTGGGCTGTTTGCCTGTTCGGCGGGTTGGCAGGTTTAAGGTGAAGTTTTAAGTTTTCGGATGGGAGCTTCCAGCATATTACATTAATTGCAAATATTTGCCTTCTCAACCAATTGCTTCACTGGATTCTTGAACTAAAATTCAATTTGTTCTTTTGATTTTTTTAAAACTTTTTTGGAACGCCTGAAGTTTATAGGCTGTTTTAGATGTCGTTCTGTTAGGTATTGTTTACCTTGTTTACCTGGGCAGTTTGATTTACTCATCTAATTCAAGTCTATTGGGGAGAGTGGAGCACTAACCAATAAGAAAATAAGAACTTGAAAAATGGTGGGCAGTTTGCATAGTGGCAAAAGTCTTGCTGATGGGAATGCACAAACAGGGTTGAATGTAACTAATCCTGTTCTACTACACGACTCTTGTGCTGAATCTACAACCATTGCACTACAGGTATCGGTGTACGACAAACGCACCACCGATATAAACAATACAGCATGCAATCATTGGCTACAGAACCTAATGACACCACAAACGAGCAACTTCCGTTTTGTATGCCTAATGGTTCCACAGATGACATTGATGAGAGTAAGGTTATGTGTAAAATAAAATCTAAGACTGTAACAACACAAAATGAGCCAGAGTTCATCCACAAAGCTCTAAACCACACTGGCACTCAGTCTGTGTTACCAAACACCATCTCGGATGTATCTTTCATGGCACCTGCACTTGTTAGCGAATGGGAAAAAGGTTGCAGAATTTCGCTAAACCCTCAATCACCTGTTGTATTTCTACCCTCTGAAGTTGAAAGAATATGTTTACATAACATGCAAGAGGGTCACTCTGTTCATTCTTTTGGAGGGAGTGATATATATCATAGTGAAAGATCAATGAGACCCTCATGTAGCTCTCCTATAACTAACAATAGGGAACTGGGTAAAGGGGCTAATTCTGTACCTGATCTTCATCTGAATGAAATATTCGATGAAAATGTTTGTCGTGATGAAAGGGTTGGCAATCACCTAGATAAAATTGCCGAATCCAGGTGTCAAGGTCAAAAAGATGACGAAGATTTAATGAATTTTCCTGTGATTACATCGCTCCTAAACGTATTAGATAAGGCTCACGATCAAACTCACATGCACATGAACTCCCTAAAGGAAGGGATGATGGCTATATCTAATAAAATATCAAAAGTAGAAGGTATACTGCTGACCCAATCATCTGGACAGCTAGAAAGACAGGGATTAGTGGATGCATGTTTATTAAAAGCACTAGCTTCTACACAACTGAGGGGGGAAACTCAATATACCCAAACAACTGACTTTGATCACGCAATGACTTATGACTCACGTACTTATGCTAGAGCAGTTGCTGAAGGTCCAAAGGAGGTGTGTCCGCCAAAAGAGCCATCAGTAACATCCGAAATAATGGCTGCTGTTAAAGAAAATTCCCTGAAGTTGGATGATGTATTCCGTTATCTTTCAAGACAGCACTTAGACTTTAATTATGGTGGAGGCAGAGAATGTGAAAATGCTGTGGTAGTTAGCTCCCTGGCGAACTCAAAGGAGGTATCACCCAATAGTCCTTCTCCGCTTGTGAATTTTATAAAGGAAGCAGAAGTGGAGCAATTAAAATGTGACACTCAAATTGCCCGAAACTTGGCACAATTGGGTGAAATGATGAAGGAATGAATAGTGGGAGTGAGGACAATGAACCTGAACAAAACCAGACAGTTTACTTGTCTCGAGAAATGAAGCGTGCTCAGGCCAGGGTCATAAAAAGGGAACATAACATTTTAAAAAAGAATAGTGGCGCACAAGTAATGTCTGAAAATAAAAAAGCTACTAAGAAAAACAATAAAAAAATCAAAAATATTGAGAAAAATGATGAACAAATAAGTGCTGGTTTATCTATTGACTCGTCTATGGGATCCTCAAATGAGCCAAGGATTGATTTGACCCAACTAAATGACGAGTCTAAGGCCCTACTGAATGTGGGTGCTCTTAGCGAAATCCAGCATGAAACAAAAATAAAGGGTAGCACTAAGATGCGATCCAGAGACGGCCAGGGGGAGGGTGCTCATGTTAATATAGGACCCTTGACACAAGGTCTCCTATCAACCTTTTATCCCCTTACTGAAAAAAAAACTACTGGAAAGGCCTTGGGGAGTGAAGAAACTCCAATGACCAATATGGGTGCAGTGCCTAAACAAAAACATTTTTGCTCATTGAACGACAAAGCTAAATCCACAAGTAACATGAACTCTAATTCGCCAGCTCCAATTATTAGTGAAAATCAAGTCACAGCACCTGATTTCGGTAATGTAAACAAAGAGTTCATGGGGGTGTATGACGCAGTAGCAAATGGAGCAGATAGTACTAAGGCTAAAAACGACAGGATTTCCCAATCTCGAGGTAGCTTTCAACAAGATGAAACTGAATATCCTTCAACAGATATACGAGGTACATCTTGGGCTGGTCTAGTGATCAGTCTATAAACGGAAAACAGAGATTGAACAGGTCATTTCTGTTCAACATTTTTAAGGGTAGTCGTCAGTTGAGGACACTTCACTCAGATGACATAGAATGGTTGAGGTTGGCCAACCACAATAATTTAAGAATGATCTGTGCACCACAATCTGCAATAATACTTAAGCTATTGTGGGAACATAGGGAAGACTTTGAGTCTCGTGACCTAACATTACGGCTCTTTAGGACTATGGAGAAGGCTGACGTGTTTCTAAATGAAGTTCTTCAACTGGTTGAACCAGCAGGGGCTTCATCAACTAACCTACAGGCTGTCCCTGCACAAACTGCCGATCTTATATCTAAAATCTCAGAAATGGTGGGGCAACTTCTAAAATCACTTGGTTAGCCCCTTTAATGACCTCTATCCTTGAATTCTCAAATAAACTAAATAAATCATAAATATGTGCTGACATCTATTCTATCCAACAGGGTTTTAAAGTCCTATCTTGGAACAGCTGTGGAAAAAAGAACTTAGAGCATTGGCCATCTAGATATGCAAAAATGGGCTCACCGATGATTTCATTAATACAGAAAACTATGTGTGTTGGTGAGCTCAATATTGATGGGTTCTCAACTTTTTGTCTGCCTGCAGTGAAGGGCGCAACTGGATGTCCATACGGGGGAATTGCGATTCTTATTAACAATGCTATGAATCATAAATCTAAGGTTGTATATTAAAAAAAGGCATGATGGCTATTGAATTTTTCTCAAGTGGTTTGTCAACTTGTGTGTTCTTAGTTGTATGTGTTTATTTTAACCCTGGAAGCATCACCATAGATGCTGCATTTGACATCATGGATGATATATTAGAAGAAGCTATGATTCGGAATCCGAATTATATGATTGTTATTGGGGGAGATTTTAATGCTGTCTGCTTGCCATCTATGTCCGCTCCCAGAAACAAACGAATGTGTCCTAGCAACTCCTCATCTACTATGGGGAAGTGCTGGGTTGGTTATTTTAGCGAATGGAATATACAAGTGGTAAATTATGCAGCTGGCATGGATAGAGGGACTTGGTCGAGGGGGCCACTAACTTCATACATAGATTACTTTTTTGTTTCTACGTCACTAATTGGTATGGTTGACAATGTGCATATTATTGAGGATATGTAGAGTGATCATACCCGATCAGTATCAGTATTAGATGTGAATTAGCAACCCTAAATAAAGAAGCCGCATTGGGATTGGCATCATGTGCAAACCTCGGTTGGTCGGCACCCCAAAATGTGCCGGAAATTATCCTACCTGGTACACAGAGACGCATTTAGGGTGCCCCACTCTCAAAATATGGATATTAATGCCCATTTGAGAGAGGAATGGAATACTCATATTATAAAAGAACATATAGAATATCTTACTCAATGATCGGCATTGAAGAAGTTCAATGGTTCTAGAGGATATATTTTTGAAATTTCTAAGCTTAAACGTGAGAAAAATCGTATGATAAGAGCATTAAGTCGGCTGTCATTAAATTATGCCAATTATTATGATGCTAAAAAATTGATCAAATTGAAATATAGACATATTTTAAAAACTATAAAAATGAATAAAAACTATATGTTAATCAAAAAATGATGAAACATATTATCACAAAAAATACTAGAAATATATGGGGTATATTGAATAATAAAGAAGGGGTCGCTGCACACGATTTGGGATCCCCGATTGCAGCATTCACTTGGCAGGAATATATCAAAAATAAGTACAGACTACCCCCTCAATTTCAACACACTGACTCTGGAATATTACACCACAAATGTAACAAATGTATGTTCTTCTCTCTGGTGGAAATTATTGACGCAATTAAATCTTTGACTCCCTCTAAGAATGGGGTGCCATTCTTTATACCAAATTCTCATATATCCTAGCTACCAATATAATCCCAAGGTCATGGCAAAATGCCATCATTATTCCAATATATAAGAAAGGGAACCCAATGTTGCCTTCTAATTTCAGACCAATAGCACTTATGGATGCCTCAGCTAAAGTATTTTCCATTATACTATTGCAGCGCCTTCAAACCTTTATAGAAGCAAACAACATCTATTCAAAATTTCAAATTGGATTTTGCAAGAATATGGGGACTTCTCTAAATGCATTTATTATTTCACATATTCTTGCGCAATCTAAAACACCTGACACTGGTACAGTCTATATGACGGCATTGGACTTCAGCTGTGCTTTTGATACAGTTATAAGAGAAGTTTTAAGGTCTAAATTATTGAAATTGGGATTTCCAAAAAAGATTGGTGCAATTGATTGCCCTATTGCATACTCATACAACTTTTCAAATTAGAATAACCAAATCTGGTGCACTCACAACTCCCATTTACACCAAAGGCGGCGGGGTAGCCATTATTGCTAGAAGCTCCCTTAATATCAGACACATACAAAATCAATCATTCCCATCTGCTGAATTACTCACAATCAAATTATCCTCATCCAACACAAGCACAGTCACCACCCAACTCATCTACAGACCGCCGGGCCCCTTATCCTCTTTTAACGACGATATAGCTCTCCTGCTGTCCAACAATACCAAACCCAACTCTCAGATACTTATCCTTGGTAACTTCAACCTGGGGTATAACGAAAAAAAAATGATAAGGCAAGAACAGTAGCTAATACCATATCAGAACTAGGTTTCACTCACCACTTAACGCAACCCACTCACAACAAAGGCCGCATCCTTGACTGGATAGCAGACCTCAATTGCAACACCACCATCCTGGCCAACACACCTGATCACCACCTCATTACTTTCACCATCAACATAGACAAACAAACACTTGAAACCCTGCTGAACGCTCCTCCCACACTCACAAGAAACAGCAAAAACATCACAGTTGAGAAACTCATCCCCCTACTCCAACCCATTATCGACTTCACGCCCACCATTACCAACCCCACTAAATTAGTAGACCTCTACAACACTACAATTCTCAAGGCCATAAACACAGTAGCACCACTCAAACTTCGGAAAGCCAAACCACGCGCATATCTCAACTCATGGTTCACTCCTGAACTAAAAACTCTCAGCAAAAACAAAAGACAAGCCGAATCAGCTTGGAAGCAGTCCCCATCCGCCAACAATAAGACAGCCTATTCACTAGCCTCAATCAACTACAAGTCAGCAATTATCCAAACAAAAAAAAACCATGTACAATGAGAGAATCTGCAATGCCAAATCTAACACCAAAGATCTCTTCAACAACCTGAGAGACTTAGAGTCTCCATCCCCTATACCCGACACATGCACCAAAGACATCTCTTGGTGTACCAAAATACAAGAAGCACTCCTTGGCAAAATTGCTATGCTACAAGCCAAAATAGAGTCAAAGAAAGAAAGCCTTACTTTCATTGACAATCCCACCTCTCACACCCACACCTCGGATAACAACAACCTATTTGAATTTTCCACCGTCACTACTAAAGAGGTTGAAGACATAATCAACTCTCTAAAACCTTCTAAATGCCAAGGCGACATCTGCCCTGCTCCAGTTATCAAAGACACGGCTAAACACCTTGCACCCTTCATCACTTCCTTAATAGACTCATCCTTCTCATCCAGCATAGTACCCAACAACCTAAAGGACTCCTAGGTCTTAGCGCTACTTAAGAAACCCACTCTAGACCCTAGTGTCCCCACGAACTATAGACCTATCACCACTGTGTGCTTCCTCCTAAAGATCCTCGACAGAGCTGCCTACTTGCAGATCCAGAACCATCTAGAGAAAAACAACTTGCTAGGGCTAAGACAATCGGGCTTCCGCCCCAAACACAGCACAGAGACAGCCTTGATCGACCTCAAGACACAAATGGACAACCTCAAAGACAATGGCAAACTAGCCCTCCTTCTCCTCCTTGACTTGTCGGCCGCCTTTGACTTGGTAAATCATGACTTTCTCTGCAATCACCTAGGCTCAGCAGCTAACTTCTCCGACAAAGCCAATGCCTGGATTCAATCCTTCCTGAATAATAGATCGATGAGGGTCTTCGCTCCCACAGCCTCTGCCGCACCAGCGCCCGTTACCTGCGGCGTCCCCCAGGGTTCCTGCGTTTCCCCCACACTATATAATGTATTCACAAAACCCCTTTTCGACATACTAGTCCACCTGGGTGTCATCTACACGAATTACACCGATGACACGCAAATACTCATCCCACTAACAGGCGACTATTCCACCGACAACACAGTACTTAACAATATTTATTCCATCATCCAAGAATGGATGGCCAAACACAGACTCTGCCTCAACGACGACAAGACTGAGCTCCTTCTCCTAGGCTCCCAAGCCAGACTCAACAATCTCAACAAACTTTATCAGACATTCACCATTGATGGCAACAACATTTCTGTCTCCAACAGCGTCAAAACTCTTGGTATCTACCTTGACTCCTCCCTCAGATTGACAAGACAAATCAACGCTATCTCATCCTCCACCGCTTACACATGCAAGCTCATCAATGCCAGCAGACTCTACCTGTGAACCTCCAACTGCACCACCCTAGCCAGAGCATTAGTACTTTCCAAAGTTGACTATTATAACGCTCTTTACCTGGGGACTAGCCAAAAAAAATCAACAAGCTTCAAGTTATACAAAATAACGCACTAAGAGCAGCCATGAACATTCCCAAACACAAGCACATATCTGCTACCAGGCGCGACTGTCATTGGCTATCGATACCTCAGAGAATCGAATATAAAACACTCTCTCTCACACACAAATGTTTATCTAACCAAGCACCCAGATACATCTCAGACAACCTCACGTTCCACACACCATCCTGCCTAACCAGATCAGTCCAAACACACTGCTTAAATATATCTAGATTTAAGCTCCAAAAAGCAGGTGGCACTAGCTTCCCAGTGCTTGCCGCAAAACTTTGGAACTCAATACCAACCGATCTGAGAGTCGAACCATCCTTCCACCGCTTCAGACATAGCGCCAAAACTTGGCTTCTGGCCAAAGAAGCCTAAATCGCCGACTGATGACAACTCATTTGCATATACCGTTTATCCTGCACACTCTCAAATCGTGCTAATACGTCTCAATCTGTATATTGTCAGTAACTGAGCTACAATGTGTATATCATCAGCAACTGTTTTCACAATGTTTTCATCTCATATAATGTTAACATACTCATGAAATGCTTACCTATTCTTACCATGCCTGTAACACCCGTCTGCAACCCTTTTTCTCTACTGTGTAACCATGTCAAGCACCTGGATGCCCCATGGTCAAGCAGTGCGCTATACAAATAATAAACTAAACTAAACACCGAAACTGGGGTAAAACAAGGATGCAACTTGGCCGCCACATTGTTCAATTTATATCTTTGTGATATGGATAGGTTATGGAATAAGAAAGGCATGTATCCCGTGAAACTTGGGGACTTAAAAATATCATGGCTATGCTTTGCAGATAATATCGGACTGTTTGATCGAACACCTAGTGGTCTACAACTCAAATTGAACCAATTTTCTAAATTCGCTGCATTGCATAACCTTCTGCCTAACTCTTCTAAATCACAAATTGTCATCCTTCGTAATTCAAAAAAATTAAATCATACACTTGGCAACTGGATGGTAATGAAGTCGAATGTGCAAAAACAATTTGCTATCTTGGCGACCCCTTAACTGATCAATATTCTAAAAAAAATTGGGAAATACATCTGAAAACGAAGGTGCGCCCTCTGTCATCCATGATGAAGGTGATAATTAGAAAGTATTGCGAATTCTCTTTAACACCACTTATTCTACTTATTGAAAGTGGAACCAATCCTTTTATATGGATTGGACATGTGTCTGGTGGATATGGGCGTAACCCTAAATTATATACAGGGCAACCTGTGGAAACGCACCTTGGGATTATCACCATCGGTTCCTAACTCAATTGTAAGACATGAAATGGGTTTGTCATCTTTAGCAGTGAGATGGGCATGGCGGAAATTGTCAAGATATGCAAATATTAAGGCACCCTATCATTAACTCTCTTTTTTGTGAGTTAAATTGGCTACTTACCAAAGGAAAACTCAAATCTTTGAATAGATTCGATATTGAAATTAAAGTTATTTTAGAGGACATTGACTGTTCTATATCCAATCTTACCTTGCTCTTGCCGAAAGCTAAGCGCAATCTATATGATCACGATTGGTCTGCAACCTTGGATTCCAATAATAAATACATGACATGGGGGGAGCGGTTCTTTTCAGGAACAATATATACATACCTAAGAAGAGAGAGCTCAGATCGATATATCTCTTGCAATGTCCATCTAGAAAGATACGTCAAATTTATATGCGGTTTAAACTAAATCAGTTGCACACACTAGAGAGAATCCAACATTGGCAAAGAAACGCTAGTGTAATAACTAATCTGAATTGTCGCTTCTGTGGTTGTGGAACGGTTGCAACCCTGAAACATCTTGTGGTTGATTGTATCTTCCTTGAAGCTGGCAGAAATGATTATTTGGGGATATATGCTCCTAAAGATAGTGACATCGCTAAATCATCCTTCTGGGAAAGATGTATGTATGGAGGGAGCATGTCTCTGATATTATCCTTAGTACGTATCCTAGTGAAAATTGGTAAGGCATTATTAATCAAAAATGAACCATTACTTATGGAAGGTCGAAATATTGCATAAAAGTTTTACAAAATGAATAATTAATGATGGTTTGTGAATCCTCACGCTTGAATTAACTTTTTCTAATTCTGAAAAGAAAATGGGTTTAACGAAATTGTTGGTTGAGGAATATCATGCTGTTATGTAAAAGGAAATCCCAATATTAACTGGAATGAAAAGCCTTTTTTAAGAAATGTAATCTGATTTTATTAGTGATTGGTTTTAGTAAATTCTGTTTTATGTTTTCTATGAGAATCTTAATGTTGTAAAAGTTTTCTTATGAAAAACTAAATACAATTCTAGCATGCACCACTGTTTTATTACAGATTGGTTTTAAATCACTCCACTGCACTATGTATGTATTTAGATGATTTGTATAGTGCAAATCTACTTAGTAGGCGACTGAGCCCTGTACAATAAAGGCAGTGCAACATAGTGGGGGATTGTCTCGTTGCTCTATGGCCCTCGTTTATCAGTAAAGTGTTCCTTGAAGAGCAGGATCTTCAGCTCTTTCCTGAATCGCAGAAGGAAGGAAGCCTGCCTGATTATTATTATTATTATTAATATGGTATTTATTAAGCGTGGACACAGCTTCGACAAGCAACAGAGCGCTTAACAGAGGTATGCAACAGTACAGATGCATAACGGAGCGCTTTCAGGAGGTAACAACAGAACAGACATGCAGCCGGCGGTAGGATACAGAGGGGCACAGAGGGGCTGTACTGAGTGGCGGGAAGATGAGGGGTGGGCGGCGTCTAGCAAGTCAGGTGGCGCGAAGGGCGACGTGAAGGCCTAGGTGTTAAGCAGGAGAGCCTCCTTGAAGAGGTGGGTCTTGATTTCTTTTCTGAATTGTGGGAGCATGGGGGGGTGAGTCTGATGCTGACGTGGAGGAGGTTGCATCGTCTTGGGGCACAGGCAGACAAGCCTTGTTTTCTGGCCCTTTCTTTTGTGCAAGGGCGGATTTCAAGTTTGCAGGTGTCCTGGCTATTGGTGGTGCGCTGTCTGCCGGAGATGCTGAGTTTCTCCACAAAGTAGTTGAGTGACTTGAGGGCGACTGCCTTATAGATGATGCAGCAAGACTTGAAGGTTATTTGTACGTGCAGTGGGAGCCAGTGAAGGTCGATGAGGGCCGGGGTGATGTGGTTGTATCTGCATAGACCCTTGATGAGGCAGGCAGCCGTGTGTAGGACACTTGTCAGGGGCACAAGGGAGAACGATGGGAGGCCTTCGAGGGGTGCATGGTCCCCATCCTGGTGGGATAGGACCGGTGCTGGGAATGCTGGATCTAAAGCTGTCTGCCGAGAGGAAGGACTTGACTTTCAGCAGAAGGGAGTGCTAATATCAAGCTTTCGGAGTTCTCCTGAATAACGCACCCTACCCTCCAGAGCCACCACTTTTATAACATAACAGATATAACAGCCACATGACCGTTGAACATCCCAGAACCCTTACACCAGGCCTTCTGGCATACTATTCCCACCTAAAACCAAGGAGCCTATTCATCCCAATGCATAGTCTGCCGACAGTGTTGATGTACAACAATACTACGTGATGGTGTCCTTCTGGGTAAAGATAGCCAACCAGGGACACTGCTGTGCCCCGTCCTCTTCAGGTGACAGGCTTAGGATCTACACTCCCATGACTACTTCTGCCCCAGAGGACGGGCTCATTGTCCCAACCAGCTTGTGCCAGTTTGGCCTCAGTTCAACAGCCTTGTCCCATCGCCCGCAGGCAGACAGAAAGCTCAGAGTCAGTGGAGTTGGCGCACATGCGCAGTCCAGTTCACAATGGACAAGTTTTACCCAGTGCCAACAGGGGACAGGGGTTGTTACCTAACCAAAGTCCACTAGAGAAAAGGAAAATAATAAACACCAAGAATTGGGGGTCATAGAATGATGTTGCTGGGGGCAAGATATACATATATTGTTCCTGAAAAGAACCGCTCCCCCATTCCTCCTTTGACTCTTTACTTCCAGATTTATTTATTCATTTACTAACTAAACCTGGTCTACACTTTTCCATATGGGTACCCAGTGTACTTCCTTGAGAATGAGTGAAATGTGGTTGAATTTCTACCGCCTGCGATGAGGCCTTCTGGAGCATGCTTGACAGCTTGTAGGGGTTGGGGGAGTAGTGGTTGTGATACCTGGCAGCAGGGAGTTGCCACCATCCAGCTGGGAGACCTTCAGGGCCTGGACAACGGATCTGAAGTTTGAGATGGCGATGAAGGGTTTGATTCAGTGCAGGAGCGAGAGCTGGTACTTGGCTGTGTGTGTCTTCTTGCCAATGTCTGGTTTGAAGGCGAGATCACAATCCATGGTGAAGCCGAGGGACTTTACTAGGGGCGTGTTAGGGGAAGAAGCCATCGAGATCCAGGCTACCTATAAGAAACTATAACTCAGTATTTCTGGTAGGATAGATGCTTTTGCACCCCTCACCAGCTGTGGGAAAATCTGAACAAGACCCAAAAAACAGAGCGCTTTTGCAGCTAAAAGATTACCTGTCTCACTAACTGCACACGAGCAAATTGTGCCCAATTCAGAAAACAAAAAACAGGGCTATTTGTGATTGCATAGAAATTCCCTGTGCAGAAATGATGTAGTGAGTGCGGAATTTGCACACATGCACATCTGCGGCTTTATGGGCCGGGCACTCCATTGCCAAGTATGATGCATACACATGTGTGTGGCTGGAGCAGTGGCACTGACCAAGCAAAGTAAAGGAGGGGCACACCAACAAATGTAAACATGTGTTCTTTTTCCCACTTTTCACCCTTCAGTGATTTATTTGGCTTTCAAGGACTTGTGTCTAATGATTTCATCTGTTTTGTGTGAATTGGGGCGTGTGCGGGGGGCGCCAACTGTGCTTGACGCATATGGAATTGTGTGTGAATTACCTCATGGGTGCAATTTGCTTACAGCTGCAAGCACTCCATGTGCCTCGCGCACTTTGCATGCCCAAATCTGTATCTTTGCGAGTCTGCTCCACAATTTATAATTAAAAACATTTGTTATTGGTAGAGATAGAAAAACAAAATACATCCATCGAAATATCGGTATGAACTTAACAAGAATCCAGTTTTAGGGTATTTGCTGGTCAGTACTTGATAATGGAAACCATTTCATTCCTCTTATTGTAGGACTAGCTCGTGTGCAATGATGGGTATAAGTAGAGAAAGACAATGACGATATTGACGTCGACATTTCGGTATCGGGAAAAGTGCACATGGCGTTTTATGTCGGGAAATTAAGGCACAGGAAATTCCTGGGTCAAGTCTTTGACTAGATAGTCCTGGGCAGACCCCCATTGTACGCTACTGTTTTTAGCCAGCAGCCATATACGCTGCTCAGCAGGGGGTGGAGTGGGCTGGGCTAGCCTTGGCCTAATCCTGCTGGGTTAAAGGGTGCAATCTGTGAGTTTGCTCTGCGAGTACCCGTTGTACCTTTCAAAACCCTCCTGCACACAGCTCTGTAGCAGCAGCACCACGGTCCAGCGTACAACTTTAGCGTGAAGGAGCATAGATCTCATGCCTTGTACAATTGTGAGCTTCATTAAGGAGATCTACTCACCGTTGTAACTTCCAACTCATATTCTGAGGTCACCATGGCAAGTCCCCATCTTGATCTTGGTTCGTCCTAGGACATTAGGGGTGTCGCAGCGTACTGACCGTTATGTTATGTTAATTTATTTGATAACATGGAGCTGTGAAAAAAAGAAAAAAAGATAAAAAGCTTTTTTACTTGTTGAAATATGAAAAATAAATAACTATTTTTGATAAAATGTGGTGCAGTTTATGAGAATTTAATGGTGACTAATTTCATATAGTAGGGTTAAACTTTTCTATGGACTTGGGGAAGCAAGGGACCAAGTGAACATTGTGTATTGTTTAAAAGTTCTTGTTTTTTAGAGGGCTGTTCACTATTGGTCGTAGAAAATATTACCTCTAGTCTCTCTGAGTTGATTGTGAATTTATTTGATAAAGCACACACTCGCCGAAGCCTCTTGGCGCTAGCAGAGACCGGAGGAGAAAGAGATCAGCTGGGAGAAAAAGAGTAGACTTTAGAACAGGTACGTTTTTAGCAATCAGCGGATGGCCAGATGATTATCTGTGGATCTTAATGGAGCGGGCAGAGAGTTCCACAATTTAGCAGCGGCCAACGAGAATGAGCGGCCTCCAACTCGCTTGAACGGATAATGAGGAACAGTAAGAAGACAGGAGCCCTTGGACCGTAATTCGCGAGAGGGCACATAAGGGCAAAACCTTTCCTGAAGATACTCCGCACCTGACCCATAAAAGGCCCGATGTACTATCACCAGTGACGCTGACGGACTGGAAGCCAGTGCAACGATCTAAGGACGGGGGAGATGTGGGCCCCGTAGGGAGTACCAGTGCAAATACGTGCCGCATAATTTTGCAGAAGTTGTAACCGGTGCAGCAGGTACAGAGGTACAGGCACCGTAATGCAGCAATCCCTATCCTGAGTCTCCCTGGATACCCATGGCACAATAGGATTCACAAGTAGGTAGAAAATGAACATTGTCACCTGACTGAGGTGTATTCCTTCCTCTGTTCCTTGGGATCTATGGCTTTCCCCGCTTCCACTCTTTTGCCCCCTTTCAGCGTGACTCCACATCTTAACTACGCTGCTCAACCTTCTGAGTTCCCACAGTGGAGTGTGAGCCCGCGGGGAAATTCATTGGTATTCACTCTTTGGCTGATGAAGGTTAGCTGGGAGGGGGGAGTCAATTTAAGTCTCTGGAGGCATTGGGTTTGTTTGGAAGGTGAGGGTGGTTCTGACGAGGGCTGCACTGAACACTTGAAGAGGGATTGAGGGGCTATGCCTACCTCCAGGCATTCTGATCCTACACACACATTATTTGTATTGACCTCTTCGGTCAGTTCTCCTGCTGCTTGAATTGAGCCTCTTCGTTGACCACTCCACCGTCTTCTATTATACATGTAAATACCAGTTCCATGCAAGTCATCTGATGTTGTGATCTCAGATGACTGTTATTTTTCTTATCTTTAAAGTGGATAATTTTCCAAAATTATCCACGCCCGTTTTATGTATTAGAAGTTTGTAAACAAATGAACATGCAACAATGAATGGTCAGAGTTTTATATCACAACACTGGAAATGCAGTCGCCTCTGGGCACCTTCAAGATAAGTTATTGTATGGTGCTTAGTTGTGATGCACTGCCTCTTTAAGAGCACTCCCATGTTGTGCAGTTGTGAGAACACAGGCCTGGAAGGTAGAGCGGTCGCACAGAATCACACAGTTGTGTTCATTTGGGGTTGCCAGAAGTAGAACCCATGTCTCTAGGTTCTAGAGTCAGCAATGTACCCACTAAGTCATATTCCCATTTCCAGCCTCCTTGTTCCCTTATCTGGTACGGATATGTTACGAGGTGGTGTAGAAGTAGTCGTGTCGATTTGACACAATGATGGGGATGTGGTTTAGTGGTGAGGATGTGACTCAGAAGTGGGTATGTTGGCTCATGGAGATGTGACCAAGTGGTGGAGAAGTGGACTACTAAAAATGTGGCCCAGTGTTAGAGATGTGCCCTAATGGTGGAGATGTGACTCAGTAGTGGAGATAGGACCTAGTTGTGGAGATGGGGCCCAGTGGTGGTTATGTGGCCCAGTACTGGTGATATGGCCTACTAGAAATGTAGCCCATTGGTGGTGATATTTCCCATTGGCTGAGAGGTAGCATAGTGATAAACATGTGATGTCTGATTTAATCATCCTGGATGAAGGCAAGGGACACAATGGCCATGGGACAGAACAAAAGACTTTGTGGCTCAAACATTTTTGGACCTGGCCACAGTCTTGAGTCAAACATGGTAAATGCGGTTTGCCTCAATAAAAAGAAGTAAAACATTATGAAAAGGAACTGCTACCATCAGGTCATCCCAGGAACACTCGTACAATCACCAAAAAATCCTTATAGGGCGTCTAGGGCCATAAAACAAAAAGGGACCCCAGAAAACATAGTTTCCCAGTACTGACAGTCTGAAGGACGTGTCAGTTTGTCCATAACAAATGAGCAAAAGCCCAGGGGAGTTCAGGTGAAGGCTGGGCTCCACTTGTAAAAGTCAGGCTAGAAAAGTCAAACAAAAACAAAAGGTTTGGGGAGTCCATAAAAAGGAGGGAAAATTGCACATTGAAATCTTTCCCAACATTCACAATATCCTTGGGTTTCATGGGGTTCCCTTTCCCAAGCTTGGACTCTTCCATTTCCAAACAAAAAAAAAACACAGTTTTAGTCAAGCCTCTCAGGGTTCCCTTCCCCAATTGTAGGCCTCTCTTTACACAGTTCAACAATGTTCCTTGTACAATTCTTGTTAGGCCTCTCAGGGTTCCCTTCCCCAAGTTCAGGCCCCTTTCGTCTTCAAACAAACAAAGTTATCCTAGTCAGGATGTACCTTTCACTGCATAGTTCTTACATGGGGTAGTATCAGAGACTTTCGAGAACGATGGGCTCTTTGCTCCTCCCAAGCGTGACCACTCTGACCCGCAACCCCTCTCCTTACTCTTTGTACCTTTCTTCTGTGCCTCTTTCACTCTGTTATTTTCCTGCACGCCTTCTTTTCTATCCTGCTCACTTACACCCTCTTTTTGTCTTCCTGTGCCTCTTGCACACTTCTCTTGCCTTTATTATGACCCTGGCACCCTCTGTTCCTTTGGTTTTGTACTCTTGCACCTTCTTGTCACTTTCTCGTGCTGCTCGCACTTCCTTGTTTTCACCTTAGGGTTCCTTGTACCTTATTTTCACTTCTTCTCGCTTTTACTTTCCCCTTTCAAATCTGTCAGGTCTTTTGCACGTTCTTTGCTGATTCGGGGCACTCACACCCTTCATTCTCTTATATTTCTCACAGTTCACTTTGCTCTTATTTCTGCACCCCGAGCGCATTTTCCTTCAAGCTTTCTTTCTGACTTTCCACTTGTTTTCTCTCTCTTTCTCTTGTTTTCGGCTTTCTTTCTTTTGTGCCGCTTTAAACTCTCTCTGCTTGCTTTCTTGCTTTGTGCCTTTACACAATCTGTCACTTGCCTTTTGCTCTATGCCGCTTTACTTCGGTACCTTTCTTCCTGCTCCGCTGCAGTCACACACAAGCTCCTGAGTTTCTCATTAACTTTCACGAAATTCACCGGGCAGCGTCACGTTGACAGGCGGTTCGCTCCAGGATACGCAGGGTTCAGGTCACGGTCTCACCATCTGCCCCTCAGACATCTTTGGGGCCGGCACAGGTTCCAAGGAAACGAGCACTACACTGTACGCTGCCAGCAGGATGCAGGCAGCCTCACTCTGGCTCCTTGGAGACACAGCTCCCTCACCATGCTGCAGCCCCTCACAGACACCGAGTCAGCATAACCGTACGCTGTTCTCCTCCAGAACTTCAGCTCCTGCCCCTCTCGGCAACTTGGCTTCTTTAGTCCATACGGCACCCCCAGTTCACTCATTCTTTTGAAAAAGACCACACCTTATTATAGTTGTAAAAATAGCGAAATGGGTCAGGTGTGAGTGATAATTAGTAAATGCCTTACTCTATCAGTGGGACAGTTGGAGTTCTTTCTACAGCTGGTTTCCCTTACACTCCCCATGTTGTTCCTATGAGAAATGTTCACTACTTCCTCGTCACAGTATTTGTTTGAAATGGGGGGGTGGAATGGGTTTGGAAATACCCTATGAAAGCTGAGGGAGAGGGTTTTGAGATAAAATGGGATTGAAGATGAGATTGAGTTCCTGTTATTTTTCTAGGGAGTTGACTTGGAATATAGGAACAATCCTGTCTCCGGGTCGATTATAGAAACAGAGGTCTTGATGATACTCTCTGTCACTTGGACAGGTAGAGTATGAATGGATCTCCATACAGGAACATTGTCCTTGTTTCATTTGGGTCTTCTTCCTTCCCCCTCTCAGGCAACTGACTGCTTTCTCCCTCTTCAGTCATGAATGATAGGATTGGAATCAAAAGCCATGACACCTGGATAAGAGTTGTGGGAATCAACATATCCCATGAAGGCATCCAGGACTTCCTCTTCCTCCTCTATTGTCCTGTCAGAATACAGCGCCTCGCCTAGGGTATTCCCATGATCTCAACTCTGGATTCCCCTACCCAGGTGATTCTCCCTTGTTTCTCCCCCCCAGGGTTAGGATCCAAGAGCCATGGCCCTCCCCTGGCCACATGGAAAGAATATACTAGGGGGTTACATATAAGAATGCCCCTAGGTTTCTCACAACACCCTTTTTGCTGTATGTCTCAACAACCATGATGGATAACCACAAGTTTGTAGATTGCTTATAAAACCCTTGGTGTTTTCTAGATAGTCTTCCTTTGTGGTACAATTTATGTGAGTCCTGAGCATTTAGCTGTATGGCTGATTATCCCTCAGCGATTTAGGGTGCTGGCTGCTGTAGTGCAGCATTGTGTTCCTATCTGTAGGTTACATTTGTATTTAGTGTGGGGTATAGGACACCCTCTTTGTAGCTGAAATAAATGTCCAAAAATGATATTCTATCAGCATGAGAATTGAGGGTAAACCTCAAATTTGGATTGAGTGAATTCGAACAGGATTCAAATTGTGCCAGTTCAGATGCAGTGCCATCCCATATTCAGAATATGTCATCTATTAATCGCTTCCAGAGGCAGATATTTCCTGAGGATCTGTGAGCAGAAAAAATGTGTTGTTCCTCAAAGAATGCCATATACAGGTTTGCTATTCTAGGTGCAAAGGCTGCCCCCATAGCAGTTCCCTGGACTTGTAAAAAGCGCTCATTCCCAAAACCGAAATAGTTCTTACAGAGTGCTATTTGAAGTAACTTGAGAATAAATTAAATTGGTACTGCACAGCAAGCCTCTCTCTTGTTTAGTGAACGTTCAGCCACTTCCAATGTTTGATCTTGAGAGTTATTCGTATATAACATTGTTATGTCCAGAGTCACTAAGATGTGTCATTTGGGATCAGACAGATAGTTCTCAATAAAGTTAATCACATCTCTGGTGTCTTTGAGGAAAGCTCTCGTGGTGGTGGTCAGAGGTTGCAAAAAGAAATCAATGTATTTGCACAGTGGCTTAAGGATCGAACCGCAGAGGTATACAATAGGTCTTCCTGGTGGATGGAGAGAGTTCTTATGTATTTTAGGTAAACATAACATTTAGGACACCTCACATCAAGCAGTGTCAAGAAACCCACTTCCTGCTGACCCGAAAACCCTGTGTTAATACCACAAGTAGATAGTTCTTGTAAAAAGGCCACAAGCTCTGGTGTAGTGCCTGTGTCTAGTCTAGAGTAATGATCAGTATTCAATAATAGATCATATACCATTTTCTTATATTGAGCCAAATTCATCAAGACTAGTTTTCCTCCTCTGTCTGCTGGTTTTATGACCACAATTTGGTTATTCCACAAGTCAAGTAGTGCAGCTCTCTCACTGATTGAGAGATTGCTGCATGCATGTGAATTAGAGTCCATATTTAACCTGTTGGCGAGTATGAGGACATAGCCGCCAGTTAGTGAAAAAACTATAGTCACCTTGTGATATCTAATAATTGGCTTCCAGCCCCAATATATCTCCAATGGTTACTGGTTTTCTGTTCCAGAAATCAAGATATCTGCTCATTTGCTCTGATGCTCACAAACAGGTTGAGTGTAGGCTTCACCTTGAAATGGTTTGAGCATGGGCTTCACTTTAAATGGTTCGATCTTGAAATTCAATTGATTCTCAATCTCAATTGAATAAGTATAAATCATGAATCTCATTTCAAACAAATATTTTGGATATTGAATCAGCACAATACTGTTATCCCAAATCTGTGCATTGTTACCTTTTAGGATTTCACTTTCTAATGTGGCCATATATATTTTGTTGCTAGAGAATGTCTTTTAACCCTCTGATGAAGACGTGGTAAAACAACACCTTCACGTCGAAACCAGTCGGTCCTGTCCAAGTCTTGGAAATGTTACTATATTAGACATCAACTTAGATTTATTCTGAGACAGAACAAAACCAAAAAAGAAAAAAATCATTAATTGTGGATCATTGCTTTTATTAAGATTACATGTTTTTTTATATGTATTTTTATTCAGTGAATTGTGAATATTTGATTGTTGAATTGTACATGGATGAGTGCATTCGGATGTATTGTTTGTTGGATGGGTGTGAATGAGTTGTCACCTGTGTCCCCCTTTTCCCTTCCTTTGTGGTTGGTCATAGTTGTGATTTCACCTGTATTGCATTGCCGCTCCTTAGATTCATTGATGATTATTTTGGGTCTAATGTTTTTGTATCAACTTAAATAAATATTTTTGATACCTTTATAAAATTATGTGCTCTGAAATTTCTTTTCAGTAAACCATTACTTGTTCATTCTCCACAGACAGTAGAGATCTCCTGCTTTTTCAGAAAAAAAGTTCCTGGCAAAGGCAACCACTCTTTTGTAGGTACATGCTGCTGATAAAATAAACCAAGTTAGCTTTAAGAGCTTATATGTCTATGATCTTTGACAAAATAATGTTCCCAATAAGCTGGCATAGGTTTTTTGATTCACCAATACCTCTTTCCATATTTTATAACTAGGCTTTCCTATTTTCAATCAGTGAAATTTCGATAAACACTTGAAAAACACCCCAGGAAGAAAACATGCATCCTAGCTTTAAACTGAAAAACACTGTTTCCCCATCCCAGTGGTGCCTTAGTGTGAGCAGGGATGGGAGGCCCTTTGGGGATGAAGGGGTGGCTTGAGAGGGAGCTTGGCAGACTATAGGATATATGCCCTACTCCCCCATGTATGCTTGTTTGCTTTCTCCCATTGCTTCCCTTCCTGTCCCCTGACCTTGTTAAACAACACTGCACTTCAATATTACATCGTTTTCTTTGAAAGAAAAAAACAAGATTTGTATTTGTATGTGGTCAGAGCTATTTTGGGGAATTGTAGACAAATTTGAGACATTTTGTGGTGGCTGATTCACATCTTAAAACTGGCTAAAATTAATAAAAATAGCCCTCGACCACTGACGAAAATGTGTATTTACAAAAAATGGTTTCACGTGGATTTTTCAGTGTCTCTGTTTGTGGCCACAGACCCTCCGTGTATGTGTATCTGTCTGAGGAGAGCTGAAAAGTTCCAGCTGCCTGTCGGCTTTAAAAGGAAAGTCATGTGAGGCTTCCATGTACGAAGCTAGCCTGAGGCCACAGTGTCAGAGTCACCTCCCAACCTCCTGTGGCTCTCTAGAGCACCAGCACCCAGTGGTCCATCAGAACCCCTTAATTGCTGCTTAGCACTTTCTTTCTTGAAGGAGAGTTTTTAAATTAGAAGCCATTTATAAATGATGGCTCATTTAAGGGACCATTGTTTTGGGCAAGACACTTGTAACCTTTTTGTGTGAAGAAATGCAAATGGGAATTTTATTCTGAAAGCACACAGAAAGCACAAGGTAGTTGCCTAAATCTATGCCGTCCTCCAGACCAATATCACACAGAACAGTTTAAACTAACTACATTATGTTTAAGATGTTCATATTTAACACCAAAAAGTGTGCATTTTTGGTAGAATGTAATATTTTCCTCACATCGTAAATGAACCCTGCATTTGTCAAACGCAAACAGGTAACACTTTCACACATTACATTTTCTTATAAGCCTTTCAAACCCCAAAGGTCATTTTTTAGCCTATTGCTGAATTGCATTCTGGTATTTGTAGTCTCCCAGTCAAGAAGGGGTGAATAATGCCACAATTGTACTCTTTTTCCCTAACATAGTTCTATAAGGATTTAAATATGTGTGTGAGTACCTTACTATGGTATGTGTACTTTTCAAGTTATCTTTATAAAGCAGATTATTGTTGTGCAGTTATTTATCCCTGATTGTGGCTGCTTTTCAGGGCACAAGTAAAGGATACATGTGGGTGAACAGCGTAACTTAGGGCGTACAGAGCCCCTTGGGTTTTTTGAGGTTGGCAAGCTTGCTCAAGTATTTGGCTACCAGAATTTTACCCCGGTTGTCATGTTCCCAGAGCAGACGCTTACCCACAAGAAAGCAATCACTTGTCTAGTATTGGGATTTTATTTTACAGGGAATATTTCACTACGGATTGCTGGGTTTAAAAGGTGAGCAACTTTTATACTTTGCCAGCATATTTATTGGAACATTTCCTCTCTCATGTTACTATTCTGGTGTTCATTACTTTTTTTTAAAGTCCAATGCTCTTTTGTCTTGCACACTTTCTTCTAAGGGGAAGGTCAATAGAACTACATGTATACATTTCACTTTAAGATATGTTCACTTACTGTGCATATATTCATGGGTGTCAGCATTTGATTTTCCATATGGGGACAAATGTGCCCGCGCAGGGTGAAGCGAGGGAGCCGTGCACATCCCCAGTCAAAACAACACATTTTACAGCACATGTTGCAGCAATAGGAAAAAGCCATATGATTAACAGGAAGGTATAAATATATATCAGAAACAATCACCTAACCTGCTGAGTTGCCTTTCCAACATTCTGCTGTAGGAACCCTGATATTCCCACACCCGGCAAACAGTGTTTGCCTGTTCACCCCCTGCAATCAAGAGTCAAGT
This sequence comes from Ambystoma mexicanum, assembly GCF_040938575.1. Classification (NCBI taxonomy): domain Eukaryota; kingdom Metazoa; phylum Chordata; class Amphibia; order Caudata; family Ambystomatidae; genus Ambystoma; species Ambystoma mexicanum. The sequence continues at coordinate 1,531,676,258 of NC_090932.1, forward strand.
GGTACGTTAATGAGACTCCCTTCTCATTTTGTAGTGAGCAGCACTTGATAAACAGTTATTATCTGCTTGGGTTTATTTCTTTAGACAGTCAAAATAATCCTTATCTCCTCCAAGTGAGTGCTCCCGGGCACATCCCTTTTATCATGCTACGTCTTATTTGCTACAATTAGAAGTGTCTACAATGTGGAAAGGTTGTTTTCACAAATCAAAGGGCCTCATTACACGGACGGCGGTAAGGGTGAACGGTCACCGTTAATGGTAACGGTGACCGTTAACCCTTACCGCCGTACTACGAGGTCCCTTTGCGGGTTGGGGAATTTAACGCCTTCAGGCTGGGCTAATTTGCGGTACCGTAATTAGCACCTTCCCCATTCCCATTATGCCCTATGGGGCAAAAATGGGAATGGGGAAGGGCAATGGTGGAAGGGGGAATTACCGCCCCACCAACCTTGGAGTAGGGCGGTAATTCCCCTTTCCGCCAAGGCGGTGCCGACAATTTACCGGCATGGACCTTGGTCCACCGCCTACCGTGTAATGAGGCCCAAAGCCTTCAGGGGAGGAAAGGAAAGGGCAAGCATGGGCAAAGAGTCCCTGAAAAAGTATTGCATGATTGACTACAATAATTTAGACATGTAGAGAGGTGAGACTGTACTGGATTAACAAATTCATCTGTATTCTCCTGAAAGTGTTCATAACATCTCAATCTGAGAGACATTACCCTACTTATGCACCCAATGAAACAATAAAATAATATTTGTGTGTACACTGTAAACACTGTAAAAAACAGTTATCCACGATTTTTTGAAGGGGGCAAACGGGAAAACACTGATGAACACAGATTCTGAGCATTTATGTAAACACTTGAAAAACACCCCTGGAAGTAAAAATAAAAGAAACTCCTAATACAGGAAACACTATTTATAATGTATGGATTCCAGGGGGAATGGGTAATACCTTAAAAACATACTGCGTGATACTACTGCTGTGGCTTCATTGGGCCTCATTAGGAGGTTGGAGGTAGCCTTACCGGTAAAACCGGCAAAAGGCTACCTTCAAACTCGCAACCGGGTACATGCGAATGGGCAATTACTGGGGTATTCTGGCCCCGCCGGACCCGGTAATTGCCCTTTTACAACGGTGCCGGTGCATCTGACTTGCTGTGCTCGTGGGTGCTGCTCTGCCCACCAGGTCTACCTGGCGGGCTGATAGGCACCCACAAGCCCAGCTCGTAGTATGGCGGCACGGTAGCAACGGTGCCAGTAGCGCTACCCGCACTGTTGTTACCGTACCGCCATACTTGACTTTAAAGGCATATGCAATTATATCTTTTTTTTATGGATGGTCGTAATGGAACTGGAAAGTGCATTTCTGATGAAGCGGTGGTGATGAACTTGAGGTCAGTCACCGGCAAATGCATCTCTTCCTCAGCCCCTCCATCTGTGATATACTCACATCTGTCCGTATTCTGCAGAGTGGGTGCTCATTGGTGTGAGGTGCAGGTAGATACGAGAACCTGTCCATATGTGAATAAGGGGGAGCCTGTCAGTGATTGCAGTTCAGGGGACATGATCTTAGTATGAGTAAAAGGGGGCAAAAGCTAGTAGGAGGTGTTTAGCACCTGGAGGGGGGGAAAGAACATTGGAATGTTGGCATGACCCAAGTGAACAATGTGCATGGCAAAGGGCCTTAAAACTGTTTCTCTACTAACTTTCTCCCTCAATCTTCAGTGTGTGCCCTAACCACCTTTCCACCAGGACAAGGCTCACTGCAAGGTTCTCAGCACCTTCCCCAGCTGTTCTCTTGTGTTTATAACCTGTTCTGTGATTTTGGCATACTGCAATTGCATTACAGCAGTGATGGAGAGGACTCTAAAAGATATTATCACCCGTTACCCTTGTTATGCGCCCCCGGCCCCAAGATCAGATGTGGTGCTAGTGGTGGGCTGACAGATGAGATAGCAAGGGAGCGTCCGGGCCCCTCGTGTATAACCGCTATGTTGCAGACATGGACGATGCCTTGCGAGCTGCACACAATTGTCCACCTAAACTTGGCGGCGAGAGCATTTTGTGGCTCTCAAACGCAGATGATACCATCCTAATTGAAAATTGAAAAAACACCTCTTGGCTTGTAGCGTACCATGGGTGCTCGCTATGATTATGCTGTCTCAAATAGGTTAAAGGTCAATCAGAGGAAGACAAAGATCATGATCATGGGCAAGAGAAAACCATGCCACTGCACTTTTCCTGGACAATGCCGGGCAAACAACCTGAGATAGTTGACTGCTACATATAGCTGTGTATCCCTTTAAGAATCCCCCCACTATCTACTTTTATGATGAGACCTTTAAAAACAAGCAGAAAATGGCAAAAACATTAAAATGTTATTCAAAGGGAAAGTTGGTAGCTCTCTTGGCGGCCTTCTAGAGGTCCATTAAAAAGGGAGTTATTCCAAGAATGTACATGGCCTTGAGGTTTTACCAGAGTGCTTTGTGAAGTGGTTGGAAAGAATGGAGGCTCTTCCCAGCACATTTATTTCTATTCTACTTACCTTGTACTGCACTTTTCCCTTCCCCCTAGCCCTGCACTTGCGCGGTCTGAATGACACCTGGCCTAGTAGGATTGTTGTCTGTCCTCCCCCTGTTCCCCCCTCCCTGCCTCATCGCGCCTTGAAACACTTGTGTATAGGCGCTTTACAAATGCCATATCATATCATATCACAGTGCTGGTGGAAGCACTGAGACTGGAGCTCAGGCTCTCTTTGGAGAATCGCTTGAACTTAACAGCACATAGAAATCATGTAGGCCTAGAACAAGAAATCTTCATTGTTGTCACTTTTCTCACAGCGCAAGTGTGTCAGAGCTGGAAACAAAGGCCAGCTGGGTTTGGCGACGGCTGGTGGGAAGCCCCTAGAAATAGTTGGGCTGGAGCAGTAAACCAAGTTTAAATCCAAAACCATGGTATGGGACCGCTCTCTCACTATGGAGACAGTAGCGACAAAAATAAAAGGTATGCGCTATATGTTACACAGCATTTTGTATTGACATGCCTTTTAGATATTTTATTAAAATATGCAGCCCCTTTATCCCCCCCCACCCCGTCATGAGACGTTATATCCTATATTTGAGACTGAACATTCCTAGGGAGGGCTGTCTATGCCGCTTCTGTGGCAGTAACATTGAAACCTCTGGACATAGTCTGACAAAGTGCTTATGTCTGACTGAAAGTTATGACAAGTGATGTGAGAATTCTGTGTCTATACTAGCCGACATTGGTACAGACCAGTTCTGGGCTGCAATTTATTCGGCAGAATCGTTGTTTATGACTGCGGCGCCATGTCACATTTGGGAGAGAGCTCGCCAACTGCTTGGAGTATAAAGTTTGCCATTGCTTTTACAGAAAGAACTGCATAACAGATGTGTTTTTGAAATCTTTTAGGAATATGGTATCTTTTTTAATGATTTGTTATGACAATTGTTGGATTCATTTTGTTTGCGTTGGTTATTTATAGCGAGTTTATGGTTAAACCAATCAGTAACTGCATTTTTGTACTCATTTTATGTGTTCGTGCAAAAGGCTTACATGTTACCCATACACACTTTAAATTTAAATTAAAAAAGGTGAGATGGAAAAAGAAGAAAGACCAATAAGGCATAAAAATCAGGGGAGATAGATGGGGCAAATTGTCAACTACCTTCAATAAAGAGGTTGGAAACAGGGGAAATCAAGAGCTTGGTGGAGATGAGGGGAACGCAGACAGGCAAAGTGAGCGGATAACGCAGAGAATATGAATAGACTGAGGTGAATGAGAAATGGGGAGGAGTCAGAGGTGTAACACTGAAAGTGGGAGGAACATCGATGAGAGCATGACAGTGCGTGAGATGGGTTCAGAGTGAAAATGAGAGAGCTATGAGGGAAGGTACCACACATTGAGGTTGAGGTTAGCGACAGACCTTGAGAGGTAGAAGTGAGACAACAGCGGTGGTGGAAGTGTTTTCTGGGAGAGATAAAGGTGGAGGTGAGAACGAATGAGAAAGATTGGAGAGAAAGGTGCACGGAGTGCAGGAGGGACAGCAGGCCGGCTGAGAAAGATAGTGGCGAGACATGGACAGAGGCATACTGGCAGCTGGGCCGGCAAGAGGCATAGGTGGAAGTGGGAACATGGGAGCCAGCGGTGAGAAAGAAACTGGACGAGATAGCTGAGAGAGCCAATGATGTGGGCTATGTGAAAGTTGGGGCGCAGGAGAGAGCTTAGAGAGAACAATGGGGGCTGGCAGAGGGCAAGAGAGACCATGTATGTGAAATAGAGAAGGAAGATGAAATAAGGAGAAGCAGATGATGAGAAACAGCGCCAGCTGAGAAGAGAGTTGGATACAGACAAGGTTCATAAGAGAGAGGGGTCTGGGTGAGACGCGAGATTAAGAAGAGAGAAAGAAAGAAGAATGATAAGAGAAGAGAGGAAATATAAGCCAGACAGGAAGGAAGAGTGACTAGAGAGAGGGGGTTAGAGAAAAGGAGAGGGAACTGAAAGAAGAGATGGGAAGGGAAGAACCAAAGAAGGTGCAAGGAATGTCATGGATACTTCCTTTGAACAATTAATTCAATCCAGAAGTCCGGTGTCTTTTTCTGGAGGTTACCTCCTTCAGAGGAGTCACTCTCGTCTCATGGCCATGGTGCAATACCCAGTGATGTCTAAGAACACCCTCACTTCAATCTTGATCTTGGGTGTGTTCGACTTCTCACCAGGCTGGATCTTTGCCCACACTATTATAGCTTATCTACTTGGTGGTGGTGGTGGTGGCCTGGTACGTTTCAGAACATTTCTCTACCAGACAATTACTAGTCTTGGTATTCAGGATGCAGATCCTGAAACATTTTAAGACCTTCCTTGACGTCTTTTCAAGTGGCTTTGGAGGAAGCGGGGTAATCTATGCCCTACTATGCTCAGTTCACCCACGTCATTCAGCATCTGGTTGGCCAACATTTGAAAAACGTCAGGAAATGTCTCCATCCCGCAATGCATCAAGGTTTAACAGAACGCAGTACTTTTCATATCTAGCATTGATCATTTGTGTGACGCACACCACAAGCTGAGGGCCATGTGTTTTTGTAATAGAATAGTCAAGGGAAGGATATACTGCGGCGTTTAGTGGACGGGTTCTGCCAATGGCTTGGTGAAGGGGAATCTTCCTGAACAATTGCGTTTGCTAGCCCTCAGCCCCAGGTCTTGGGGTCTGTGACTGTGGAGGCTCCACATACTGCTTCGTGTGTGCAACATGCAAAAAGAATTTTGCATGACATTGGGGAGTGGTTGTGCTGCAGGGACAGAGTTTGTGGCGTAGGAGTGAACTGCTCATATGTGGGTGGGAACTTTTTGGTGGTTGTGCCTGGGCAGCTAGAAACTGTCCTGGCCCTAGGGTTAATAGCGTGCAAAATTGTACTTGTGCCGGTGTGAAGTTTCTGTAATACTGCCACTGGTTGTGTCCTGCTACAATAGATGGGAGAACCGGGGTGAACTCAACATTGCCACAGAGGCGGTAAAAGGACTCTGGCACCAGGCATGAGAGGGGCTCAGATGGTCTACAGTCTATAAATAAATAAGGATCACACTGTTTAGAAAAGAGCTGAGCAAGTGTGTCTGCAAAGGCAGGGTTTTATTATCACTGACAGGACAGGATTTAAGAGACCGTCAGGGACCGTCTGACCTAACTCCCAGAGCTGCAGAAAAGCTGCAGGCTTGGTAGATCTCAAACCCAGCGGCGGGGGCAGCTTTTTGAGCTAGGGGGATTGGGGGGAGGTGGGCCAGAGGATAATAGGGTGGCAGCAAAAGGCTGTGAGGTGCAAGGGGCACCATGGGGGGCGTCCATCCCCCCTGTGCCACTGCTGGCTCCGCCACTGGTCAAACCCCAGCCTGTATTTCTGTCTTCTGGGACAGCTGCGCAGCCTTGGTAATAGGGTGCCAGCAGGAGGCTGTTAGGCACATTGGGCACCACGTGGGGCATCCGTCCCCCCTGTCCTACTCCTGGCGCCGCCACTGGTCAAACCCCAGCCTGTGTTTCTGTCTACTGTGACAACAGTGAAGCCTTGGTGTTACAAAGTAAGGGTTAACTGTGGTGTATGGGGCCTGTTCTAGGGCTGTTCCTCCTGGTTGTTTTTGAGTGCCTAAATGGAGGTTCAGGCCTGTGGGGGTTTGTCACAGGTAGGGCTGGGATCCACCTCACACTAATAGTAAAATCCACTCAGGGTTTTCAGGCTACCCACAATGAATATGTATGAGGAACCCTCATGCATAATGAATTTCACTGGCTATTATGTGCATGCTTGCTGGTCATTCTGAATACCGGCTGGATTTTACTGTTCAGCGAGCCGACAATCGGGAAGCTTTGTAAACCACAGCCGACAGGGTGCCTAAGACAGGAGGCAGGATGATTGTGTTAACATTCCAGTGCTCAGATGGAAAAGAGTATGCCGCAACACAGGAAGACAGCCAGCGTTGATCATTCGTATGTATGAAAATGCAGCCTCATAGATCGAAGGAGGGGTCGTTATTGCAGGGTAATGACCCACCACCAGCTTATGGCGCTAGGCAAAGCGGAGGGCCATAGGTTGGTGAAGGTCATTATCCCAGATGGTAACGACTCCTCCCAAGCTCTTTAAGGCTATTACCACGTGGTGGTAACAGGAAGAAAGGTTTTGGAGTTGTGGTGGTGAAGTACAATGACCTAGTTTACTATTGAGTAAAGCACACAAAATGTGTAATTAAATAAAATTGGGTTTTATTTGTTTAATTTAAATTGCTGTGATTGTCTTTATTAAGTATTGTAAGGAACTCATGGTGGCAACAGTAAAGACAGACCAAGTGATCACAGTTCAAGGGTGTTTACTAAACTGTAAATGCAGGGTGGAAAAACGCCCAATCTAAACCTAAATCTAAGATGGGAGCAAGCGTCGACCATCAAATGAAAAATAAGGCAGTCCTTGTGGCGTGTCAAAATAAAAGGGCCTATACTAGAGAAAAACCTATTGCTAATTCCTTACAACTAATTACAGAAAGACTGTGGGATAGGGTTTCAATAAAGAAAGCAGTGTTCCAAATAATAAGTCAGGATGTGATTGCCAGCGGTCTCCCTTCCCCATTTTATGAGCACTGAACAAGGTGGGATCTTGGAGCACAGCACACGCTCAAGATTTTCCAGCACGAGACGACAGTTCCGTTCCAGCTATCAGGTTCTTTAATGGTTAAGTCTCTTTTCAATGAAAAGTCTCTTACCTTCGAGGTCTGATGTATCCAACAAACAAACACAAAGTTCTGTTCCATGTACACTCTGGCTAATAACTTTCCACCAACGGATCTCCCTCTTTCGGGCTCGGACCCCTTTCAGACGTCAGCCTCCCTCCTTTGGGTTCATTGTGGCTTTTCTTACTTTCACAAATCTTATTGTCTTTTTAAATAGTTCTTCGGGCTTCGACCCCTTTTTGGTCAGCTTCCCTCTGCCGGGTTCACTCTCGACAACTTTTACAACACACTGTTCATGCGCTCATTTCAGTAAGCAGGATTAATTTCCCTTACTTCGCAATCATCTGTCGGTCAAAGACTTCTGACGGTACAAAGAATTTTACAAAACCCCTGTATGACCACTTTGACCTCTACGCGCCTCTTCCCAAGGGCTTCTGGTTACGGTAGTTTCTACCATCGGGTAATCACCCAGAGTTTTCTGCCTGAGCACCCACGTGGTGCCGGACTCCTCTGTTGCTGGTTTCCCCCCTCTTCCATCAATAGTATCCTTAAGCTTCTCAAAGTTCAAATTAGCCGTTGGCTATTTTCCGTTCGGTTTCTTATCGACTCTCCCCTCGACTCAGCGGCTGTGATGAACCGCTGGGTTTTCTTTCTCCATGAGTCAAGTTTGGTACCACAGAGAGAAGCATCTCTCTCCGGCTTGGTAATCAGCAGAGCAGGGTCTCGTGTACCATTAACATCTGCTGCAACACATGCTGGTTATTGTTTGCGGTCTTACGATTCCTTCTGTGGAGGTTTCATGAGCCTGGCTTGGAAAGGGCAAGGTCGCTTCTCTCCTTGTCACCCTCTCTGTCTGTGCCATCTTTCTCCTCCTCTTGAACTGCTGTGCTGAGTTAGCTCTCACATCGTGCGGTCTGCCTTGCTCCTCTTGTGTTCTTGTGCGCCACCTTTTATCCCTCTGGGGAAGGGAAAGGGCTGTCAGGTGTGTGTTATTCTGGTCATTTGCCTGACTTTGCTTGACCCTTGTATTGGGACATGTCAGGTAAACGGCTCTGATGTTAGTCCGTTGTCTTTCGTGTTGTGCAACAGTGTTCGTGTCGGGAAAGGGGGGGCAGTATTTTGGAATATCCTGCCTGGTAGGATTGGGAAAAGGTGCTGAAAGAAGGGGGATACCCCCTCTCACCCATCCCACTCCCCAAGGATCCCCATCCAGGTGATTCTCCCTCACTGGTCCACCCCCAGGAACTGGATCCAATAGCGATGGCCGTGTCCTGGCCACCTGGATGACAGATCCCCAGGGACTAGCCGGGGAGACACCTTCAGGTTTCTCACAATATGCATTTATTTTAATTGTAAACTTGGTTGAGGGGAATAGTTTTAGCAGGAGCTTGCATTAGGTGCAATGTTAAGTGAACATGTTTTCTTAAAAAAATGGAAAGCATAGGTCCATGTTTTAACTTTTACTTTGGAGTGTTAAATTTGAGTAGATTGTCATATTGAAGGTAATCTTGCTCAGAAAATTCATTGGTGTTTTTTGAATACAGACTCATATTTTCGGTTGGTTCCATGCCTGCTTCTATAGTTAGAATGTCAAGAATGCAGTCAATAACAGTAGGTATTGAATGCATTCGATAAATTCTGATTCCCTGATAGAAGGTCAATAACAATTTACATGTGCTAATAGTAGTTATTACCCACAGATCCGATAACCATGCACTGACTCTGGGTATGGAACCTGTGCAAGATGACTGCCCAACTAACAAGACTGAGCGCCCTTGGCTGTCTCTTGGAAAAAAGTGTCTCCTGTGTGGAGGGCGTACGCATAGGGTACCTTATTCACAAAAAATAGGCAGAGAAACAGAAATGGTGAGCTTGTAGAAACATCTGGTTCCTAAAAATTAGCAGGTTGCATTATTCACAAAAGAGATACATGCTTCTAGGGGATGTGGCTCGTCGGAACTCTGCCCTGGCAGAGTCCAAATTTTGTCATGAGTCGGGGAACTGACTTCCATGACTTGACTTCCTCATGCACTAAAGTCAATGAAAAGATTAGTGGCAGTACTGTCCTTGCCCAGTAGATGTCACAATCACCCAATATCTAGAATTACATCACTGTTTCATACATTTGGAGAATGTATTTGTTTTGTAATACTCAGAAAGGAAAACATAATATAGAGGATACATTGTTGGATTTCTACGACACATTGCTTTATTGAATTCTTACCATTAGACATCAGACAGGGCTGGGAGTATAGCTCAGGAGCAATGTGGAGGCAATACAACGCAGACCAACACTGATTCAAATCCTAGTCCCGTGCTTAGGGACTGGTCTCTGCTAATTAGCGTTTTACAAAAGTTTCATTAATTATTAGACTAATTAAATCAATTTAAAACATAAGAACTCAGGGATTGGAACCTGCATTGCCCTTTCTGGGTTGATTTTGTAGTTATATTTGAATACATTTCTTTGAGTACATTTTTTGGCTGCTGATATAGTTGTATGATATTTAAGAGACCTTTTAGAAAATAGTTTGTTCTCTTTTATACCCTGTATGAAAACTCGATTGCGACTGTTAGGCCACTCCTTCGTTACATAAGCCAGGTGGTTTTTCAAGGTTCCTTAGCTACTTGTGGTTCTTAGGGCGGGCCAGACATTTCTTAGATCATGCCTCCAAATGTGGTTTCAGGTAGGACTGGGCGATAAATCGAGTTTTGGAGGTATATATCGATTTACTTTCAAAATCGATGTAGGATAAGACATCGGGATATATACATATATACACATTATTAAATAACTACAATTTTGGTTTTACATTTTGATATTGACACAGCTGTGTGGATTCTCAAACAGGAAGAGGAACAATGTATTTGCACTTTATTTTGATCAATGTCTTATAAATACAGGTGTTTGAACGAACCGCATTTGCAAATACGAAATGTGCTCGCAAATGTAAGAATTCTTTTTCCCACACCAAAGCCTGATTTTTTCCAATTGCATACAAAGTAGGAAATTCCCAATTGCATAAAGGCTTAAAGCGCTATATAAATTCAATAAACATTAACATAAACATAAACGTAAAGGAGGAAGAGGTTAGGGGGACATATGAATAAGCAAATCTTCTAGAGCCATAACGCCACCAAAATGGCAGGTATGGCGCTTTGTTAGACCACTTAGCATTATATCTTTGAACAGCACATTCAGAGGTGACTTTGGGAATCAGTGTATGCACATTTTTACATTTGTGTATATTAATTACATTGTTTATTGATTTAAACAACGGAATCTCCACACATGGATACTGGGAATATATCTCTAGATCAAATGTAATAATTTACTACAATGAATGCAAATGAGATTAAAAAAATAGCAAAACTATATCAAACAAAAATTCAATACTCATATTAATGTATTGTTCATTGATTACATTTCTTATACCTTTTTGACAAAAAAGATCTAAAACGGGGTGGAAAAAGAAAGGAGAAAAATGAAAAAATAATTCACTTTTACAGTTCATTACTGAAAGACATCTAATTAATTATGGAAAACTGTTCTTTTGCGGGATGTGATAAAGCACCAACATTGCTTTCCCTTTTTGTTAGACCCACTATTTCTAAATCTAATGGAAAATGGGTATCCATTTTCTGGTTTTCTGGACCAATATCCTTTTGAGGCCCATGCATGAAGCCTGGACTCAATGCGCTTCAGCATTAGTCAATGGAGGATCCTTGGCTCCATGTGTTGGCCTCAAACACTCAGTTAACAGTGAAGTATGGATTGAGTTTGGCCAGCACATTTTCTCACCTCTCTTCCCTTTTTTCCTCCCCAGCATCTAGAACAAGAGAAACACGAACTACGGCGAAGGTTTGAGAACCGGGAGGGTGAGTGGGAAGGCAGGGTGTCAGAGCTGGAAAGCGACGTGAAGGTACTTCAAGATGAGCTGGAGAAGCAGCAGGTCCACCTCCGCGAGGCTGACCGTGAGAAGACCCGAGCTATTCAAGACCTGTCCGAACAAAACCAAAGACTCATGGACCAACTCACCAGGGTAAGAGCCAACCCAGAGGGCAAACGGGTCTTCCAGGAAAAGTCTTCTCTATTCCTTTCCCAATGTGTGCTGGAGTAAGAGTAATTTGCCTGGTGGGCCGCTTCATATTAGGTGCATTGCTAGATGTTTACCAAACCAATAAGAGGGGGAAGAAGGGTCTTCCAAATCAATGGCAGCCGAATTCCACCAGCAGCAGTTTCTTGCAGAGCATGGATTTTCCAGAATGGTGTCAGTTATAATTGAATATTGGAAATGTGGACACCATCCCCTCCCCTTACTGCCCACTTAACTAGCTCAGTAGCCCCCTGAGAAGGTTCTGTCTCCCTTACCTACACACCGCTCAGTCCTTACTTATCAGTACATTGTTAGCTTGGTGTGCGACTGACAAACCCTGTGTTTAAGTTACTAACGCTGTACTCCCCCTGGCTCTCCATTGCAATGTTACTTTGGTGTCTGACTGACGAAGACTTGTCTCCTTTACTAACGCCACACTTTCACAAGACTCTGTGTTGCATTGTCAGCTTGGTGTCTGACTGGCGGAGCCTTGACTCTGTTACTACCACCATACTCCCCCAGACTAGCTGTTGCACTGTTAACTTGCTTTTCGGGTGACAGAGCCTTGTCTCCATTACTAATGCCATACTCCTTTGATTCTCGGTTGCGTTGTCAGTTGGTGTCAAATGGACAGAATCTTGTCTTTGTTAGTATTGCTGTACTCCCCCTTGCTCTATGTTGTATTGTAATCTTGGTGTCCAACTGACAGAGCTTTGACTCTATTATAACACCACTCCATTGCTTGCTTTTTTAGCTTGTCTCTATTACTAATGCCTTACCCCCCTTGGACTATCGGTTGCATTGTTATCTTGTTGCCAGAATGACAGAACATTGTCTCTGTTACTACCACTGTACTCCCCCAGACTCTCTTTTACAATGTTACCTTCTGATTAGCAGAAGCTTTGTCTAACAGACGTGTGTCTCTGTTACCAACTACACACTCCTTAGATTCCCTGTTGCGTTGTCAGCAGAATCTTGTCTTTGTTAGTACTGCTGTACTCCTCCTTGCTCTATGTTGTATTGTTATCTTGGTGTCCGACTGACAGAGCTTTGACACTATTATAACACCACTCCATTGGTTTTTTAGCTCGAAGTCAAACTGAAAGAGCATTGTCACTATTACTAATGCCTTACCCCCGTCAGACTATCGGTTGCATTGTTAACCTGTTGCCAGACTGACAGAGCATTGTCTCTGTTACTACCACTGTACTCCCCCAGACTCTCTATTACAATGTTACCTTAGTGTCTGACTAGCAGAAGCTTTGTCTGCCTAGCAGACGCTTGTCTTCGTTACCAACTACACACTCCTCAGATTCTCTGTTGCGTTGTCAGCAGAATCTTGTCTTTGTTAGTACTGCTGTACTCCTCCTTGCTCTATGTTGTATTGTTATCTTGGTGTCCGACTGACAGAGCTTTGACACTATTATAACACCACTCCATTGGTTTTTTAGCTCGAAGTCAAACTGAAAGAGCATTGTCACTATTACTAATGCCTTACCCCCGTCAGACTATCGGTTGCATTGTTAACCTGTTGCCAGACTGACAGAGCATTGTCTCTGTTACTACCACTGTACTCCCCCAGACTCTCTATTACAATGTTACCTTAGTGTCTGACTAGCAGAAGCTTTGTCTGCCTAGCAGACGCTTGTCTTCGTTACCAACTACACACTCCTCAGATTCTCTGTTGCCCTTTTAGCTTGGTGTCCGCTGGACAAAGCAGTGTCCTTATTGGTATTGCTGTACTCTCCCTGGCTCTATGTTGTATTGTAACCTTGGTGTCCGACTGACAGCCTTGGCTTTCTTATAACATTGTACTTCATCAAACACTCTTTTGCATTTTTAACTTGGTGTCCAGCTGACAGGGCCTTGTCACTGTTACTGCTATAGCACTCCCCCGACTCGCTGTTGCATTGTTACCTTGGTGAGCATTGTCTCAGTTACTAGTGCCATACTCCCCTCTGGCTCTCCGTTTTAATGTTACCCTGGTGTCTGACTGACAGAGCATTGTCTCTGTTACTATAGCCATACTCCCCTCTGGATTTCCGTTTCAATGTTATCCTGGTGTCTGACTGACAGAGCATTGTCTCTGTTCCTATAGCCATACTCCCCTCTGGATTTCCTTTCAATGTTACCCTGGTGTCTGACTGATAGAGCATTGTCTCTGTTACTATAGCCATACTCCCCTCTGGCTCTCCATTTCAATGTTACCTTGGTGTCTGACTGACAGAGCATTGTCTCTGTTACTATAGCCATACTCCCCTCTGGCTCTCCGTTTCAATGTTACCTTATAGGGTCTGACTGACAGAGCATTGTCTCTGTTACTAGTGCCATACTCCCCTCTGGATTTCCGTTTCAATGTTACCTTGGTGTCTGACTGACAGAGGTTCTCTGCTGCTTTTTTAGGTTGGTGTTTTGGTGATATATTCTTGCATCTGTTAGTAACATGGCAACCTACGTGTGTCTCTGTTACTTTGGCATTATGCGTGTCAGTGGGCCTATTCACTAGCCCATGAAGTTCCCGGTGCTCTGTCACTACACAGGCTTGGAGTCAGACTGACATAGCCCTGACACTGCGACTAACACTAAATCCCACGAATATCTGCAATATTGTTAGCTGGGTTTCCTGCAAGAAGTGGATTGTCCCTTTGATCAACTCTGTAATCCATTTGGCTCTGTTACTTTTTCAGGCAACAGGAACCTCCAGGTTCCATTGATAGCGTTGGGTTATACACACTCCCTCTGGCTTCGGGTTACCTTTTAGGATCGGCACCCGACTTACAGACTCCATCATTTTTACTAACACGTTATTCTCAGTGGCTGTGTGTCATAGTGATAGTACTAACTAAATGCCCAGTTCATATGCCCTGCCTTGTAGAATGGTTGTCTGGCTTGACTCATAGAACCTTGTCTCTGCTGCTAACATTTCACTTTCAGGGGCTCTCAATGACATTGTTGACTTGGTGGTATAGTGACAGAGCCTTGTCACGGTTACTAAAACACAAATCCCTAATGCCTTTATCTCGCCGTCACATTGTCGGTTGATGTTGTAAGGACAGTGCCCTGCCTCTATTAGTACACCCATATTCCTGAAGCCCTATCCCTCTGTCACATTCTGATCTTGGTATTAGAGGCCCTTGTCTTTTCTACTAAAAAACGAAACGCCCAAGCCGCTGTCTCTCTGTCACATTGTTTCCTTGACGTTGGAGTGGCAGGGCTGTATTTCGTGTTACTAACACCAGAAGTGTCTAACTCTGAGCCATAGTGTTGCCTTGGTGTTACCGTGAGAGAGCCTTGTCACTGTTTCTGGAATGCATATCCCACATGCGCCCATCTCTCTGTCACATTGGCGTGTCTCTAGTATTAACACCCAAATCCCCCACGCCTGGAACCTCTGTCACATTGGCGTGAGAGGACCATGTCTCTAGTATTAACACCCAAATCCCACACGCCTGGAACCTCTGTCACATTGTTGACTTTATGTGAGAGTGACAGAGCCTTGCCCCTATTATTAACACCCAAACCCTCACACCCCTGATTCTGTCACATTGTTGACTTGATTGTAGAGTGACAAAGCCTTGCCTCTCTTATTAACACCCAAAATCCCTCATGCCCCTACCTGAGTCACATTGTTGCCTTAGTGTGAGAGTGATAGTACCTTGCCTCTATTGTTAACACCCCAATCCCTCACACGGGTGACTTTTTGTCACATTGTTGATTGTAGAGTGGCAAAGCCTTGCCTCTCTTACTAACACCCAACTCCCTCATGCCCCTATCTCTGAGTCACATTGTTGTCTTAGTGTGAGAGTGATAGGACCATGCCTCTATTGTTAACACCCCAAACTCTCACACGGGTGACTCTTTGTCACATTGTTGACTTGATTGTAGAGTGGCAAAGCCTTGCCTCTCTTACTAACACCCAACTCCCTCATGCCCCTATCTCTGAGTCACATTGTTGTCTTAGTGTGAGAGTGATAGGACCATGCCTCTATTGTTAACACCCCAAATCCTCACACGGGTGACTCTTTGTCACATTGTTGACTTGATTGTAGAGTGGCAAAGCCTTGCCTCTCTTACTAACACCCAACTCCCTCATGCCCCTATATCTGAGTCACATTGTTGTCTTAGTTTGAGAGTGATAGGACCATGCCTCTATTGTTAACACCCCAAACCCTCACGCGGGTGACTCTTTGTCACATTGTTGACTTGATTGTAGAGTGGCAAAGCCTTGCCTCTCTTACTAACACCCAACTCCCTCATGCCCCTATCTCTGAGTCACATTGTTGTCTTAGTGTGAGAGTGATAGGACCATGCCTCTATTGTTAACACCCCAATCCCTCACAAGGTTGACTCTCTGTCACATTGTTGACTTGATTGTAGAGTGGCAAAGCCGTGCCTCTCTTACTAACAGCCAACTCCCTCATGCCCCTACCTCTGAGTCACATTGTTGTCTTAGTGTGAGAGTGATAGGACCATGCCTCTATTGTTAACTCCCCAATCCTTCACACAGTTGACTCCCTGTCACATTGTTGACTTGATTGTAGAGTGGCAAAGCCGTGCCTCTCTTACTAACAGCCAACTCCCTCATGCCCCTATCTCTGAGTCACATTGTTGCCTTAGTGTGAGAGTGATAGGACCATGCCTCTATTGTTAACACCCCAATCCTCACACGGTTGACTCTCTGTCACATTGTTGACTTGATTATAGAGTGGCAAAACCTTGCCTCTCTTACTAACACGCAAATCCCTCATGCCCCTATCTCTGAGTCACATTGTTGCCTTAGTGTGAGAGTGATAGGACCATGCCTCTATTGTTAACACCCCAATCCCGCAGACGGTTGACTCTCTGTCACATTGTTGACTTGAATGTAGAGTGCCAACTTAAATGCCAAGGACGAGCATGCTCGTCTTTTTTGCATAGACTTGCATAATAGCCTGGCAGTTATTAAAGCAATTTTGGTTAATAACTCTGGTCAGAACTTCTAATTGCACAGTGCAGTAGCTCATCAAACTGGCCTACTTTGGCCAAAAACTGGCTATTGCATGTCGGGACGGAGTTTAGGGCATCATCTTATTACCCTGCGGGTCAGTCCGAGCCGGCATCAGATAACATTGCCAAGCTGACCACAGCCATTTGTGGATCTCCCATATCTTGTGCGTTTTCATCGCACCTGCATTGCTCTGCCAACCAAACGACTTCTGGGCACATCAGATCATGAGATAGCAAGAACAAGATGACAGACTCATTCACAGAGATAAACAGAAGATGTACCTTGACTATAGTGCACCGATGCCTTATCCAGTTATAATTTCAAAAAAAAGTTCCTAAACACAAAACCTTCGAATACAAAGTTTAGTTCAGTTTCGTATAGTAAAATAAGTGTTTTAAAAAAGAAAACAGGGGTTTGGGGGGGACCTTCCATTAAAAAAAAAGAAAAATGCATTTGAATTTCTTTTTCCTCAATGCTTTGCT
This sequence comes from Ambystoma mexicanum, assembly GCF_040938575.1. Taxonomy (NCBI): domain Eukaryota; kingdom Metazoa; phylum Chordata; class Amphibia; order Caudata; family Ambystomatidae; genus Ambystoma; species Ambystoma mexicanum. Next base: position 1,531,693,057 of record NC_090932.1, read on the forward strand.
GTCGAAACGTTTGTATTTCAAAACTTTGACTTTCGAAAAAGTCACTATAAACCCACCGATGCATCTACAATGAAGCCCTCATGTACTTGAGCCATTGCATCACAAAGAAACAGCACTGTCGCTCACTGCGCTCCTCTGACCAGCTCACCCTGGCTGTCCCACGTTTTAAACTAGCCAGAAGGGTTAGTTTAAGCACCACAGCCCCCGCCCTGTGGAACTCCTTACCTCCACACTTAAGAAATGAGCCCTCCTGCCGAGCATTCAAGCGACTGTTGAAAATGTGGCTCTAAGCATGAACCGTCTCCTACTTTGCCCATACTACTGCCTACTAAAGCAATGATCTGTAAAGTTTCTACTCTGTTATTACTCTGTTATTACCCTGTACACGCACTGTGGTACCTGTGGGTCTGGGCGTTATACAAATGTTAAAATAAATAAAATAAGGACTTTCTGAAGGGTCATACCATTGGTCCGACCGCAAATTGTCAGCATTGAGAGGCCAGAATAACATATCCTCTTTTACCAGCGGACTTGCTTTTCATGGGAGATACTGCTGGCATATGCTGTTTGGAGGACTGAACGGTCAAATTACGTATACAAGACACATTACTATTACAAGATGGGGCAACGGGGGGGGGGGGTCTGTATCATAAATAAGAAAGTCTGGCACAAAAATCTTCAAATGAAACTTGGCTTGACACTGCTAGCTTCCGGTGCAGCGACTGCTTTATTCGCAAGACAGAGTTTCTGATTTACTACACCAAACACAGTCTAGGGTGAATTGGCATAATCTAATTTCGAATCATACATTTGAAAGACAGTGTATAACACAGATATAATAATAATAGTTTAAAAAAAACAATGGATGTGTGCATGTTTATTCTGCGCCTCCTGCTTCTCAGTGCTGTAGTAACAGGTGTAACAGGTAGTAACAGGTGCTATTGTTATCTCATTTTATGGTACTCGATTTATCAACCTCGGAAAGTTGAGACGCTAAGTCAGCCCTGATGTCATAATTAGGTTGTGTTTCCAAGGCAGATTGTAGAATGTAAGTTAGTTCACAATGTAATGTTGGATGCATGAGGGGCTCGAGTGTGTACTCTGGCAATCCTGGAAGTTGAGTGGCTTATTTGCCCAGACAACTCTACACGTTGCACCTCAGGTCAAACTCCAGAATGTTAATTCTGGGACTACTGAGGCTATGTTATACCGCTCATTGGGCCTCATTACACGGATGGCGGAGAACCATGGCGCTATTAGCGCCATGGTTCATGCCGGTAAAATACCGGCACCGCCTTGGCGGAAAGGGGAATTACCGCCCCATTCCAAGGTTGGCGGACGGTAATTCCCCCTTCCACCATTGCCCTTCCCCATTCCCATTTTTGGCCCATAGGGCTCAATGGCAATGGGGAAGGCGCTAATTACTGTACCGCAAATTGCGGTACCGTAATTAGCTCCCTGGGTCCCTTTGCGGGTTGGTTTTTAACGCCTGCAAAAAGCAAGCGTTAAATCCCCAACCAGGAAAGGGACCTCGTAGTAAGGTGGTAAGGATTTACCGCTACCGGTATTTTACCGGTACCGGTAAATCCTTACCGCCATCCGTGTAATGAGGACCATTGTCTCATGTTGAATCAGCCATGTTTATGAAATAATGTGTCAAGTTGTTCAGTTAATTTATTAACTTTGTCCCCTTGATCTTCGTCTGTATCTTTTAGTAAAAATGTGTTCATTTCCTTGGTATGCCTTTTTTGTTTGACTTTCTCTTTAGTTGCCCTGTCTCTGTTAGTAACAATGTGCTATTTGATTACTGTCCTGTCTCTCTTTGTAACAAAGTGTCCATGTTTTTACTGTCCTGTCTCTCTTAGTAACAAAGTGTCAATTTCATTACTGTCCTGTCTCTTTTAGTAACAAAGTATCCATTTGTTTACTGTCCTGTAACAAAGCATCCATGTGATTACTGTGCTGTCTCGGTTAGTAACAAAGTTCCTGTTCGATTACTGTCCTGTCTGTGTTAGTAACACAGATTACTGTCCTGTTTCTCTTAGCAACAATGTGTCCATGTGTTTACCGTCCTGTCTCTGTTAGTAACAATATGTCCATTTGATTACTGTAACAGATAGTAACAAAGTATCAATGTGTTTACTGTCCTGCCTCTGTAAGTAACAGTGTGTCCATTTGATTACTGTCCTGTCTCTCTTGGTAATAATGTGTCCATTTGATTATTCTGCTGTCTGTTAACAACACAGGGTCCATTTGGTCTCAGTTGTATACCTGCGTTGGGTACATCACCGCTCTCTGTGTGCCATGGGACCCCCCAGGCTCCCTCCCCCTTAGCTCATAGCTTCCATTCTTCTGTGGCATGTTTATCTTCTTTGCTGCCACCCCCCCTTGTCTTGAGAATATCGTCATATCCCTGCCTTAATTGATTCTATGGGATGCAGCTGGCTTCCCTGCCAGCCTGCTCCCCTCTCCCCTCCAAACTATGCACACAGACACTGTCCCGCTCCTCTCCCATATCCCCTCACCGGCTGTCCCGCCCAATTATTTCAGTAAATTGTTAAAGAGAAGACGACTGCCTTTATTAGTTATTAGAGGTGTTGTATCATTATAGAACACACGCAAAATGGAAGGTCTTGTCTTCATATTTTGTCAACCTTCGATGCCGGAAAGGCTGAGTGACGCATACTGGCATTCACTCCAGTGGCGGAGCCAGGGAAGGACGGGAGGGTTGCCCTCTTCCCCTGGTTTCCCCATTGTGCCCAGCTGGCGTTCCTATTAGCTGCACCCTGGCACCAAAAGCTGCCTCCGCTACCGATTCACACCTGTGAAATTCAGGTTGCACGCCCATTCTACAGCTGGCACTCAACCCGCCCCCCCCCACCCTCACCCCCACCGCCTGACCAAGTTCGCTGGCATTCCGTGAGTCAAGTGAATTACACTGCGATTCCAGTAAACTGTGCAAGGCCAGCCACGGTGTGTGGTGGGAAGGCTCCAATCATGTTATTGTTTTTCTGATCGAACATTCCTTTCTTATTATTGAAGTGTGCCTGTGTGAGTTCACTGTTCTTAGGTTATCAGAAAGTGCGGTGGCACATGGCAGAAAAATGTGCCCACCCTTGTGCCTGCAATCGCTTTTCTTGTAATCTGGGGTTGCCAAGCAGATAGGAGCTCCGTGCGATCTGAATATGTCAGTCAGTCCAAATTCCTTTATCTGGCATAAAATCATGTAGGCAAGCATGTTCATCAACATGTACAATAGAATAAAACCGTAATAAATAACACGTGAAGATAAATTATTAAACAGATAGGAATCCTCATGCTAGTGAACACTACGCGGTGAGTGCATGGAAAGTGTGAGTGTCAGAGTGCACTTCTGGAGGGAGATTCAGAACCATTAGAATAAAAGCAGTGAAGGGTTCTTTGGACACAATGGGCCTCATCACGAGTTGGGCGGTAGCCCTTAAATGCGGCGGTGATGGGTTACCGCTGCATGCAAGGATCCGCCCAATCATAAGTATGGTGTGTTTACCTCCAGCGGAGAGCTCGGGGTAAACACGCCGGAAAAATGCTAATTACTGCACGGTAATACCATCAGTGGTTATTGCACTGGAAATTACCCCTTGAACACAATATGGAATGGGAAATAACATTTACCGTTCAACCCGTGATCCGGGGTAATACTGCCAGACGGGTGGGCGGTAACGCAAATAAAGTTGGGAAGTATCCCAGTCTGGATACCGGCCACCTCATGATGAGGCCCAATATCATATTCTGGTACTGAAATCCCGGGCAAGCGCCCAGTCCAATCTTCCTCTTTAACCGCGCTCTGTGGATGTGCTCGGCTACCAGATCGACTGGCGTATGTGTACAAAGAATAAGGGCGTCAGTCGTGCAACGACTCTTACGCCTGACAAACATTGGTCTTAAAAATGATCTCCTAAGTTTCACGTAAAAAGGACACAGTAAAAGAAAGCAAGTAACGGTTTCCCTAGAAGATCCACAGACGGGGCGCTTATCAGACCAGGAAGGATCCCAAGTGCTAAGTAGGCAAGATGGCGGAAGAATATATAGAACCTACATTTAATATACAGTGAGCATGTAAAAGGGGCTGTTAGATGGTTTAGGTAGAGTTCAAATCCCCAGATCTTTTCAGATTCCCATTAAAGCGTAAAGGATGAGGAATTAACAATATTGGAGGATATTCGATGTTCCTTCGCCCTGAAAGCCGGTGTTACTGGGCATTTTGTATCTTTCCCAATAGGCAAGGGGTCCGACCAGAGTTCCGGCTGCTGGAAACATGAAGATAACGTTTTAATACATTTGCACCATGGAGGTGTAGTTCCCCCAATTTGCCTCATGATATCCTGCAGGACAGCTCTGTATTTTACAAGGGCAGAGGTGCCCCACACATGCGCCCAGTGTAGCAGTGGCTTAAGTAGACTCAGACGACCAGTACCATGAAGCTCTAGTAGTTCATTAGGCTGGGCCTGCTCTTCACTCATCTTAAAGCCTGGTTTAGAAATCTGTTCTCAGTTAGGGAAACTGCAGTGCACTGTTGAAACCCCCACAGTTCTGCCCCATAGGCAGCCGCTGGTCTGGCTTGCCATCCATATACTGTAAGGACTGAGCTGATTGGCCCTTCACCATGACTTTTTAAAAAAGAGCTGCTAACTGTAGTGTACCTGTTTAGCAGGAGATTTCCTTTTTCTAAATGAGCACGCCTGTTACCAGCGGCAGCACCTCTTAGGCGCAGGTAATCATAACTAGTTACCGGCTCTAGCGGTAACCCTCCCAAAGCAATATTGAGGCTGCAGATCTGTTTTACAGGGGGAGTAATGATCAATGCCTTGGTTTTGCTTTTATTGATTTTCAGGCCCCTATCTAGACAGAACGCATTGAAAGCATTGATCTGTTTCAGAGTCCAGTGGGAGTCAGTGAGATTAAGATTGCACCGTCCCAATACAAGAGCATGGGGCATTTGTCAGACGCAAGTGTGGGGACATCCGTCATAATTCCCAGAACTTTATCGATCACCCCATTGCAGGGATTGAATTTACAATTAGCTACGCGGGAGCTGAAAGTGGCTCCTGGGTATCCAGCATTAGCATGTGACCAGGAGCTACCACTGGGGATCGAAGAGCTACTGCATAGCGTTCCTCAAATCTAATTTCCACATAAGATGCAAATATATTATTTTGTCTATTATTTGAGACTGCTTATGCTTTAAACGTTGCATAGGTGTGTCCTAATGTTTATTCATAGATTGTCCCAAACAAACAGAGTTAAATTCACATAGGTGTGTTTGTTCAACACCAGTTGGCCTGGGGAGCCAAAAGTAGCTCCTGGTAGATGTTGGTATCAAGGTAACCAGGCTCTTCGAAGCAACAAGCAAGAGCTACATAGCTCCCAGCTCCCCTGAATTTCGAACCCTGCCGCTGATTTAGATGCAGAAAAGCAGTGCAGCGAGAACATGCCCCTGTTGGACACCTTTTTGTACCTCAAAAGGAGTGATTGTCTCACCTCCCATATCTCATCAGACATCGGTCTCATTATTGTGATGTAAAGATCTGATTGCCAGCAAAACGGCCATTGGCCATCCAAGACTCCTGAGAATCTCCCACAGCCAAGGCTCCCGGAACAGCATCAAATGCTGCTTGAAGGTCAACAAAAATAATATGCAGCCTCATTTTCCTTAGGGTTACATACTTCTCGAAGAATATATAGCCAGACTAGTGCCACCATTGTAGGCCATTATAGTCATGTATCAACACTTATTATCATGGTTGCTTTACCCTTAATCCCCAGTACAACATACCATGCCACAGCTATAAATTATATGCAGATTGGTGCCATCAATGTAGGTCTGTCTAGCCACCTAATAAAACATATCATGTTTGTTTTACCATTGATGCCCAGTAAAAAATGACATGCCACAGTAGAAAAATATATGCAGACTGGCTGTACCAATGTAGTCCAGTCTAGCCATGTAGTACCACTTACCATGTTTGCTTTACCTTTAATGCACAGTAAAACAAAAAGTAACAGGAAGAATATATAGCCAGACTAGTGCCACCATTGTAGGCCGTTATAGTCGTTATTATCATGGTTGCTTTACCCTTGCTTTACCCTTAATCCCCAGTACAACATACCATGCCACAGTTATAAATTATATGCAGATTGGTGCCATCAATGTAGGCCTGTCTAGCCACATAATAACACTTTTCATGTTTGCTTTACCCTTCATGCACAGTAAAGAATTCCATGCCGCCATCAGGCCCCGCTAAATGCAGAAGTCCACTCCCCATTCACACACACACACATGCACACACCCCTAGTGTACACACTCTCATTCACAGGCATACATACAACATACACTCTCTCAAATTCATACAGCAGTTAGACAACTCCTTATATGCATGCATACATAAAGGCAAACACACAAACATATGTGTGCACATGCATACAAATACATTACATACACATACATCATATTTCAGTTACCTTCTCGCACCTTTATCATGCCGCTGCCACACATGATCGGATGTCCTGCCCCTCTTCCCCACAGCGAGTGCACACTGACTGACAAGAGAGGACTCCTCAGCATCAACCTGCTAGTCATTTCGACCTTCGGGCCCTAATTCTGTTCAGCCTGAAGGCCAAACCGGCGAGGATTTTACAAACCTGGTGATAACAATACATGTATACACCTGAATAACTCAGGGGGGACCTACAACCACTCACTGTGAAGGAGCGACCCTGGTGCACACAACGAGACACCTGCAAAGTTTTACTTTATTTATTTAGGTGTTATTCATAGCGCTACATGTCGCCTTGCAGCCACTTCAAAGCGCTTTCTGCCCTGTGCATGGCAACATGGTGCAAGCCCGACCTCGAGTTGAGTGAACCCATTGAATGCCCACCCGTGTACATCTGGGGTTTGAAGGAGAGTGGCCAGTGAAGTCTTCGCTGATTGGTAGGGCCTGGCCCCCTGAATGAGGCTGGGGTCCAGCCTGCTAGGTGGAAAAAGATGTGCTTCCTCTTCTAATCTCCTTCCTAGCTCTGTGGGGATAAAAGGGATTGTGCTCGGCTCTGGCAAGTCCCAGAAGAGAGTAGCGTAAATGCCAGCCAACACACTCTCATGGTCAAATGGTCACACAAACGACTGGTCACTAAAAGGCCAGCTTCCATGGCCGGTAAAGCTCTGGTTCCTCTGTGAGGAGTGCAATGGACTAGGCTGCCGCGTAGTTCCTGGGTTCTTCTAGGAGCTTTAACCACATGGCTTTATGGGTTTGGGAGGCTGGAATACTCTTCGGCTGTGGTGAGGCTCTTCTGGGATTTATCTACGTAATCCAGCTCTTTTTACCTTTCTGGAGTCTACAGTTACTGCCTCCTCCTGGTAAACATGGCAGCAGGGGGAATCTAGGCCACTCAGGGTATAGCGTGAACTTGACAGAGGGGCTGGGTTAGTGGGGTTGCTGGGGTATGTGTAAGACAGGCTGAGATACTGGAAAGTAGGCAAATGCTACTTTCAAACGCATGCTTTGATAAAGTTGGGGTGTGAGCAGGACATGCTGTTGGATGGAGAAACAGGTGTAGCTCTGTTAGGGTGAATGCAAGACCTAAGACATTTTAGGAAGTGAGTGGTAGTTGTGGTCTGTAGTTGTGTCCAAATGGGGGAGAGAAATAGCACAACAACATCCATAGCACCCCACCAGACTGCCCTCAATACCAGGCACACCCATTCCCCAAACATACCCATTCCATTGGAAGACTGCTGGTCTACTGGCCCGGTTAATTGTAGTGGTCTGTGTAGATAGTTACGAATATAAAACCAAGTGCACATTTAAATGATGATTTTCCCCAAACAATGGCGTGTTTTAATAGACCCCAGGCCTCGCATCTCTACCAGATCTTAAAGCAGGGCCCAGTCATTTAACTGAGAGTTGCTGACAGTGCTTTGTTAGGGCGCCCTTTGAAAGTTCCCATGTATAAAAGACATCGGAAACAGGACTTTTTGTTCAGTAACCATAATATATAGTCAGGGGAAGTTCAATGATAGGGCCTCAAGTGCTTAGAGGCCAGATATGGGAGGTATGTAGTCATCAAAATAACATAGCATGGTAAGGCACATCATGATAAAGCACTGCTTAACATATCACAGGAAATCAGATCGGCATGACAAAATAGCATAACACAATGGTATGTAAAGTGTCTTGGATCCCTTCTCTAACCAGTGTGTCTTAGCCCTGTTGCTGTGATGTCATGAATGAGTCATGGAATGCATGCATATTATGGAAGGGTCCTTCCAAGAGGTTCCAGGAGCTACAGTTGGAGAGAGCTACCTGGGTGATGGGAACCTGTGGGTGTTCTCCTTACCTGTAACCTATGTGACCAGGACCTGAATAAAGCAACTACATAAGTCAGCCTTTCAATTATTACAGTATGCCCCAACAGAACAACATAGCATACCCTGGCACACAGCATCGTTACACAGCATAGCAAACTCGCACAGTTACGTGTCATTTATAAAGCACTCATCTGCCATTAGTATAACGTTGGACCTTTCAGTGCTAAATCATTTCCTGTGTCTCATCATATAAAGAACGGTCTGTGGATCATTATCCATACCAGCCTGAATCCCTTCATGTTCACCATCATATAAACTACAGCCAGTGTTACTGTCCTGCTTGTGTCAGGCATAAATAGAAGTCTATGCCACATGGCATAAAGAACAGGAAGTGTTTCTCCACTAATAAGTGCTTCAGCTTCACCAAGTAATGAACGAGATGTGTTACAACCCTGACCTTTGAGAACTAGACAACTTACTGTGCCTGACTGCATAGGGAGCTGGACGTGACCCTAGCCTACACACCAGGCATGGGCATGACTCCTGAGCCATCTGACAACTGAGGGCAGCAAAGCAACTCAACGTGCACTGCTGCTGCAAAGCAACACCTATCTCCTTCTGTCCTTGCTTCCTACAAGGAACCGCTCCATGATTTCACTACTACTCTGGACAAAGCCCATTTCTGCTGCTAAGCTGACCGCGCTTCCTCTTTTCGCATCCATCATTGCAAGCTACTCATGACCCTCCCCTCAATCATGACCCACCCTTGACTCCGCCCTTTCTCCTTCTCACTTTCAGCTGATGGTTTGGCCAGTGACTTTTCCTCCAAAATCTATGAAATTGAACAGAATACTTGACCACCTCTCTCTGCCACGCCTCCTCCTCCTTTCTGGCTGCCACTCGTCTCTCACCCTCGCCTCACTGTCGGATTGCTCGCCACCACCCTGCCGGAGCTGACACCAGTCCTCTGTGATCCCAACCCCTCGTGTTCCTCTTTCCGCACAAACCTAGCATGGTCCTTCTCCTCTGCAGCCGTTCACTTTCCTCTGGTATCTTACCAGCCTGTTTCAAGGGGTCCGCCACCATGGCCACATGGAAGAATCCCAGCGCTTAGCCCAACAACCCAGCCAACTATCGACCTGTCCCCTCCTTTCTCACTATTCCACATTGGAAGAGAGTAGTCTTCAACCTACTCACTGACGTTCTGGAAGCCAGCAGACTCAGTGACCCCCGGCCCCATGTGGACTCTGCAGCAGGCACTCCGTGGGGTCAGCACCCCTCCTGTATGTAACTCCCTCTGTCCTCTAGTCTCATTCTCCTTGAGCTCTCTGCCACATTTGAAAGAGTGACGATCCCTCCCACCTTCAGTCTCTCTCACAGCGCGGCTTTCAGGCCACCGTCCTTGCTTTGGTGGCCTCCTTGATTGCTTCTTCCCCATTTGCTGGGACACTGGGACCTCCTGCTCCACCCCGCTCCCAATCTGGGCCCCGCAAGTTTCTGCCCTTCATCTGCTCATCTTCAAACTCTTTGCATCCTCTTTCCTCAACCTCATCTCATCCTGTGGCTTCTTATGGGGGCTATTTCCAATGATACTCGCATTCTCTTCTCCTTTACCCTCACCCCTTAGTAGTCTTCTCACATCACTATCCATCACTACATTTCACTGCATTCTCTGATATTTAACTCCTTTAAAACTGAAGAGATCTTTCTCCCATCCTCCAGGGCCCCCTCCCGACCCCCCATCTTCCCTTGCTGACATCTTTTGCCGATACCTCCATACCCTAAACCCCAGGGCCTACATTTGTTCCCCCTGATCTCCTTACCCTATAAATCAGGGCTCTCAATCTAGAGGTTCTCTATTACAGGTACTTGGAACTTCAGCGCTTCATCGGCAATACCACTATGGGGGGCAGGCTCCCCCCCACCCCTCAACATGGTAAAACCCGCCCCATCTCACTTTTCAGGCTACCAATACACACATTGTCGCTCTAGTCCTCAAAATTCTGGATCACTGCTACATCCCTCTCATGGGGCTCCCCCTTACACCCGCGGCCCTCACAACAAGGTATTGAACTTTGCTACCCATACCCTCAGCAACCTCCCACTGTCCTCACCCACCCCTGGCACCACCTTCACGTGATTAGCCCCCATGCAAAATGGCTCATTATCCAAATTCCATCTTCTGGTGTTTAAGTCCATCGCTGGGCTAGCAACATCTACCTGGCTCCATCGCCCACTACTCACCATGCGCATCCTTTCTCCCCAGCCGTCCCCTGTCCACCCTCTGCTGCTTCCCACTTTCCCTCCTTCACCCTCCCTCCTTCCCATCACTCAATTCCACCCGCTTTCCTGAAATAGCGGTCGTTCTTAGAACGACTGGCTTTAAGGTCACCCTTAGGAGTGAAGATGCCCCCCATAAGTGTAAAGTCTGGTGTAAATTCGTCCAACAGTATAAATGTTATAAAGCATTAAAAAAGGGCAGTGGGTGTCAGTTTTTGCATTGGATTTCCCATAGAGAAAAAGTGCATTTAACCAACAGGCGCACAGCCTAAACCGCTGGACGGATTTGCTTCCAATTCAAAAAAAAGTTGGGCGCAAAGCGGTGCAGAAGGGGTTAGGTGCAAATCCATCCAGTTGTCTTTTTTAACATTTGGTGGCGAATGGGGTGGCCAGCACCAACATATTTTATATGTTTCCCAGGGTGTATTGCAGCAAGTGAGGCTTTTTAGAAATGAAAAGCCACCATTTCTGTGCGAGCGGAACAAGAGATGTGCTTAGAATGATATTAGGATGGGGAAGCAAATGATTACCTATAGAGTGAATGAATGAAGGGGTGAAACAGTACCTATTGGTTAGGTGGAGAGTTTGGGGAGGGCAAGTATTCATATTTTGTTCCTTTTGTTTTTCGTCTTTTCACATGGAAAGTAAAATGTGTGTGGTCATTTGGGTATCTGATGTGTTTCACGACAATAAACGTTGTTAAAATAATATTAGGAGGGGATTAAGGGCCCTTTGCATACAGGGTCGATTTTGGGAAACAAAATGAAATGGATTTGAACACACGTAACATTTTTGTGGGTTTGGGCAGAAGTTTGAATTGAATGGCGTAGTCGTCTGTTGGCAGAAAACCTGTCAGAGCCTGGAGGGCCGGGGATCCTCACCGGAATCGGAAAAGCAATTACCTTCTCGCAGGATTTACTCACAGGTAAATCTCGCAAGAAAGACTTGCGAGAACAAAAAAAGGGCGACAAAAAAATCCTTTCCGAAATTGTTGGCTAAAACATAGCAGAAACACACATATTTTTGTCCACGCCCCTAATTGATGCAAAGTGGCAGCCATGGTCACTGGCCATTGGAACATGGTCTTCTACAATAATTGTTACAAAGTTGTCATTACGCTACAGACCTTTACTACTACAGGTGGGGTGAGGTATAACATAACAGAACCCTTTGAATTCCTTGATAAATCTTTAGTTAAGAGACAATTAAGTTGAAACAGTTCCTCACAACAAAACCCATGGAATTCAGCAAGTGTTGGCCCCGATGCCACCTTAACCTAGCCCATGAGCACAGTGATGGCATTGCAGATTGCTTCACCAGTGGCATCACAGAAGACATCATGTATGACATCAACGGGGGACTCAGAAGTAAGGTGGCGTTGTTTCCAGCATTTGCCGGGGTGGGCGAAGGTGGGGGTTAGCATACGAGTAAAGATTTTGGTTAGAATCAGAGTAATGGTTAAATGATGGGGTAGCAGGCTGGTGATGTTGGGGTTTGGCCAGGGGACCGTAAGGGTCAGGGTTATTGATAGGCTTAAGGGTTACGGTGAGGCTAGGGTTAACAGATTAGGGGTTTGGGTTAGCACAAAAGGATTAGGAGGTTGGGGAAGGCTGGGGATGTTGATGTAAGATAGGGTTAGAATAAACCAAGGGGTTAGGGTAGAGTAAGGGTTAGGGTAAGTGTTAGAGTTGGGGTTAGGGCAAAACTAAGGTTAGCAAAATAAAAGAGGTGACGGCTGGAAGGCTTAACTTTAATCTGAACCTCTGGCATCGCTATGGGCAACCCTTCAGACCATAGTTTTTCATCCTACCGAGCCATTATAGTAAGGGGAAAGACTGTGTGCACATCAGGCTTCGTCCCACCCCAAAAGGGGCAGTCCAGTCTGAACACATCGCTTCTGCATGAGAGCACAAGCTCACATCCCTTCCGCACAAGACCACAAGCCACCCCAGACATGATTCGGCCTCATTGGTTAACATCAGTGAGGAGTAGTTTGGGGATCTAGGCCCAGCAGTCTGGGTTGAGATCATGGTGGTTGTGGAGGGTTGGTGGTGCTGGTTTGGTCAGGGGAGATTAAGGGTATGAGTAAGTGCTAGGTTGAGCATTATGGTAAGGCAAGTGTTAGTAGAGTAAGGTTTTGGGTTAGAGCTAAAGAAAGGGATAGGGAGGTTGGAGAGGGCTGGTGATGTTGGGGTAGGTTAGGGGTTAAGATAAACTTAGGGGTTAGGGTAGAGCAAAGGTTAGTGAAGGCTGTGGCCCCACGGAGCCCTGCTAGGGCGGCTGCATGCTTTCCCTCTGAGTGAACACCTAGAAAGAAAGATGCAGACACCAGGGTAATAAAGGTTTATTTACAAAGTGTAGTGTGTGTTTTATGTTTTTTTTCTGTGTGCGTTTGTGCTTTGGACTGAACCACCCAGCCCACCAGGAAGATAGCCCCCGGACGCCCAGCGGGTGAATGGAAGCGTCCGTCTGCATCTAATGATGCATTGCAGAGGGAGCGGGTCCGACGAGCTGCAAGGCCACGGGAGCAGCAGTGAGCATGGTGGCGTCCCCATAGCTTAGATGGAGCTCAGACCAGGGGCATCCTGGGGTAAGATTTAAAAAATCAAGGCTGTTTTAATAAAGAGGGGTACCACTGGGATCCCTATAAAAATTCACTCTGGCATCTGTGTCCATTAGTCATCTAAGAACTCAGAGTGTAGCCCATCTCCTGTTAAACGTGATTTTATTGAGCCGGTGCAGCACCCCTCCCTACCCAGCGGGCGGGGGGTGGAGGGTGGTATCCATGGGATATGTCCATGCTGCAGGGAAGGGAAGAGTACACCCTTGCACGGATCAGGGCTGGGAAACACGGGCTACATTAGGGTAAGTGTTAGAACTGGGATAAGGCTAAGGTTAGCATTAGAGCAAGTAGTTGGGTTAGGGTAAGGGCTATGGAATTTGTGGATGACTGGTGACAAGGTTGGAATTAGGGTCATTCTTTATTTTCTTTTTATTTACTTGATGTTTTGTTTTGCGTCTGTCATGCATCCGATGTGTTGCAACTGCAGATTAGTGCTCGTATTTCTCTGCCACCTCAACGCTAGTGCTTTTGTCTGTTTTTTCCTTCTCCTCGTTCCACGCCGAAACGCTTCCTTTCTCTCCGTGCCTCACTCGGCGCATCTGACTGTCTCTCTCTCGCTCGCTGCTGCCGCCCCACGGTTCTTTTTCTTTCTCGCCGGCTCCAGCCTCCTGCAGCCTGCCTCTCTCGCTTTCCCTCTCTCTAGGGCTCCTTACCCATTGCTGGTCAAATTCTGGTCTGTTCTACGTGCTTCTCTTCGCACTGCTTTCCGCTTCATTTAGCTTTTACCTGCGTATATCCCAGCCTTCTTCAGAAGTGATCTTTCACGGTGACTCTCCACCCTTATCAAGTTATGCTGCTCTCAGTCAAATGCAAGGAGTGGAGCCTTCACTCTGCACCCACCATCGGTTCCAGCAGGAGACTGCTCTCTGGGGTTTTTTGTGCCTCGTAAGGCTTTTTCCCCATTCCGGCTATCCCGGAAGGGGGTCCCATTGCTGCTGTTGAAAGACAGCGGTAACGGTAGCTTCCTAAAAGGGTAGACCACTCATCATCAAAAAAAAGAGAGACTTCAACTCCTGGAGGAGATCGTTGAAGAAGGAGCTAGACACCAAATCCTCGGACTCAGGTGAGGAGGGAGTGCTCAGTGGATCTGGGGAAGAAGAAAGGGATTTTGACAGCGTCATATAAAAACTAGATGATTTAGAATGCGGATGGTTAGGGTAAGCCTGAGGATTAGGGGTAGAATAAGGGTTGCAGTCAGAGTTAGGGTAAGGGTTGATTATGGAGGACTAACGATTGTCTGGTTCATGGGCGTAATTTTAGGGGGGTACGGGGGTGTTTGTCCCCCCCCAACTTTCATGGCACACCATTTTGTCCCCATTCATTTGAATGGGGCACCTTTTCTTCAGAGGTCATGTCCCCCCCAACATTTTCAGCAAAGTTTCTCCACTGGTCTGGTTTTATTAGAAGTTGTTGCTGTTGTTAGGGTTATAGCCGTGTACTTGTGTATTTAAAAATAGTTTTTTTTAGCAACCTTATCAATGGCACCAGTTTCACATTTTAAATTGTTTTCATAAAAAACAACTACCTTTTGAAAATTACTTTTTGCTGGCTACTTTTTCAAATGACTGCATAGTCCTGGCGATATTTTCACATAGATCCTGACCATGTAAAGCTTCCAGCAATGGGACCTCTCCAGCCCTCCATATATATGCCCTACTTACAAAGCACTTACCATTTTTAGTCAATAAATAAATACCTTTCTGGCCTAAATCACTTGACTTGTCTCCTCGTATTAAAGAACAGAAGGTTTCATTCTCCTGGATCTTGTTGGCCTGATGACTTGCTGTGAGCATTGATTCAAACAGCAAGTGCTCCTTCCTGTTTGACCTCTCTCAGGCCAAACAACCTCCAGTGGCCTATCATTTAAAGAACAGGAAGTGCTCCCAGTCTCTAAATTTCAGGCCCACATTATTTTCCATGACTCTTTCCGGGTGGTCTCCCATTCCTAGATTATTGGCTTTTTCCGGAAAATAATAATATCCTGGTTATGTAGGTATGCTACATAGTAGGTCATTTGCACTGATTATACTAGATCCCAAAACCCCTATCAGAGCAAAGGTTATGACGCCTGTATTGATACTCACTTTATGGACCTCTGAGGCAGGCGCAATGGCCACTGAGCTATATTGGCAGCCATTCTTTGTGACCTTCCCATGATCTTTCTTGAGACTCACCTGCGGCGTCATGCCAAGTGGATATGTCCTAATCGTAGGGCTGGTTGCCCTTATCAGCCTGTAGTCAGCACTGGTCACAATGTAGCCCTGTTCCACCTCCTAGTAGTAGTTGTAGTCATTTACATATCACCTTTTCCCATTTGCATGGTCTGAACATGCTTGTGGTGAGAATGTCATCAGGGACCGAAGTCAAGGTATGGGGCTTAAAATGTGTGTGTGCATTTAACCAAGATTAGGAATTATGTGGGCTGGCTAGACTCCAGTAAGCATCCCAAGGGGTCAGGAATGTGCATGGGTGCTGAGGGAGGTCACAAGAGTGCACTAGTGCAAGAGACTCGTTATGTGTCCAGCTAGACCACATTTTGTCGTAGGTTGTTGCTATATTCTAATGGCAGAGGTGTTGAGGCAAGTCTGGTGTATGGCAGCGAAGACGTAAGTGTCTAGCTAGCTAGACTGAATTTGTCGCAGTTGTGGCTGCATTCTAATGTGTGTGAATGGATAGCCGTGCCTGCAGCAGATGTCCATCAAAGAGTTGCGCGTTATACGTTCCTTAAGCTCAGATGAAGCTTATCTTTGATCTCGCTGTATGAGCAGATTGTTTGTGTGAAAAGAGAAACTACCCTCAAAGGCTCTTCTAGGCACTATGGACAAGCTACCCTCAAGGTCTTCTAAGTGCACTAGACTGGCCATCTTAGTACATCTTCTAGGCATGGCAGACAGGCTACCAGGAGATCTTGGGATCATAGGATTCTCTAAACGCAATAGACAGGCTACCCTTATAGTCTTACTATAAATCTTCAAAGTTCTACAATAGGCTACCACCAGTGTACAGACTAGCCTGTTTACTGCAAGTGATCCTGCTGCCCGTACTTCCCGGATACGGGGCCCCCCTCCTCCCTGGGGTGCACTCGCAGACCTGTCTTCTTGGTGGAGATCCCAGATGATTGCATATCTCACAGTACGCCCAGGAAATTGCTTTTACAACCACCAAGGTCATTTGTGTGCTACACTTGCCCGCGCCGGACTTCCCAAGATCTGGAGACCTCACAACTGAACCGTATCATTTAGTTCCTGCTCTTTGGGTATTTGGTGAAAGGGCCACACAACCCAGTACCGGCCCAACTTGTAGGTGCAAACTCATTGTTCCCTCTTTTTTACTGCATTTTTTAGGGTGGGAGTAGAGTATCTTTTTTGAAATTTCTATGGGTAGTTGGGGGTTGGCAAGAGGTGGGAGGGACAGAGAAGTGGGTTGTGGGGGGCGGGAATGGGACGCTTGCAGCAAAAAATGCAGGGACACAGCTGCGATAAGTTGGCCACCTACGAGGAAACCAGATCCACTCAACCCCAGAGCAAGAAAAAAAGGGGCAAGATTGGAATCTACTAACATCACAGTGCTCATGTCTAATTTCCATCACTCTTCTTTCCCTCTTTCCCTTTGTTTCCCTCTCTCGCGTTTTTTCTGTTTCTTTTTGTTTGTCTCGCTGTCTCTGTCTTTTTCTCTCTTCCTCTCTCTGTGTGCCTTTCTGCCTGTCACTTGTTTTCTTCTCTCTCTCTCTCCCTCTCTCTCTCTCTCACTGTCTCACGGCTTTCTCTCTCTTTCTCCCTCTGTCTGTGTCTTTCTCCTTATCACTCGTGTTCTTCTCTCTCTCTCTCTCTCTCTCTCTCTTTGTCTCTGGCTTTCTCTCTCTCTCTCTCCCCCACAAAGTGGAAAGCCCAGCCAAAGTAATTGCATTTTTTTTAAATCTTGCTTTACCGTTGGGTCTTCATTTCGAGGCATTGTTTACGCTTTTTCACTTAGCTGATCAGATGCCTCCATTTCACTGGGAACACTATATAGCAGATCTGGGCTTTGCTTTTACTTTTGTTTTAATGGTAGTCCAGTTTATTCACTTGAAGTGATCCAAGACTATAACTCCCAGAATGCAATTGATAGAGCAATGAATGCCCATGAATGTATGCGATTACTGCGACCCCCAGAAGTCCGACTGCCGAAAATGCCTTTTCTTTTTCTTTCAACCCCCTTTACACCACATACATATGAGGGGGAGACCCCTGCAGCCCCCCATACTTTTATTATATCCCAAACCCATCTCCCACATATATATGTGATGTAAGGGGGGTATATTTCCAAGCCCAGCACTGCGGCTTAGTATCCCTGATGACATGAAGCCTGTCATACGCATTCCCAACATTATTGTATGCAAGGGGGCTGGAGAGCGCA
Source organism: Ambystoma mexicanum (assembly GCF_040938575.1). Taxonomy (NCBI): domain Eukaryota; kingdom Metazoa; phylum Chordata; class Amphibia; order Caudata; family Ambystomatidae; genus Ambystoma; species Ambystoma mexicanum. Next base: position 1,531,710,702 of record NC_090932.1, read on the forward strand.
TCTTTACGCTATTGTCCAGCCCCTCCTCAAATGCTTATGTCGCCTTTGAGAGTTAGGTGCGCAGTGAGCCCACCAGGGTACTGTGAATCAAAATTCAAGTTTATAACGCTTATACGAACATTCTTGTAATCGAGGGTACACTACCCTCAGACTCTAGTAACAGTGAGAGTGTGAACTCTGGATAAGTCAGTACAATCTGATATCCTGGATACAGGGAGTGAGCTGTTTTGAGTCACTAGTGTGAAGGCGAAGTGTATACTCGATATATGAAGAGACATTGTCCTGAGGAAGGCCTTGAAAGGGTTGAAACAAGTGTTGGCTGTTTATGAACATTAAATATGAATAACAAAACGTATGAATCCATTTTACAATTTGAATATGACAATATGATTTTGATGTGATATTCTGAGGGAGTCTTAGGAGCACAGGAGTCCAAGCTATACAGATAACTATTCACCCTTGAGAATAAGGTGAACTGAGCTTTTCAGCAATGAGCGCAAATGAAACAAGCGTATTCTCTGTGCTCCTTTCATTTGTGCTCTTTTTGATAATCTGGCACCTTGTTTTCATATCAGCATACAGGTAATGGGAACTTTTGACCTGCACCCATCAACACAGCAGATCTCCATATTTGCCTTTCCCGCTATTCTACTAACACCTACCCTACCCAACTTTTTTGCAGAGCCATGTGCACCAAGACCAACAGACTTGACCGAAGGTGGTATTTAAGACCACTGATCCTATCTTAAGTTGCCAGCTGTGGAACCCGAAGACCTATATTCAATCGCTTCTTCCCCAGCAATTGACCAAACCCTGTGATCCTGGGCAAACCGATCCAAACGCCAGAATTATTTACAATTTTAAAATAAATAACAAAATAACATGCTACCAACTAATGCCTCGACCATACTATGTGCTCTTGTGAAAACGCAAATGAAAAATATAGAACGTACATTATGTTGAATTAGTAAAAATAGAACAAGGAAAAATGAACCCAAAAATGAATCCTTTCAATGTTACAATTTTATAACATTTCCAATTTTTTTAACAAGATCTGGTGGCAGAGTAAGGGGTATGAAATATTGGAAAAAGAGTTTTGATATTAAAATAGGGATAATAGTTACATGGCCCTAGGGAGGGGATTTTAGTCATATATATATATTTTGCATTTTCATATTGAACATTTTGTATTCAAGGGTTTTACTAGTCTGCATAATTATTTCAACATTTTCACACAAACCCATGGCATCACATTTCCATGCAGTTCCCTGTGTGGTCCTCGGAAATGAGAAGCAGGAACTTAAAGTTGTCTTCAATGTTAAAGTAAGACATAAGTTCTGATCCCATCAATAAATCCTGTAATGTGTTTTGTTTTGTGTTCACTTAGTACATACAGTTTGCGCATTCAACATAACATAACTTCTGTAGCACGTTCACCTTTCTCCGGGGAACATAGAAGTTAGAATGCACATTGATAAGTTTGAGTGCCACAGTGAATAAGAAGATAGTTCCATGTATCAAGTCTGTCCTCTCTCTGAGGTTGATGAACTTGATTTGCAACCAGGGTACACTTTCTCCACCTGCTGTTTCCAGCCACCTGAGACCCTTCTCCCGGTGGCGCCATCTTTTTTTTTTTTTTTTTTTTATGTGGGGAAGCAACAGAGAGCCTCTCCCTGTTGCACACCCCCCACCCCCCACCTCCCCAAAACGGTATGCAGTGATAAAATTGTGGCAAAAATGTCACCTGTGCAAGAAATTGCAGCAAAAATGCTGTGGTTTGACCTGGTAAAGGGGTACCCCTTTATACCATTTAAGGGGAGCAGGGGTTGCGAGGGTGTCCCCTGTTTCCCTTAAAAGGTATAATGGGTCCAGGGAGTGCGGGGGTGTCCTTTTACATGGCCTTTTTGTGGCAATATTTTGCGTCCACTGCCATTTTTGCCACGATTTTAACACATGGAACCCCCAAAACAATCCATACCCCTTCCCCACACCCTTCCTGCCTCCCCACTTACCTGCTTGACCAGAGCTTTATGCTCCGGTACGGCGCTCCATCCGTCTCCCAGCCACTGCGATAGAAATGGAGAAGGGACTTTGTCCCCTTTCCCTGTAGCGGCACCCATCTATTTTTCCTTTTTATTCCTGGGGAGATTGGCTGTGCAAGCAACGCCAATCTCCAGAGGAAAGAAAAGAAACCATTTGCACCCCGGATAAACCCCGGGGTGTGAATGGCTTTCCGCCACCCCTACTGTGAGGGGTGGACATGACCAGTGACGGCCCCCAGCCGTTGCCGAGGCCCTTGCTTTACTCCGGCCTACCTAGGCTCTGGCTGGCAGGCCATTACCGGCCATGTCCGACCCCGCAGAGGAGTCGAAAGCCATATTACATGAACATTGGGAATAGTAGCGCCTACTGTGCTACACAATGTACCAGCACCAGAGAGCGCTAGGTATAAAACACTACCAACGCCTCCATATGGTGCATCTCTAGACCATGGTCGCTCCAAACGAGGGTTGAAAAACTCGTCAGCAGGGTCGAGCATGGTAATATATTTACCACCCCTAATGAAAAGCTAGTCGGGAGAGGTGGTTCAGTAATAAAACGGAATAGTATGGAACCAGAGTGTCCTGGCTCACATCCCAGCTTTGCCACCAGATGATACAGTGACCCTGTACATATTGTCTCATTTGAGTGGAAAAGGCCCTAAACAGAAGAGAGCCACCCACATGTCACCGGTGTCTGGCAAGCTGATATTCAGCTCTGCTTATTTGACACAAAAGGTGGTTTGATATTTTACTAGAATTTCAATTGGTCTTCTTCAGGTCATGAATAATGATATGCAAGTCTATGTCAGAGAATGCATATAAGCTGTTTATTTTTGTTAAGTGTATTTAAGCTTTTACAATACAGAAGTAAAAACAAGGTTACATTATTTGGCTTTCATAAATTCGGAAATCTGGTACTTGTAGATTTCCAAGCATTACGGGGAAAATAAAGCTACAATAAATCACATTTTGCACATTGGGTTTAAGTGAGGTCTAAAAAAGTATCTTAGCCAAATGATTTGAGCAGAAAAGGTGAATGTTCAAGGCTATGGGCCTCATTACACGGTAGGCGGTGCTATTAGCACCTTGGTCCATGCCGGTAAAATACCGGCACCGCCTTGGTGGAAAGGGGAATTACCGCCCTATTCCAAGGTTGGCGGGGCGGTAATTCCCCCTTCCCCCATAGCCCTTCCCCATTCCCATTTTTGCCCCATAGGGCTCTATGGGAATGGGGAAGGTGCTAATTACGGCACCGCAAATTGCGGTACCGTAATTAGCTCCCTGGTCCCTTTGCGGGTTGGTTTTTAAAGCCTGCAAAAAGCAGGCGTTAAATTCTCCAACCCGCAAAGGGACCTCGTAGTAAGGCAGTAAGGATTTACCGGTACCGGTAAAATACCGGTACCGGTAAACCCTTACCGCCTACCGTGTAATGAGGCCCATTGTCTATGTCTTCTTGGTGCTTTTACTATGTTGAGACGGAGGCGAGTCATTTCGAATCATGGGCTTTGAGACAGGTTGAGTCAGATTGAATCAGTGCAATGGCGCGGTGCAGTCTATGCAGAAATTATCCGCTATTTCGGGCGAAACACAGGCAAGTGATGGGTTGAGTCGGCATGCTGAATTAGTCGAGTCGGCTGGAGGAGGTCTAACGATGCATTGTGGTGCTTCAGTGGTGATCGGTTCAAAGGAGCTGGAGCTGGCAGGCAATAGGTCGAGTCAACAGCTCCACAGCAAGTGAGCAGATCAAAATGCAGTGAGTGCCAAAAGCAACTCCTGTTGCTAGCGGCAACTCCAAGCATCTTGAAGGGGTCGAACCGGCTCAAAAACTGATCAAAGCTAGGAAACAGGATCTAGAGCTGCTCCTTGACTTCTGGGTGCTGGGAAGGTCCAATCCAGGGTCTCCACAGGCCAGGAGAGACCTTTCATTCTGGCCCCTCAAATAGAAGGGTTGAAGAGCACACTTGTGGGATTCTGCCACCTTCAGTGAGCAGAGCCCTGGGTACCAGTATCTCAGTTGCAGTAGGCCTGGCCCAGCCATCTGGTCACCCAAAATGTGCACTTGGAATTTGTAGGGAGCAGAGCTTGCCTCTGCCTTCGATGCTCCTGTCTTCACTGATATTGCAGAGGTCTTTGTTATAGAGATTATGCACAAGAGAGTTCCAGGTGAATTTTTCTTGTCTTGAAGTCGAAAGATGAATCAACTAAGAGGAAGCAAAATGCTACAGTGGAAGCAACCTCTGGTCACGTGTCCAATCCGAACTGCTGTAACAAGTGTCCTTTGCCCTCGGATGTCATAATCAGACTGCTTGGTCTGCAAGAATTGGGGGTGGGGGGGCAATAGGGGCAATATGCTTAAGAAGAACTCACAGACTCCAAGATGGTGGAACCCTTCTCATGGCCTAAACCTCTCCTCTAGCTACTGTAACGCCAACCTCTTCACATGTATGCCCATTTCACAAGCACTCATGTGATCAGCACCCTGATGAGCGTGGCTTTGTTTAGTCAGGACTGCCTTTAACACACTGGTTTCCTGGTGATCTCCCAGGGAGAGTTCCTGTGCCCTGACAGAAGGTTCCACCTTCCTCAAAGAGATCAAAAGAGCAGAGCACTTTCCTGCTGTAGGGTCCCACATGGCTGTTATGCAGACAACCAGGCAAGACTGCTATTACACATCAGCCCTGTCTTGACTGGACCGCCAAGCTGACAATAATATGACAGCCAAATATTGTGGCTGTGTAATTGTGTGACCTCCAGTAGCCACCATGCCATAACCAGGCCTGGCTTATATCTATAGTTTAATCTGCCATCAGGCTGACTACGGTATGCAATTATTATGTTTTAAATGAGAGGTGGAGACAATTAAAAAGGCCATTGCTGCATGCAGGAACTTTGTGTTCCAGCAGCTGTCAGGAACACACATATTACCTTTGAACTTGATCTGCTGCTACCGTAGGGCAGGCACTGGGGATGTCAGACTATCTCAGCAAAGGCTCATAATTGTACTATGAGCTCAGCCTGGGGCATTGTGAAAAACCTCAATTTCAGAAATGGAATTACTTGCATAATTTTATTATTTAAAAATCAAAAAAGCTCAGGCTATCCCGCCCTCTAGCTCAGGCTATTCCGCCCTCATCAGGTGGCATTCTGTCGCGATCACCTTGTAGTGAAATTCTGGCTATTCCACTACTTAAGCTGGCCCAGCCTAGTATTAAACCCACCCTATTGGTGTGAGTCTGAATCTCCACAAAGGTATCACTTCCGTCACCAGACTCTCCAGTCTGGCCTTACCCCAAACTCTTTAGAATAAGAATTGAATGTATTAAGCATCTTCAAATCGTTCCGCCTCTGGTCACAGGGAGAGGACACATTGCACATAAATGTTTGAAACCTAGGAGTTGCCTCCCTACCTCTGAATTCCATTCTGGCCCACTCTCCATTGGGCAGTTGTTTAAAGACACAGCGGTAGAGAAATGTTCAACTGGGGAAGGTATTTCAGAACATATACCCCAGTGTTATGACGAGGCCAAGAATCTTTGGGGAAGGTCACAGGGAAATACCTGTGCAGCAGCGCTTTCAGTTGCTGCAAAGTCACTGTTTTTGCTCAGGCACTCAAGGCAAAGTTCTCAGTGGGGGAGCAAGGTGGACAAGATGTTAACCGTTTAAGTAAAGGAATGTCCACACAAAGGCATGTTGCTATACTTTTTAGCTGTTTGAAGATAAGTCACAATTTCAGGCCGATTCACAACATTTTTGGGGAGGAAAGTGATGGAATTCAGAAGCGCATCCTCTTCACTTGCACTGGAAAAAGATGTGGCCCAATTCGCAAAGGGCATTTTATGGCACCCGCCCCGCCCCCAGCGGCCCACGGGTAATGGCACAAACCAAGTAGATGGGTAATTTTCTTGCATTTCAAAAGTGCATCCCAAATTCCAGATGTGTGAATGAGAAAAGCGTCCACCGGAACCAGTTTAGAACAGGTGCAGCAAGATGTGCAATGCAGGGAAGGGTCATCCCTGACACTTCTATGCATTCTTTCCCAAGCTAGGACAGCAGTAGTATAAAAACGCAGCTGTTCTGTCTGCATTCTGCTTCTTCAGACTACACGCAGATGTGCGAGGCAAGAAGATAACTTGCTTAGATGTTTTACGATTAGCTTCCAACCATCTAGGTTAGGGTCAACCACAAAGACATAGTCAGTAATAGGATCACTCGGGTCCAGCATAGTGACTGTTCAGTGAAAGGGTGCACTGGCGGGACAACTGGACCAATCCCTGCTCAACCATGGTACAGGTCTCTCTTAAAATAAGGCAGGAGAGACCGACAGAATTGTTATTTGTCAAGCAGAATATGGTCCTGATGCAGCATGGTTAGAAGACGGGGCCTAGGACTTGTGATCAACAACTCTGGGCATCTCCGGAAGAATGGTCAAGCCTTCAAGCACCGGCATTCAGGAAAGTCCTTTAAAATACACCACAAAGACTATGAAATGCCTGCATGCATTGCAGTCAGTGATCTTCAGGTGTTTCTGACCAGAACTGCCAGAAGCTTGGCTCTGGTTAGAGTCCGAGTTTGCGATAGTGGTGTTCTGAGAGTCCAGCGATTCCAGTGGCATCCGATAGAGGTGTCAGGTGAATCTGAGTCTGTAGAGGCATCTTAGAGCTACAGAAGATGAACTGCTGGAAGTAGAATAGGGTGCAGATGGGTCTAGTCCATTACAGACACTGCTCCAGTGGTGGAAGAGCGCAGAAGGACTCCAGCAACATCCCTCCATGCATATAACTAAGACATACATATGAGAGCAGATCATCTGTTTTGTTTCCAGTTCCATAGTTCGGTCGAATGCAGCTGCAAGTCTTCAGAGATCTGTCAGCTGCCAATGTGCCTCTGTGCTGCACTCTCGCCTTTTTATGGTCGGAACCAAAGTGGTGATCGGCTCGAGTAAGGCTTCTGAAGGACACAGGGGGTCAAGTTTTAAGCAAGGTTGGTCATGCAAAGTCAAGGGGAGTGAGTGTCCTACGTGGCATGGCCCTTCGAGAAGGAAGTCCAGTTGCTGGACTCCTCAGGCAGAGCTTGGGCGTCACTGCGTTCCTGCAGGGCTTCCTTGCGTTTCATCATCACCAGGTCAGTGTCTTTTTCCAAGGGCAAGGTCTCTGCAAGCAACTGAAGCAGAAGGTCCTTGGGCGAGGGTAACAATCCCAGGTCCAGTCAAATGGATGCACACATTCAAACCAGTCGTGGGGGCAGCCTTACTCAAACATCTTCATTTCGTCTTGGAGAAACTCACCAAAAATAGTTTCAGTCTTGTGCCCAGACATTCAAAGTGGTCTTATGGGGACATGCCCAGTGCAGAGATGCAACGCGGAGGCCTCTCTTGTTCAAAGCAAGTTTGCGTTCTTGCTTCTCTTTTGTGCAACCCTTCCATTTCGGACATGCCTACGGCGCTGACACAGGTTTGGCCATTTCCTCCCTCCTTAGGACTCTGCCTGCTGCCCATTCTGTCCCACGCAGATGATAGGATGCTGATAGAAAAGACAATGGTAGGTTTGCAGAGGTCGATAAATATTGTGACGATATTGATCGTTCCATTAACTTTAGCAAAAGCCATGCTGATGCTAGTGGGGAAGTCCAAACCTAGATGCCCCTGATAGTCTGATATCCTGCGGGTGCAAAGTTGCAAATCACCATGGTGTATCCATGTCTGGGCACAATAGGACATTCCAAAAGTGGTTGGAAGCCTTTGGCACACATCAAAAGGGATAACAAGGCCCAGCATACTGCCATTCTTGTTAAATCTAGAATAATTATGGTCTTCCAACAGTGAGTATGCCCTCGGGGTACCATAGGGAAGCGGTCCTGGGGTCCCTATTTGGGGCACGTGTTTGATTTCTGTTGAAGTGTAAGGTATATTCCTGGAGAAAATAAAATTGGGATGTGTTAATGTTAAGAACATCAATTACAGATTGAAACAACAATGATTTGAGACATTATAAGTACAGAAGATCAATCACATACTCAACCCATTTGACAAACACAAATTCTACTACATATAAGTGCAAATACAATTAGATCTTTGTAATATTTGAGAGTTATTCCATGTGTTTGCAAAGTGCAAACCAAGCACTCATAAATTATACATGTGACCAAATTAATCCTTCATTCATGTAGGTGGCATTCCGTTCACCCTTTGTGCTATATTCGGGCATCACTGCCAGTTGTCTGACAACTCGAGTTTCGGCTATGATGGCCTACCCTTCTTCAGGGCATAGACAAAGTTCAACAGGGCGTGAAGCAATCGTGTCAGGGTTAATTTGCTTGAGATATGCAAAGTAGTTCCTGTTTGGAGCAACGTCCCAGAGACTTGCATGCCTGCTAATAACTGCTTTTTTTGTTGCTCTATGTGGACACCAAACAGTGTAGCTAATTTCGCATAGCTTTGCTTTATTCCGTGGCGTGCTCTGTAACACCTAGTATTGCAAATAAACCCATACTGCTTAATGTCCAATTGAATTGAAGAATATGAATTTTACGGGCCTTACGGGACGACTGCAGGAATAAAGTGAGTCTGGTTAAACAAATGATAAACCACAGCTGAACGTGAGAAACAATTACATTATTATTAAAAAGATCCACATCAATTTCAGAGGTAACACATGATCAGCTCTTTGGAAAAGGGAAAAAGAGACAAACTGGACATAGAGTAACACTAATTTTAATTGAATTTTGTTCCGACCTACCATATGCTATAAGGATAAGTCACAGAGGAGTTCCATGACCAAATAGAGGAACGAGGCCGAAGGTGGATTCCTTTATAAGTTTCTTTTTTATTTGTTGATGAAAGATTTCCAAAGAAATTATACAACCAAACATTACATATTTTTCAAACGAATGAACGAAAAATAAATAGTTTATAGATTTTCGAACATTAAAAGATCAAACTAAAGCGAATGCCATTTTCCCGAGCTGAGTGTAAGAAAGCAAATGCATGTTAAATAGCCCTTAAACCATATTTTAAAGAAATCAACTTAAAATAGCGCTTGCAAAAGGCATGGAGGAGTGGGCAAATGAATGCAACATGGACGCGATCTTGCATATCATGCAAATATAAAGGAAAGACCCTTGATTAATTCCGTTTTATTCCAAGTACCTATAACCTCCGCAGTGTTTCACATAATTTAAACTTTAAATAGAACCTGTCAGAGCACTGCAAAGTCAGGAAAACAGCAAAGTCAGCGCAACGTTGATCATCGCCCTTTACCAAAGGCTGCAAGTCAAGCATCCCAAAGAAACAGCAGCATCTGGGAATCCATCTCTGAATCTACTTCAGAAGAAGCCAAGTAAAGGCACATACCACATTGGACCAAGCATTGCCAATGCCAACAGTCTGGGCATGTGTTTAAGCGTGGTAAAGGCATTTGCCAGGAACTACCGTAGTGGTACTAACTGACCATTGATGGTAGCAGCTGCAAAATGGTGCAAGTACATGGGCATATAATAGCAGTGCATGGCAAAGGCCTAATACTTATACACAAGCCAAAACTGTGGCCTTGCCAATGCTTGATTTAGCAGGACTTGAGTGAAGGACACGCATAGTGCTTACAAATTGTGTGGCTAAAGGCACACCTGGTTAAGACAGTTGTATTAGACCAGTAACAGATTTGCAGCTTTAATCAAGTTATTAACACTCAGAAGACTGCTTTGGGAAAAAAAACACTGGCAGGCACTTTCAGCACAATGTTTAATGGTAAGGCTTGATAAAGCTTGCTCATGGAGTTCCTAGGAGGATATGTTTTGGGCGGAGAGTGGCAGGAAGTGGGTGGATAACCCAAAAAATACCTACAAACCTTTTCTCCTTCCTCATATGCCGTTTTTCGCTACCTATTCTCTAATGCAATAGTTTTGGCTCATAGGTGCCACTTAAGCACTACCTAATAGCCGAAACTAAAAATGCTATGACTGTTGGACAGCAGCTGCAGCCTAGCAGAATATACGTCCAAGATGATGAATCCCAAACATTAAGCACTAGTTTGAAGAATGGGTCAGGCACAGACCTGGACAACCCAACGACGAACAGCTTTATGACCGAGCTTGCAGCATCAGTCACCACAGGTTGGAGAATGAACAGGCATAGACAGGCCTGGGTCTCCCAAACACAGGCAGCTTGACCAGGGAAAGAATGAATGAGGACAAGCTGGGGATTAGAACAAGCACAGACAGATTCTGGTATCCCAAGCACAGGAATATAACGACCACCTAGAGCTTCATTGCTCACAGGCTGAAAACTAAACAGGCACAGACAGGCCTGAGGATCCCAAACATAGGCAGGTCATAAATGATCGAAGCCTGCGGATTGCAAGAGGAAGAGATGGCTGGTGAGCAGGTAGAGGATGAGTGACCAGAGAATGGAGGCTGAACAGGCACCGATAGGTCTGGGGATCCCAAACGCATGCAGTTGATGACCAGGTAGAGGATCAATTAGGACAGGCGGGGGATTAGAACAGGCACAGGAAGACTCTGGTATCCCAGGCACAGAAAGCTAAGGACCAGCTACAGCATCATCGGTCACAGGCTGGGAATTGAACAGGCACAGACAGGCCTGGGGATCCCAAACACATGCAGCTAATGACCAGGGTGAGGATCAGTGATCACAGGCCGAACACTGAACAGGCAAAGACAGGCCTGAGGATCCCAAACACAGGCAGCTAATGACCAAGGTGAGGATCAGTGATCACAGGCCGAACACTGAACAGGCAAAGACAGGCCTGAGGATCCCAAACACAGGCAGCTAATGACCAAGGTGAGGATCAGTGATCACAGGCTGTAAACTGAACAGGCACAGACAGGCCTGGGGATCCCAAACACAGGCAGCCAATGATCATCGGGAGGAGGGTCTTTGATCACAGGCTGTGGATTACCACAGGTACAGACAGACCTTGGGATCCCAAACAGAAGCAGATAATCCCAGGGCCAGGGGTCACAGGTTAGAGCTTGTACAGGCAAAGACAGACATCTGCATCCCAAACACATGTGGCTAATGTAATGTCCCGGTACGGGATCAGTTCTTCTTGGATGGACATTGGTGCAGGCACAGATAGACCTAGGTATTCCAAACACAAGCGGCTAATGAAGAAGTCTGGGAACAGTTGTCACGTGATGGAGGAGGAACAAGGAACAGGCAGATGCGGAAAGCAGGGCACAACAGATTGCAGCAATGTCACCTGGGCATTGTGGAACATACATGGGTCACACTGCCTCCTGCACTGCCATCGTATGAGGAAAGGGGCAGATAGCTGTGTAGGCAGATTAATATGTAGTTGGGTGGATGGATGAAGGGTGAGTGAATCAGTATATAATTGAGTGGTTTCTAAGCGCGGGAACATGATTCGAACCTGTGTTGCACTGCGTTGTCTTGCTTCCAAGACAAATACATTGCCCCTGAGTAATCCTTCCTCCCCCTATAAGATTGAGGGAGTAGAAATAGGTAAAGAGAGGGGAGATGAGGGAGGACAGAGAGAAAGAGCCTAAGGAAATCAAAGAGGAATAAAACGGGAGGGGGAAACAAAGAAAGGGGGCGAGGGGATATAGCATAACTATATTATCTGCCTGCACCCAAAGGAATTTTCAAACAGTAATCACACTGTTTCCGAAATATGGGTATGAGGGTCTGCCAAAGAGAGCAGTGAGTTGTGAGTGCAACGAAACCTACGTTTTTGGATGGGTGGCGGACCTAAACCTTCAAATGTTGGGAGAGATGCTAACTTCAGAGACTGGGGGGAAGGGCAAACTTATTTGTGTGGGGGGCATCTAACTTCTTTATGCATTCTCATGAGAGTATGCTAGTGCAGCTTCAATGTTACAAGCAGTTAACTCTCTCCTTTAAATCTGAAAGCACCCACTTAAGGACTGCTACGAGAATGCGCGGTCTCTTATCCTAAGGTGACCAGACGTCCCAGTTTTGCCGGGACTGTCCCGTTATGTGGTGCTCTGTCCCCCTTTCTCTAGATTATGTTCCTATTGGAAACTGCTGTGGTCCAGGTTTTTTGTAGTTGGTCTGCATACCTGACAGGCAGGAATGCACAATCTCACACAGAAGAATGCTGCATTTTACAACTTAAGAAAGTGTTAGTTTGTGATACATTAAATAAGTATTTCTTTGAACAGTAGCCCCTTCTCCTCTAAGTGTTTCTGAAGTGCCTTGACAGGCACTTTCATGAGTTAATTCTACTTATATGTTAGTTGTCCTGTCCGTTTGTTTTACTTTTTAAATCTGGTCACCCTACTTGTCCCCTCTCTACCCGTCCAATCACTCCCCTGGCATGCCAATACTAATCCACATCATGATTTTCAATTGCCTAAAAATGGATTCATACGAATGAATGCATGTGCTAACAGTGACATGCGTTACTTAGTAATTGCAGTGCCTCTGTTAACAGCTAAGCCCAGGCGCTGTTTAACATCTGTGTCCTGTTGTGCCCCAACCACAGCTCTGTAGGTCAGCCAGGCCGAGTGAACATAGGCCAACATTTCGGGTGGCGGTGGGTGGGATACTGAAGCCCGGTCAGCTCAATGGCCTTGCCCTTGCTCTGAATCTCCTAGAGCAGGTATTTGGCCTCTTTCCCGCGCAGGCCCCGCGCTTGGACCTGCACCTTGGCAGAGCTGCGGCTTTGCTGGCCTAGATTCATGGTGACAGCGGTCTTCGGTTCCGACTGTGTGACGTCACAACGACGCAGGCCTGACCTGGGCGTCTGACGCAACTGACGCATCTGACGCACATGATAATAGGCGTCTCCATGGAAACACCATAGTACTAGGACTGCGTCAGTTGCTGGAGCCAAGGCACTGCTCTGTATGAGCCATTAGTTCTCGGTGACAGACGGGCAGCGGGAAGGGGTTTGCTGCCTGCGGGTTATGGGAGACGCAGCCAAGGGGTGGCACTGACTGTTACTTGAAGGGTGTGGGAGACGGAGCAGTGAAGGATGCTGGAGACAAGCAGCACATCTACTTGCAGAATATGGGAGACAGCTGCAGCTAGGGGTGACGCACGCGCTGTTACTTGAAGAATGCGGGAGACAGCGACGGATAGTGAGACTGCTACTTCCAAGAAGTGGGATACAGCAGCAGCAGTGAGCCAGGCTGATACCTGCGCGATAAAGGCGAGGGCAGAAAGGGGTTAGAACTTACTACCAGTATGATAAGGGGGAGAGCAGCAGAGAGGGCTTGCGGGTGGAGGGGAGGGGGGTTGAGGGGGTCGCTGTGCTGACTGAGACTGCTACCAGCGGCGTGTAGGAGACCAAGCGGCAGCACAGAGTGAGACTCGGACACCAACAGGATCCAGTAACAGCCTGGCACTACTGTCTGCAAGGTATGGGAGAGTGTAGAAAGGGGGTGGGGGTACTGCCCTTAGAGAACAGCAGAGCAAGGATATGGGAGAGAACAGCTGTGACGAAATGACTGCTGCTCTGCAGGAGTGCAAGGATGAGGAGCGGCTCAAATGCCTACTCAGCCCCACACTGCTACTAAACCAACACTAGGTAAGCCAGGCACAACACATAGCATACCTTCTTCACCTTTTTTTGGTAACGTAGGTTGAAGGCAGGCTATACTCTTAGAAGGGGCTGTGGGCTGGTAACAGTAGCAACCTTAACATTAGTAACACGAATCCAAAATAAAATAATGTCCAATCAAAGTTTCTCTCCAATAGCCACCCCTCAGAATCCCTGGGAGACCAGTGCCCACCGGCCCTCCTCAAAAACCTCTTCTCCACCTCTGCAGGCACCCTTGCCAGATCCATAATCAACCATTCACTAACAGCAGGCGTCGTCCCACCTGAATACAAAGCCTCTTATGTCAAAAATCCCTCCAAAAAAAAATAAAAACCTCTCGACCCCCTCCTCCAACTACCGCCCCATCTCCAACAACAGCTTCATAGCCAAATTACTAGACCGCACAGCCTTCTCCCAGCACAGCCTCTTCACTGAGGCCCACGGCCTTCTTGACCCTGCCCATTCTGGCTTCAGACCCCTACATGAAACTGCATCCTTCCTCGTCTCTATCTGGGATGACCTGAAAAGAACAGCAGACTCTGAGGGTTGTGCTGATCTCATCCTCATTGACCTCTCAACAGCCTTAAAACACGATCTACCATTCCATCCTCACAGACAGACTCTTTGACCTTGGCATAAGCGACACCGCCCTCAGATGGATCTCCTCTTTCCTCTCTGACTGCTCCCAAATCGTCTGTCTCAATCCTTTCTCCTCTGCCCTCGCCCAGTCCCATACGAAGTCCCCCAGGAAGCCTCCCTCTCCCCCCTCCTTTTCAACCTCTACCTTTCGCCCCTCCCCAAGCTCATCCATTCCCACAATTTCACCTGCTACAACTATGCTGTATCACAAATTCCACCAAGTACACTTGCATCGCCCCTTCACCATCGCCCCTTCCAAGCCCACACTTGATACCCCCACGCCATGCACTACAAAGACCAGAGACCACATTGCGTGTACACTGATTAACGCTCGCTCCATCTTTGCACATGCCACCGATCCATGCCCTCCTTCTTGATAATAAGCTCGACCTATTGGCCATTCTGCAAAAACCTGGCTGCAGCTGGTCCCCCCCATCTCTTGCCTTACCCATAGGATACTCTATCATACGAGCTGATAGATCAGGCAGCCATGGAGGAGGAGTTGCTATCAGATCTAGATCTCCCTCCCCATTAGAGCCTCCCCCTCCAGGCACTCCTGGGCTAGGAACTACTGCTAACTAAAATTGAGCCCCCCCCCACCCCCAGGCCACTACCACATGGCATCCCCAACGCAGATATTACCCTACTCATCGCTCCCCTGCTGAAGCCCAAAACTAAACTAGTACTACTATGTGACTTCAACCTTGTTTTCAAAGACTGCACCAACCAGAAAGCTACTGCCCTCACAGGAGCACTAGACAAATTGAATTTCACCCAAGCCGTCCTCACCAACACCAAAGGAAGGATCCTTGATTGGATTCTCTCCACCAACATATCCATCCAAACTTCCTCCATCAACCCTGTACCTTGGACAGACCACTTGCTGATCTGCTTCACCATGACCACTGAACCCCCTACCTCGCACAAGACTTGTGTCCCCCAACTCATCACGGCCAGACACACACATAAACATACATAAGAAGACATGGAACCCATCATCTTGGCCTCCCTTGAATCTTTGCCCATCAGCACCAACCCAGAAGTCATCCTCTCGGCATACAATAATGCGCTCAATAGCGCACTAGACCAACTGGCCCCACTCAAAACCACATCAAGCAAGAAAAATAACTACCATACATGGTTCACAGATGAACTATCCTCCCTCCGCACACAAAAACGCACTCTGGACCATATATGGAGAAAAAGCTCACCCCATTAACAAGGCAGCCTTTAACCACATTGATAATATCTACAAATCAACTATAACATTCTCACCACTAAAGGCAATATCTGTAGTGTCTGGATAAATGAAGCAAGCTCTAATATATGAGAACTCTTCAAAATCCTTAAAGAGCTTGAAACAACCCTCCCCCCTTGACAGTTTCCCATAAAACAAAGCCTGATGTTTTCTCGTCCAGTCAGCCCTAGCATCCAAAACCGTGGCCCTCAGGGACAAAACCACCCTTAAAAAATCAAGTCTCCCACATCTGATGCTAGCCCCCTTTGAATCCATCAGCACTATCAAGCTCACCACCCCCCCTATTCCACTTTTCCCCTGTCTCACCAACAGAGGTTCCCTCTACCATTCAACACCTGAAACCAGACATCTGCCATGCCCACCTCATCAAAATGTCAGCTGAACCATTAGCTCCCAGCATTGCCAACTTCATTAACGCCTCCTTCAAATCCATTATGGTACCCAGCTCCATCAAAGAAGCCTGGGTCACACCACTCCTGAAGAAACCATCCCTCGACCCCAGCCTTCCCGCTAACTACTGCCCTATCATGCTTATTCTTAGCTCCGATCCCACCTAGGGTCTCACAATCTTCTGGGCACCCGCCCATCAGCCTTCAGACCCAGAGATAGCACGTAATCCGCCCTTCTTGACTTAAAAATTCACCTCAACCTCATCTGGGATGCCGAAGAACTCGCCATCCTCCTCCTTCTAGACCTCTTGTCAGCCTTCAGTCTCGTTCACCACACAATCATATACCACCACCTCACTGCCTCCTTCAACCTCTCCCCCGAAGCGGCTAACTGGATCAAATCCTTCCTTTCAGGACAATCCTCTAAGGTATTTTTGGGACTGGAAGCAGCCAACCCCATACCAGTCCCCTACGCCGTCCTCCTCAAACTCACAGGCAACCACAAAATAGACTCTTTCAAGATCAACCACATGTAAAGCATCATACAGGCATGGATGGCAACTCACAACCTCTGCTTGAATGATGACAAAACAGAACTCCTCATTGTGGGCTCCTCACACCGCCTCAAACATCTTTACTGTGCCTTTGCATCCTCTTGCATTGATGAGAACACGACCCTGGTGTCCCCTCAGGTAAAAACCCTCAGAGTATACCTTGGCGCAGAACTAAACATGCAGAAACATGTCAAAGCAATCGCCTCCTCCACTGCCTAATCTACAAAACGCATCAATCTCTAGAAAATTCCCTACTTCCAACAACTGTCTTACCCAAGCCAGGGCAATCATCAGGAGTAAATTCGATTATTGCAACGCAATCCTAGCAGGCACCTAACTGAAAAATATCAAAAAACTACAGTTGATACAAACACAACGCCCTCAGAGCTGCCTGGGGCCTGAAACACTTTAACTATATATTGCATATTAGATGCAAGGTCCACTGACTTCCCATCAAAGCATGAATTGAATTCAAACTCCTTTCCATCACACACCACTGCCTCTATAATGCAGCACCCCTGTATCTCACCAGCCGCATCACCAGAAAGCTTCATTGGCATCGCCCCCACCCTTTGGAACTCCATACCACCCAGCATTCAAGTAGAACCCTCCTATCTACTTTTTTGTAAAATTGGCCCTCTTCAACAAATACCCTTGATTGCCACCCATTTCAATCAGCCTCTGAAACTGTAAACTGAAACTGTCTATGGAAACTGCTTTAATTACTAATGTACTGTACTTCGCCCATCTCACCTTTGCTGTACTGTAAAATAATATTAGTGCAGTGATACCTCCGGGTCTGGGTGCTATCAACAAATGAAATATGAGGATGACACACAGAACATCCTCAAGATTCCCAACTCCCCTCCTCACCCCTCCTCGCATCCTGCCTCTCGGACATTGACATCTGGATGACAATCACCTGCTCCTCAACCCCGGAAAAACGGAAATCCTAATCTGAGACAAAACAGCTCGCCTTCCCAAACCTATCCATTGGCCGCATTCAGTAGGACCAGCCCCCTCTGCATCCCCCTCAGTCAAAAACCTAGGATGCATTTTTAGCTGAGACCTGATCCCTTACTCACTGTGCTCAAAGAGGCACAGCTCCACCTCACTGATGAGGCCCAACAAGACAGAAACACGTGTCTGGGGTTGCTGTTGGTACTCTTGTTCAAAAGAGGTTTGCCTGGCATTTCGGGTCTGGACTGCCCTTGCAGGCGGGACAAAGACTGATATACAAATGGGTATTCCTCTTTTGTGAAAAGTACAGTGAGCAAAAAGCGATGACTGCGGACTCTCAAAGTTGGAAAAAACCACAGAATAGGTTATCATGCCATGTTCTTTCTAGAAAGGGGCGGCTGCTACCTTTTTTGTATTTCCACAATCGTAGCCATCATCTCGTGCCTAGACTACTCTAACTCTCTCTACCTAGGCGTGCCTGCATACCAACTGAGAAAGCTCCAACGGGTTCAAAACTCTGCAGCAAGTCTCCTCCTCCCACTCTGCCCCAGCGAACACATCTCCCCGCACTCGGGACACTCCACTGGCTGCCGATCAGTCATCTGGCCTCCTTCAAGGCCGTGTGCATTACCCACTGCACAATCCACAAGAAAGGCACAGAATTATTCCAAAACAAACATACCCGCTACCACCCCACCAGAAGCCTTAGATCAGGCTCACACACCTCCACACCTCCTGGTAGTCCCCCCCCCCTTTCAAGTTCTCCAGATTGGGAGGCGCCTCCTCCTCTGTCCTCGTACCAACATTCTGCACTACTTCCCCCTTGCGCTCTGCCTGAAAGAGGAGGATCAGAGGTTCAGGAAAGCCCTCAAAACCTGGTTTTTACCCCTGACCTCATGATCCCCCCCCCAACTCCCTGTACCCGCTCCCTACATACACACACCTGCTTCATCTAGCAGTCCCCCTCACCCTTCACACCCCCCGCCCGCATCTGCCCTCACCTGCCCATCACATCTACTAGCCCCTTCTATCCTTTCAACCGCCTACACCGCCATCCAACCTTCCTTGTGGCACAACAAGCATGCATGGAGAACTCGGGTAGCAGGTAGTCACTCCAGCAACTCACACCTAGAACAAACCCTAAGAGTGGGCTGGGTATTACATCCATATGGGCTTGGAGGGGGGAAGTGCATTGCATTTAATATGCACCTTGGGAAAATTACACTGATCATGCCGTAGGAGGACAACCAGGCACCTTGGTCCCCTCGCTCATGGTTGGCATGGCAAGTAACTCTAAAGCACAGGATAGTGGGTCAGTCCGCCGCATGTAGTCATGACATGGGATCCTTATTTTCACACTAGAAGGAACTAAGGATGGCAACTCTCTCTCTAAGAACCTCTCGCATGGTGAGTAATATGCATTCATCAAGCACTTACCTCGTTTGTGAAACACATAAATGCTCCTTATACATAGATGGAAACCAGGATATAGTCATTGTAGTTTGCACAGCTAACCCATTTTCCTCCCTCGAACACTGCACCTTTGCAACTTAGTGGAAGGCACTGCTTCACTCCACACACCCTGCACTCACATATAACACAAACACTATTGCACATCACCTCTAGCTTCCCACATAACTCTATATCGTCTTAGAACACAACCCCACCCCTTTTGGTCCTCAGTATTCCTCTGCTGCGCCCATACACACTTCATTTAGACATGAGTGACTACCATGGTGTTGGCCACCCTCGCTTAACTTTAATGGCTGATATGCACACACGCATTATAGCACCTCCCAAACTCTCCCAAATTCTGGACTGCGGTCCCTCCACGGGCGTTCAACCAAAAGCGTGTTGGGACCATGACTATGGTGAAAGGAGCTATAGCAAATGACTAAATGAATGAATGAAACTTCTATAAAAAGAGAGCCTTTAATTATATAAATAATGCACACAACTAATAAAAACATCATTTGGAGAGAACACAGAGAATGCAGATTTTTGTAGTGAAAGGGCACCCTGGGACTCAAAGACGGGGGTTAGACAGGCAATGAGTGCAGCGGCAATAGTTCAATGGAGTCAATGGAGAATATATCTTTGGAAAAAGATGGAGAGCCTGGTTTACAAGTCATTAGGGCTGTCAAAGGTGGGCTAGGGAGACATTGACTACTGAAAATACTTTTTTGATATCTGTGCTGCTCAACAGCATCAAGCCATACTTCAAGGCACTATTAGAGGCCGTGATTCAGTGTCAGGTTGGTGAGATGGGCGTCTGGGTCCAACACACTGTGGTTTCAATGTTCAGGCAGTAGGTAAGGCCTGGGTCCGCACAGTAGCGTCACCTCACATATGGCCTGGGAATGGTTATGGACAAGAGCCTCTTGTGAGGAAGTCTCTGATTTTCACCTGTCTGAGAGAGGACTTCGGAGCAGGCTGTACTCTCAACCAGGTTCCAGGTGTATCCTTCCTTTTCAGTAGTCCAAAGATGAATCCACAAGGAGAGAGTCTCCCCTCCTTATAAAGACAAAACGCCACAACTGCTTGGTTCCCTTATATCCTCCTTCAGGGCTCCAATCGGGCTACTGTGACAAATATCCTTTGCCCTGTGATGTCATACCCAGAGTGCTTTAACTTCAGGAAGTGTGGAGGGGACAGGAAGTTTGAGGAGCCCCAGTAAGAGCCAAAATGATGGAACCCCTGAGTGGATTGTACCTCTGTCCCAGGCTACTCTAACTCTACCCTTCCTCTGTCCTACTTCAAAATGACTCCAGTAATCAGCCTTCAGGTGTGGACTCTGTGCCATATCCTGACAGGCATGTCTTTGAAATCCTGTTCCAAACCCATCCCCACACGTAGATTTCCTGTGCTGGGGAAGAGTTGACACCCATTATCAGGAGTATCAAGCGAGAAGCTTCCTGTCCTGCACCGAGGCTAGACAAACTGAATCCACAAAGCCCTGCCATGGACAAGTCACTGGTCACCGGGTTGACAACTATATGCCATCAAATTGCTTGTGGCTGTATAACTGCGATTTTAGGAGCCACCCTGTAAATCAAGCCATGTCTTATGTTTAACGTGCACTGTGCCACCAGGCCCTTGAGACACATATGTATGACTTTGGAAAAGCAGTGCCTTTGACTACAAAGGCATTACCACCTGCTTGGAATTTCGGGCTCCATCAGGCTGCACTCCTTTGAACCTGATGCTCATAACATATATATGTGCTAGGTGTTATATAGTGCAGATCTAGCTATGAAAAAAAGAGTGTGGTACATCAAGGGGATACAGTAATATGGTACAATAATATGGCTATAGTTAGAAGGATAAACTATTAAGGACGCTTGGAAGATCTAGAAAAGAGGGGGTGCGCAAGGTTACAGGCAGGGGATACAGGTTAAGGAGTGAAAGGAGGACCCATTGATTAAATTGTTGGCGCATCCTCATCTGTGTCCATGCTGAACATATTCCTGTGAGCTTTGCATATTCTGACATTTCTACATGCACTATTGAGCCCCTGGGTCTGTCTCAGTGATGCCCTCCTTTGCCCACTTCTGCTATGAGAGAGGAAGTCAATTGTGCACCATTTAATACTCCCAGTAGATCCTAAGGATCTAAGCCATTATGCAACTCTTTCCACATTCTTCACACCATTTGCTACGCTGTTCCCCTAGTAGACCACCAAAATGGCTAGCCATTAAGCAACACCTCTCCCATGTTTCTGCCATTTTCTATGCCAGTGTGTTTAAGGCTTTCACAAGACAACTATAATATGATTCTTTTAGTTTCTCTCCAGTTTTCCAACCTTTTGGTTATAGTCACTAACTTTGATTTTCAATGCATGTCAGTAGGATATAATCCAGAGAAAATATTCCTCCAGCAATGTAGCAGTGGGCGCCGCCGTATAAATAATAGCTGCCCAGTTGTAATGCTAATATGGTAACTTGCGGCCTGACAGGGCTGAATGGGCAGGCCTAACACTGGAGAAGGCCATTGTAAGGGTGGGCATGGAGAGGGGACAGGTACATATAAAGGTTTCAGTGCGACCCGGTGAAGGACATTTGGAGTTTCTCACTAGCTCAGAAAAGGGAACATGCGCCCCAAATCTTAGGGTAGTCCCTGATCACATCACCACAGGCCGCCCCTGTTGCAATGTATGCAATAACTGCAGCTGAAATCCATTGAAAACATTGCCACGATTTTACCCCAGACAGACCTCACAACATAAGGACTGACCCCTCTAGATAAGGACAGGCAGCAAATACAGCAGAAAGCAGAACATAGTTGTGATGAGATGTGTGTACACGATATGGTACGTATCCTAGTATAGATGGTAGTGGCGCCAAGCTGGCACGACCCCCAGTGTCCCTGTTAGGACCATGCAGGGGAAAGAAAAGTGTCATAGGGAAAATAGATGTCGTAGGGAAAATCTTTGGAACCTTTCTCTTATCAAAATTCATCAAATGGTCAACTTCAAATGGCTGTTATGACCCGTTTCAAACAGGGTTCATTAAAAACGTCAGTACATCGGCTAACATAGTAATGCTGAATATCGTCAAAGCGCAAAGACACCAGTTTGGGACGAGGATCTACATTGTCTTCGTGGACCTCGTCCAGGCTTTTGACAGAGTAGATCGAAACCTATTATGGGAAAAGCTGAGAGATCGAAATTGCCCTGCGGAAATTCTGGATCCATTGATCCAACTACACTCCAGTACTTCGGTAAGAGTGCGCCTAAATAGAAAGGGACTACTAAGTCGTCCTATTCCAACCTCAAGAGGGGTTAAACAGGGCTGCCCCCTAGCCCCAGCCATCTACAAGTTTTTCAGTGCAGATATCAAGGATCATGATCTCTCACTTCGAATATTCCCACCTACAATAGGGAACTTGAAGATCAACAGACTACTCTACGCAGACGATCTGATCATGATCGACCAGACACCCATTGGCCTCCAAAGGCAACTTGATAGCCTGCAACGTTATTTACACCAAAACGCATTGGAACTCAACAAAGGCAAAACTAAAATCATTTGCCTACAGAGAGCAAAAAGAATGAAAAATCTGCCCAACTGGTTCCTGAATAGAAAAAATATTGAAGAACTGAACTCAATTAAATATCTGGGTGTCCAGTTCAACAACAGCTCAGTAGAGGCTCAAGACCAAGACCAAGACCTTTTGAAATCAAAAATCAAGATTTTAGCAGCCCAAGGTTGCTTAATGGACAAGAGGTTTGGTCGATTTTCTACGGTAGCCCTAGTGAACTTCTATAGAAACAAGGTCATCCCCACACTAACATATGTGGCAGACGGCATGATTCACATGGTTCATTCTGGCGAAAGGTATTAAACCTTCCAAACGCAGCAAGCACAATCCGAATCAGAAACGAGCTTGGTCTATCTTCCCTTGCTTCAATCAAGGAATGGAACGCCCTGAGCCTCTACCGCAAAACAATTCCACTATTCAGTGCACCTATTTTTGAGACCATCTATGATGAAATTCGAAAAAAGACCAAAGATGTCCTGAACGACTGGGTGGAACACAGGTAATCAACACTGGCCAAAACTTGCACATCGGAAGAAGATTTGGTAGTGAATCCAATGCGGGTCAAGAAAAATTATTATAACTGGACTGGATCCTTACATCTGAAGAGGCAAAAAAAAGCAGCCTAGCAAAAGACCTACCTGCAATTGATATAAGATTGAACCACCGCAGAGGATACCTGAAAAGATTCCCTGATAAATCTTTCAGGGTGTCAGGTTTCCTTCTCTTATTCAAGTTTCCTTTTTATTATTATCCTTTTCAGATTAGCTTTGTGTGGGTGGGAAGTTTTCCATTATAGTTGGTTAGGCCTTAACTTGTTGATTCAGAATCCTGGTTCTGACCCAAGGCAAGATGGAGCCTCACAGTGACAGCTCTGATTGGCTGGAAGACAATGCTGAACAACAATGAACATTCTAAACTGTCACTCTGTGCCTTTCATCATCAAAACCCCATCTGAGAGGACGTGTTCAGTGGCTGCTCCTGCTTTAGTATTAGGCCTGGTGGATTTTATCCTTCAGATCTCAGCAGTTGAGCGGCTACTTTCTTGGGGGTTCAGGAGAAGTCTTCAGCTGGCAGGAATTCGTTTTGAAGATAGGAAAAGCAGGAAATCTTTGTGAATTCGCTCAGGAGATAAGTGACTTTATTTCTAC
This sequence comes from Ambystoma mexicanum, assembly GCF_040938575.1. NCBI lineage: Eukaryota > Metazoa > Chordata > Amphibia > Caudata > Ambystomatidae > Ambystoma > Ambystoma mexicanum. The sequence goes on from NC_090932.1 coordinate 1,531,734,272, forward strand.
TGTAAATCTGTTCATCTCAATAACAGTCTCCTTGAAAATTCGTTAAAAGTAGTGTTTCTACTAAAACTATTGAACTATCGGAGTGCGCTTGTGTTTCCAGTGCGGTGTTCCTTAGCGCGAGATTTTGACTGTCGCGTGCGTATTCAAGTGAGCGCGTGCTTTCTAGCGTGTGTATTCCGAGCGCGAGTAGAGGTTGGTCTCGTGCCATTTTAAACGCGCGTGTGTTTCATTGCGCGGGTGATCCTTGCGCGAAAAGCTATACGCTGCGTGAGAACTACAAAGCGCGTGTGAAATTCAAAGCGCGTGTGAAATACAAAGCGCGTGTGATTTTTAGCGCGAGTGTACAAAGCGCGTGTGAAATACAAAGCGCGTGTGAAATACAAAGCGCGTGTGATTTTTAGCGCGGGTGTACAAAGCGCGTGTGAAATACAAAGCGCGTGTGATTTTTAGCGCGGGGGTACAAAGCGCGAGAATCTGTTCGTCGCGGGCCATGAGAGTGCGCGTGTGTTTTTTCCATCGCGAGTGATTGTGCGCGTGAGAATCACTTCGTTGCGTTTGAACTCAATAGCGCGGGTGTTCTTATTTCGCGTGTCTCGCAGGAGAACATTATTGCGCGTGTGGACTATTGCGCGTGGGAATTATTGCGCGTGTGGATTTTTTGCGCGTGTGGATTATTTTGATCGCGCGTCTTCATCCGTTTGCGCGTGTTCTTCAACCAGGAAGATTTCTACGTGAAGTTCATCGATAATTTTAATGGAAATAACCTGCGTGTGCAGTTAGCATGTGTTTCCTCTTTCTTCAAGGATTCAAAGACTCAAGATAATTATAAATAGTTTGAAAAGTTTTGAAATGACAAGAAAGAACATTTTAAAGACAATCTAATTGAACTACCAGTGCATGTTGGAAAAAAGACAAACAAAGAACTAAGATTTCCAGTTTTGCCTAATGTAAGAAGTTGCTGGGAATTTCAAGTATCGCAAGTAAGAGAGATTTTCAGCTTCTTATCCGCTTCTCTAAGAAATTCCAAGAGAAGAACCAGGTAGGATTCTCAATTATTAGTTAAGGATTAATGACTTCCCATTCATAAGGTTAAGTAAGTGAATTAAGGAAGTGTATATGTTATTCTCTATCCTCTGCAGGTTCAGCACTGATTAGCCTTGACGCAGTCTGCCTGGTGTTGTTTTGTTGTCCCATTCCCCCTTTCCCTTTGGGGTGTAGTTTACAGAGCTGTATTGAAAACTAGTTCTGGGAAATACATCTCAGGGGGATTGTCGGGGGTTCAGCAGCTTCCGCGGATACAGGACCTCTCAGCCTGACAGAATGAAAGGCCAATAATTTAGTCCGCCCGAGCTGTCATGAACCCCGACGAATCCATGGAGATGTTAGGATCTTTGATTAGGGAGTTACGGGAGGAGTTGAAAATTTCTCGGGAAGAAAATGCCTTACTTCGTCAAAAGGTAGATGACTTAAGTGTTAAAGTTACACAAATTCAACAGAGGGGAGAAAGGAGAGAGGATGAGGTTTCAGGGGGCGCAGGTTCTCCACCTGAGTTAGAAAGAGAAGATCAGTTACCACACATACAACGGGCGCCTTCAGTGGCAGAAGGGGTAAGGAGTATAATTATGCCAGTTCCTTTGGCGCCCCCAGAACGTTATCATGGGGATTCCAAGAGATTTAGGGTGTTCTTAACACAATGTGAATTACATTTTATGAGTAGACCAGAATTATTTCCATTGGATGCTTCTAAGATAACATTTATGTTGTCATATCTTTCTGGGGAGGCATCTGCTTGGGCTGGGTTGTTGGTGAGTCAAAAGAGTGCGGTTTTAGAAAATTATACCAGTTTTTTAGAGATATTCCGAAAAATGTTTGATAGAAGACAGTTATCTCTGGAAGTAGATGGTGAACTTTTAGAATTAAAACAAGGTAATAGAGACTTGATTGCTTATATAACACAATTTAAGTCCCTTGTGTTAGAAAGCAAGTGGCCCGAGGTTAAACAGGCCTCGTTGTTTTATCGGGGCCTTAGAGATGAGTTAAAGGATGCTTTGTCTGGAGTAGTAGAACGCCCTCCTACTTGTGAAGGTCTGATTGATTTGGTTATTCAATTGGACTTCCGTTTGAGTGAAAGGAAGGCAGAGAGACGTCATGGTCAGAGTGATGTAAAGTCTATACTTAGAGTAGATAGACCTAAAATAGAGAGTAAACCCAAAGGGAATAATTCATCTCCAAGAATCAGAGGCCCGTTAACAGTGGAGGAAAAGACTAGGAGGAGAGATAATAATCTGTGTTTATACTGTGGAAGAGGTGGGCACTTTTTAGGAAACTGTCCTTACACTCCCAAGAAGACTTCTTCCTCAGCAGTCAAGGTACAACAGATCGCTAATACGGTGCAGACAGCGGTTCCTCATATAACCATAAATGTATCTTTATTTTTTGATTTGGAGTGTAAGGGAAATGGTCGTGTAATGATTGACTCGGGTGCGACTGGGAATTTCATGGATTGGGGTCTGGCCAAATCGTTGGGAATTCCAATTATTCTGAAGGAGGTTGTAGAGCAGGCTAGGGCTGTTGATGGTACATGTTTATCTTCTGGTCCTATTACTCATAGAACTGGTTCTTTAACTTTGGAGTTATCAGGAGGTCACAAAGAGATAATTTCGTTTGAGTTAATTGATGCCCCTTTGTTGAAGATTATCTTGGGCATGCCTTGGCTTACTCTCCATAATCCCCTAATTGATTGGAGTGCTAGGACAATTGACATGCAATCCGATTTTTGTAAAGAGAATTGCTTTTCAGGAAGTCTCTTAGAGGAAGAGGTAAAACAAAGTAATTCCGTGTCTAGTTTTCTGGCTGAGACTGGAATTGGAGGTCATGATGTGGGAGCTGTAGTGGGTCAACTTCCCCAGTGTTACAAAGATTTCTGGGACGTATTTGATGAGAAAGTGGCAGGAGAATTACCACCCCATAGATCCTTTGATTGTAAAATTGAACTGGAGCCAGGAACAATTTTGCCTAGTAGTAGGGTATATGCTCTTACTGAGAAAGAGAATGATTATTTAAAAGAATATTTGTCAGAAAATTTGGCCAAAGGATTTATTCGTCATTCTAAGTCACCTGCGGCCTCTCCTTTATTTTTTGTACCAAAACCGGATGGCTCGCTTAGAACTTGCATAGATTATCGAGCAGTTAACAAAGTCACTATTAAGAACCGGTATCCTCTTCCTCTCATCTCAGAAATGCTTAATCAAATACAAGGAGCAAATATTTTCTCAAAATTAGATCTGAGAGGAGCTTACCATCTTGTACGTGTGCAGGAAGGGGACGAATGGAAGACAGCATTTAAGACCAGATTTGGGCTGTTTGAATATCAGGTTATGCCATTCGGTCTATGTAATGCTCCAGCGGCTTTCCAATTTTTCATTGATGAGGTTTTTAGAGAATACTTGGATATTTTTGTTGTCGTTTATATCGATGATATTTTGATTTTCT